>NC_091285.1:641600121-642207187 GCF_032444005.1 Ranitomeya imitator
TGTACCCAACGGTCTTCTAGCTTAGGGAGACTCTTCGCTTTTCCCAGAAGGCACCTGGAATATGCAAATTAGCCTCCTCAAGCCTGAATCCCTGGTTTGGTGATGCTTTCCAAGCAGCTGGTCCCGGCTGTACCCAACGGTCTTCTAGCTTAGGGAGACTCTTCGCTTTTCCCAGAAGGCACCTGGAATATGCAAATTAGCCTCCTCAAGCCTGAATCCCTGGTTTGGTGATGCTTTCCAAGCAGCTGGTCCCGGCTGTACCCAACGATCTTCTAGCTTAGGGAGACTCTTCGCTTTTCCCAGAAGGCACCTGGAATATGCAAATTAGCCTCCTCAAGCCTGAATCCCTGGTTTGGTGATGCTTTCCAAGCAGCTGGTCCCGGCTGTACCCAACGATCTTCTAGCTTAGGGAGACTCTTCGCTTTTCCCAGAAGGCACCTGGAATATGCAAATTAGCCTCCTCAAGCCTGAATCCCTGGTTTGGTGATGCTTTCCAAGCAGCTGGTCCCGGCTGTACCCAACGATCTTCTAGCTTAGGGAGACTCTTCGCTTTTCCCAGAAGGCACCTGGAATATGCAAATTAGCCTCCTCAAGCCTGAATCCCTGGTTTGGTGATGCTTTCCAAGCAGCTGGTCCCGGCTGTACCCAACGATCTTCTAGCTTAGGGAGACTCTTCGCTTTTCCCAGAAGGCACCTGGAATATGCAAATTAGCCTCCTCAAGCCTGAATCCCTGGTTTGGTGATGCTTTCCAAGCAGCTGGTCCCGGCTGTACCCAACGATCTTCTAGCTTAGGGAGACTCTTCGCTTTTCCCAGAAGGCACCTGGAATATGCAAATTAGCCTCCTCAAGCCTGAATCCCTGGTTTGGTGATGCTTTCCAAGCAGCTGGTCCCGGCTGTACCCAACGATCTTCTAGCTTAGGGAGACTCTTCGCTTTTCCCAGAAGGCACCTGGAATATGCAAATTAGCCTCCTCAAGCCTGAATCCCTGGTTTGGTGATGCTTTCCAAGCAGCTGGTCCCGGCTGTACCCAACGATCTTCTAGCTTAGGGAGACTCTTCGCTTTTCCCAGAAGGCACCTGGAATATGCAAATTAGCCTCCTCAAGCCTGAATCCCTGGTTTGGTGATGCTTTCCAAGCAGCTGGTCCCGGCTGTACCCAACGATCTTCTAGCTTAGGGAGACTCTTCGCTTTTCCCAGAAGGCACCTGGAATATGCAAATTAGCCTCCTCAAGCCTGAATCCCTGGTTTGGTGATGCTTTCCAAGCAGCTGGTCCCGGCTGTACCCAACGATCTTCTAGCTTAGGGAGACTCTTCGCTTTTCCCAGAAGGCACCTGGAATATGCAAATTAGCCTCCTCAAGCCTGAATCCCTGGTTTGGTGATGCTTTCCAAGCAGCTGGTCCCGGCTGTACCCAACGATCTTCTAGCTTAGGGAGACTCTTCGCTTTTCCCAGAAGGCACCTGGAATATGCAAATTAGCCTCCTCAAGCTTGAATCCCTGGTTTGGTGATGCTTTCCAAGCAGCTGGTCCCGGCTGTACCCAACGATCTTCTAGCTTAGGGAGACTCTTCGCTTTTCCCAGAAGGCACCTGGAATATGCAAATTAGCCTCCTCAAGCTTGAATCCCTGGTTTGGTGATGCTTTCCAAGCAGCTGGTCCCGGCTGTACCCAACGATCTTCTAGCTTAGGGAGACTCTTCGCTTTTCCCAGAAGGCACCTGGAATATGCAAATTAGCCTCCTCAAGCTTGAATCCCTGGTTTGGTGATGCTTTCCAAGCAGCTGGTCCCGGCTGTACCCAACGATCTTCTAGCTTAGGGAGACTCTTCGCTTTTCCCAGAAGGCACCTGGAATATGCAAATTAGCCTCCTCAAGCTTGAATCCCTGGTTTGGTGATGCTTTCCAAGCAGCTGGTCCCGGCTGTACCCAACGATCTTCTAGCTTAGGGAGACTCTTCGCTTTTCCCAGAAGGCACCTGGAATATGCAAATTAGCCTCCTCAAGCTTGAATCCCTGGTTTGGTGATGCTTTCCAAGCAGCTGGTCCCGGCTGTACCCAACGATCTTCTAGCTTAGGGAGACTCTTCGCTTTTCCCAGAAGGCACCTGGAATATGCAAATTAGCCTCCTCAAGCTTGAATCCCTGGTTTGGTGATGCTTTCCAAGCAGCTGGTCCCGGCTGTACCCAACGATCTTCTAGCTTAGGGAGACTCTTCGCTTTTCCCAGAAGGCACCTGGAATATGCAAATTAGCCTCCTCAAGCTTGAATCCCTGGTTTGGTGATGCTTTCCAAGCAGCTGGTCCCGGCTGTACCCAACGATCTTCTAGCTTAGGGAGACTCTTCGCTTTTCCCAGAAGGCACCTGGAATATGCAAATTAGCCTCCTCAAGCTTGAATCCCTGGTTTGGTGATGCTTTCCAAGCAGCTGGTCCCGGCTGTACCCAACGATCTTCTAGCTTAGGGAGACTCTTCGCTTTTCCCAGAAGGCACCTGGAATATGCAAATTAGCCTCCTCAAGCTTGAATCCCTGGTTTGGTGATGCTTTCCAAGCAGCTGGTCCCGGCTGTACCCAACGATCTTCTAGCTTAGGGAGACTCTTCGCTTTTCCCAGAAGGCACCTGGAATATGCAAATTAGCCTCCTCAAGCTTGAATCCCTGGTTTGGTGATGCTTTCCAAGCAGCTGGTCCCGGCTGTACCCAACGATCTTCTAGCTTAGGGAGACTCTTCGCTTTTCCCAGAAGGCACCTGGAATATGCAAATTAGCCTCCTCAAGCTTGAATCCCTGGTTTGGTGATGCTTTCCAAGCAGCTGGTCCCGGCTGTACCCAACGATCTTCTAGCTTAGGGAGACTCTTCGCTTTTCCCAGAAGGCACCTGGAATATGCAAATTAGCCTCCTCAAGCTTGAATCCCTGGTTTGGTGATGCTTTCCAAGCAGCTGGTCCCGGCTGTACCCAACGATCTTCTAGCTTAGGGAGACTCTTCGCTTTTCCCAGAAGGCACCTGGAATATGCAAATTAGCCTCCTCAAGCTTGAATCCCTGGTTTGGTGATGCTTTCCAAGCAGCTGGTCCCGGCTGTACCCAACGATCTTCTAGCTTAGGGAGACTCTTCGCTTTTCCCAGAAGGCACCTGGAATATGCAAATTAGCCTCCTCAAGCTTGAATCCCTGGTTTGGTGATGCTTTCCAAGCAGCTGGTCCCGGCTGTACCCAACGATCTTCTAGCTTAGGGAGACTCTTCGCTTTTCCCAGAAGGCACCTGGAATATGCAAATTAGCCTCCTCAAGCTTGAATCCCTGGTTTGGTGATGCTTTCCAAGCAGCTGGTCCCGGCTGTACCCAACGATCTTCTAGCTTAGGGAGACTCTTCGCTTTTCCCAGAAGGCACCTGGAATATGCAAATTAGCCTCCTCAAGCTTGAATCCCTGGTTTGGTGATGCTTTCCAAGCAGCTGGTCCCGGCTGTACCCAACGATCTTCTAGCTTAGGGAGACTCCTCGCTTTTCCCAGAAGGCACCTGGAATATGCAAATTAGCCTCCTCAAGCTTGAATCCCTGGTTTGGTGATGCTTTCCAAGCAGCTGGTCCCGGCTGTACCCAACGATCTTCTAGCTTAGGGAGACTCCTCGCTTTTCCCAGAAGGCACCTGGAATATGCAAATTAGCCCCCTCAAGCTTGAATCCCTGGTTTGGTGATGCTTTCCAAGCAGCTGGTCCCGGCTGTACCCAACGATCTTCTAGCTTAGGGAGACTCCTCGCTTTTCCCAGAAGGCACCTGGAATATGCAAATTAGCCCCCTCAAGCTTGAATCCCTGGTTTGGTGATGCTTTCCAAGCAGCTGGTCCCGGCTGTACCCAACGATCTTCTAGCTTAGGGAGACTCCTCGCTTTTCCCAGAAGGCACCTGGAATATGCAAATTAGCCCCCTCAAGCTTGAATCCCTGGTTTGGTGATGCTTTCCAAGCAGCTGGTCCCGGCTGTACCCAACGATCTTCTAGCTTAGGGAGACTCCTCGCTTTTCCCAGAAGGCACCTGGAATATGCAAATTAGCCCCCTCAAGCTTGAATCCCTGGTTTGGTGATGCTTTCCAAGCAGCTGGTCCCGGCTGTACCCAACGATCTTCTAGCTTAGGGAGACTCCTCGCTTTTCCCAGAAGGCACCTGGAATATGCAAATTAGCCCCCTCAAGCTTGAATCCCTGGTTTGGTGATGCTTTCCAAGCAGCTGGTCCCGGCTGTACCCAACGATCTTCTAGCTTAGGGAGACTCCTCGCTTTTCCCAGAAGGCACCTGGAATATGCAAATTAGCCCCCTCAAGCTTGAATCCCTGGTTTGGTGATGCTTTCCAAGCAGCTGGTCCCGGCTGTACCCAACGATCTTCTAGCTTAGGGAGACTCCTCGCTTTTCCCAGAAGGCACCTGGAATATGCAAATTAGCCCCCTCAAGCTTGAATCCCTGGTTTGGTGATGCTTTCCAAGCAGCTGGTCCCGGCTGTACCCAACGATCTTCTAGCTTAGGGAGACTCCTCGCTTTTCCCAGAAGGCACCTGGAATATGCAAATTAGCCCCCTCAAGCTTGAATCCCTGGTTTGGTGATGCTTTCCAAGCAGCTGGTCCCGGCTGTACCCAACGATCTTCTAGCTTAGGGAGACTCCTCGCTTTTCCCAGAAGGCACCTGGAATATGCAAATTAGCCCCCTCAAGCTTGAATCCCTGGTTTGGTGATGCTTTCCAAGCAGCTGGTCCCGGCTGTACCCAACGATCTTCTAGCTTAGGGAGACTCTTCGCTTTTCCCAGAAGGCACCTGGAATATGCAAATTAGCCCCCTCAAGCTTGAATCCCTGGTTTGGTGATGCTTTCCAAGCAGCTGGTCCCGGCTGTACCCAACGATCTTCTAGCTTAGGGAGACTCTTCGCTTTTCCCAGAAGGCACCTGGAATATGCAAATTAGCCTCCTCAAGCTTGAATCCCTGGTTAAAGAGGAATACGCTGCCCCGTGTGAGGATCGAACTCACGACCTTCAGATTATGAGACTGACGCGCTACCTACTGCGCTAACGAGGCAAGACAAACAGGTAAACTGTTTGTACCTGTGAATCTCCATTTGAGAGTTCTTAGTGAACATCATGATTCGGTTTTGGCTGAACATCCCAGTAGAAAAGCCACCACAGATCTTATAACTCGGCGGTTTTGGTGGTCAGGGGTACATCAGAATGTCCGGGAATATGAAGCCGCCTGCAGTGTCTGTGCGCGTTCTAAAACCTCTCATATGCGTCTGTCTGGATCTCACCAACCATTGGCGATTCCCAGTATACCTTGGACTCATTAATGGGTCGATTTTATCTCTGATTACCTGTGTCGGCAGGTAATACTGTAATTTTGGTGTTGGCAGACAGATTCAGTAAAATGTCACATTTTATTACGCTACCTGCTTTACCTAACTCCAAGACCTTGGTGCAAATTTTCATCAGTGAGATTGTAGAATTATGTGGGATCCCTGCCGACATTGTTTCTGACCTGGGGGTGCAGTTCATTTCCATATTTTTTAGGGCATTTTTCACTCATTTGGGAATCCACCTGCCATTCTCTTCAGCATTTCACCCACAGTCTAATGGCCAAACTGAACGGGTTAACCAGAATCTTGAGACTTATCTTAGGTGTTTTGTGTCTGAGAATCAGGAGGAATGGGTTACCTACTTACCTCTAGCTGAATTCACTGTAGAGAATCCTCATGAGTTTACTGGTAAGTCCCCATTTTTCAGGGCATACGGGTTTCATCCTAAGTTACGCTCATTTAATAGGAATTGTTCTTCTGGAATACCAGAAGAGGAACGATTTTAATAATCAATTATGTCTGTGCGGCAAGGTGTTATTGATAATTTAAGGAAGTTGGGGTCCAAATATAAGAGTGTGGCTCATCGGAGATGTTTGGTGAGTCTGGACCTGTGTGTTGGTGACTTAGTGTGGTTGTCCTCTAGAAACATTAAGTTGAAGATTCCCTCTTAGAAACTGGGTCCCAGGTTCAATGGTCCTTATAAACGTCAATCCTGTAGGAGAGCTCCTGGAAGCTTTCCTGCATTAAGGCTCTTAGCTGTGCATTGTCAGCCACTTCCGTATCCTATATAAACTGGGTCCTTGTAGCACTCATTGTCAGAGATAGCTTTTGCTGCATGGCTGGAGGTTTTTGGTGGTTGTTATTGGAGAAGGCGTTTGGTGGATTTATCTGTGACTGTTGATAGGTTTTGAGTGTGTGATAATTCTCGTCCTTCTCCTACTTTGGTTTAATGCCATCCTCCACTCCCTGGTGCATTCCTCTGTTAGATGTGTGAGTATATTTGTATATTTTGTATTTTTCATTACCTTTGTTTGTATTACCTTGTTAGTCTGGTTGGTGTATTACGGTGCACTACTACTCCCCTCTTCCCTGGGTGCGGGAAGGGTACAGACTGAGGGCGGATTCAGGAGCTAAGGCAAGGTACATGGCCCCGGCGTCTTCACTATCAGAAGTAATCCAGGGAACAAGGTGAGGTAGGACACTCCTAGCATTAGTTACAGAGAAGAAGCCCCTGGTCCTGGGATACCCAATAACAGAATTGTCACAGCAGGTGCAGAACGGAGTGCGCTAATGGAGATCATGTCTCCCTGCTCTATTGCAGAGTTCAACTGTATCTGTGGTCTCTCCAGATGGGTTCTTCCTAGTGAGGGCCCTAGGACAACTCCTCTGTGTCCCCCCCAGCAGTAGTTAGGCTACTGCCGTAACCTCTTCACATTGCAGTCAATTTAATTGTTTGTTTGTTTTTGTTTTTACCTCCCCTTTTTCAGAGAACCATAACTTTTTTTTCGATCCACATAGTCGGAGTTTGTTTTTTTGCGGGATGAATTTTACTTGTGCATGACATCATTTAATTTATGATGTGATGCACTGGGAAGTGGTAAAAATCCAAGTGCATAGAAATTGCAAAAAAAAGTGTATTTACACAAATGATTTTTGGGTTTCTTTTATTTGAGTAATGAAAAAAAAACACGAAAATGTGAATTTTTTTTGCTTGTGTAGCCATTTTCTGAGACCCATATCATTTCCAATTTTGGGGGGATATGGGGAGGTGTGAGGGCTTATTTCTTACGCTGTCAAAGATTGACGCCCAATCAGCGCTTGCGTCACTGTCCCCACCTTCGGACAAATCGAACATGAAAAGGAAGTCCAGGTTGCAGCTGATCTCGGACTTCCTCTTCCTGCTCAATTTGACAGGAGGTGGGAACAGTAATGCAGGTGCTGATTGGATGCCGGCGTCACGTGTCACGACAGCTCTGGAGCACGAGAAACCGAGTGCTGACACGGCGGAACAGCGCTAGCACGGGAGTTGAGTATAAGCTTTATTATTTTATAGGGGCGAAGCAAGGGGTAAGAGATGAAGTTGTCCGAGTAGTGGACAAGTTCTTTAATAGCCGTGGGTGGAGTGGCACTCCACCCACGGCTGTTAGTGGCAGATGATGGCTGAATAATTTAGCCATCATCTGCCGGGAAAGATGCAAGCAGTCATCAGAGTCAGGGACCCGACATATGATGAAACTGTACATCATAGGTCCGGAAGAGGTTAAACCCTTAAGGGGGTTGTTTAGCCTAAAATGACAAGACTGCAGACACTCATCAGTACGATTATGGCGATGCTAAACGTATCCAGTTTTTTTAATTATTTTAGTGGTGGAAAGTGCGCTAATTGAAAAATGGCAAGTCTAGGGTTCTTACTTGTTGGTACTTTGTTATGGACCTGGTGGTTAGGAGCACCCGGCACGACCTGATAGTTAAACTGACACAGGACAAGCTCTGGGATGTGGGAGCTCTGCTGACCGCAACCCCTAATCCTATCACAACAACTAGAAATAGCCGTGGAGCGTTCCTGACTCTCCCTAGACGCCTCTTCACAGCCTAAGAGCTAGCTAGCCCTAGAGATAGAAAATAAAGCCTACATTGCCTCAGAGAAATTCCCCAAAGGAAAAGGCAACCCCCCACATATATTGACTGTGAGTAAAGATGAAAGTCACAAACGCAGAAATGAAACAGGTTTCAGCAAAGGGAGGCCAGACTTACTAAACAGACAGAGGATAGGAAAGGTATCTTTGCGGTCAGCACAAAAAACTACAAAAGACCACACAGCGTGTGCAAAAAGACCTCCGCACCGACTAACGGTGCGGAGATGCCACTCTGCATCCCAGAGCTTCCAGCTAGTAAGGCAAAATCATTATATCCAGCTGGACAAGGCAACAATGAACAAATAATAACTGGCAGGAACTTAGCTTCTGCTGGAGTAGACAGGTCACCAGAAAGATCCAAGAGCGAACTGAACAAATGCAGGAACATTGACAGCTGGAATGGATTAACGATCTGAGTGGAGTTAAATAGAGCAGCCAACCAAAGGATAAATCACGTCACCTGTGGTAGGAACCTCAGAAGCAGCAGCTCCACTCACAGCCACCAGAGGGAGTCCATGGACAGAACTCGCCGAAGTACCATTCACGACCACAGGAGGGAGTTCGACAACAGAATTCACAACATACTTACTGTTTTGCTCCAGAGTTTAACGTATACGCTAATATTATATTTTGATAGACTGAACTTTAAAAGTAAAAAATATATATATTAAGTATGTTTAAAAAAATTTTTTTTTATTGGGGTTAAAAAGGGTGATTTAAACTATTATACAATTTTTTTAACTTTTTTTCATTTTTTACTTTAAATGTTTAGTCCCTTTATTGGACTTGAACCTACTTTTGTTTGATCAGTTAGGCTGGTTTCACACTTGCGTTTTGATCTGCAGTGTTTTAAACGCAAACGCATTTAAACGCATTTGGTGCAAAAACGCGTTTAAACGCTGCGTTTTTTAGGCGCATGCGTTTTTGTATGTTTTAACGCAAACGCGGCGTTTTGATGCGTTTACAAGCGTTTTTTCCTGCATTTGCGTTTTTGAAACGCATGATGAGAAGTGTGTGACAGCTGCCAATCATCAAAATCAACTAGAAAACCCACTATAAACAAAAATACCTAGGGTTAGGGTTAGGATTAGGGTTAGGATCCCTAGTAACCCTAGGGATCCTAACCCTAACCCTAAAACACAAACCCTAACCCTAACCCTAAAACACAAACTCTAACCCTAACCCAAACTCTACACCTAACCCAAACTCTAACCCTAACCCTAACACAAACTCTAACAAACTCTAACACAAACTCTAACCCTAACCCTAAAACACAAACTCTAACCCTAAACCAAACTCTAACCCTAAACCCTAACACAAACTCTAACAAACTCTAACACAAACTCTAACCCTAACCCTAAAACACAAACTCTAACCCTAACCCTAAAACACAAACTCTAACCCTAACCCTAAAACACAAACTCTAACCCTAACCCTAAAACATAAACTCTAACCCTAACCCAAACTCTAACCCTAACCCTAACACAAAGTCTAACCCTAACACAAACTCTAACACAAACTCTAACCCTAACCCTAAAACACAAACTCTAACAAACTCTAACACAAACTCTAACCCTAACCCAAACTCTAACCCTAAAACACAAACTCTAACCCTAAAGCACAAACTCTAACAAACTCTAACACAAACTCTAACCCTAACCCTAACCCAAACTCTAACCCTAACCCTAAAACACAAACTCTAACACAAACTCTAACCCTAACCCAAACTCTAACCCTAACCCTAAAACACAAACTCTAACAAACTCTAACACAAACTCTAACCCTAACCCTAAAACACAAACTCTAACCCTAACCCTAAAACACAAACTCTAACCCTAACCCAAACTCTAACCCTAACACAAACTCTAACAAACTCTAACACAAACTCTAACCCTAACCCTAAAACACAAACTCTAACCCTAACCCTAAAACACAAACTCTAACCCTAACCCTAAAACACAAACTCTAACCCTAACCCTAAAACACAAACTCTAACCCTAACCCAAACTCTAACCCTAACACAAACTCTAACAAACTCTAACACAAACTCTAACCCTACCCCTAAAACACAAACTCTAACCCTAACCCAAACTCTAACCCTAACACAAACTCTAACAAACTGTAACAAACTCTAACACAAACTCTAACCCTAACCCTAAAACACAAACTCTAACCCTAACCCTAAAGCACAAACTCTAACCCTAACCCAAACTCTAACCCTAACCCTAACACAAACATTAACAAACTAACACAAACTCTAACCCTAACCCTAAAACACAAACCCTAACCCTAAAACACAAACTCTAACCCTAACCCTAACCCAAACTCTAACACAAACTCTAACACAAACCCTAACACAAACCCTAACCCTAACATAAACTCTAACACAAATTCTAACACAAACCCTAACACAAACTCTAACCCTAACCCAAACTCTAACCCAAACTCTAACCCAAACTCTAACACAAACCCTAACACAAACCCTAACCCTAACATAAACTCTAACACAAACTCTAACACAAACCCTAACACAAACTCTAACCCTAACCCTAACCCAAACTCTAACCCAAACTCTAACCCAAACTCTAACACAAACCCTAACACAAACTCTAACCCTAACCCAAACGCTAACACAAACTCTAACACAAACTCTAACACAAACTCTAACACAAACTCTAACACAAACCCTAACACAAACCCTAACACAAACCCTAACACAAACCCTAACCCTAACACAAACTCTAACACAAACTCTAACACAAACCCTAACACAAACCCTAACCCAAACTCTAACCCTAACCCTAGCCCTAACCCTAGGGATCCTAACCCTAACCCTAAGGATCCTAACCCTAACCCACAGGGTTAGGGTTAGGATCCCTAGGGTTAGGGTTTGTGTTAGAGTTTGGGTTAGAGTTTGGGTTAGAATTTGTGTTAGAGTTTGTGTTAGGGTTTGTGTTAGGGTTTGTGTTAGGGTTTGTGTTAGGGTTTGTGTTAGGGTTTGTGTTAGAGTTTGGGTTAGGGTTTGTGTTAGGGTTAGGGTTAGGGTTTGTGTTAGAGTTTGGGTTAGGGTTTGTGTTAGGCTTAGGGTTTGTGTTAGGCTACGTTCACACTAGCGTTCTGCTAGTGTGCGTCACCTTAGCGTCGGGCGACGCAGCGGCGACGCACGCGTCATGCGCCCCTATGTTTAACATGGGGGACGCATGCGTTTTTGTGTGTTGCGTTTTGCAACACTTGCGTCTTTTTTGCCGCTAGCGTCGGACCAAGAAAACGCAGCAAGTTGCATTTTTCTTGCGTCCGATTTTCGGCAAAAAACGACGCACGCGTCGCAAAACGCAGCGTTTTTGCGTGCGTTTTGCAGCGTTTTTGTGTGC
This sequence comes from Ranitomeya imitator, assembly GCF_032444005.1. Taxonomy (NCBI): domain Eukaryota; kingdom Metazoa; phylum Chordata; class Amphibia; order Anura; family Dendrobatidae; genus Ranitomeya; species Ranitomeya imitator. The sequence continues at coordinate 641,611,448 of NC_091285.1, forward strand.
GTCGTGCGTTGCGTCGCCGACGCAGCGGCGCGCAACGCTAGTCTGAACGTAGCCTTAGAGTTTGGGTTAGGGTTTGTGTTAGGGTTTGTGTTAGAGTTTGTGTTAGAGTTTGGGTTAGGGTTAGGGTTTGTGTTAGGGTTTGGGTTAGAGTTTGGGTTAGGGTTTGTGTTAGGGTTAGGGTTAGAGTTTGGGTTAGGGTTAGGGTGTTTTCTTGTGTTTTTCTATAAAAACGTATGCAAACGCATGTGCTTAAAAACGCATGCATTTACATAGACATCAATACGTTTTTTTGCCGCAAAAAAACCGCATGCGTTTTTTTGCGGCAAAAAAAACGCTGCAAAAATTACTACATGTTGCATTTCTGCAACACAACGCATGCAGAGAAAAAACGCATGCGTTGCAAAAACGCGTCAAAACGCATGCAAAAAAAAGCAAACGTTTTTAATGTTAAATATAGGGGAAAAAATGCATGCGTTTTTTTGCGTTTTTTACCGCAAAAAACGCAAAAAAAAACCCAAATGTGAAACCAGCCTTATACTGTATACAGCAATACCTTAGTGTGGCAGTAAGTAGTAAAATCCTGTTAGTTCTCCTCACTGTCCTGTTAGTCTGTAAAACACATCATCATAATCACTGTCCCCATTGGGGCTCACAAGCTAAATTCTCCATCAGTATGTCTTTGGAGTGTGGGTAGAAACCAAAGAAAACCTACATAAACATGGGGGGAACATGCAAACTTCTTGAAGCTGTTGTCCATGGTGGGATTTGAACCCAGAACCCAAGCGCTGCAAAGCAACAGTGATAACCACTGAGCCACTGTCATTACTGACCTATTATGTGATGGGTTGAAAAGGGGTTGTGGAGACATGGGTGGGGGTTAATGGGTTCTCTAGTGCTCTGGCCCGAGACCGCATGGACCAGGGCTCATCCTACTGAATGCCTGCTCTCCTTTCCCGTGGGCATAATACTACTCAGACAACACGGGGTGTGCTTAAGACAGCGTGTCAATACTTTTTTGAACCCCCAAACAGATAATAACACATAGAACAGTCCCAGGAACATACCCAAGATGGTGCAAACTTACAGAGTCTGCTGGGATTAGAGCAGCTGCAACTTTGGGACTTCTGAAGCCGACTACCCCCACCAGTGGCACCCCGCTTTTGGTATGCACCCACAGAGAGGAGATAGCGACAAGCTTAGGAAGCTCAAATAATGTACAAAACACGGCACTCTGCTGGATGGTGAGATATGGTGCTCAAGTAGGGTCTCCAACCCGTCAATCAATGTATACAATAAACTTGGCACTCAAATCGGTTGTAAGGTGAAGTTAATTGACTTTATTGCACGTCCCAGATACAGTTTCAACAGTTAAACGTTTTCGGTCCCACTGGACCTTCTTCAGAACAATTTCCAATTTATCTGGTTAAGCTGGTTACAACATGTGGAAGGAAAAATCACCTTCTACCGAGAAACTGTGGAGCAATGCAATAAATGGGAAAATGAAGGGGCTCTAGGCGAACTAAGCCGCTAATGGAGTCTGTGGCCCATAATCAGGATGAGGAGCTCAGATCTGCGTGGCGCTGGATCGCCAGAGAGGGACACACTGGCCTTTATGGAGTCATGGTGTCCTGGCTGTTGTTCTGTCAAGTCACACACTGATACAGAGGCATATTCCCCTTAAATAGTTCACAACTGTCCTTGAAGCTATCATCCACAGGTGATGGGGAAGGTGTGATGAGATTAACTCGCCTTGTTTGAGTATTTAATCAATCTGTCTAGTTTCCCCTCCTTTGTTTTGCAGGTCAACAAACTAGCTGGCCTGGTATAATGTGTAATCAACATATTAACAAACATCTATTGTTCAATTACCCTATGTCCCTGTCACTCAAAGATAGCAGACAATAAGTTACAACAAACATCAACTCAAGTGTCAACATTCAGACAATAGCCTATGTCTCTGGGCCTACTGAATATTTAAGATTAAATGCTGTGTCGTCACAGGGGTTAACTCAATTTTCTGTCCTGTTACCTCGTTGCTATGTTTCTAATTATCATTTTTGTGCTTTTTGTTTTTTTCCTCTCCTTTTTTAAAAGAACCATAACTTTTTTTTACTATTCCATTGACATAGCCATACTAGGGCTTTCTTATCATGGGACATGCAGTAATTTTGAAGGACAGCATTTATTTTGCCATATAATGTACTGAACAGAAAAAAATTACAAGTGAGGTGTACTAGTGCAAATAAAAAAAAATTCTGGCAATTTTTTTGGCAGGGGGGTTGTAATTTAAGGCTATTTGTGCAGTAAAATAATCTGACATGATTCTTTAGGTCAGATTTATTACAGCAATGTTGAACGTTTATAGATTTTTATTTTATTTTAATGGTTAAAAAAATTAGAGCTTTGTTAAAAAAAAAAAAAAATTGGGGGATTTGGGCTACTATTTTTCTAGCTCCAACCAGTCCTGATTTGGGGGAGCCATTCCTCACATCTTGACTTTCACCCACTTTGTGTTTGTGAAGGCTTTGTGTGTTACTGATTTTATTGCATTGTATATGTTATTAAGTTTTTTTTTTTCTTTAAATGTGGCCTTTCACCAGGATTTGAACACTCAGCTTGTAGCATTGGAGGCAGCAGCAATAGCTAGGAGCTGCAAGTTGCTCTGTAAAATATAGAAGAATTTTCTATAATCTTGGTACATAGAGCTATAACTCTATCTACCAGTTCATTTCTATATACCCTGTACATTAGGGGGAAAATAAAAAGGTAGAGTTTTTTCTTCCTATACATTTACTAAAAAAATAAAACAATAATGACTTTTTTGAATGAACTTAAAAAAAACCAATACAGATCAGCAAATATAACAACCAATTTTATAACAACCAATAAAATACAATGAACAGATTATTGACGGTGATCGGTAAATATTTAAAAGTAAAATTATTAAAAAATTTACTAATAATGTAATGCTGAGGCTGTGCTCACGCATAGTGTAAATACTGCATTTTTTTCTGCTGCTTTTTATCTGCATGTTGTCAGAACCAAACTATTCAACGCAATACCCAGAAAAGATTGTTATTTTTTGCTGACTTTCTTTAAAAAATTCCCTTTCCCTATTTTTTATGCAGATCTGAAGCTGCGATTTTAACGTTTTTTTTTTATAGCACAAAAATGCTTTGATTCTGCAGTTAAAAATGCAACAGTGACTTTTTTTTTAACGTGTGTTTGTTTCAGGCTCCCCATAGAATCTAATGGAGAAAAAAAAATGCACCAAAAATGCACAATTCAACATCATCTTTTGGTGCACCGAGGACACGATTTTTCATGAAACTCATCCATTTTGCTTGGAGATTTAGGTCTTGTTCACACGTTGCATGAATTCTGCGTTTTTTTATTTCTGCTGCATTTTTTTGGTGCAGAAAATTTTCAGAGTTTAACTGTCCAAGCAAAGTGGATGTGATTCATGAAAACTCCTGCTCAGTGCGCATCCAAAGACACTGCTGAATTGTGCGGTTTTTGGTGTTTTTTCTTTATAGGCTTCTATAGGTCGCTTGAAAATTTTTTTAAAAAACGCATGTAAATTAAGCACGCTAAAAAACATAGTTGCTTTCTTAATTGCAGACTCAATGTTTTTCTGTACAATTAAAAAAACACTAAAATGCTGCTTCACATCTGCACAAAAAATGCATCAAATAAGGGGGGAAAAGGCATAAAAAATGCAATGACCAGAGAAGATTGTTAATGTGTAGTTTGGTGCAGACACCTGCAGAAAAGAATGCAACATTTTTGCTTCATGTGAACACAGACTTACAGCCTTTTTTTTTTTCAAAATGGCACATAAAAAAAGCAAAACCTCATATAGTAAAGCTGTTAAAAAATGAGAAAGTTCTGGCTGCTACGACTATAAATGAATGAACAAAAAAAAAAATCTGTGGTCCCAACCATCGCGTATACAGGGAGACAGTCACGTATTTGGGTCTATGCCCGACTGTCCGGAGGGGTCTTCTGAATATCCCTCTGACATTGTAGAAACAAATGGTAAATGGGTGTAGCTGGGGGTGCGGGTAGGAGTTAGGCTACTTTCACACTAGCATCGGACTCAGCCCGTCGCAGTGCGTCGGGCCGAGGTTCCAACGCTAGCAGCGAATGCGCCGCACAACAGGGGCAGCGGATGCATTTTTCCTGCGCATCCGCTGCCCCATTGTAAGGTGCGGGGAGGTGGGGGCGGAGTTCCGGCCGTGCATGCGCGGTCGGAAAAAGCGGTCCGTCGGTAGCAAAAAACGTTACATGTAACGTTTTTTGCTCCCGGCGGTCCGCCACAACACGGCGCAACCGTTGCACGGTCAATGCGTCGCAATGCTTCGCTAATGTTAATCTATGGGGCAAAAACGCATCCTGCAAACAACTTTGCAGGATGCGTTTTTTCCCATAAACGACGCATTGCGACGTATTGCAAAAAACGCCAGTGTGAAAGTAGCCTTACACAATTGTGCTGCAGAGTGAACTGTCAATCAAAGGGCTGGAGTGTGATTACTAAGTACTGAGCGGTGACTGAAGCCGCGCCAGCTGCACCTCTATAGCTAAAAGCCGGAGGCTGCCGGGAGGAAGAAAGTTTATTTTTTCCCAATATCTCCAGACCAGTATTGTAACACTATTTACCTGCGTATATTTACCTATATCTGTAGGTTAAAAGTATTTGGGGACATGGCAGGTACCCTTTAAATAACACTGTCAATGGTTCTTGGTAACATGTCGCAGGGTGGCAGCTGTGGGCAAGTTACTCGTTTTTTATGCTCTGGCACACTACATGAAGATGAGGTTCCTGGCTGGGTGTGTGGACTTTAGTTACGGGGGTGTCATGTCCTTGCAGACCGTGTAAAGTTGCTGAGAGCGGTAGCCATAGGCGAGTTGCTGCTCCACAGTGCCGTGGAACTTAACAGGAAAGCCGTGTCCCAGTGTTCTGTCAGGTGTGGGGGCATCACTCTCACTTGTAGGCCGCAGGCCTCCGCTGTCTCCAGGCCTCCATCTTCAGGAGCCGCCGCACACAGCTCAGGGGACACCAAGTTAATTTCAGCAAACAGAAGTTTACTGGGCAGTTCAAGTTTATCAGATTGTAGCATATAGGATCGGGCACAACACTTTTTGTTCCTTATTTCCTTAGCACAATACATCATCAGCCCTACCTTCCATTCCTCCTGGACTATCCCTATTCCCACTGGCTCTGTGGGCCCCCAGGATTTCCTGTCCAGTTCTGCAGTGCACTTGGGATCCATTACCTTCCCTTCACACGGCTGCACATCCCTCTTCACCAGTCACAAGGTGCCCTTTAGCCCCTATGTCGGGCCTTTAGTTTGTAACGTTTACCAGCATGTCCGCACAGGATTCTAGTATGCTAGTACAGCCTAACACTGCCTCGAACGATAGGTACGTGCTAGCCCCTAGCAGCTCACTGCACTTGAACTTGACCTTGTTACTGTACTTCCCTATCTGAGTCACTACCAGGATGTCCCTGCTTTTCACTACCACTAGACCCCTTCCCACTGCGGGCTCGCCCCAAACAATAACTGTATCTTATCCCATACCTTCAGTTAACTAGTTACTATCCTATAACAATATGTACTAAGCCTATTGTCCTTATCTTATGTCCTATCCCAATACTGTACACTATCAACATTATACATTACTATATTAACGATATCACATTACACACCAAATGCCTGAAAACGCATGACACTATTCACATTACACAATATTCACGCGATTGGTGTCTTCACGGGTAGGAATGCAACAGTACAGTCCACCATCCTTACAACCGCATGATGCCGGTGACTTTGGCTGGCCAGGACCAGGTCTTACAAAGGTCAATGAAGGAGAAAACCACTTAACAAGGAACTGTGTTTTTCTGATCAATATCTTGGTGGGAATTATATACAGCAGATAGCAGGTGCATAACTTCATGAACATTTCTCTTAATACATGGAACATCTTCATACACATTTTCTCTATCCTTCCTTACGTAGTCCTCTTTCTCCAGCACCACCATCACTGCACTTCAGGAACTTCCCTCGTTCCCAACAACGGTACTACAGTCAGTATGTGAGAGTCCTCTGCTTCAACTCGTAGTTCCAAGTCCTTTTCCTCTTAGAGGAGCTATTTGGCCACTATGACTGTTATTCAACTTCTCTGCTGATCGACGCCTTGAAGTCGGGGCACTTTCTTTGTCTCACGATCCCTGCCCTGAAGCTTTCCATTACCTCCTGGACTTGCAAACTCAGTATTGCGTAGCTAGGTTTCCTGCACCAGGTCCCATCTCCAGAGAACCACTCACACCTTCTGTCACTTTCTCTTGCCTCTTTTCTGGATCTCGCTATCTGTTCCCTCAGTCTCCACTCATCTAAGGGACACCCACGTCAAGTGACTCTACTTACTTATCAGACCATAGGTCTGCTTCTGCTGCAGACTGGGCCCTAACTCACTTCCTGACAGGAAACTGCCTCTGTCCCTGCACCTTAGCTTCTCCCACTCTGAGCTAGTCCCAATCATTAACCCTAACTCTCCTTACTGTTGGGCAAACTACAACACCGTCACTAACAAAACGTGTCACAACACACATTACAACAAAAAGGGGTCTTCAAGAGAGAACGTGGGCAGCATGTCTACTTCCTTAGGCCTGTCCCACACGTCCAGATAATTCCGGTACCAGAAAAATCGGTACCGGAGTTATCCGTGTCCGTGTGTCCGTGAGCTCACGTAGGCCATCCGTGTGGCACACGTGCGGCACACGTGTGCTGCCCGTGTGCCGACTGGGTACCACATGGAGCGTGCAGGAGACAGCGCTAGAGATAAGCGCTGTCCCCTGCATCTGGTGCTGAAGCCGCCATTCATATATTCTCTCCAGCAGCGTTCGCTGGAAAGAAGATATGAAAAATCCTTTTTTTTTTTGTGTTTAAAATAAAGATCCCAGTCCCCCCCACCCCCTGTGCGCCCGCCCGCTGTTACTAAAATACTCACCCGGCTCCCTCGAAGCGTCCTCTCCGCGCCGCACCTTCTCCTGTATGAGCGATCACGTGGTGCCACCCATTACAGTCATGAATATGCGGCTCCACCCCTATGGGAGGTGGAGCCGCATATTCATGACTGTAATCGGACGGCACCACGTGACCGCTCATACAGGAGAAGCTGGCGCTGAGAGGAAGCTGCGAGGGAGCCAGGTGAGTATTTTATTAACAGCGGGCGGGCGCACAGGGGGTGGGAGGGGGGTGGGGACAGGGATCTTTATTTTAAACACGAAAAAAAAAAGGATTTTTCATATCTTCTCTCCAGCAAACGCTGCTGGAGAGAAGATATGAATGGCAGCTTCAGCACCAGGCTGGGGGGACAGCGCTTACTGTAGCGCTGTCTCCTGCACGGCACACGGACTGCACACGGACAGTGTCCGTGTGCGGTACGTGTTTTGCACGGACCCATTGACTTTAATGGGTCCGTGTAATCCGTGCGCTCCCACGAACACTGACATGTCTCCGTGTTTTGCACACGGACACACGGTCCGTGAAAACATGCTGACATGTGCAGAGACACATTGATTTCAATGTGTCTACGTGAGTCAGTGTCTCCGGTACGTGAGGAAACTGACACCACACGTCCCGGAGCCACTGACGTGTGAAACCGGCCTTACATGTTGCCTCTGTTTCTTCCACCCGCTGGTGACATTGTGGAAAGCCAATGGGTTATTATGGCATCCATCACTACCACATTAATGCCCCTGGGAAGCCAAACCTGTAGCTGGGCTTCATGGTAGATTAATAGTAATACTGCTACTAATAATAATAATTAATAAAAAGCATAGAAAAGTTTTAATCACCTCAACCTTTTCACAATTCAAAAATAAAGAAATAAAACATCAAAATAATTTCAACCGTAAGTTAAACAATGAAAAGAAAAAACGCCAAAATTTCAGGGGCCATACTTCATCCAACACATGATTTAAAAAGGAACCCCAAAAAGTTATATCTACCAAAAATAGTATCAATAAAAACATCAGATCGGTGTTCAACAAACAATTCCACTCACAGCTCCGTCAGTGGAAAAATAAAAAGTTATGGGTCCTGGAGAATAATGGCACAAAGCAAAATTTTTCTTTAAAAAGTTATTTTTTTTTAATCCACTAAAATAAATAAATAAATAAAAATAATAATAATAATAATGATAAATAAATTAAAATAATAATAATGATAAATAGATACTAATGATAATAATAATAGTAATAATAATAATGATAAATAGATAAAAATAATAATAATACATAAATAAATTAAAATAATAATTAAAAAAAGAAAGAAAGAAAGAAACATACATATCTCGTACTGGAGAATCATGTTGCCAGGTCATTTTTTTTAATTCACAATAAATGCCATAAAGAAAAAATAATGTGAGAATTGCGTTTATTTTTTCTGACCATTTCACCACAATTGGCATTGTTCTCCACATTTTTCAGTGCGTTATGTAGTGAAATACTGTAAATCTTATTCAAAACTGCAAAAAAAAGTGCAAGCCCTTGTATGGATAAGTCAATGGAAAACTAAAAAAAAAAAAGTCTGGAAAGAGGGGGAGGAAAAAGAAAACCCCTCAAAAATGCAAATTTGTCATGCAGGAGCTGAGCACAGTATGGCGGTATTATTTTATGACATTTTGGGGAACTTTTATATTGTTTAGGGTCATTAATTATTCCAGGACTGTATGATTGTATTATTTATAAACTGTGAGGTATTATTTCCCGCCGTATTATACAATTTTCAGGGTTTTTTTTTTACCAGTGAAAATGTGTTATTTCCATACAGCTGTGACAGTGTTACATTAATTAATTATAATTGTGAACCACGTGCTAATAGTATGTTAAAACCACCTATCTTTGCACACACAAGTCCAAAATTACAGCTGACCGTCTCATTACCCTGCGGTGGCCAATGGTCTTCTCTGAGCATGCGCAGGACACTCGCTGAAGCCGATTCTAGGAAGGGCAAGAGAACTGACGTCTTGGGTTCAGACTATCAGTCAGCAATAAGCTCCGCCCCTGCTTGACAACCATTGGTCGACCGAAGAGGTTGTGGAAGCGCTAGGCGCGCTCTGATTGGATGAGACGCCTCTGCCGGTGGCCTGGTTGTTGATGCCAATAGGGTGGGAGGTGAAGGAGGAGACGGGGACGGGAAGTCGGGAGACACCGACCGAGGGCTCCTGGGGAAGAAGTGGCCGGGGAAGAGTCACCGTTGTACCCGGGGAATGGACGGCAGACCCGGTGAGGTGCACACGGCTGCTCATGGAGGTCTCATGCTAAGGGCTGTTGTATGGACGTATTAATAACCCCTTCATGACCAGGAGAGGTTTTTTTAGTTCTCGCTCTGTTGTTGTTTGTTTTTTTTTGCCAAGAACTATAACTTTTTTTTTTTTTTTCATTTTTCAGCATTTTTTATTTTTTTTAAATTGTATTCATTTTTTTTTTTTTACAGCGATTACTTTGCCGTAAAAATGCTCTGATGTCCCCATTCTCCAGGTCGGTGCGATGACGGCAATAATAAACGTGTATAGTTTTTTTTTTAACATTATATATATATATATATATATATATATATATATATATATATATATATATATATATATATAATATTTTTTTTTTTTTTTCACATAATATCTATGATTTTATTTAAAAAAATGCGGTTTGTGTTTCTTATTTTCTGAGAACGTCTTAATTTTTCCCGCACTGGTTTGTGATGTGGCCGAGATGACATTTTTATTGATACAGTTTTGGGATAAATATGACGTTTTTATTTATTTATTTTTTTTTTTTATTGCGTGTTTTAAGCTCAGAAATTCTGGAGTTCAGATATTTTTTTTGTACATTTAATGCCCATTTTAAATCATTTTAATTTTTTTTTTATAGATTGGACGTTTAGGGACTTGTCAATAACAAATGATTTTTTTTATTTTTGATTTTTTTTAATATTTTTTTTTTATACTATTAGCACAATTTATTTATTTTTTTCCCTCCCTCAATTTTCTTACTTTTTTTTCTTACTCCCTCTCAGGGACTTGAACCTGTTTCTATCTACCTAAATGTTGCAGGCTATATGAAAATTACTGGGTTTCATAGAAGCACCAAGATGGCGGGGAAAGTGGCTTTCAGCAGATCCGCTGCTGCTATAGAAACCCGTCTGCTCACCACAATCTGGTTGGTGGAGGGGAGTGATGAGCACTGGATCAAATGTGACATTTAAAGGGGTTTTCCATTTAAGCAAACACCTGTCCCCGGCTGCAGTTTGTATTTTTTTTTTTTTTTTAAAACTCCTCTGTACTTACCCTCCCCAGGTCCAGCGCTGAGTCTCCACCGCAGCTTCCGGTGTCTGTTGTTTGCAGTGCTGACGTCATGTTGACAGCACTGCAGCCAATCGGTGGACTCGGCGGCTCGTGCTGTTAACTTGGGCTGAGTTCATTGATTGACTGCAGCGTTGTCACCGTGGCGTCAGAGCTGCAGACACCGGAGGATGGTGGAGGCCAGCGGCGCCCAAATGACTTGTAGGCCCCATTCACATTTCAAAGAAAAGTTGGGGGACTACTAACCACAGGTGTGACGGCTCGCTCGTAATGGCGAACTTATTGGTCATCTCCCTTATTGATGGATTTTTTCCTTTTTTATTCTCCTGTCAGGTCTAAAGTAAAGTACGAAGACATGGCCACGTACACCTGCAGCGTAGTCTTGGCTTCTCTCAGGTCCCGGTAAGATGCCGCTACTCACTAAGATCTGTCTGCTGTATTACCAGACCCATCAGGGGTCCCGCAGACCACCGCCACTGCTTTCTGCTATTTTTCTCCTGTTTTTTTTTACTTCAGCTTATTTCATGTTCTCATTTTTTCGCTGTTTGTGTGCCTATAATTGTTTTGTGTTGTGTTCTCTACCTTTTATGACTTGCCCCTCACTCCAACGTACTCCCTCCGATAATTCCCCTTATTTATTTGAGCCCTCTTGGCTCCTCTCACTCTGGCAAACTCCGCCTTCATAGCCCTGTGCTCTGGCACACACCCACTCACCCAACAACCCCCACCATGTTTTTTTTCCCTGGTTCTCTTCTTCTCTCTGCCCCCTAGCTCTGCTGCGCTTCCCCTCTCTGTGCTCCCTCCCCCTGTCTTCCCATATTCCCACCCCAATTCTGGCCTGCTTCCTCTTTTGCCCCCCTTTCTCGGCTTTCATGAGCTTCCTCTCGCGTGTCCACCCTCATCCAGATCCATTTCCGGCTCACTCCTTCTCTTGGCTCTGTACTCCTGGATCTGGCATACATCCTTTCTTCCCCCCCATTCCCCGTTCCTGGGGAGCTACCTTCTGTGAAGCCCCCACCCCCACACCGTCCCTGGCGCGCTCCCTCTGTCGTCCTCCCAGCCCCTGGCGCGCTCCCTCTGTCGTCCTCCCAGCCCCTGGTGCGCTCCCTCTGTCGTCCTCCGAGCCCCTGACGCGCTCCCTCTGTCGTGCTCCTAGCCCCTGGCGCGCTCCCTCTGTCGTCCTCCCAGCCCCTGACGCGCTCCCCCTGCCGTCCTCCCAGCCCCTGGCGCGCTCCCCCCCACCATTGGCACGCTCCCCCTGCTGTCCTCCCCGCCCTTGGCGCATTCCCTCTGCCTTCCTCTCTGCCCCGGCGCACTCGCCCCTGCCGTCCTCCCTGCCTTTGGCACGCTCCCCCTGCTGTGCTCCGCGCCCTTGGCGCATTCCCTCTACCGTTCTCCCCATCCCTGACGCTCTCCCCCATGACCTCCTTTATCTGCCTTTAATTGAGACTAGAAAAATTGTAAAAAGATTCTTGTGAAACCTGTATTTTTAACAGTTTCTGTACTGAGGTATAATCACTTAAATTTACAGACCCAAACACCCCCCACCCCATGCACAGTAGACTAACGTTGGCCAAACCGCATGAGGAGACAGAAGGATCCAACATGTCCAATTTCAAATTGCCGATCTGTTTGGCTCATCCTATGTAGAGTCGGGGTAGATGACTGAAAGCTATCAGTTATCTATAGTGTATTGGGGGGGTTTAAAGGTCCCCATACATACACATTGTCTTAAAGTTGATTTAAATGAATGATTTAGAGCAAAACGATCGATCATCGGCGGAGGGGAGTCTAAGAACGAATGTCCATTCTAGTGGACCGATCATAGACTGTCCTCCAGTTGGATGTGTTGGATTCCTTCCGCAAAAAGATCATTATTTCAAAGAATGAATATTTGTCCACGAACAATCTTGTGTTGAAATAGTATTCCTTGAAAGATGGTTTGTTTGGCATATCTGAACTTGTACGACCAAGTTCAGCCAGAATCATACAGCCCCAATCAGAAGTTTGGAGGACACCTGTTCATGAAATTTCCTTGTTCTTATTGGAATGTGCACATTTTAAATTCAGAGTAAAGGCAGCAAAACCAGGAAGGAATAAATATAGAAAGGATGAGAAAATAATCAGGTGTGACACAAACCAGAATATGTGTAAAACCTTAAAGTTCCTGGAATGGCTCCCAATGAACAGGTCACTGTGGAATCAAAGGCCTTCAAAAAGTGTTTGCGACCATCAGGTGTGTTTTGCAGACGCAGTGTTGGTACACAGCTCCATGCAGTGCTGAGCCCTATTCCACAACTGTTCAGAACATGGCAAGAGCTACTCAGCTAAGTAAAGAGAAATGATAGTCAATTACTAAAAGGTTAATCAATTTGGAAAATTGCTAGAGCCTTGAAGGTTTCCTTAAGGGCATCTTGAAAACCATCAATCACCGTGATGAAACTGGCTCTTATAAGGACCGTTCTAGGAAAGGAAGACCAAAAATTTCCTCTGCTGCAGAGGATAAGTTCGTCAGTTACCAACCTCAGAAACTGTAAACTGACAGCTCCTCAGACAACAGCGCTCATAAATTATGCACAGACATGAAGTCGGGTACACTTCTCAACATCAACTGTCCAGAGGAGACTGCGAGAAGCAGGCATTTATGGTCAAATTGCTGCAAAGAAGCTACTAATGAGGACCACAAACAAGAAGAGACTTAATTGTACCAAACCACACAAGGACTGCACTTTAGATCAGTGTGAATCTGCACACTGGTCTAATAAGGTAAGATTTGATATTTTTGCTGCTAACAGCCATTTGTTTGTGTGAGATGTAGAAAATGTGAGTGGAGGGTTTCCACATGTGTGGTGCCCACGGTGAAGCATGGAAGGTGCGATGTGGGGGTGCTTTGCTAGTAGATCTTTTGGTAATTAATTCCAAACTAAAGGCACATTACCCAGGCTGGCTACCACACCGTTATACACTTACATGCCATCCCATCTGGTTTGCACTTAGTAGGACCACTTTGTGTGTTGCAACAAGATAATGATCCAAAACACCTCCAGACTGAGTAAGGATTAAGTGACCAAGAAGTGGAGAGATGGAGGACGCACAATCAGACCTCAACCCAGTTGACATGGTTTGGTTAAGTTTGACTAAAGATTGAAGGCAAAGCAGCTATAAAGTGCTCAGCACCTGTGATAACTCCTTCAAGACTGTTGGAATCCATTCCAGTTGACGACCTGATGAAGCTCCTGGAGAGAATTCTAAGGAGGTGTAAAGCTTTCATCAGGGTAAAAGGGGGTACTCTGAGGTGTAGCACATACTGGTTTGTTTCACAAGTATTTCTTTACTCCTTGTTTTCTGTATGTGTTCTTTTGTGGTTTTGCTGCCTTCAGTCTGAATATACAAGATGCTCATTCCAATGGGAACAAGGAAAACCATTGCATGAACAGTGGTGGTCCAATCTTTTCACCAATACTGTCCTTTAAGGTGTACGGGGGGGGGGTGGGAGGGGGGGGGCCTTTATTCTGCAGTATTGAGAAATCTCTATATCATAATCTCTTCGCATTGTTGTCATCCAGATATAATCCTTTTACATACAACTACCACTATACAAGCCAAAAGGTTAAGTACCGGTGTGCTGTAAAGACTCCTCTGACAGATGCCATCTATTATTCACAGGAGTTGTCGTCTTGTCCTTCAGAAGAACAATTGCCCGCTCTACTCCACCGTATCCCATCACCAACATGGATGGCTGCCACCCATGGCAAGATGCCCGGCTCACACAAATGTCCCGCACCCGGCCATCTACAACCAGCACTTCCACACCTCAGTGTTCCAACTGCAGAGCTTACCTCCACCACCCGCAGCGCCGACACCGGAGCCTGAAAAGTCTCCACAAGTTGCACGCAAGTCTCTAGGCCAAAGAGTCATGGATGAGATTAAACACTTTTACCACGGTTTTCGCCTGCTCTGGATAGATACCAAAGTGGCTGCTCGCATGGTTTGGCGGCTGTTACATGGCCAGGTGCTGACCAGGAGGGAGCGGAGACGGGTACGTGAGTATGCAGTCTGCACCGCCGCCCCTTGTTATACCATTGCCATGAATGGGGGACGTTTCCCATAGTCCCATTTATTTCCGAACATGCGCGGCCCACTCTCCATGAGGTTCATTGTTCATGATGGCATTCTTGGTCCTTGATTCCTTGATATTGGACCCTGGCATCCCAGAGTTGCCTAACTTTGGTTAACCCTCTTTAGTGTAAATTCTGCAAATTTTATGCGTATGCTAATTGTTGTCGAACAGTCCGATTGGCATCTCGACGCTGTGCTTTGTACCATCTCCGTGAATGACGTCTCCTACGTCATTCGCTTAGCCTGTCCTATCTGTGCACCTCTAGTTTCCCACCGTTTAGGGATGAGTTGGACCGGCAGTGTGGATGATGTAGGAGATGTCAGCCACGGCAGAGGAGGTGGAGAGCACAGACGCTCATCTGATCGCTCGGTGAGGATTATCAAGCACCGCAGGACAATTATAAAAGGCACTCTCCTAGGCATGGGGGCAGCTGAGCTCTTACGAAGGGATTTCAGGAGCGCTAATATAGAGATCCAAAAGTAAATAAATACGAGGAAAACCTAAATTTCATGCAACACTTTTTTTTTTTTTATAAACTTTTCAGATTTTTTTTTTTGCCTTTTTTTCCTATGAAGGAAAGCAAAATGGGGGAAAAAAACCCATGCCCCTAGAGCACAGGTGGGCAATTAATTTTTCCAAGGATCCACACGAGATAATGTGACTGTTGTGGAGGGCTGAACCAACCAGCCAAACTTAATTCTGTGCATTATTATTATTGTTTTATATTAATTTCTATAATTTACTGTTGAGCAGAATGAAGTCTGTTTACTCGCTGCTACTGTTAAGTCAGGGCTTGTTGTATCACGTATTCTTACAGGCGCAGCAAATCAAAATCATATAAGTTACTGCTTTTTATAAAGTTTAGAAATCAGACTGCTCCTGGTATTAAGCCTTTGTACCTTCATCAACAGCTTCCAACACAGTACGATGCCCCCACACACAGCGTGATGCCCCCACACACTCAGCGTGATGCCCCCACACACACTCAGCGTGATGCCCCCACACACACTCAGCGTGATGCCCCCACACACACTCAGCGTGATGCCCCCACACACACTCAGCGTGATGCCCCCACACACACTCAGCGTGATGCCCCCACACACACTCAGCGTGATGCCCCCACACACACTCAGCGTGATGCCCCCACACACACTCAGCGTGATGCCCCCACACACACTCAGCGTGATGCCCCCACACACACTCAGCGTGATGCCCCCACACACACTCAGCGTGATGCCCCCACACACACTCAGCGTGATGCCCCCACACACACACTCAGCGTGATGCCCCCACACACACACTCAGCGTGATGCCCCCACACACACTCAGCGTGATGCCCCCACACACACACTCAGCGTGATGCCAACACAAAACTTTTCACAGTATTATGTCCTCACACATCTCCCTTACAGTATTATTCCCCGTACAGCCCACCTGAGAATGAAGTCCTGACACAGCCCCCTTATACATTATGCCCCCACACAGTCTCCATGTGTATCCATACAGCCCCCTCAGGCAGTAATATGTCCCCACACAGCTCCCATGTAAAATGGTGAACAAAAAAAGCAAACCTCATCCTGCTACTCTGATCTGTGCTGTGCTCTGAGGATGCAGATACCGGTGATTGTGAGACGCTGTGCAGGGGGCGGCTGCGCGGTGCCGGACACCACTGCATAAAGCCCTTTGGCTGTCCTGGTCCACGGGCCTCACCAGAACATCCGAAGGGCTGCATGTTGCCCGCGGGCCGCACTTTGACCAAGTCTACCCTAGGGCATGCTTTCATTGTGGAAAAAAATGTGTAAATGCACAAATGCAACATAACAGGCCGATATCACCACAAAAAAACAACCCAAACAATCGCACTGTTTGCGGCACACTTCACTTTGGGTTTTAGCTTTAAGGTCCTTGTATTTGTGAAAGGTTTTGGTTTTCTAATGTGTGATAATGATGGATGTTTCAGCTGATGAGGACGTGCGCAGATCTGTTCCGGCTGGTCCCATTTACGGTCTTTGTTATAGTCCCGTTCATGGAGTTTCTGCTTCCTGTGTTCCTTAAGCTCTTCCCGGAGATGTTACCTTCCACCTTCGAATCGGAGTCCAAAAAGGTTAGTCGTCTCGTATAAGCTGAACGTAGACGGGTAGGAGGAGTATTCCTATGTGCGTAGTATTGTATGCCCTTGTATAGAGCCCAGGCTATATCACCCATTACATCCATCATATCTTCATAGCTTTTTGTTTTTTCTAAATATATATATACTAGACTGTGGCCCGATTCTAACGCATCGGGTATTCTAGAATATGCATGTCCCTGTAATATATGGACAATGATGATCCCAGAATTCGCGGCAGACTGTGCCCGTCGCTGATTGGTCGAGGCAACCTTTATGACATCGTCGCCATGGCAACCATTATGACATCATCGTCGCTGTGCCGGTCTCTGATTGGTCGAGGGCTGGCGGCCTCGACCAATCAGAGAGCCGGGATTTCCAAGACAGACAGACAGACAGACAGACAGACGGAAAAACCCTTAGACAATTATATATATACTAGATTGTGGCCCGATTCTAACGCATCGGGTATTCTAGAATATGCATGTCCCCGTAGTATATGGACAATGATGATTCCAGAATTCGCGGCAGACTGTGCCCGTCGCTGATTGGTCGAGGCGGCCTGGCGGCCTCGACCAATCAGACGCAGGATGTCTACGTCCTTTATGACATCATCGTCGCTGTGCCCGTTGCTGATTGGTCGAGGCCTGGCGGCCTCGACCAATCAGAGACGCGGGATTTCTACGTCGATGCTGTGCCGGTCTCTGATTGGTCGAGGCCGTAGAATATGCATGTCCCCGTAGTATATGGACAATGATGATTCCAGAATTCGCGGCAGACTGTGCCCGTCGCTGATTGGTCGAGGCAACCTTTATGACATCATCGTCGCCATGGCAACCATTATGACATCATCGTCGCTGTGCCCGTTGCTGATTGGTCGAGGCCTGGCGGCCTCGACCAATCAGAGACGCGGGATTTCTACGTCGATGCTGTGCTGGTCTCTGATTGGTCGAGGCCTGAAGGCCTCGACCAATCAGAGAGCCGGGATTTCCAGGACAGACAGACAGACGGAAAAACCCTTAGACAATTATATATATATATATATATATATATATATATATATATATATATATATATATATATATATATATATATATATATATATATATATATATATATATATATATACATATACACAGTGGGGCAAAAAAGTATTTAGTCAGTCAGCAATAGTGCAAGTTCCACCACTTAAAAAGATGAGAGGCGTCTGTAATTTACATCATAGGTAGACCTCAACTATGGGAGACAAACTGAGAAAAAAAAATCCAGAAAATCACATTGTCTGTTTTTTTAACATTTTATTTGCATATTATGGTGGAAAATAAGTATTTGGTCAGAAACAAACAATCAAGATTTCTGGCTCTCACAGACCTGTAACTTCTTCTTTAAGAGTCTCCTCTTTCCTCCACTCATTACCTGTAGTAATGGCACCTGTTTAAACTTGTTATCAGTATAAAAAGACACCTGTGCACACCCTCAAACAGTCTGACTCCAAACTCCACTATGGTGAAGACCAAAGAGCTGTCAAAGGACACCAGAAACAAAATTGTAGCCCTGCACCAGGCTGGGAAGACTGAATCTGCAATAGCCAACCAGCTTGGAGTGAAGAAATCAACAGTGGGAGCAATAATTAGAAAATGGAAGACATAGAAGACCACTGATAATCTCCCTCGATCTGGGGCTCCACGCAAAATCCCACCCCGTGGGGTCAGAATGATCACAAGAACGGTGAGCAAAAATCCCAGAACCACGCGGGGGGACCTAGTGAATGAACTGCAGAGAGCTGGGACCAATGTAACAAGGCCTACCATAAGTAACACACTACGCCACCATGGACTCAGATCCTGCAGTGCCAGACGTGTCCCACTGCTTAAGCCAGTACATGTCCGGGCCCATCTGACGTTTGCTAGAGAGCATTTGGATGATCCAGAGGAGTTTTGGGAGAATGTCCTATGGTCTGATGAAACCAAACTGGAACTGTTTGGTAGAAACACAACTTGTCGTGTTTGGAGGAAAAAGAATACTGAGTTGCATCCATCAAACACCATACCTACTGTAAAGCATGGTGGTGGAAACATCATGCTTTGGGGCTGTTTCTCTGCAAAGGCGCCAGGACGACTGATCCGGGTACATGAAAGAATGAATGGGGCCATGTATCGTGAGATTTTGAGTGCAAACCTCCTTCCATCAGCAAGGGCATTGAAGATGAAACGTGGCTGGGTCTTTCAACATGACAATGATCCAAAGCACACCGCCAGGGCAACGAAGGAGTGGCTTCGTAAGAAGCATTTCAAGGTCCTGGAGTAGCCTAGCCAGTCTCCAGATCTCAACCCTATAGAAAACCTTTGGAGGGAGTTGAAAATTCGTGTTGCCAAGCGAAAAGCCAAAAACATCACTGCTCTAGAGGAGATCTGCATGGAGGAATGGGCCAACATACCAACAACAGTGTGTGGCAACCTTGTGAAGACTTACAGAAAACGTTTGACCTCTGTCATTGCCAACAAAGGATATATTACAAAGTATTGAGATGAAATTTTGTTTCTGACCAAATACTTATTTTCCACCATAATATGCAAATAAAATGTTAAAAAAACAGACAATGTGATTTTCTGGATTTTTTTTTCTCAGTTTGTCTCCCATAGTTGAGGTCTACCTATGATGTAAATTACAGACGCCTCTCATCTTTTTAAGTGGTGGAACTTGCACTATTGCTGACTGACTAAATACTTTTTTGCCCCACTGTATATGTTAGGTCCATATATATTTGGACAGAGACAACATTTTTCTAATTTTGGTTATAGACATTACCACAATGAATTTTAAACAAAACAATTCAGATGCAGTTGAAGTTCAGACTTTCAGCTTTCATTTGAGGGTATCTACATTAAAATTGGATGAAGGGTTTAGGAGTTTCAGCTCCTTAACATGTGCCACCCTGTTTTTAAAGGGACCAAAAGTAATTGGACAATTGACTCCAAGGCTATTTCATGGACACGTGTGGGCAATCACTTCGTTATGACATTCTCAATTAAGCAGATAAAAGGCCTGGAGTTGAGTTGAGGTGTGGTACTTGCATTTGGAAGGTTTTGCTGTGAAGTAAACATGCGGTCAAAGGAGCTCTCCATGCAGGTGAAACAAGCCATCCTTAAGTTGCAAAAACAGAAAAAAAAACATCCGAGAAATTTCTACAATATTAGGAGTGGCAAAATCTACAATTTGGTACATCCTGAGAAAGAAAGCACTGGTGAACTCATCAATGCAAAAAGACCTGGGCGTCCAAACAACAGTGGTGGATGATCGCAGAATAATCTCCATGGTGAAGAGAAACCACTTCACAACAGCCAACCAAGTGACCAACACTCTCCAGGAGGTCGGCGTATCAATATCCAAATCTACCATAAAGAGAAGACTGCATGAAAGTAACTACAGAGGGTTCACTGCACGGTGCAGCCACTCATAAGCATCAAGAAGAAAAAGGCTAGACTGGACTTTGCTAAAAAACAACTAAAAAAGCCAGCACAGTTCTGGAAGAACATTCTTTGGACAGAAGAAACCAAGATCAACCTCTACCAGAATGATGGAAAGAGAAAAGTATGGCGAAGGCGTGGTACAGCTCATGATCCAAAGCATACCACATCATCTGTAAAACACGGCCGAGGCAGTGTGATGGCTTGGGCATGCATGGCTGCCAGTGGCACTGGGTCACTAGTATTTATTGATGATGTGACACAGGACAGAAGCAGCCAAATTAATTCTGAGGTATTCAGAGACATACTGTGTGCTCAGATCCAGCCAAATGCAGCAAAACTGATTGGTCGTGGTTTCATACTACAGATGGACAATGACCCAAAACAAAGTCAAAGCAACCCAGGAGTTTATTAAAGCAAAGAAGTGGAATATTCTTGAATGGCTAAGTCCATCACCTGATCTCAGCCCAATTGAGCATGCATTTCACTTGTTAAAGACTAAACTTCAGACAGAAAGGCCCACAAACAAACAGCAACTGAAAACCACCGTAATGAAGGCCTGGCAGAGTTCCAAAAAGGAGGAAACACAGCGTTTTTTGAAGTCCAAGAGTTCAAGACTTCAGGCAGTCATTGCCAACAAATGGTTTTCAACCAAGTACTAAAAATGAACATTTTATTTACAATTATTGAATCTGTCCAATTACTTTTGGTCCCTTTATAAACAGGGTGGCACATGTTAAGGAGCTGAAACTCCTAAACCCTTCATCCAATTTTAGTGTGGATACCCTCAAATGAAAGCTGAAAGTCTGAACTTCAACTGCATCTGAATTGTTTTGTTTAAAATTCATTGTGGTAATATCTATAACCAAAATTAGAAAAATGTTGTCTCTGTCCAAATATATATGGACCTAACTGTATATATGTGTATGTATGTATATATATATATATATATATATATATATATATATATACATACAGACACTGAGCCATGTGATCACTTTGTTAGTTCATATTCGCGTATTTCCACATGGACCAATGACCAATGTTTTTTTTGTTTTTTTTAGCTTTTTTTGTATAGAATGAAAAAAAAAATGGTATCACAGAGGCCACAGACTGGATGTATGCCGAGGCATACGTACACCATAAGGTCCCACTGCAAAAAGAACCAAACAACTATACTGCGTGTATAAGTTTTTTTTATGTTGTGACCCTTGGTAGGAGATACTGCATCTTCCTATACATTATATGTAGACATATGCCAGCTAGACAGAGGCCAACAGAACACCCTTCTTAAATGATGGCCTATGGGAACTTAACAGTATGTCGAGGTATGCTCCCAATGTATTTATATTCAGCTACAGTTAGGTCCATATATATTTGGACAGAGACAACATTTTTCTAATTTTGGTTATAGACATTATCACAATGAATTTTAAGCAAAACAATTCAGATGCAGTTGAAGTTCAGACTTTCAGCTTTCATTTGAGGGTATCCACATTAAAATTGGATGAAGGGTTTAGGAGTTTCAGCTCCTTAACATGTGCCACCCTGTTTATAAAGGGACCAAAAGTAATTGGACAGATTCAATAATTGTAAATAAAATGTTCATTTTTAGTACTTGGTTGAAAACCATTTGTTGGCAATGACTGCCTGAAGTCTTGAACTCTTGGACTTCAAAAAACGCTGTGTTTGGGAGTTTCAGCCTTTTAACATGTGCCACCCTGTTTTTAAAGGGACCAAAAGTAATTGGACAATTGACTCCAAGGCTATTTCATGGACAGGTGTGGGCAACCCCTTTGTTATGTCATTCTCAATTAAGCAGATAAAAGGCCTGGAGTTGATTTGAGGTGTGGTGCTTGCATTTGGAAGATTTTGCTGTGAAGTAAACATGCGGTCAAAGGAGCTTTCCATGCAGGTGAAACAAGCCATCCTTAAGCTGCGAAAACAGAAAAAACCCATCCGAGAAATTGCAACAATATTAGGAGTGGCAAAATCTACAATTTGGTACATCCTGAGAAAGAAAGAAAGCACTGGTGAACTCATCAATGCAAAAAGACCTGGGCGCCCACGGAAGACAACAGTGGTGGATGATCGCAGAATAATCTCCATGATGAAGAGAAACCCCTTCACAACAGCCGACCAAGTGACCAACACTCTCCAGGAGGTCGGCGTATCAATATCCAAATCTACCATAAAGAGAAGACTGCATGAAAGTAAATACAAAGGGTTCACTGCACGGTGCAGCCACTCATAAGCATCAAGAATAAAAAGGCTAGACTGGACTTTGCTAAAAAACATCTAAAAAAGCCAGCACAGTTCTGGAAGAACATTCTTTGGACAGATGAAACCAAGATCAACCTCTACCAGAAAGATGGAAAGAAAAAAGTATGGCGAAGGCGTGGTGCAGCTCATGATCCAAAGCATACCACATCATCTGTAAAATACGGTGGAGGCAGTGTGATGGCTTGGGCATGCATGGCTGCCAGTGGCACTGGGTCACTAGTGTTTATTGATAATGTGACACATGACAGCAGCAGCCGAATGAATTCTGAGGTATTCAGAGACATACTGTCTGCTCAGATCCAGCCGAATGCAGCCAAACTGATTGGTCGTCGTTTCATGCTACAGATGGACAATGACCCAAAACATAAAGCCAAAGCAACCCAGGAGTTTATTAAAGCAAAGAAGTGGAATGTTCTTGAATGGCTAAGTCCATCACCTGATCTCAACCCAATTGAGCAGCATTTCACTTGTTAAATCCTAAACTTCAGACAGAAAGGCCCACAAACAAACAGCAACTGAAAACCACCGCAGTGAAGACCTGGCAGAGCATCAAAAAGGAGGAAACACAGCGTCTGGCGATGTCCATGAGTCCAAGACTTCAGGCAGTCATTGCCAACAAAGGGTTTTCAACCAAGTACTAAAAATGAACATTTTGTTTAAAATTATTGAATCTGTCCAATTACTTTTGGTCCCTTTATAAACAGGGTGGCACATGTTAAGGAGCTGAAACTCCTAAACCCTTCACCCAATTTTAATGTGGATACCCTCAAATGAAAGCTGAAAGTTTGAAATTCAACTGCATCTGAATTGTTTTGTTTAAAATTCATTGTGGTAATGTCTATAACCAAAATTAGAAAAATGTTGTCTCTGTCCAAATATATATGGACCTAACTGTAAGTGCACAGATGCAGTGTGAACTGTGCCTTAGCAGGGTAGGAAACCTTTTTTCTGCCAGGGGCCATTTGGAAGTTGGATATTGCAGGAGGGGCTGAGGGCGTAGCTGTTGCAGGATGAGCTGGGGGGGGGGCCATAGCTATCGCAGGCGGGGCTGGGGGCCGTAGCTATCGCAGGCGGGGCTGGGGGCCGTAGCTATCGCAGGCGGGGCTGGGGGCCGTAGCTATCGCAGGCGGGGCTGGGGGCCGTAGCTATCGCAGGCGGGGCTGGGGGCCGTAGCTATCGCAGGCGGGGCTGGGGTCGCACACATGACAAGAGGGGCTTGGGGCATAGCTATTGCAGGAGACGTTGGGCGCGTGCATGTGACAGGATGGGCTGGTCCTGGGCCATATACATTACAGGAGACGCTGGGGCTGTCACTGCGGTCTTTGTTGGTGGGATGAGAGTGCAGAACGCCAACAAAGTACGTTCTCACACTGGCACTGCCTTAAAGGGACACTCACCAGGTTTTCCCAATATAAAGTAGGGCCAACCGTATCCTCTGGTACAGCATACCGGAATGCTTTATATAAGGCCCCAACCCGCTTTGCAAGGCAAAAAAACAACTTTTATTATACTTTTATACTCGCACACTCTCTTCCTACAATCGCCGTCCTCCTTGCTACATGTGGATGACTCCCTGTAACGTGCCAATGAATCGAGCAACCATCAAAGGCTTTACCAACTTCTTTCATGGACACTTTTTGAAGTTAACCACAAGTCGGGTACTTTTGCATTCTTTTTTGCATATCATGGTCAACTTCATCAAGCTTTATCCTTCAAAAGGTGTTCCCACCAATAGGTGTCCGATCATTGGCAGTCCTACCACTGAGATCCCCAATAATTACGACCACGGGCATCTGGCGTCCCCCCTTTTGGATGGCTTCGTGGTTGTGTATGCTTTGGCTATCTCACTCAGTCCCATAGACTTGCAATGGCGCAGAGGACCTCTTTTCCGTTCACACGGTGGGACACTGGACAAATCTTAAAATCAAAGAAATGTGTAAATAATGCAAACGACTTTGTTACTTCCCTTCGCCTGTTTAATATACAGTATATTCGCTTGTGCTTACCCCTATTGTGTGCCCCGAGAACTCATATCTGTGGATCTGTGCACTTTTCTCAGGAGGAAAAGATTAAAAAGAAGCTGGGAGCCAAATTGGAGATGGCCAAGTTCCTCCAGGAGACGATCTCTGAGATGGCCCGGCGGAACAAGGCAGAGACCGGCGGGGACAGACAGCAGCAGTTTTCTTCCTATGTCCAGCAGGTTTGTCGGTCATTGCATAGATTTTATTTTAAAGAGGATCTGTCTGCTCCTCTGACGTGTCGGCATTAATAAACACTTTTATTAGCTTTTTTTTTTTTTTTTTTTTTAATTGCAGGACGAGTTGTACTTTTGAATGACACCATTGGTTTTACCATATAGTGTACTGGAAAAGGGGGAAAAAATTCCAAATGCGGTGAAATTGCAATCACATGATGGGACTTGTGGCGCACGTCCTGACGGTGCCTGTTAAATGCCGCTCTCAGTGATTGACAGCGACATTTAACTTATTAATGGCCACTGGTAGATCCAAGATCCAGTCACGGCTGTTAGAGGCGCGTCATAGGTGATTAAATCAAAGGCAGGGACACGGCCGATGACTTAAATATAAGTTGTGAAAGGGTTAAGAGATATGAAATTAATAACTGTATTTTTTTTTCCAGAAATAATGCCGGGGTTAGTGTTAAAATTCCTTATAAAATTGCAATGTGCCTGTGAAAATCAGCAAGTTTGCAGTTTATTAAAAGTCCTCTCTAGTGGTGAGCGAGTGTACTCGTTGCTCGGGTGGTCTCCGAGTATTTGTGACTGCTCAGAGATTTAGTTTTTGTCGACGCAGCTGCATGATTTGTGGCCACTACCCAGCCTGAGTACATGTGGGGGTTGCCTGGTTGTTAGGGAACCCCCACATGTACTCAAGCTGTCTAGCAGCCGCAAATCATGCAGCTGTGTTGACAAAAACTAAATCTCCGAGCAGTCACAAATACTCGGAGACCACCCGAGCAACGAGTACACTCGCTCATCACTAGTCCTCTTCATTCTCAAGAACTGAGGGCATATAATTTTGTTTGCCAGTGGTCCCGGATAACTCTGCAGTGTAATAATGGTGGCCGATCCAGTGGTCCCGGTTAACTCTGCAGTGTAATAACAGTGGCCGATCATCCGCAGTAGTTACCAGCTCTATTTAATACATCTTTGGTGTCATCCGATGCTGCAGGTGCAAAGCTGCCTCAAATGTCCGCACCGGTGTGCACACAGTTCGGAACAGCGGCGCAATCATTCTGTTGGTCCAAACTGTCAAGCTTCAGGAGCGCACCGCTCCCCGGCAAGCAGTAGAGAGAGGAGCAGTCCACTTATGAAGATGAAACATGGAAAAAAAAAACTTAAAAAAATGACTTTGACCATGATTAATCTATTGAGTTGTTCCAGGTCCGGGTCACAGGAGAACAGCCCACCACACAGGAGATTGTGCGCTTCTCTAAGCTGTTTGAGGACGAGCTGACCCTGGAGCACCTGGAGAGGTCTCAGCTGGCGGCCCTGTGCAGACTGCTAGAACTGCCCCCAATCGGCACTAATAACCTATTACGGTTCCAGCTGCTGATGAAGCTTCGATCTATAAAGGCCGATGATGAGGTACGAAGTAGTACAATATAGTCAATAATTACCGTATACGACTTTAAATCTTAGGTGACTGCATTACAGTGAATGCACGCCCTCAAAGACCCATTTTGGTTTCTGTCGGAATCGGTCCAAAATTCGGCACAGATTAATTTCGTCATATATTGAAATGGGTCCAAAATCCGGCACAGATTAATTTTGTCATATATTGAAATGGGTCCAAAATCCGGCTCAGATTAATTTTGTCATATATTGAAATGGGTCCAAAATTCGGCTCAGATTAATTTCGTCATATATTGAAATGGGTCCAAAATCCGGCTCAGATTAACTTCGCCATATATTGAAATGGGTCCAAAATCCGGCTCAGATTAATTTCGTCATATATTGAAATGGGTCCAAAATCCGGCTCAGATTAATTTCGTCATATATTGAAATGGGTCCAAAATCCGGCTCAGATTAATTTCGTCATATATTGAAATGGGTCCAAAATCCGGCTCAGATTAACTTCGTCATATATTGAAATGGGTCCAAAATCCGGCTCAGATTAACTTCGTCATATATTGAAATGGGTCCAAAATCCGGCTCAGATTAATTTCGTCATATATTGAAATGGGTCCAAAATCCGGCACAGATTAATTTCGTCATATATTGAAATGGGTCCAAAATCCGGCTCAGATTAATTTCGTCATAAATTTTAATTGTAGTCGATCTCTGCAGAGTACTAACTTCCTCGCAAAGAGAAAGCTCCGATTTTTTCTTATTTTGTTTTTTTCTTTTTATTTAAGTACCTTTTCCCTTTTGTCTCATAGGGTTTGTTGCAGTTTTTATGCTCAAAATTCTACAGATGGTTCATGAACTTAAAACAAAATCAAATACACTCTTTATTTTTGTCTCTAACCTTTACTGCAACTTTTTTTTACGGTAACAAGTCTCACGTTTTGCAAAATGTTTAAAAAAACACAAAAAACAAATGAACACATAAAGTAGACATTAAAAAGGCGCAAAGTACAAGCAGAAATAGGGGCAAAAGACGCCAAAAACTAGATAGGAAAAAGGCGCAAATGCAATAATGGATCAATAATGTTGATTTTAAAGGATTTTATTGAGTTAAGGGGTATGCTCATTAGTGTGGGGGCTCAGTCCCTTATATCACTGCACAGCTCCTTTAGAATGCATTTTTGGGGTGACAGACTCTCAATAATCCCATTAATGGCGGAACAGCTTGAGAAGCTTTCTTCTACAGCAACCTTCCTCCCAGGCAATGATAAAACCCAGGGTAGCTCTGCCTGATTGTCTTCAGCAGTGTGAGGAGGGGACGCGTAGAGATAATTTAGGTGAACATTAATTGGTTTTACAGGTTTTTTTTTTTGTTTGTTTTCTCTTAAGATGATCTCGAAAGAAGGAGCGGACAACCTGACTGTCGCCGAGCTTCAGGCCGCCAGCAGGACGCGAGGGATGAGGTCTCTGGGTCTCACCGAGGAGCAGCTGAGAGATCAAATAAAGCAGGTAAAATGTTCTTTTCCGTACGTCGGACCTCGTCCGCTGCTCAGTGCTCCTGCGTGACGGGTAATATTGCCATCTATATTTCCTTTTCCAGTGGCTCGATCTTCATTTAAAAGAGAACGTGCCGCCATCTCTCCTACTACTCTCCAGAGCCCTGTATCTGACCGACGTCAAACCCAAGCCCATAATGCCTGTGGAGGTGAGTTGTATGAGAGTTCATTAAAGGGGCCATCATAAGTCGTGTTCGGATTTTGATGTGGCTCCTACACCGAGCCCACACCTTACTCAACAGATGATGGCTGATTTAATCAGCCATCATGTGCCTTTAACAGCTTTGCTCCGCCCTCGACTGTCAGCCTGTTAAATGCTGCTGTCAATCTCTGACCGCAGCACTCAACACACATCGGCAGGTCATTGCGTCATTAAGTTGGCGTGCCGCCTGTGACGTGATAGCAGGGCGCCAATGGTTTGTAATGACAGCCGGGGATCTGCTGATGAAATTCAGTTGGCGTTCATAGGAGATCGTAATTTTTCCTCTATTCATACCAAGGCTGATGCACTTCTATGTATAGCACAAGCGATCATATGACCACAGCGTCAAGTCCCCTAAGGGGACTCATAAGTACAATAGAAAGTTAAACAAAAAAAAAAGTGTTTGAAAAATCTAAAAAAAAAAAAACAATGAAAACACAAGTTCAAATCAACCCCCCTTTTGCCTCATTACAAAAAAAAATACACATATTTGGTATCGTTGATTTCGTAAAAGTCCGATCTATCAAAATATAACTAATTAATTTGATTGGTAAATGGGTTAATGGGAAGAAAAAACTAGAATTGTAATTTTTATTTTTTTTTGCCAGCTGCAATAACAGGCAATCAAAACGTATCTACCCCAAAACGGTATCATTAAAAATGTCTGCTCAAGGTGCAAAAAGTACTCCCTCACACAGCCCCAGGGCCTGAAAAAAACATTAAGGGTCTCGGGAAATGGGAAATGGCGACACAATTTTTAAATTTATTTTGATGAATTTTTTTTTCCAACTTAAAAAAACAAACATTGTACATGTTTTAGTAAGGTAAAAATTTTTTTTGCAATTTCAACGTACTTTGGATTTTTTTTCACACTTTCCAGCGCAACAAATGATAAAATTAATGGTCTCATTCAAAAGTACAATTCGTCCCGCAAAAAAAAAAACAGCCTTCATACCGTAATGGTGATGGAAAAATTTAAAAGTTACGGCTCTTGGAAAGACGAAAGTTGAACCCCCCCACCCCCCCTGAAAATTGCCCTTGTGAACATTCCTCTAAGCATAATGAGGGTTGTAGTTTTGCAACAGCTGAGGAGCGAGACGTCGGGAACCGCAGAACAAAAGCAAAATGGAATCCTGGTCAAAAACGACTCCGTTTAGAAGGAGTTGGTCATTGTGGGCTGTGACGAGCCTGGCGGACCCCCAGCTTGGGGTTTGTGGTTTTAATTACACCTTTAAGGCTTTTGCAAAACGCTCTTTTTTTTCATTCAAATACATTTTTATTAAGAATAACAAGATAAATGACATGTTACATTCTCATTTTCAATACAAAGCATTTTTCCCCCTTCAAACATTGCAAAAAGCTCTTTCATTTAAAAAGATTAGTTAAAAGCGTCTCGCTGCCCCCTCTGTAAACGCCTGCCCCGAATGACCTATTGTTTCACACTGGGGCTGTCTTAGACTCTAACTTCCTGTCCATTCATGAAGAGTTTTCAGCAGGCTCATTATCAGCAGAGTCTGGTTTACAATGACTGATGACACCATCCACTACTGATAACACAGGATCCATCTGTCACAATCGTCAATGTTACACCTCCCCCTCTCTTCACAATGACCTATGATCTAATGTGTATGGGGGGGCCTTGTGATTCTCCTCCCGACATAAGAGAAGGATCCCATTGGATTGGATTTGTAATGCCTGAGCCTTTTTGTTCTCTCAGGAGATACAGTAAATAGCTGTCCGGCATAAAGAACACCGGAGCGCTCTGCAGAGCTGAACAACTTATATCTCCTATCCACTTAATAGATGATCAATGTGTGATCAGTTGTGGATCCTGCTGCTAATACCGTTACCAATATTGAGAAAGGAGGCTCATGGTGCCCTGTGTGAATGGAGAAGTACTGGGCATGTGCGACTGCCACACCTAAAGGCAGGAAATGGAGCAGGGGTCGCACATGCTCAGTTCTGGTCCAGACAAGGGACCATGGGCTTCTCTTCCTTGGGGATTTTAGCAGTTGGAGCACACGGACATTGGACCGGTGAGGGTCTCAGCTGCTCAGTATAGGTAACTGGGGGTCCCTCTTGATTGTAGCAGAGCTATTTCAGCTTCCTTATATATAAAATGTCTTCTGTGTTCAGCAGGCACCAAAGAGCAGCCCTCCGTCAGCACCACTTACAGACTCAAAGGAGACGTTAACAGACCCGGCCCCCGTCTTACAAGATGTGAAGGTATAAAGATATTTAAAGGATTTGATTAAAACAGCAACAACGTCCCTTTATGTCCCTGATTAGACAACCAGGAAGCTTCTCCAATGTTTTCTAGTTGCAGTTTACCTTTTGACAATTCGGGGCCGTCCCGTGATTTATTGCCGGTCCTTTGGCACATCAATTTTTTCCCCACATTGTTCTTGGATAAATGTTTGGAACCCAACCTTATATCCAGTCGGTGGGGGTCTGACCTGCCGCGCCACCACAGCTGCCTTGCCGCGCCACCACAGCTGCCTTGCCGCGCCACCACAGCTGCCTTGCCGCGCCACCACAGCTGCCTTGCCGCGCCACCACAGCTGCCTTGCCGCGCCACCACAGCTGCCTTGCCGCGCCACCACAGCTGCCTTGCCGCGCCACCACAGCTGCCTTGCCGCGCCACCACAGCTGCCTTGCCGCGCCACCACAGCTGCCTTGCCGCGCCACCACAGCTGCCTTCCTGCACCTTTAACCCCTTCACAACATATGACGTATATATAAGTAGTATGTCATGTCTCTCCCTTTTCTGGCACATGATAGCTGATTCCATCAGCTATCATGTGCCCCTTACAGCGGCTGGTGAAATCGCAACCCACCTGCGGTTGTTAACATGGGTCGCCATTTTTTTTCTTTTAACAAACTTTGGAATTTTTTTTCACCACTTAAATGAATCAGAACCTAGACATGTTTGGTGTCTGCGGACTCGTAATGACCTGGAGAAACATAGTGGCAGGTCAGGTTTAGCATTACCATTGCAACCATTTCCCATAGGGCCGGATTTCCCTAATGTTCCCGGCACCATTTGTACATGACAATCCCAGTCCATGGCTGCTGTATTGATGTGTCCACATCTCTTCTTTATTGCAGGAGGAGAATATTACCCCAAAATCTCTCATACAAGAGTCCACACTCCAGGCAAAAGAAAGTGTAAGTCCCACCAATAAACCATCAGCCTGATGAGAAGGCTCCATTACGTCCGTGTGAATATTTTAAAGGGGGCCTCCCTCTTCTGAGACGTCCCCTGTGCGGTGCTTTCACTTAGTGGTGTTTTGGAAATACTATGGAAAAAGGTTCTGTGTTTGGGGTTGAGAACCTTTTTATGTTCCCTGAAAGCAAATCTTCAATTAAAGGGATTGGTTGGCCTTAGGGTGACTGCACACTTGAAGTCCATGTGACTGCAGACTTGTGAATTCTAGCATTGTGCACACTGCCCGCTATCAGGATTCTCCTGGAGTAGACGGCAATGTGACCACAAGTATATGATTTGCATACTGCCGGCCACATTCCGACTAGACATGTCCAGCCACGACTAGTCTGCATGTGACCTCATGTATGCATATCGGAAACTTTCGGTCAAGCGCCTGCGACTCCTAGATTTGGAATCGGAGAATGGTCTCATGTGAGGATTCACAAGTCTGCAGTCGCATAGATTGACTGCAGACTTTTATTCTAAGGCCAGAGAACACCCCTTTTAACATAAGAAGGGTGGGATTTACTTTGGAACTCCTCTCCAGTTTGGTAAAGATGATACTAAAGAGCTCCTCTTCTGGGGGATCTGTCCTGTATTACACCTTGTGTAATACTTATTTTTTTCCTGGGGTTGCGCTGCAGGGAAGCTGAACACACACCATCAGTACAGATTATAGCTGATCGCTGAGGATCTCGGCTGGGAGACATTTTATGAGCAAGGGACTCTTTGACAAGTAGGGATTTTTTCATCGTATAGATCCCTTTTAAGCTACAAGTTTATAGATATTGTCCACCTTGGGGATTATTTTTTCTTAAATGTATGTAAAAAAAAGAAAAAACAATTGCAATTGGGTTTCATTTTGCTCTCTGCAGAATGAGTTATCTGAGAATCTGTCAGCGAGCTCATTCTGACTATCTTACAGGATAGCCTCTTTTGTCCCTTTTTTTTCTGAGCTCCTATCAGCTGATTTAGGACCTCAGACCACATCAATGTTGACTGTACAGGGAAACAAAAGACAATCCGTGCAAATTTTTTTAAGAAAACCCAATTGCAAAAAATGCCAATTCGCTCATCTTAAAGGGGTTGTTCGGGACTTTAACATTGATGGCTTATCCTGGTCTGATTGGTGTGGGAGTGACACCAGGTTCTCCTGCTGATCATCTGTTCCCGATTGGGGTGACCAGAACTGCTCAGTCACAGCACAGGACCGTCGAACCTAATAATGGCCACGGCCGGGTACTGCACATCCATCACCTAATGATTTGACTTGGTGGCAGATATGCAGTACCCAGCCGCGGCCACTATTCTGTCGACAGCGCTGTTCCGCAACTGAGCAGCTCCAGCTACCGCCGACATTGGGAACAGCTGATCGGCAGGGAGCCGGGTGTCGCACCCCCACTGATCAGACATTGATGACCACCATCGTTGGGGTGCACCCCCGACTTATCAGCTGTTACCAGGCTGCCGGGTGTCGGACCCCCACCGATCTGATATTGATAGGTCAATCATATCGTTTAAGTGGAAACCCCCTTGAAGTTGTCCTCCACCGCTGCGTCCTGGGCACTGACG
The DNA here is from genome assembly GCF_032444005.1 of Ranitomeya imitator. Taxonomy (NCBI): domain Eukaryota; kingdom Metazoa; phylum Chordata; class Amphibia; order Anura; family Dendrobatidae; genus Ranitomeya; species Ranitomeya imitator. Next base: position 641,643,917 of record NC_091285.1, read on the forward strand.
GACTTTCTTAATTTTTCACACTCTTTATTACTTGCTTGTTTCTACAGGCAAAAGCCAGCGCCAATGGAGTGTAGCCGTAAACGGGGGTCATCCACGTGTCCTATCGTGTCACTTTATCGATCGGAAGTCCGAACATGGATATAGTTTTTAAAAAGACCCCCACCTCTGGGACCTGCAATGTCCCCTGACCAATCTTCTACTGCGACCCTGGGGGGGACGGTCCCAGTTTCTGCTGAATATGCATGGAAATTCTAATGCTTTGTCCATCGTTGGGGGACATACCACAAAAAAAGAACTATCACAGAAAAGAAAAGGTTCGGTGGATGCATCTAATCTCCACCTCGTGAATTTATTTTTATAGTGTATTATATAATTAACGGATTTGTAAACTTGGGGGGAAAAAAACCATCTATTTTCCCCCATTTGTATTGGTGAGTACAGATTTCACATGTGCAATAAACCAGTGTCTCGGGCTGTGGACTCTCTGCAGCAGCTGTGGGGCAACTCTGGAATTGGTGCAGCTCTCCCTGCCTCTACCACAGCGGGAAGTCCCAGCAAGTCTGGTCAATCAGCCTGGATCGTCAGCTGGAGGCATCTTCTTTGGTGCTAGATTTCACCTCTCAGGGTGAAGAAGCCAGGGCAAACTCTCCGGAATATGGAACAATGTGGACTGAAAGTGCAGGAAACTTTTTAATAGCTCAGCTTAGCATCTCTCTAGGAGACCTGGTCACTCCCAGCACCTCATTAGCACCTTTTTTTTTTTTTTTTTTAAGATCTCTGCTTTGTACTGTTACTCCGGCTCTATCTCCTAGTCAGTGTAGCATTTCCCTACTCACTCTATAGCTAACCAATGATGGCGTGCGACAAGGGGAAAGGAGTACCCAGCTGTTGTATTTCCAGGAGGAACAGCCGAGGGACTTCACTGATAAAATGATTATTTTTATGGAAAATGCCAAAAAACTTTGCACCATATTTATCATGAAACTGACACTTTTTTTTTTTTTAAGCATCACAAGGACACGGCAAGTGAGATGATGGCTATTTTATGATGTGGTTTAATAATTTATTGAAAATTTGCGGCATAGAAGGCAAATATTGGACGTGCGCCCCATCCGGAGCCTTCCTGGACTGACCGTGGGGCGGATTCAGGAGGGCAAATCACTAATGTCTTGTCTATAAAATGATGGACTGGAGGATGCTGATCTTGTAGACAATATCTCCATATAGAAGAGCACTTTTTGGCTGACTTGTCCATGACCTGCTCTCCTGAGTTTGAACCACTGATCAGACGCAGATTTTGGCTCCTCTACCAATGGCCTCTGTGGATTCCCTGCTGCTCCCATGTCATAATCTTGATGATGTCATATGACCAATCATATAATGTCATGATGAATAATATGTCGTTGAATTATGATCACTGAGTGCGGCAGGATCCATTGAGGAGCAGGGCAGAAATCAAGAGAAAAGCTTGAAGGAAAGCCTATTTCCACTGTATTGTATTGTGGAGGTATCGGGGACTTTAATGGATCTGGGAAAACTACATTCAAGAGGTGCTTTTTCACTTTAAGAAAATAGAATATATAAAGGATATGCATGCATTTTTGGCTACAAATTTTTTTTAAATGTTGAAACATTTCCTTCTGCAGCCTCTGTGTATAACAGTACAACGCAAGCTGCAGAATGCTGTTCACCGTAAACTCCGTTAGTAAGCTGTTTTGACGGCTCAGTCCATAGCATCTTGTCTGGTTTCCTGGATGCTTATCTGAGCTGACATCTTTACTTTTAAAATAAACTTAAATAAGATGTCGGATTAATGATCATACAGGAGAGCAGATATCAGGACTACAGACTGGGCTGTAAGATGGCCGTCTCAGCTGAACAGCATTCTGCAACTTGCTGTGTACTGTGTTATGTAGAAACTGCAGAAGGCAATCAAGAGATCGAGGCTACTGAACTTGCCGTGTGATGTCTCTCTCAGCTGAACAGCATTCTGCAGCTTGCCATGTACTGTGTTGCATAGAAGCTGCAGAAGGCAAACAAGACATCGGGGCTACAGAACGAGCTGTAAGAGGGCTCTCTCAGCTGAACAGCATTCTGCACCTTGTTGTGTAAAAGCTGCAGAAGGAGACCGGGCAATGAGACAGCTGTCTCAGCTGAACAGCACTCTGCATCTTGCTATGTACTGTGTTGCATAGAAGCTGCAGAAGGCAAACAAGACATCGGGGCTATAGAACGAGCTGTAAGAGTGCTCTCTCAGCTGAACAGCATTCTTCAACTTGCTGTGTAAAAGCCGCAGAAGGCAAATAAGAGATTTGGACTACAGACCGGGCAATGAGACAGCTGTCTGAGCTTAACAGCTTAACACCATTCTGCTGCTTGCTATGTACTGTGTGGCATAGAAGCTGTAGAAGACAAACAAGACATCGGGGCTACAAAACGGTCTGTAAGAGCTCTCTCAGCTGAACAGCTTTCAGCAGCTTGTTGTGTACTGTGTTACGTAGAATCTGCAGAGGGCAAAAGCAACATTTTTAATAAGAACCCAAAAAGGACCTTAAGCGTTTCCCTACCTTTAAATTATTTAAATGCTATTTATGGTAATTGGGAATTTAAACTCCATTTATGACGGTAAAGCCTCATTCAGACAGGCATATTGCAGCCATGTTTGGATTTTGGTTCTTATGTAACACCTTGACTCTTCCCATCTGCTTCCCCACCCCCTGCCATCATAGCGGAAAGCACATGGACTGTTTTATATGGGTTCAATACTTTAAGTAATTTGAACACACACGTCTTGTATGTAAATGTGTACATATGGTTCTGGATACTGTACAGTTTCGGCTCTGACTCGCTATATGTTCGTGTGCATACAGTCGGGTATAAAATGCAGAAATCTTTAGTGCATTATTTTAAGTGTTTACAGGGTGCACACTATTATTTTAATGTTTTGTACACTATAATCTGTTTTGTTTTTATGTTCGGTGCCCGTCAGTAGGAGGCGCCATATGCTGAAAATAAAGTGACATTTACTGTTTTTAGGGTTTTGCTGATCTGTATGCTCCATGGTACTGTACCTACCTTATTAAAGTGTCTTTTTTTCAATCTTTTATGACTTCTGTAAAGGGCATATACAGTGATCTGTCACTTGCTCAGCAGCTTGCTGTAATTTCAATACAATCAGTGTTTTATCAGCAAATGATTATCACTGCAGGACTAGGTGTCACATTCGCAGATGTCCAGCTAAGTAGTGTAACCACGCCCCCCACGCCACTGATTGGTTGCTTTCTGACAGTGTACACAGGAAACGGCCAATGAGTGGTGTGGGTGGGGTTTTATACAGCTCAGCGTTAGCTCTGCTAGAGAAAACAGGGATCTATATCAAAACTGAACTAAGCAGCCCAATAAGTGACACATCGCTGGAATCAGGCTCTCAGACCCTACATCATTCTGCTGTCAGATAAGACAGCAAAAACCTGTTGACAGATTCCCTTTAAAGAATTGTGTCCTCAAAAAATGACCTTTTTTTATCACGTTTTTATGTTAAATGTATTTTTGTTTTATAAGATGCTTTCCATATTACATTTGTCAATACTCTATATATAAACAGATCTTGGAATTTTTTTCGCTGTTTAACTGGCTCAATACGAGACTCGCACTTTCTGTTCTGTGTAGATGATTTTCCATAAGACTCATTATCATCACAGGGAGGGTCGCAATAAAAGGTGGATGATACCTTTTCATGAAGTAGATGACACAGGATCGACCACAATGGATATGGTCACAGATCACCTCCTCCCCCTATCTTCACAATGTCCTTTGCCCAGATAACGTTTCTATACAAACAAATGGTGTGAGTCAGTCTATAACTGCTGAAGTCCATGTGAAGAGCTCGAAGTAGGAATCTAATATCAGGTCAATGTGAAAATCGCAAGATTTTTCTATAGATAATGATATGAAAAAAATCATATAAACATATTTAATATAAAACCTGATTTAAAAAAAAAATACATTTTCTTCCCTTTACCTTCTTTGGCTGGGTAGTGGTGGCTGAGCTGATGCAGTGTAAATGTGTTTGTTTTTGTTTCCTTTTTTTTACAGCCATTGTTTCATGTGCACTAGCTCTGGAGGGAGGAGGTTGTGGCAAGGATAGTAAAGTCAATAATTTTTTTTAATTCTATTTTTTTTTTTTTTTTAATTTTGTTTAATTTTCCTATTTTTTTCTCACCATAACTTAAAGAAGACCTTTCACCAAATTTTTCATGTTGAGTTTGATATGGTTTAAAGGGGTATTCCCACCTCCGAGATCCTATCCCAATATGTAATAATATTAGCAAATCCCTCCAGTTAGAAATGTAGTATAGTTCTTCTGATTAGCTATATTGTGTACCCCATGTGCAGGGAATTGCAGTAGCTTAGGTTTCCATGGTTACGACCGCCCATGATGACAGTTAGTGGTCGTAACTAGGGTTGAGCGACTTTTACTTTTTTAGGGTCGTCTCTCTCTCTCTCTCTCTCAACACTGACTCTGATCGTACTGGTCAGAGCTCTGCGGTTCCCACACTATCAGACAGACGACAGCGTGTGAGCCAGCAGCTCTGACTGGCAGTAAAAAGGTTACCGCTGGTCATAGGCGTTGGCTGGGTACTACTCTCATCAGCATACGCCTGCTCTTGCTGATAACAGCATGAGCAGGGTACGACGATGACAGTATTCATCAGCCGGTGCCTGTGCAATAAATAAATAATTTTTTTTAAAAATGGCGTAGAGTCACCACCCGCCCACATATTTGACAACAAGCCAAGCTAAAGCAGACAGCTGGGGGATGGTGTTCTAAGATTGGTAAGGGGTCTTGTCTTGGGTTTTGCCCCCCCCCCCTCCCCAGCCTAAAAATAGTAGTCCGCAGGTGCCCCAGAAAATGCACATCTATTACTCAAATAGGTGCACCTTTTTTGGGTCAGCTGTGAGCTGCTGTTTTAGGCTGGGGGGGGGGGGGGGGGGCAATATCCATGGCCCCTTACCAGTCTGAGAATACCATCCTCTAGCTGTCAGCTTTAGCTTGGCTGGTTGTCAAAAATGGGAGGACCCTACGCCTTTTCAATTATTTATTATAAAAAAAAAAAGCGATGTGAAACCCCTCTATTTTTGATAACCGGCCAAGTTTATGCTGACGGCTGAGGGCAGCTGTCGGCTATCAGTTTTGCCTGTGCTGGTTGTCAGAAATAGGACCCCACGCCATTTTATTTTTATATATTGTACAGGCGCTTGCTGATGAATACTCTCATCGGCCACGACTGCACTCGCTGCTATCAGCAAGGATAGGCATATGATGATGAGACTAGTACTCTCATCAACATGACGCCTGTGACTGGCGGTAATCTTTTTACTGCTGGCCACAGCTGCTAGTTCACACCCTGTCATGTGTATGACAGCGTAGAACCGCAGCGCTCTGAGCAGCAGTAATCTAAGCTACTGCAATGCCCTGCACATGGAGCAAGCGACATGGCGAATCAGAAGAACTATACTATATTTATAATTGGAGGCATTTGCTAATATTATTATTGTTACACCTACTGCACATTGAGTTAGGGTCTTGGAGATGGGAGTACCCCTTTAACTAAAGTTAACTCATTAGGTGCCAATACTTTGATTGCAAATATCTCCAGCGGAGATGCAAAATAAAAAACACTCTACATCGTTTGTCCAGCTCAACATGAAAAATGTGGTGAAAAGTCCTCTTTATTTAAGCTATCCCATCTTCATTCCCCCTCTCCTCACTCAGATGTCTTCATTGCTAGCCTTGACCCTGCATAGTTCTCCTATTGATATGCACTCGGTCATGGTCGCCTTTGTAAGCTATAATTTCCCCCAGCTGTATTTGATAAGGTCTCTTCCTCCGTACATTGGATTACAGTGCACCCTGTTGTTATCTCCTGTCTCCCGCTGACTGTTTCCGACTGCTGCATTACTTTTGCTTTAATGTTCTCTGCAGACAAGACTCAGTCCCCCCCGACTCTAAATAGTGGGCATTTTTCCTGGTTTCTTGGCATTTTTATGCCTAGATGTCTTCTATTTTACATTGTTACCAGATTACTCACTTGCTTTGGATTCCAATGGCACAGTACATCTACCCCTGCTATGACCTTCCATAGTAAGTCCTTATGCGCACAGCCACCATATAGCTGTGTTTTACTTCCCTTTCTCTGGTATCAATGTATTACAATATATTACGAAAAGTGTACCATTTCTTACATATGAGTGTATAGCCTGCTGTGGATGCGTACAGTATATGTTGTATGTGCTTTTATAATTTGGGTCTAAGGGATTCACATTTCTCCTGGTGGCGTAAGGAGACTTATAGGCCATTCAATGCACCTCAGTTTATTTAACAATGTGAATAGCCTCTTCAGACAGGACAGGAACTTTGGTGCCACCTATTGGATGTAGCAATCCTAAAAGTCAATGTTGACACTTTAATGAGCCTTGCCACAGTAATAAGCCAAACCAAAAACTCCATTTGCAGACACAAGTTTCAGGGTGTTTTCCTCTCAGCAGTGCAAAGATGGAGATCTGATTTGGTTGTTTGAAAGGAAGCTTAAGGAAGAACGGGTCTCTTTGTGGAGATGTGCCAAATTGAAGGAAACTTTTAGGCCATGCAATGCGGAGGAAACCCACACAGACATGGGAAAAACATACAAACTCCTTGCAGATGTTGTCCTTGGTGCAATTTGAGCCCAGGACCGCAGCGCTGCAAAGCAACAGTGCTAACCACTGAGCCACCATGCTGCCCATCTCATTTAATACTTCCATACACAAGAACGCTGTCGACTGACATTTTGGCCGGCGGCTTATCTCCTGGAGAACAATGCACCCAGCAGTCCAAAATCAGACATGTCTGATCGACATCTCTCCCGACCGTCAGTCGTGCCATGCCCCCACATACACAGTCGATTATCAGCGTGTTCAGCCAACTTTAGGCTATGTGCGCACGTTGCAGATTAGGCTTAGGAATTTCTGGTGCGGATTCTGCCTCTCCTGGCAGAAAACGCACCTGCGTTTTTTTGTGCGGTTCTGCAGCGTTTTTTTGTGCGTTTTTGCTGCGGTTTTCCTGCGGATTTCTATAATGGAATGGGTGCAAAAACGCTGCAGATTCACAAAAAAGAAGTGACATGCTACTTCTTTTAAAAAGGAGCATTTCCGCAGCGGATTTTCCGCAAAGTGTGCACAGCATTTTTTCTCATTGATTTACATTGTACTGTAAATCAATTGCGTTTCTGCACCTCAAAAAACGCTGCGGATCCGCAGAGAATCCGCAACGTGTGCACATAACCTTAGACTAATGTGTTTGATGGCCTTAAAGGGAACCTGTCACCCCCAATATCGAAGGTGAGCTGAGCCCACCAGCATCAGGGGCTTATCTACAGCATTCTGGAATGCGGTAGATAAGCCCCCAACGTATCCTGTAAGATGAGAGAAAGAGGTTATATTATACTCACCCAGGGGTGGTCCCGCTGCGGTGGGCGTCGTGGTCCGGGGCCTCCCATCTTCTTATGATGACGTCCTCTTCTTGTCTTCACGTTGTGGCTCCGGCGCAGGCGTACTTTGTCTGCCCTGTTGCAAAGTACTGCAGTGCGCAGGCGATGAGCCTCTCTGACCTTTCCCGACGTCTGCGCACCGCAGTACTTTGCTCGGCCCTCAACAGGTCATACAAAGTACGCCGGAGCCGCAGCGTGAAGACAAGAAGAGGACGTCATCCTAAGAAGATGGGAGGCCCCGGACCGGACCACAACACCCATTGGACCAGAACCGGGACCGCCTCTGGGTGAGTATAACCTAATCTCTTTTTCTCATCTTTCAGGATACATCGGGGGCTTATCTACAGCATTCTAGAATGCTGTAGATAAGTCCCTGATGCTGGTGGGCTTACCTCATCGTCGATTTTGGGGGTGACAGGTTCCCTTTAAGAGGACTGGATCTTTAGTGCCACCTATTTTCTGTATGTATGTATGTATGCATGCATTTATATGTATGTTTGCTTGTGTGAGTGTATATGTTTGCATATATGCACATGACATAAACTCACATGTACACAAAATACACAGCATATGACACAAAATACACAGCATATGACACATAAACGCCACACAGTATGCAATGTTAAAGCACATACACCATATCCACAAATACATATCTACATAGCTATATACATACTCATATATAGTCCACTGCCCACAGATACCCACACAATACAGAAGTGGATGTGAAAAGATTCAAAACACATCCAATGTGCACAGCACACCCTCTGTAAAACATGGGGGAGGCCGTGTGTTGTCGCTGGCATGCATGGCTTCCAATGGCACTGGGTCACTAGTGTTTATTGATGATGTGACTGATGACTGATGAATTCTGAAGTGTATAGGGCGATACTTTCTGCTCACATTCAACCAGATGCAGCAAGGTGGATCGCTTCACAGGATCGATGGCCGAATACCCAAAAAATGCTGCAAAAGCAATCAAGACGTCAAAGAAGTGGAATATTGTGCAGTGGCCAAGTCATCAATCGGAGATTTGGTGTTATGTGAGTATAATGTGTTTTCTATTTTTATTTGCGTATGTGTTTAATTTTTTTACATGTTTTATTTTTTTGCATTTATTTTTAAGTTAGAGCACAGGCGCCGGCTGACGAGAGACTACTCCCATCAGCGGCGCCTGCTATCATTATCAGTGACATCAGGCGTCAGCTGATGAGAGTAGTAGTCTCTCATCAGCCAGTGCTTGCTGACCTGCGCTCTCATGGTGCTAATAGTCAAACTGTAAAGCGCTACGGAATATGTTAGCACTATATAAAAATAAAGATTATTTTATTACCAGCGGTAATGTTTCCAGTAAATCAGAAACGCTGGTGTTTCTCACACTGTCACAGATGACAGTGTGGGAAACACCATGGGAAGTCGGTAAAAAATGCAAACAAAAACTCAGCAAATCTGCAAACATTTTTATACCTGCGTTTTTGTTGCGGATTTGACTGACTCAATAGAAGTCTGTGGGTGAAAAACGCTGCAGAAATGCACAAAGAATTGACATGCTGCAGAATAAAATGCACTGCAAATACTCAAAAGAAAATTACTTATCAAGGATCACGTGCTCAGTACTTCAGGATTCTCATTGAATTAGCTGGCTTAAGGATTCCCCAGCGATTTTGGCCCAATACCGAGCGGAAAAAACGCTCCAAAAACGCAATGTGTGCACAGCCTTGAATCTATGCTAAAAAAAGCTCCAAAGATGAGAAGGATTGGGATATAGTACTGCTCTATTTAATGTTTGCTTATCCGAGAGGTATGGCAGTCCTCAAAAGGGTTCTCTCCATTCAAGCTACTATACGGTAGACATCAAAGGGGTCTGCTGTGCGTAGCCAAAGAGACGTAGAACAGGATCCTACGCCCCATAAAAGCATAATGGAACACGTTGCGAGTATGCAGGACTAGATCATGGCTGTGATGCCTTTTAAGGAACATCTAGTGGATGTCCATACAGCACCGAGTGTATAATAGAAAGGCAACAGATAGGTATCACGTATTAGTCTTAGCGTCCACCACAGAAAGGAAGCTCATGGCCAAGTGGTAAGGGTCATATGCAGTCCGAGAAAAGGTAGAGGTGGTGAATTACATGGTGTGCGAGCCCGGGAAGAGAAAACCCGAACTATATCATGTAAATCTGGTAAAAGCATGTAAAGACCAGGAACGTATGTTAAGAGACGTGACTCCGGTCATATCGACTATGGACCTTCCGACACCAGCCAGGCAGGAGGCCAAGAACGGGGTAAAGATCAGTGATGATCTCTCTAAACAGCAGTGACTGGAGGCTCGGAAATTAGTGAAGCAGAATACAGACATATTCTCAGTACTGCCCGGCCGTACATCTGTGATCCACCATGACATTATCACTACACCTCAGGTAAGGGTACGAATGAATCTGTACTGTGTGCCGGAGGCAAGCCATCGTGACTGAGGTGATACAAATTCTCCAGATAGGAGTCTTTGAGGAGTCCAGGAGTGAGTGGGATAGTCCCATTATACTGATTCCAAAGTCACGATTTGGCAACAATTTCCGAAAATTCAAAGTGTCAAAATTTAACCTTTAGCCAATGCCACGGTAGAGGAGCTGATTTAGAGACTGGGGCAGGCCCAGAACGTCACTACACTCAATCTGACCAAGGGTTATTGGCAGGTACCTCTTACAGAGTCGGCGAAAGAAAAGATCGCCTTTATTACACCGAAGGGTTTCTATCACTATGTCGCTTTCCTTTTGGGTTACATGGGGTCCTGGCCACGTTTTCAGAGGCTGATGGACATAGTTTTAGAGCCCTATCAGAAGTACTTTGATGAAATTATCACCCATAGTACAGATTGGCATACCCATTTGTCCCAGGTAGTGGATTTGCTCAGAGCCACGAGCTTGACGGCGAACCCAAAAAATGTGCAATAGGTCTTGAGGAAACCTTTTACTTGGGGTACATGATTGGTCGTGGGGTTATAAAAGCTCAGATAAAATTAAGGCCATTCAAAAATGGCCTCTGCCTCTTACTGCGAAACAGGTAAGAGCGTTCCTCGGAATCATAGGGTATCACTGACGGTTTATGCCTAATTTAGGAGATCGGCACCTTTGACCGATCTCTTAAAGGGAAGAATTTTGGTCATGGTTTGATGGAACCCTCAGGCAGCAGAAGCATTCCAATCCATGAAGTTGGCATTGTGTGGACAACCCATCTTCATCAGCCCCAATTTTAGGAACAGTTTTATTGTTCAAATGGATGCTTAAAGGGAAGGTGCCACCAGTTTTTTTTTGTAGTTTTTTTTGTGTGAAATTAAGCTTAAAATAGTAAATAAAATGTATTAATGCAATGTTTGCAAACATTTCTATATGAAAAATATTATATATTTTCTTACAAATATATATATTGACCACTAGGGGGAGCATTTTCCGTTTTAGACCTCAAGCAGCTATAGTAAGACTTACGAGCTTTAGGCTATGTTCACACCTTGCGGCGTCCCTCTGCGGGTTTTCCCGCAGCGGATTTGATAAATCTGCAGGGCAAAACAACTGCGGTTCTCCCTGCAGATTTATCGCGGTTTGTTCCGCGTTTTCCGCTGCGGGTTTCCGCCTATACTATTGATGCTGCATATGCAGCAATATGCAGCATCAATAGTAATGTTAAAAATAATAAAAATTGGTTATACTCACCCTCTGACGTCCCGATCTCTCGGCGCTGCACCCGGCGGTCCGGTTCCAGAGATGCTGTGCGAGAAGGACCCTTCGTGATGTCACGGTCATGTGACCGCGACGTCACCGCAGGTCCTGGTCGCACAGCAACTCTGACCGGACAGCCGCGTGCAGCGCCCAGGAGCTCCGGACATCAGAGGGTGAGTATAACCAGATTTTTTATTTTTTAACCCCAAATATGGTTCCCAGGGCCTGGAGGAGAGTCTCCTCTCCTCCACCCCGGGTACCACCCGCACATTATCCGCTTACTTCCCGCAACGTGGGCACAGCCCCATGCGGGAAGTAAGTGGTTCAATGTATTCCTATGGGTGCAGAATCGCAGCGATTCTGCACAAAGAAGTGACATGCTGCGGGTTGTAAACCGCTGCGTTCCCGCGCGGTTTTTCCCGCAGCATGTGCACAGCGGTTTGCGGTTTCCATAGGGTTTACATGTTACTGTAAACGCTATGGAAACTGCTGCGGACCCGCAGCATCAAAATCGCGGCGGTTCCGCGGTAAAAACCGCTAAGTGTGAATATAGCCTTACTGTTAGCTGGAAAATTGGGGCAGTAACTGCTGACATCACCATTTCCCTCCCCTTTTGGGTGGTCTAGTATCCCTGGGGCAGAATGAAGAGCAGCATCACAGGGCAGAGCCATTTTGTGTGTGACTGCCCTGTGATCTGCTATCACCAGCAGTTACTGCATCAGAAACACAGCTACAGAGTTTACAAAAAAGCAGAACACAGTGGGCTCAGCAGCATGGTGGACTGGAGGAAAAGTGAAGACATGTGGTGTTTATGTATGGAGCAGCATTATCTGAGCAGAGCTGTCTGTGACTCATCCCTCAGTAAGATAAGAAGGAGGAGATCCAGGTCTGCAGAGAATGGCCAGGCATTGTGGAGGGAGGGGAGAGATACATTGTATGGCAGAGAAGGAGAGGCAGGCTGTGAATGCAGCTTACCAGAGATCACAGGGTCTGTGTGTGAGGAGGCGGAGACAGAGCAGGAGAAGCACACAGGGAGGGCAGCATGTGAGAGCAGAGGATGTCTGCCCAGGACCTGCAGTGCAGTGCCTGGAGTACAGAGGAGCATGGAGATAAATCACCCGCACTCCCCATCCTCCGCTTCCAGTGAGCGCTTCTCTCCTGCGATAGAAAGTAAGTGGAGCTCGGCAGATAGCACTGGGCTATAATAAAATGGCAGCTAGTCACACCTACAGCAGTGAATTGTGCAGCCCACAGAGGCGTGCCCAGCTCACTGCTAAAGCAGCTACAATGTTAGGCTGGTTTCACATTTGCGTTTTTTGCCGCTGCGTTTTAGCGCAAAAAAAGCATGCGTTTTTTTCTATACTTAACATTAAAAACGCATGCATTTTTTTGCATGTGTTTTGCCGCCGCATGCGTCTTTTCTATGCATGCGTTGTGTTGCAGAAATGCAACATGTAGTAATTTCTAGGGATCCTAACCTTAACCCTAGGGATCCTAACCCTAACCCTAGCTATTTCTGTTTATAGTGGGTTTTTTACTTGATTTTGATGATTGGCAGCTATCATACACTTCTCAGCATGCGTTTTAAAAATGCAAACGCAGGCCAAAACGCATGTAAACGCGTCAAAACGCGCGGTTTTTTTTCACATGCAAAAACGCATGCGTCAAAAAAATGCAGCGTTTGCACGCGTTTACATGTGTTTTTTTCACCACATGCGTTTGCGTTTAAAGCGCTGCGTTTTTAAACGCAGATGTGAAACCAGCCTTAGAGATGGGGTCAGTGGGGTCTATTATCTCCTATGTCCATGGGGTGCCGTAAAATGACACTGATGGTGTCGTGAACTGCTGTGAAACCAAGATGTCAGCCCCCAGTGCATTCTTTAAACTCCTATTACACACGTAATCTGTTTCACATGCATTTAAAACTTGCTTATAGCAGCATGTTATGCTACATTACAGTGATTTATTAATGATCTACAAACGCGGTACCTTCCCTTTTATGGATAAAGTAGGCTTAGGAGTGGTTCTGTCGTAGAAGGTGCAAGGAGAGGAACATCCAGTCACCTACTTGAGTAGGAAACTCACCTCGGGAGAGAAAAAATATTGCATAGCGGAAAAAGCCAGAGTATGCCCCTCACACAATGCCTATAGCCAGAGCATGCCCGTCACACAGGGCCTATAGCCAGAAAATGACCCTCACTCAGGGCTATAGCCAGAGAATGCCCCTCACTCAGGGCCTGTAGCCAGAGAATGCCTCTTAGATGGGGCCTATAGCCAGAGAATGTCACTCACACAGGGCTATAGCCAGAGAATGCCCCTCACTTAGGGCCTATAGCCAGAGAATGCCCCTCACACAGGGCCTATAGCCAGAGAATGCCTCTTAGATGGGGCCTATAGCCAGAGAATGTCCCTCACACAGGGCCTATAGCCAGAGAATGCCCCTCACTCAGGGCCTGTAGCCAGAGAATGCCTCTTAGATGGGGCCTATAGCCAGAGAATGTCACTCACACAGGGCTATAGCCAGAGAATGCCCCTCACTCAGGGCCTGTAGCCAGAGAATGCCTCTTAGATGGGGCCTATAGCCAGAGAATGTCACTCACACAGGGCTATAGCCAGAGATTGCCCCTCACACAGGGCCTATAGCCAGAGAATGCCTCTTAGATGGGGCCTATAGCCAGAGAATGTCACTCACACAGGGCTATAGCCAGAGAATGCCCCTCACACAGGGCCTATAGCCAGAGAATGCCCCTCACACAGGGCCTATAGCCAGAGAATGCCCCTCACACAGGGCCTATAGCCAGAGAATGCCCCTCACACAGGGCCTATAGCCAGAGAATGTCACTCACGCAGGGCCTATAGCCAGAGAATGTCCCTCACACAGGGCTATAGCCAGAGAATGCCCCTCACTCAGGGCTATAGCCAGAGAATGCCCCTCACTCAGGGCTATAGCCAGAGAATGCCCCTCACACAGGGCTATAGCCAGAGAATGCTCCTCACTCAGGGCTATAGCCAGAGAATGCCCCTCACTCAGGGCTATAGCCAGAGAATGCCCCTCACTCAGGGCTATAGCCAGAGAATGCCCCTCACACAGGGCTATAGCCAGAGAATGCTCCTCACTCAGGGCTATAGCCAGAGAATGCCCCTCACACAGGGCCTATAGCCAGAGAATGCTCCTCACTCAGGGCCTATAGCCAGAGAATGCCCCTCACACAGGGCTATAACCAGAGAATGTCCCTCACACAGGGCTATAGCCAGAGAATGCCCCTCACTCAGGGCTATAGCCAGAGAATGCTCCTCACACAGGGCTATAGCCAGAGAATGCCCCTCACTCAGGGCTATAGCCAGAGAATGCCCCTCACTCAGGGCCTATAGCCAGAGGATGCCCCTCACACAGGGCTATAGCCAGAGAATGCCCCTCACTCAGGGCCTATAGCCAGAGAATACCCCTCACACAGGGCCTATAGCCAGAGAATGCCCCTCACACAGGGCTATAGCCAGAGAATGCCCCTCACACAGGGCTATAGCCAGAGAATGCTCCTCACTCAGGGCTATAGCCAGAGAATGCCCCTCACACAGGGCCTATAGCCAGAGAATGCTCCTCACTCAGGGCCTATAGCCAGAGAATGCCCCTCACACAGGGCTATAGCCAGAGAATGCCCCTCACACAGGGCTATAGCCAGAGAATGCCCCTCACTCAGGGCTATAGCCAGAGAATGCTCCTCACACAGGGCTATAGCCAGAGAATGCCCCTCACTCAGGGCTATAGCCAGAGAATGCCCCTCACTCAGGGCCTATAGCCAGAGAATGCCCCTCACACAGGGCTATAGCCAGAGAATGCCCCTCACTCAGGGCCTATAGCCAGAGAATGCCCCTCACACAGGGCCTATAGCCAGAGAATGCCCCTCACACAGGGCTATAGCCAGAGAATGCCCCTCACACAGGGCTATAGCC
The DNA here is from genome assembly GCF_032444005.1 of Ranitomeya imitator. NCBI lineage: Eukaryota > Metazoa > Chordata > Amphibia > Anura > Dendrobatidae > Ranitomeya > Ranitomeya imitator. Next base: position 641,659,109 of record NC_091285.1, read on the forward strand.
AGAGAATGCCCCTCACACAGGGCTATAACCAGAGAATGTCCCTCACACAGGGCTATAGCCAGAGAATGCCCCTCACACAGGGCCTATAGCCAGAGAATGCCCCTCACACAGGGCCTATAGCCAGAGAATGCCCCTCACTCAGGGCTATAGCCAGAGAATGCCCCTCACACAGGGCTATAACCAGAGAATGTCCCTCACTCAGGGCTATAGCCAGAGAATGCTCCTCACTCAGGGCTATAGCCAGAGAATGCCCCTCACACAGGGCTATAGCCAGAGAATGCTCCTCACACAGGGCTATAACCAGAGAATGTCCCTCACACAGGGCTATAGCCAGAGAATGCCCCTCACACAGGGCCTATAGCCAGAGAATGCTCCTCACTCAGGGCCTATAGCCAGAGAATGCTCCTCACTCAGGGCTATAGCCAGAGAATGCTCCTCACTCAGGGCTATAGCCAGAGAATGCCCCTCACACAGGGCCTATAGCCAGAGAATGTCCCTCACACAGGGCTATAGCCAGAGAATGCCCCTCACACAGGGCCTATAGCCAGAGAATGCTCCTCACACAGGGCCTATAGCCAGAGAATGTCCCTCACACAGGGCCTATAGCCAGAGAATGCTCCTCACTCAGGGCTATAGCCAGAGAATGCCCCTCACACAGGGCCTATAGCCAGAGAATGTCCCTCACACAGGGCTATAGCCAGAGAATGTCCCTCACACAGGGCTATAGCCAGAGAATGTCCCTCACACAGGGCTATAGCCAGAGAATGCTCCTCACTCAGGGCTATAGCCAGAGAATGCCCCTCACACAGGGCCTATAGCCAGAGAATGCCCCTCACACAGGGCCTATAGCCAGAGAATGCTCCTCACACAGGGCTATAGCCAGAGAATGTCCCTCACACAGGGCTATAGCCAGAGAATGCTCCTCACTCAGGGCTATAGCCAGAGAATGCCCCTCACACAGGGCCTATAGCCAGAGAATGCCCCTCACACAGGGCCTATAGCCAGAGAATGCTCCTCACACAGGGCTATAGCCAGAGAATGTCCCTCACACAGGGCTATAGCCAGAGAATGCCCCTCACACAGGGCCTATAGCCAGAGAATGCCCCTCACACAGGGCCTATAGCCAGAGAATGCCCCTCACACAGGGCTATAGCCAGAGAATGCTCCTCACACAGGGCTATAGCCAGAGAATGCCCCTCACACAGGGCCTATAGCCAGAGAATGCCCCTCACACAGGGCTATAGCCAGAGAATGCTCCTCACACAGGGCTATAGCCAGAGAATGCCCCTCACACAGGGCTATAGCCAGAGAATGTCCCTCACACAGGGCTATAGCCAGAGAATGTCCCTCACACAGGGCTATAGCCAGAGAATGCCCCTCACACAGGGCCTATAGCCAGAGAATGCCCCTCACACAGGGCTATAACCAGAGAATGTCCCTCACACAGGGCCTATAGCCAGAGAATGCCCCTCACTCAGGGCCTATAGCCAGAGAATGCTCCTCACACAGGGCTATAGCCAGAGAATGTCCCTCACACAGGGCTATAGCCAGAGAATGCCCCTCACACAGGGCCTATAGCCAGAGAATGCCCCTCACACAGGGCCTATAGCCAGAGAATGCTCCTCACACAGGGCTATAGCCAGAGAATGTCCCTCACACAGGGCTATAGCCAGAGAATGCCCCTCACACAGGGCCTATAGCCAGAGAATGTCCCTCACACAGGGCTATAGCCAGAGAATGTCCCTCACACAGGGCTATAGCCAGAGAATGCCCCTCACACAGGGCCTATAGCCAGAGAATGTCCCTCACACAGGGCTATAGCCAGAGAATGCCCCTCACACAGGGCTATAGCCAGAGAATGTCCCTCACTCAGGGCCTATAGCCAGAGAATGCTCCTCACACAGGGCTATAGCCAGAGAATGTCCCTCACACAGGGCTATAGCCAGAGAATGCCCCTCACACAGGGCCTATAGCCAGAGAATGCCCCTCACACAGGGCCTATAGCCAGAGAATGCTCCTCACACAGGGCTATAGCCAGAGAATGTCCCTCACACAGGGCTATAGCCAGAGAATGCCCCTCACACAGGGCCTATAGCCAGAGAATGCCCCTCACACAGGGCCTATAGCCAGAGAATGCTCCTCACACAGGGCTATAGCCAGAGAATGCCCCTCACACAGGGCCTATAGCCAGAGAATGTCCCTCACACAGGGCTATAGCCAGAGAATGTCCCTCACACAGGGCTATAGCCAGAGAATGCCCCTCACACAGGGCTATAGCCAGAGAATGCCCCTCACACAGGGCTATAGCCAGAGAATGCTCCTCACTCAGGGCTATAGCCAGAGAATGCCCCTCACACAGGGCTATAGCCAGAGAATGCCCCTCACACAGGGCTATAGCCAGAGAATGCCCCTCACACAGGGCTATAGCCAGAGAATGCCCCTCACACAGGGCTATAGCCAGAGAATGCCCCTCACACAGGGCTATAGCCAGAGAATGCTCCTCACTCAGGGCATATAACCAGGTTTGGGTGTGTGGTGTGTAATTTTTAATGCTTAATTTCTCAAACTTTCCCAGTTGTTACTTTAGAACAGTTTGCAATTTGCTTATTTTGGATGAAACCTATCCAGTAAATCCTCAGGTAATTCAAGAATTACTTACAGTACTGATGTGTGAATGAGCCCCATGTAAAGGAAACACAATTTACAATTACTTTTCAAACTTCTGATTTGCAGAAGGTGAAAATCTTCTTTAAAATTTTTCATTCAACTTCAGCATCAAACTCATCCTGGAGTCAGAGGAATGGCTGAATCACTTGTGACCTCAGTTGTGTCTGATAGATGACACTGAATGAATCTTTTACATTAGTCACTGGAAGGATTAGTGCACATTGTGATGGCAAATTGGGAAGATCTTTGCCAGCTGCAGTACCGGTGTTCTGTCACCAGATGGCGATCTTGTATTTCAGACATCCAGGTCATGTAGGACTGAGGCAGGAATGTTTATTTCTAAGAGCTGGAACATGAGAAGGGGGTAATTTATGAGTAGACACGTTACCTACCTGCTACAGCAAAACAACAATGTCTTTGTCCTACTAAATCGCATTCCCCTTCTTCAATGCAAAGCAGATTTTCTTGGCAATTCCTAGAGATTTCCATGCCCCCAGCTGCAGACGTCCGGAACTTCCAAATATGACCATAGTCAGGATGAATCTACCAAAAAGTTTGCTAGATGACTCAACACAAAGCCTGGACCTCTGCGTCCCTTAGCGTGCTTAGTCAAAGCACGAGACCACGTTGCGTAACATCCGCTCGCCAGCTTCTGCTTGTTCTCTGTTGTCAGATTAAAAACATGGCTGCTTTCTTCCAGAAATAGTGCCACCCCTGGCCATAGGCTGCGTACGGTATTGCAGCTGGAACACATTCAATGCATTGATCTGCAATACCTAACATGACCCATAGGCAGCAGTGGCGCTGTTTATGAAGGAAGTAGTCATGTTTCCTTAAAGCGGATCGATCATCAGATTTCACAATCCAAATAGTATACAAGCTGCATACATTGCTAAATAGATCCCTTAGACCTGATGTAGCAGATGTACTTACTTATAATAATAATAATTTTATTTCTATAGCGCCAACATATTCCGCAGCGCTTTACAAATTATAGAGGGGACTTGTACAGACAATAGACATTACAGCATAACAAAATTCACAGTTCAAAACAGATACCAAGAGGAATGAGGGCCCTGCTGCTCGCAAGCTTACAAACTATGAGGAAGAGGGGAGACACGAGAGGTGGATGGTAACAATTGCTTTAGTTAGTCGGACCGGCCATAGTGTAAGGCTCGGGTGTTCGTGTAAAGCTGCATGAACCAGTTTAAAACCTAAGTATGTAGCAGTACAGACACAGAGGGCTATTAACTGCATAAAGTGAATGAGAACATGATACGAGGAACTTTTTTTTTTTTTAATGATAGGCCACACAGGGATCGTTAGGTTAATGCATTGAGGCGGTAGGCCGATCTGAACAAATGAGTTTTTAGGGCACGCTTAAAACTGGGGATTGGGGATTAATCGTATTAACCTAGGTAGTGCATTCCAAAGAATCGGCGCAGCACGTGTAAAGTCTTGGAGACGGGAGTGGGAGGTTCTGATTATTGAGGATGCTAACCTGAGGTCATTAGCGGAGCGGAGGGCACGGGTAGGGTGGTAGACTGAGACCAGAGAGGAGATGTAGGGTGGTGCTGAGCCATGGAGTGCTTTGTGGATGAGGGTAGTAGTTTTGTACTGGATTCTGGAGTGGATGGGTAGCCAGTGTAATGACTGGCAGAAGGTAGAGGCATCGGTGTAACGATTGGTGAGGAATATGATCCTGGCAGCAGCATTCAGGACAGATTGGAGCTGGGAAAGTTTGGTAAGAGGGAGACCGATTAGTAGAGAGTTACAATAGTCCAGACTAGGGTTGAGCGACTTTTACTTTTATAGGATCGGGTCGGGTTTCACAAAACCCGACTTTCTCAAAAGTCGGGTCGAGTGAAATCGGCCAATCCTATAAAAAAGTCGGGGTCGGCCGAAACCCAATGCAGTGCAATGGGTTACTATGGTTCCCAGGGTCTGAAGGAGAGGAAACTCTCCTTCAGTCCCTGGGATCCATATTTAAGTGTAAAAGAAAGAATTAAAATAAAAAATATTGCTATACTCACCCTCTGACACGCCCAGGTACTAACCGGCAGCCTTCCTTCCTTAGAATCAGCGCTTGAAGGGCCTTAGATGACGTCGCGGCTTGTGATTGGTCGCGCGACCGCCCATGTGACCGCTCGCGAGACCAATCGCAAGCCGCGACGTCACCGAAGGTCCTTCAAGCGCTGATTCTTAGGAAGGAAGGCTGCCGGAAAGAAGCAGGGCGCGTCCGAGGGTGAGTATATACCTAATAAGAATATACTCACCCTCGGACGCGCCCTGCTTCTTTCCGGCAGCCTTCCTTCCTAAGAATCAGCGCTTGAAGGACCTTCGGTGACGTCGCGGCTTGTGATTGGTCGCGTGAGCGGTCACATAGGCTGTCGCGCGACCAATCACAAGCCGCGACGTCACCGAAGGTCTTTCAAGCGCTGATTCTAAGGAAGGAAGACTGCCGGTTAGTACCAGGGCGCGTCAGAGGGTGAGTATAGCAATATTTTTTATTTTAATTCTTTCTTTTACACTTAAATATGGATTCCGATACCGATTTCCTATATTGCAAACATATCGGGAATCGGTATCGGAATTCCGATACCAGATTCAGAAGATCGCCGACCTCATGGCCGACCCCACACAGGGGTCGGGTTTCATGAAACCCGACCTTGCCAAAAGTCGGCAACTTCTGAAAATGACCAACCCGTTTCGCTCAACCCTAGTCCAGACGAGAATGAATGAGTGAAACGGTAAGAGTTTTTGCAGTGATCTATTTCAAGTGATTATTTCTGTTAATGTTGATGATTATATCAGTCAATTTTGCAACAAAATCTTCAGGCCTCTGCTAAAAAGCTAAAGATGAATTTCATCTCTCAACGCAACAGTGACCCTAAGCGACCTCCACATCAACTAAAGAATGGCTAACCAATAAGACTGAAAGCTGTGATAAATTCAAAGGGTTCATCAACAAAGTATTAGTCTAATGGTGTGCGCATTTATACAACCACATTATTTTAGTTATTTTTCTTTTACCACTAGAAAATATTTCAGTAAAATTTTCAATGGATTTGCGCAGATTATGGTCAAGATTAAAGGGAACCTGTCACCCCCCTCAGGCGTTTGTAACTAGAAGAGCCATCTTGTGCAGCACTAATGCTGCATTCTGACAAGGTGGCTCTTTTAGTTATGCTCCTTGCACACGCTGAAATAAACGCTTATAAAATGTGCCCCCTCATCCCGTGAAATCATCCCCGGGGGCGGGTCTTTCCCCCCTAATCAGACGCAGCACAGCCTTCACTCCGGGCCTGTGCGCAACTGGCGCCGCCTCCTCTTCCTTCATTAGCGTCCCTGGCACCTGCGCTGTAAGTTCGAAGGGCAGCGCAACTGCGCATGCTCGAAAAAATTACTTACAGCGCAGGCGTCGGGGACGATAATGAAGGAAGAGGAGTCGGCGCCTGGTGCGCACAGGCCCATAGTGACGGCTGTGCTGCGTCTGATTAGGGAAGAAAGACCCGCCCCCGGGGACGATTTCATGGTATGAGGGGGCACATTTTATAAGCGTTTGTTTCAGCGAGCATAACTAAAAGAGCCACTTTGTCAGAATGCAGCATTAGTGCTGCACAAGGTGGCTCTTTTAGTTACAAACGCCTGAGGGGGTGACAGGTTCCCTTTTAAGTTGGGAAAAGTTTTCAGTTGACAAAAACCTGATATTTTAATGGGTGTGAGACTTTGTGTATCCATTGTACATGTTCACATTGTCTGAGACCTCAATCTCCTAATGTCCACTTCTCAAGTAACAAAAGGGGTTGTATGAAATAAAAAAAAAAAGCTGAGATGTATATTGTGAGGTTCTGGAGTAGCTGAAGTGTATTATGGAGTTCTGCAGCAGCTGTGATGTTTAATGAGTTTCTGCGGTAGCTGAAGTGTGTATTATGATGTTTTGCAGTAGCTGAGGTGTGTACTATGATGTTCTGCAACATCTGAGGTGTGTATTATTAGGTTCCTCAGCAGCTGAGGTGTAGTGTGATGTTCTGCAGCATCTGGGGTGTGTATTATTAGGTTCCTCAGCAGCTGAGGTGTATTCTGATGTTCTGCAGCAGCTGAGGTGTGTATAATGAGGTTCAGCAGCAGCCGAGGTGTGCATTATGAGGTTCCTCAGCAGCTGAGGTGTGTACTATTAGGTTTCTCAGCAGCTGAGGTGTGTATTATGAGGTTCGTCAGCAGCTGAGGTGTGTATTATGAGGTTCCTCAGCAGCTGAGGTGTGTACTATTAGGTTCCTCAGCAGCTGAGGTGTATTCTGATGTTCTGCAGCATCTGAGGTGTGTATTATTAGGTTCCTCAGCAGCTGAGGTGTAGTGTGATGTTCTGCAGCATCTGAGGTGTGTATTTTTAGGTTCCTTAGCAGCTGAGGTGTAGTGTGATGTTCTGCAGCATCTGAGGTGTGTATTATTAGGTTCCTCAGCAGCTGAGGTGTATTCTGATGTTGTGCAGCAGCTGAGGTGTGTATAATGAGGTTCAGCAGCAGCCGAGGTGTGCATTATGAGGTTCCTCAGCAGCTGAGGTGTGTATTATGAGGTTCGTCAGCAGCTGAGGTGTGTATTATGAGGTTTCTCAGCAGCTGAGGTGTGTTATGATATTCTGCAGTAGCTGAGGTGTGTATTATGATGTTCTGCAGCAGCTGAGGTGTGTATTATGAGGGTCCTCAGCAGCTGAGGTGTGTATTATGAGGTTCTGCAGCAGCTGAGGTGTGTCTTATAAGGGTCTGCAAAAATATTTCCCTCCTGGCGCTGGTACCCATTACCACAGCCATTGGGTGCAGGTACTCGGTGTTTGTGTACACTAGGGTGTATATACACCTATGGGGACATAGGTGATTAGTGCATATATGTCGTTATAGTCACAGTTTTGCCCCTCCCACCTCATTACTCCCTTTTTATAATGGACGTCAGGCAGCCGACTCCTCTAACAAGGTTGTACAGAAAAGACATGGCGGATTTGCATTGTATGAGTGATGGCTGACAGCAATAGACTTGTACGAATCGATTTCTAAATCTTGTAACAGCTTCATCTGTCTAAAGGGTCTGAGGGAAGAATAAAACACCCTTATGAATAATTCAGGCCTTTCAGTGTGAAACACACGGGGTCGGCCTCTGTGGAAATAGAAGAAAAAGCCCCTTAAAGTGAATTAACGTGATGAATTGGACGGGTTCCTTTTTAAGGGGTTAACTCAGATGCTGGGAACGATTGATAAAGGCAAAAAGCTTCATCTGTACTTGTCAGTGCTAACTCCAATGCCGCTCCTCGGGATGCTGAGATATGAAGAGAAGTTTGTTCATCGGCCGTTCATGTGCTGCTTCTGATATATGGGGGACTGATATATTGGGGTGGCTTTACCTATAGAGGCCAGACAGATTACCAAAATAGTAGCAATAGGGGGATAAAACCATTACATATGACAAAAATACCTACAGGAACAGTGGGTATGAGTCATTGTAAGGAGACTTATAGGCCATGCACTAATATGCAAATAGCGTCTTCAAAGAGAAAGGGGACAGAGAATGTACGGCTTATAAGTCTCTCTATACCAACATGACAAAGAAAAACTTTACCCCTCAGATCTGCTATCAGAGGCCTCTCACCCAGCCAAATACGTTCTCCTGCTTTTCCCCTGAGGAGGGGCAAAAAACCCAAAACACGAGTCTGCAAATGATTTTGTTGGTTTGGCCTCTTATACTAAGACATGTGGCAAGGCTCATAAAAGGGTCGATATTGACTTTTAGGATTGCAACCAGTCCAGAAGGTGGCACTACAGGTCCTGACGTCTTCCTTTCTCTAGAGGCTGACAGCAAAAATTAACTGGCGTGATCTGAGTGGGGCCCCTTTTGGGCACCCTTTAGCCCCTCTACAGTGCCATGGCAGCTGGGGGCCTACTGAAGGTAGGTTGCCTGTGGCTGGATTCCCTAAGGGATCGTTAAATTCACTATATACTGCAATACTGAAGTATTGTAATACCTAGCACAAGCAATCAAATGATCAATCGTAGGTTTAAGCCTCCGGGAGGGGGGCTAAAAATAAATCTAAAAAAAGAGCAATTTTGAATAAATGGAGAACGGGATCAAGACAAAGAGAAGGAGAAAGAGAGTCGGAACTGTGATGGAAACAGAGACCGAGATCGGGACAAGGATAGAAACCATGGGAGAGATCATAGTGTGGATCACAGCCAGTCAAGGTACTTCTATTAGTGATGAGTGAGTATACTCGTTGCTCGGGTTTTCCAGAGCACGCTCGGGTGGTCTCCGAGTATTTATGACTGCTCGGAGATTAAGTTTTCATCGCCTCAGCAGCATGATTTACAGCGATTAGCCTGCTTGATTACACGTGGGGATTCCCTAGCAACCAGGCAACCCCCACATGTACTCAGGCTGTAAATCATTCCGCTGGGGCGATGAAAACTAAATCTCCGAACACTAACAAATACTCGGAGGACCCCCGAGCAACCAGTACACTCACGTCTATGTTTCTTACTCTTAAAGGGGTTGCCCAGGATTTATACATTGATGGCCTATCCTTAGGAAAGTTTATCAATATCTGACAAGTGTGGGTGCGACATCCGGCCCCCCTATTAATCACCTGTTCCTGCAGTCAGTTGTGCACAGCTCCATCAACTGTATATCAGCCATGGTCAGATATCGCATAACCTAAGGATAAGCAATCAGTGAAAAAAGCCAGGGATAAACCTTATAAGGATGAATAACGGTTTTGATTAAATGATATTGGTAACAATATAATAAGTCCAATTGTAATATGTATTAGGCCGGCGCCACACTAGTGAGTTTTACGGACGTATGATAGGTGCAGAAAATACGGATTGCATACGGTACAATGATTCTCTATGCCCCAGCTCCTATCAGCCGTATTTTACTGATCCGTATTATACGGTCTTCTACGGCCGTAGAAAATCGCAGCATGCTGCGTTTGTCACCGTATTGCGCAAGAAATCCGCCAATGAAAGTCTATGGGGGCCAGAAAAATACGGATTACACACGGACCAGCAGTGTGACTTGCGAGGAATACGCAGCGGTGTTCTAGCAGAAAGCCGGCAATTCAGTGCGGTGTACAGTAAAATCACACTGACAGCTTACAGTAGAATAGCCAAGTTAAATGTCTACACATAGTATAGGGGTATATATATATATATATATATATATATATATATATATATATATATACATACATATATATATATATATATATATATATATATATATATATATATATATTGTCAGTGAGACACATATATATATATATATATATATATATATATTAACCCCTTTCTGACCTCGGACGGGATAGTACGTCCGACGTCAGAAGCCCCGCTTTGCTGCGGGCTCCAGCGGTGAGCCCGCATCAAAGCCGGGACATGTCAGCTGTTTTGAACAGCTGACATGTGCCCGTAATAGGCGCGGGCAGAATCGCGATCTGCCCGCACCTATTAACTAGTTAAATGTCGCTGTCAAACGCAGACAGCGGCATTTAACTACCGCTTCCGGCCGGGCAGCCGGAAGTGATCGCATCGCCGACCCCCGTCACATGATCGGAGGTCGGCGATGCTTCTGAATAGTAACCATAGAGGTCCTTGAGACCTCTATGGTTACTGATCGCCGGTAGCTGTGAGCGCCACCCTGTGGTCGGCGCTCACAGCACACCTGCAATTCTGCTACATAGCAGCGAACATTAGATCGTAGCAGAGGCGATCGAGTTGTGCCTGCTTCTAGCCTCCCATGGAGGCTATTGAAGCATGGAAAAAGTAAAAAAAAAAAAGTAAAAAAAAAATGTGAAAAAAATATAAAAGTTTAAATCACCCCCCTTTCGCCCCATTCAAAATAAATCAATAAAAAAAAAATCAAACCTACACATATTTGGTATCGTCGCATTCAGAATCACCCGATCTATCAATAAAAAAAAGCATTAACCTGATCGCTAAACGGCGTAGCGAGAAAAAAATTAAAAACGCCAGAATTACGTTTTTTTGGTCGCCGCGACATTGAATTAAAATGCAATAACGGGCGATCAAAAGAACGTATCTGCACCAAAATGCTATCATTAAAAACGCCAGCTTGGCATGCAAAAAATAAGCCCTCAACCGACCCCAGATCACGAAAAATGGAGACGCTACGAGTATCGGAAAATGGCACAATTTTTTTTTTTTGCAAAGTTTGGAATTTTTTTTCACCACTTAGGTAAAAAATAACCTAGTCATGTTAGGTGTCTATGAACTCGTAATGACCTGGAGAATCATAATGGCAGGTCAGTTTTAGCATTTACTGAACCTAGCAAAAAAGCCAAACAAAAAACAAGTGTGGGATTGCACTTTTTTTGCAATTTCACCGCACTTGGAATTTTTTTCCCGTTTTCTAGTACACGACATGCTAAAACCAATGATGTCGTTCAACAGTACAACTCGTCCCGCAAAAAATAAGCCCTCACATGGCGAAATTGACGGAAAAATAAAAAAGTTATGGCTCTAGGAAGGAGGGGAGCGAAAAACGAACACGGAAAAACGGAAAATCCCAAGGTCATGAAGGGGTTAATATATCATACAGCACTAGATAGCTTAATAGCTGGTAATTCAATTGCCGGCTTTTGCTTTCTCCTTCCTAAACCCGACATGATATGAGACATGGTTACACACAGTAAACCATCTCATATCCCTTTTTTTTTTTTTTGCATATTCCACACTACTAATGTTAGTAGTGTGTATGTGCAAAATTTGGGCACTCTAGCTATTAAAGGGTTAAATCGCGGAAAAATTGGCATGGGCTCCCGCGCAATTTTCTCCGCCAGAGTGGCAAAGCCAGTGACTGAGGGCAGATATTAATAGCCTGGAGAGGGTCCATGGTTATTGGCCCCCCCCCCTGGCTAAAAACACCTGCCCCCAGCCACCCCAGAAAAGGCACATCTGGAAGATGCGCCTATTCTGGCACTTGGCCACTCTCTTCCCATTCCCGTGTAGCGGTGGGATATGGGGTAATGAAGGGTTAATGTCACCTCGCTAATGTAAGGTGACATTAGGCCAGATTAATAATGGAGAGGCGTCAATTATGACACCTATCCATTATTAATCCAATTGTATGAAAGGGTTAAAAAAAACACACACACACACACACACATTATTACAAAGTATTTTAATGAAATAAATACACAGGTTGTTGTAATATTTTATTGTACTGGTAATCCACCTGAAGACCCTTGTCACCTGGAACAAATGTAAAAAAAACAACAATATTCCATACCTTCTGATGATCAGTCTTGTCCCATGCTGACATATGTGTCTCACTGATTATATATATATATATATATACGTATATATATATATATATATGTATGTATATATATATATGTATATATATATGTATATATATATATATATATATATATATATATATATATATATATATATATATATATATATATATAGACAGTATATATGTTTTTACGATTATTTGAGCCCGTGGATCCATTGTATGTCCGTATGTCGGTTTTGCAAGCCGGCGAGAAAATCTCGCAGTACAGATGCCATACGGATTACATACGGAGGATGCCATGCGCAAAATACGCTGACACACCCTGCCTACGGATGACATACGGATCACTATTTTGGGGACTTTTCTGCGTATTACGGCCGTAAAAAACAGACTGTATTTTTATACGCTGAGTGTGAGGCCGGCCTTACAAGTAACAGCGAGTCAACTTTGTTATCCCCTTCATGACCTTTGTCATAGGCTGCCTCCCTCCCTTTGAGGGGGCTCTGTTACTGAGCCCGCATCTTTACTGGCACATGACAGCTGATTTGATCATCTGCCATGTACCTCTAACAGCCGCAGGTGGAATCTCGATCCATCCGCGGCTGTTAACAAGTTAAATGCTGCTGTTAATCTGACATCGGCATTTCTAACTCAAGCGCATCGGAGACACATCACAAGACAGACCGATAGTGCCCCTGTCACATCATCGTGGGACACCGATGGGTTGGCATGACAGTTGGAGGGTCTGCAGAAGATCCCTGTTCTTGTTATTGCAGACATCGTATGGACACCAGCCAGTGGCCGGAGTTCATAGGAGATGATGATTTCTGCTATGCATAGCACAAGTGATCGGATGATTGCAGCTTCAAGTCTCCTAAGGAGACTATCGAAGCAAATAAAAAGTGTAAAAAAAGTTTTCAAAAATATTTAAAAAGTAAAGCTACAAGACTCAGAAAATGGCGACTTTTTTTTGTTTACAAACTTTGATTTTTTTTCACCACTTAAATAAAAAAAGAACCTATTCATGTTTGGTGTCTATGAACTCGTAGTAACCTGGAGAATCATAATGGCAGGTCAGTTTTAGCATTTAGTGAACATGGTAAAAAAAAACATTTGTGGAATTGCATTTTTTTTTGTAATTTCACCACACTTGGAATTTTTTCCCATTTTCCAGTGCACTATATTGTAAAATAAATGATGTCGTTCATAAGTACAATTTGTCTCGCTAAAAAACAAACCCTCACACGGCCATATTGACACAAAAATTAAAAAATTATGGCTTTGGGAAGAAGGGGAGCAAAAAGCGAAAGCACAAAAATGGAAAATTGCAAGGTTGTGAAGGGGTTACATTTGCTCAATATAAAACTATAACATTAATGTTGATATAAAATAGTAATTATTGATAAAATGCAAATGACATATTAATATTGAGCAGAAATAATTATAGCCTATTGGTCCGGCCTTCCACAAGAGTCACGATTTCTCATGTGACCCCTCAGAAAATTAATTGGCCTCCCCCTAGAAACAGAAATAAATAGAAACCCCCCAAATTACTGTTCTCCCCAAAAATACAATAAAAAGCAATTGAAATATATTAAATGCTAAAAAAACGGTAACAATAAAAACGATAGGCCGCCATGAAAAAAGAACATAAAAGCTCTCACCCACTTCCATTGGTGGTAATGTAAAAAAAAAAAAAAGGAGTTTTCAAAGATCTAAAAAATAAAATATCACTAAGGCTGGTTTCACATTTGCGTTTTTTTGGGTGCGTTTTTGCGGTAAAAAACGCAAAAAAACGCATGGTGAAAAAACACATGTAAACGCGTGCAAACGCTGCGTTTTTTTGACGCATGCGTTTTTGCATGTGGTGAAAAAAACGCGGCGTTTTGATGCGTTTACATGCGTTTTTTCATGCGTTTGCGTTTTTTAAACGCATGCTGAGAAATGTGTGACAGCTGCCAATCATCAAAATAAAGTAAAAAACCCACTATAAACAGAAATAGTTAGGGTTAGGGTTAGGATCCCTAAAGGGGTTAGGGGTAGGGGTAGGGTTAGGATCCCTTAGGGTTAGGGGTAGGGTTATGGTTAGGATCCCTTAGGGTTAGGGTAGGGTTAGGGGTAGGGTTAGGGGTAGGGTTAGGATCCCTTAGGGTTAGGGGTAGGGTTAGGATCCCTTTATCACCTTTATGTTGGGGGGTGGCATATCAGTGTGTTTTCTGGTTTTTTAATATAAAAACGCATGCGTTTTTAACGCAAAAAAACGCATGCACAAAAAAACGCATGGAAAATCATGATGCACAATGAACCGTCCCGCGAAAAGTAAGGCACCATACCGGCTATGTCAATGAAAAAGTGGAAAAAAGTTAGTTGTGGAGTAAAAGGGGATGAAAAAGTGCAAAAACTGAAATTTTCCCCAGCCGATAAAGAGTTATTTAGCTGAAAACAAAATGGTGTGGCTGTCCCAATGATTTTTGGGGCCGAGGTTCGCTGCCATGTCGCATTGGCCCTAAGGGGAAGCTGTCGTCACAGATGTAGACCCGCGTATCCACATTTATAGTAAATTCTACCACCAAGTAGACACTTACTAATAGTTGTATCCCCAGACTAATATCAAACCAATGCCGTCATCCTATAAATAAACCTTTTAATGAATTACAATTGTCCAGGTTAAATTGGTCTAATTGCCTTTATTTTGTCCCGCCATTGTGAATATGGAAAAGTATTATAAGGCCAAGCATTTACCATGAATTATGGATTAAGCGGCTGGGAGAAGTCGGCTGAAAAAAGCTCAATTTCATGGTGGGCTAGTGGCTCCCGGGTCCATCAGAGCTAATAAATCTCTGATCAATATGGTATCTGGTTTGCTTAGAAGAATGAAATACTTACCTGTATGGAAAGTGGTTTTGTTGCTTAGGGAATAACATCCATTAATATGTTTCCATAATTGATGGTTATCGTTTACTGAAAATGTCGTCCTACGGAAAACTTGGCCTTTACGAGAGGGGACGAGAGATGGGAAACAGAGATCGTAGTGATAGGAGATAGTAGACTTTAAGAGTTTGTTCACACCATTATTTTTTTTTCAAGCAGGTTTTGGAGCAAGTCCGTTCCGAAAGCAGCCTGAAAAAGCTCTAATGTACCAATATTGATTTCTATGTGAAAATGACTTGGTTTTTTTTACAGTCTTTTGAGTGCCTTTTAACAACTTCAGATTTCCAAAAACTCCAAAAGAAGTGACCCGACCATTCTTCCAGCGGATTCCTGATTTTGGTTGTCTTTTTTAGTGTTTTGTCAATGTTTTTCCTTGAAAAACCACTAACAGTTTCTTTATTCCTGAATTGAGTTTAAAAAAAAAATGTTTATAAAATAGCAATAAGGCTGGTTTTACACTTGCGTTTCAAAACGCATGCGTTTTTTAAAAAAAACGCATGGTGAAAAAACGCATGTAAACGCATGCAAACGCTGCGCTTTTTTGACGCATGCGGTGAAAAAAATGCGGCGTTTTGACGCATTTACATGCGTTTTTTCATGCGTTTGCATTTTTTATACGCATGCAGATAAATGTGTGACAGCTGCCAATCATCAAAATAAAGTAAAAAACCCACTATAAACAGAAAGAGTTAGGGGTAGGGTTAGGGGTAGGGATCCTAACCCTAAAGGGATCCTAACCCTACCCCTAACCCTAACGGGATCCTAACCCTAACCCTACCCCTAACCCTAAAGGGATTCTAAACCTAACCCTACCCCTAACCCTACCCCTACCCTTAAAGGGATTAGGGGTAGGGTTAGGGGTAGGGGTAGGATCCCTTTATCAATTTTATGGTGTGGGGTGGTTTATCAGTGTGTTTTTGTTGTTGTTTTTTTTAAAAACGCATGCGTTTTTAACACATGCAAACGCATGTGGTTAAAAACGCATGCGTTTACATAGACAGCAATGCATTTTTTTGCCACAAAAAACGCATGCGTTTTTTTGCCGCAAAAAAAAACGCTGCTAAAAATACTACATGTTGCATTTCTGCAACACAACGCATGCAGAAAAACGCATGCGTTGCAAAAACGCGTCAAAACGCATACAAAAAACGCATGCGTTTTTAATGTTAAATATAGGGGGAAAAAACGCATGCTTTTTTTGCGGTTTTTACCGCAAAAACGCAAAAAAAAAAACGCAAATGTGAAACCACCCTTAAAAATGCTCCCCAAAACCCCCATAAAAATGTTTAAAAAAAAGTATGTTGGCTAAAAACTTCAAAAAAGGAGCCCAGGAAACGACCAAAAACGGTATAAAAAAGGCCTGAACACAAGGTCATCAGATCGTAGCATAATGTTATCATTCCTACCTCTGCCATGTATTACTGTAACTTTCAGACTATAAGTCGCTCTTTTTTATGAAGAAAAATACTTGTTAAAAAATGTCTTAATGATTCTGAATGGAAGTGCACTCTGCCCAATCATGTAGCAAACTGTGCGGCTTTTCACTGCAGCTCAGTTGTCATTCTCTTTATTTGGTACTGATCCGTGTGATTGGTGCAATGACTGAGAAATGGAAAATTGTGCAATTTACATCCAGAAACCTCGATTTTCATCCACATTGCCATCCATGTGCCATTCATGTGTCTGTATTTTATGTCCATGTTACATCCATGTAGCGCCTGTATTTCTCCATCAACATATTAAAATGTGCATCTCTAAATAAAGCTTCCTATGTTAATATCGGCAATGTATCCATTCAAAATCAGATGTTTTGTGGATGATCCATATAAGATCCGATTTTGTTTTTGCACTTCCGTCTTCTTGTATAGGCAAGTCTCATCCGAGATACAAAAAGACTTCTGCATGCTGCAATTTTTTCTTTTTAACAGCGCTTCTCGGTGTGTGTGAAAAAAAAACTGTCCTCTAAACTTCCCTATTAAATTATATCGGTAAGTATACTGTCCAATTTTTACTCTATAGACAAACGAAATTGCAATAAGAAACAATATCTACTGCCTGGGATCTCCAGGGGCGAAGATACCCTGAATAGGGATCTCATAAAATTCTAACAGACCTAGCACATCTCATGAACAGCCCCCATATGTGCTCACCAGGGGGAGATATTTGACATAAGCTCGATCTAATAAAAATCAAAGTTTAGTTTTCTGCCATTATTAATTCTGGAAGACATAGTTCACTGTGAGAGTCTTCCATTTTCCTAAGTGGAGCGCTTGTTCTGTCCCCACATGAGGCGAATGGAGGTGTGGTTGATTAATAAGTGTTGTGAGAGAGAAACGTACCTCCGTATTTCTTCGATGTGAGGCAGACAGGACCAATGCTGCTCAGCGTCCAGAGAGATGATGCACTCCAGGGATTGTGTAATCCAGACTTGTTTATTTTGTAGATCTGGACATACAGCGTATAACTGGTAGTACAGAACTTCTCCAGAAATGCAGGGTAGACAGGGTACAGTAAGATGTAGCACCAAGTGTGTCTGCAAGTGTGAGCAGCATGAGAGAGTGGTCGAAAGACTGATGCCTTCCTAAGCCCAGTTCAAAAGCACGTCCTCTCACAACAGAAAGTAAACTGGAAATGGCTGCCAGAGGAAGAGAAGATTTGACCCCTGAACCGGATGTAAGACATGCCCACAAGAAATACATGAAAAACAAGCTGCCATACAGAAAAAAGCCATTGGGTGGCAGCAGAGTAAAATATAACAACATACATGGAAACTGAGGAATATACATGGAACAGCACACTCCCCGTCTGAAATTCCGTAAGGGATTTCACTATATCAATGTCCTTAAAAAGTCCAACAACCTAGAAAGTGAAACCAAACATGCATGTAATGCAATAATAACTTTAAACAAGACATTAAGTCAGTTCCTGAGATAATCCAATGGAAAACCCATCTTCGGATCAGAGAAGCCGCACTAGGCCAAACTATCTCTGACCCACTGTAATCCAATGGACAAATAGTAGTGCAGTGTTCTGTTCATAGTTTATCCTACCGGAATGTCCTCGATTGGTAGTATTTTTTGGCAGACGTGCCAACCATGACAGTCTTTGTCTCCATGTGGCTTGTGATAAGATCTCGCAATGTGGGCTAACCTTGCAATAGTCTTAATGAGTTTCATCCAATTGGAGAAGCATTTGAAGCACTGGCAACCGAGGGAGGAGGTTGGTTTAGCGTTCGTGGCCAGAGCACTGACCTCGGAGCGGACTTCTGGATCATCGTCCGGGTCCTGGATGTTGAAGACTTCCTGAACACATTCACTTCTCTTCTGTTCCAGCAGAAACTTTGGACCTGAAAGCCAAGAAGAGTTAGCAAAGGAATTTATAGACATAGGTCTAGTGGCATGGTCGGCTGGATTAAGTTCAGATGGGATATAGTGCCACTGTTCAGGTTTGGAAGACCTTCTTATTCTCTCAATGCGGTTACTGACGTACACGTAGAAGCGCCTTGTTTGGTTGTAGATGTAACCTAAGACAACTTTACTGTCACTGTAGTATTGTACGTCATCTATGTGAGTGTCCAGCTCATGCTGAATAAAGTCTGCGAGTTCTACTGCAAGCACAGCCCCACAGAGTTCCAGCCTGGGAATAGTGTGGTCAGGCTTGGGAGCCAACTTAGCTTTGCCGAAAACGAACCCAACATGATCTTGATTGTCAGATCCCGTTACCTTCAGGTAGACAACAGCTGCAATGGCCTCCGTGGATGCATCCGAGAACACATGGAGTTCCGTCCTAGTGCTAGCAGCAAGTGAGATTCCAGCGTAGCATCTCGTTATATGGATTTTATCCAAGGCACACAAAGACTGCTTCCAGGTTTCCCATTTTGGTTCCTTATCAGGAGGTAGAGGGGTATCCCAGTCCTTGACAGTTTCGGACAGCTGTCTCAGAAGGGATTTACCTTGTATGGTAATTGGTGCTACGAATCCCAGTGGGTCATACAGGCTATTTACCACTGACAGGACACCACGTTTAGTGAATGGTTTGTCTGCACAGTTGATTTGGAATTCGAAGGTGTCGGCTGACAGGTTCCACCTCAGGCCTAAGCTTCTCTGCACAGGCGGACGGTCTGGTCCCAGGTCTATGTCCTTGAATCCAGGTGCGTGGTCGCTTGACTCAAAGGCTCTCATGACAGCCGGGCTGTTTGAAGCAATTTTGTGCAGTCTAAGCTTAGCTCGGTACAGCATATGTTGGGTCCTTTTGAGTAGGTCGATTGCAGCTTCTTCTGTAGGTAGAGATTTTAGTCCATCATCTACGTAGAAGTCTTTCTCTACAAAGTCTCTGGCGTCTGTTCCATACTCGGACTCTCCTTCTTGTGCGGTTCTCCGCAGGCCATATGTTGCCACAGCGGGTGAAGGGCTGTTCCCGAATACGTGCACCCGCATGCGATACTCCACCATCTCTTTGCTGGGGTCATTGTCCTTGTACCACAGGAACCTGAGGAAATTCCTGTGGTCCTCTCGGACTATGAAACAGTGGAACATCTGTTCAATGTCGGCGGTGATGGCAATGGACTCTTTCCTGAACCTCATCAACACTCCTACTAAGTTGTTTGTCAGATTAGGACCTGTGAGGAGGACATCATTGAGAGATACGCCTTGATGTTTGGCGCTTGAATCAAAGACAACTCTAATTTGTTTAGGTTCCTTCGGGTGATATACTCCAAATGAGGGTAGGTACCAGCACTCCTCATTTTCCTTTAAGGGAGACGCTGGCTCCGCATGGTTGTTATGGAATATTTTGCCCATAAAGGTGACAATGTGTTCTTTCATCTCCGGTTTATTGCTTAGCATGCGCTGGAGAGAGTTAAATCTGGACAAGGCTTGTTCACGATTGTTCGGGAGCCTTACCCTGGTAGCTCGGAAGGGTAAGGGGAAAACCCAGTGATTGGTTTCGTCCTTAAGGAACTCATTGTCCATTATCCTGACAAATTCTTTGTCCTCCATAGATGGGGCTACTTTGTTGTCATCCTTAGTGGTATGAAACAC
This sequence comes from Ranitomeya imitator, assembly GCF_032444005.1. NCBI lineage: Eukaryota > Metazoa > Chordata > Amphibia > Anura > Dendrobatidae > Ranitomeya > Ranitomeya imitator. Next base: position 641,679,052 of record NC_091285.1, read on the forward strand.
CAATTTTCCCAAGTCGTCTGCATAGGGAGAAGGGATAACATCAGGCAGCTCTACGGAATCTGGAAGCTTTTCCTTCACCTCATAGTGATGAGGACATGGTTTGCAGAAGGTAGTGCGCCCGTCTCGGCGTACGTACGTCTTAAAGGAGTGGACTCCTGTTTGGTCCAAGCATACATTTCCTATGACTACCCACCCCAAGTCAAGTCTCTGGGCGTAGGGGGCGTAGTCAGGACCATTACACTGTTGGCGGACCTTATGTATCCTCAAATTGTCTCTGCCGAGCAGAAGTAGGATTTCAGCATCTGTGTCCAAAGGTGGGATAACGCTGGCTAGGTGCCTTAAGTGTGGTTGGTGGAAAGCAGCTTCCGGGGTAGGGATCTCATCCCTTTGGTCTGGTATTTGATCGCATTCAATTAGCGTAGGTAGGGGTATTTCTACGTCTTCATTGACAGGAGAAGCGATGAAACCTTGTGCTCTTCTGCCGCTAGTCTCTATGCGCCCCGAGCAAGTATTCAGAGTGTAGGCCGTTGCTGGTCCCTTGATTCTAAAGGCTTCAAAGAACTTAGGTCCAGCTAGGGATCGATTGCTCTGATCGTCAATGATGGCATACATTTTTACAGCCTTCTCTGGTTGCCCTTCTGGATAGACTCTGATTAGGCATATCCTGGCACAGCATTTAGCACTTTGATTCTCCCCACATACCTCTGAGCATGAGCAGGACACAGCTGTGGTGGACTTGGCGTGATTCTGTGGCTCCCCGCCATGGTTTGTAGCGGGACTAGAGGTAACTGCAACTGCTGTTTCGCCGGTGACTGAGCCTGGGTGCAAGGCTGATGGGTGTCTGTCGCTATGACACTCTTCACACTTAGTGGCAGATTTACAGTCCTTGGCCATGTGTTCTGATGAAGCGCAGCACTTGAAACATACCCCAAGTTCGTTGAGGATTTTCTTGCGCTCCTGCATGGTTTTGGACCTGAAGCCTCTACATTTGTTCAGTGAGTGTGGTTTTTTGTGAATGGGACACTCACGATTGAAAGACTTATCCCTCGACGGAATAGTGTACTGCTTGTCGGCAGGTACTGCAGGTGACGGCAGGTTAGTCTTTCTGACGCTTACACTGTTCCTTGAGTCCTTGCGTCTATGTGCGACGCTTTCATACCTTGATGAAGGTGTTGCTGGAGCTGCAGTGTTAGACTCCAGGAAGTCGAGGCTAGGGTCGTTCCTCATTTGGGCTTGTTCGTCAATGAACTTGCAGAACTGAATGAACGGAGGAAAGGTGACGTCATGTGACCTTTTATACCTGGAGACGCACACTGCCCACTTCTCTTGCAGACTATGTGGCAGCTTTGAGACGATTGGGTTCACCCCATGGGCAGTGTCCAGGTAGCACAGTCCTGACAGACGAGGGTCTCTTTTAGCAAGTTCCAGCTCCATAAGCAGATCACTTAAGTCCAGAAGCTTGTGGGCTTCCTTAAGGTTGATCCTTGGAACGTTCTGCAGTCTCTTGAATAGGGACTTTTCTATGGCTTCAGCGCTGCCGTAGGTTCTTTCCAGTCTCTGCCAGGCAGCAGCGAGACCTGCTTCAGCTTGCCCCACATAGACGGTCCTAAGACTCTTGATACGGTTTGTGGATTCAGGACCCAACCATTTTACCATGAGGTCGAGCTCCTGCTCCGCGGATAGGTTGAGATCAGCAATGGCGGCCTTGAAGGTTGCTTTCCAGGCTCTGTAGTTCTCTGCACGGTCGTCGAATTTTGAGAGGCTAGTGCTGATTAGCTCCCTGCTCACCATGAACCTGGCAAACTCGGACATGTCTGATCCTTCACTCCTTGTTACCATATTAGCTTGTGGTGCCCCTCGGGCATATAAGCTGTGTGGCGTGGAAGGGTGAATTGTTCCCGGGTAGAATGATGTCGCTGCAGGGTTGAGCTGTGGTTTAACCTCTAGAGATTCCGATGACTGCTGCTTGAACTGTGGAGGCGGGCTGGAGTGTGCCTTGTGGTCGTCTTGCGATGATGATTGCTCCTGAGGGGGTACATCACGGCGTTGGTCTTGGGTCTCTGTAGGGGCTGTGGGCGATACTGGCACCATAGGTTGGGCTGACTTGGACGTTTCCGCAATGTTGGGTTGAACGTCACTGGAGAAGGTGTGCGCTGCAGGTATCTGTTTCTGCACGTAGTCTCTGGTACGAACAGCTGGGTCGTCTTCTTCCTGTGGTGGCAGGCAAATTGGGTCGAGGTTTTGCTTCAATGCTTGCTCGAGTATTTTTACTTCGGCTAATGCAATTTCTTCCTCCATTTCTGTTTGAAGAATCCTTGCTTGAGCCTCTGCTTCTGTTTGAAGAATCTTTGCTCGAGCCTCTGCTCTCTACGCTTCTGCTTCTGTTTGAAGAATCTTTGCTCGAGCCTCTGCTTCTGCTCTCTTCGCTTCTGCTTCTGTTTGAAGAATCTTTGCTCGAGCCTCTGCTTCTGCTCTCTTCGCTTCTGCTTCTGTTTGAAGAATCTTTGCTCGAGCCTCTGCTTCTGCTTTCTTTTCGGTGTATGAACGTCTTAGTTTGGACCGCTCTGCATTTAAACGGGCCTCTAGGATTCTGTCGCTGAGGGCTGAAGTTCTTGAGCAGGATGATTTGTATGACCGAGCAGAGTGTTTAGACGAGGCTGACCTGTGCGATCTAGTTTCTTGCAGATGGGTGATACGAAGCTCCGCTTTATCTTTGGCGTCTTGCACGGCGGCGTCCCTTTCTCTGTCTGTGGAATCTGCCTTGCTTAACTCTGATAGGGCTTCGTCGATTTTAGATTCTTTTAGGAAGGCAGCATACTTTGTGGACAGTCTCTTGTATCTGTCGTGGGCCACGTCTGTCTTATAGTGTCCTGTAAACCCGCTGCATCATTTTTATGGCTTTGGACGCTTGACATAAGGGAGGCGACTCGTTCCCATAGGTCGTCCAAGTTGTCATTGAACTCATCCCTTGTGGAACAGTAATTCTCGAGGACCTTTAATGTTGGCTTGATGGAACGTACTGGTCGTGCATCTGGGTCTGCTGTGGAAGCGGGCTCCGCTTCCTGGTCTTCATAATGGACAGTATCAGGTTGTATTTGCTCTGTTTCAGCATTGGGGAACTGTGGAAGGTCCTTTTCGGCCATTTTGATTTAAGGTGCGCTGTCCCTTTAAGAAACTGAACCTTTAAATTAGGGGCTGGAAATTGCGGTGCAGCTTAGTTGCGACCCCCTGATAAGATTCCCAAGGTGTTGTTGGAGAATTGTGGGGTTCTGCGGTCCGACGATCTGCAGCAGTGTGGTATAATACACAGAGAGTCTTTATGTACAATGCAGTCTGAGGTGATGCTGCAGGAGATTTCTTAGCAGAGCAGGGCTGCAGTATGTGAGCGGGCAGAGAGCGGGCACGTGAATAGTGATATAAGGGTGGTTCTGGCCGGGCTTCAAGGCAGTCTTTCGACTGTTCTGTCCCCACATGAGGCGAATGGAGGTGTGGTTGATTAATAAGTGTTGTGAGAGAGAAACGTACCTCCGTATTTCTTCGATGTGAGGCAGACAGGACCAATGCTGCTCAGCGTTCAGAGAGATGATGCACTCCAGGGATTGTGTAATCCAGACTTGTTTATTTTGTAGATCTGGACATACAGCGTATAACTGGTAATACAGAACTTCTCCAGAAATGCAGGGTAGACAGGGTACAGTAAGATGTAGCACCAAATGTGTCTGCAAGTGTGAGCAGCATGAGAGAGTGGTCGAAAGACTCATGCCTTCCTAAGCCCAGTTCAAAAGCACGTCCTCTCACAACAGAAAGTAAACTGGAAATGGCTGCCAGAGGAAGAGAAGATTTGACCCCTGAACCGGATGTAAGACATGCCCACAAGAAATACATGAAAAACAAGCTGCCATACAGAAAAAGGCCATTGGGTGGCAGCAGAGTAAAATATAACAACATACATGGAAACTGAGGAATATACATGGAACAGCACAGCGCTTCCCTCCATAAAGATAAGAGCCATTCCTGCAACATCAGGTTTAGTGATTTTTTTTCGTTATTTTTTTTTTATGTTATGTAATTGTACATTCCGTATTGTTTTGTTCCCATTTGTATATTTTTTATAAACACTGCCTACCTTTCCGGATTAAATATATAAAATGTAATAGCTTTGTTCCTCTTGCTCTGTAAACCGCACCCCTGAAGCCATACGCTACCTGTATCGGGTGTCCAGTCAACCTATTTAAATGATTGGTGACAGCTAGAAGTTCTTTTTTGTTATTGTGGAGTTGGCAGTGACCGTACTGGGGTATATACTTATATTCCATGAGTTGGAATCAGAGGTGTACATACTATACCCTCACTGTGCGTTCCCCAATAACCGACATAGTAGTGGAAACAGATGCGGCCTTGTCCATCACTCATCAGCCAATTGCATACCTGTCCTGACATTTGGAGGTAGTGGAGTTGCCTTCCCTGACAAACTGGTGACAGTGGTTGGATCAATCTGCGCAACCGCCCCAGCTGTTATCGTTGATCAAAAAAGCATAAAATCCTACCCACTGGGACAAGGTTTACCCAATTGGAAAGGACCCTAACTCTTGCAGTTTACCTCACTACGTGTCAGCAGATGCCAAAATTGATAGTGAAGAGCAGGTCCAAGACCCAACTGTTCATACACCTGCCCATGGAAAGCTATATAAACAAAATGTCCAGCCCAATAAGTGGGGAGCCATGACCCTGTTTGTATAAAGTACAAAAAACTAACGCAAAACCAAAGAAATGAGCCGGAACATATGTTGGTATAAGTGCAATGTGTAGCTCCACATTCACACAGGAGCCATTTAACAGACAGAACCTAACCTAAGATAAAAACAAAATGATGAATTACCCTGTGATAAATGCATACAGTTGTGTTCAAAAGTTTACATACCCCAGCAGAATTTTTGCTTTCTTGGCCTTTTTTCAGAGAATATGAATGATAACACCAAAACGTTTTCACCACTCATGGTTAGTGGTTGGGTAAAGCCATTTATTGTCAAACTACTGTGTTTTCTTTTTTAAATCATAATGACAAACCAAGACATCCAAATGACCCTGATAAAAAGTTTACATACCCCATTTCTTAATACCATGTGTTGCCCGCTGTAACGGGGTCTACCAAGCTGGGGTACCTCTTTCAGTACCACCCCGTGTTTCAGGAGGTCCACTCTGCTTTGGCTGGAGTCTGAATGAAGGATGCTGGCTGGAATTCCTTGATTACCTGGGAGCATATAAAATATCACTGCTTCTCCACGTATTTCCAGTCTGACAACACTTTATTCACAGGACACAGAATATATCACACAGATAGAGAGGGCAGGCCAATAGAAAAGCAGCAGGCCAGACATACATTACAATAACCCAGTGGTCCCCAACCTTTATGACCTTGAGAGTCACATTCAGCTTAGAGAGAGGGTCACGAGCCACATCCAGCTCCCACCCCCTTCAAAAGTAGTGTCAACCAAAGCCCCCATTACAGGTATAATGATAACCAAAGCTTTTCCACAGAAATCACTCCAGAGCAGTACACTGAGATCCAGGGGTTCCCACAATACCCCCATTCAGTATTCTCCCAACACACGGTCACATCCAGCTTTGAGCACCTCCTCTAACAGGTAGTACAAACCTCCAGCGTATCATGCCTAAAACATCTCTAAACCCCTAAGACCAGTAAATGTGCATCCATATCTGCAATTCTGTGCAGGGCTTCTCACAAAATTCACCATTTTGAGATGCAGTCTTCATACCGGTTTGCTAGACCTGGACCTAATGCATCAAGCTGGCAGACAGTCGCGAGCCACAATTCATGGGGCCGCGAGCCACATGTGACTCCCGAGCTACAGGTTGGGGAGCCCTGCAATAGCCGCAGGGGGCCGGAGCCTGCCAATATTTACTGTGGGAATTACAAAGGTGGGGGAGGACAGAAGGGGGATATCTTGTCCTCTCTGCCCAGGGGCGCAGCCTGTGGGCTGATGCATCTCACATGGAACCTATTATACATACATATAACTGCACAACATATTCTGAGTGCTGAGTGGTTCTGTAACACGTAACACGGCTCCCCTTTTCAGCGACGCGATCGGCATACACAGTCTAATCCTTATCGGATCGGTTTGGGGATGACTGAAGTTTATGGGGTTGGTACAAGTTCCGTTTGTCGACTTAGTCCATCGGCGTTACCATTTTGTTTGCCGGGTCTGTAGTGGATGGTGAAGTCCAGAGGTTGTAGGGCTAAACTCCACCGCAGTAATCTGGCGTTGTCTCCGGAAACCCGATTAAGCCAGACGAGGGGATTATGGTCCGTTAGGAGAGAAAACTGTCATCCATACAAATATGATTGCAACTTTTTGAGTGCCCATACTACCGCCAGGCACTCCTCGATGGCCACATAGCTTACTTCACGGGGCAGTAGTTTCCGACTCCGGTAAGCTACCGGGTGTTCTTGGCCGTCTGGCCCGACTTGGCTCAGTACTGCCCCCAATCCAAACATAGAAGCGTCTGTGTGAACAAGGAACCGTTTAGTTGGATCGGGTGCGGCCAATACAGGGGTATTGGTGAGAGCGTACTTTAGTTGGCGGAAGGCTTCCTCACACTCTGAGGTCCAGGTTACCTGGCGGGGTTGGTTCTTACGGGTCAGATCAGTGAGGGGCTTGGCTACGCTGCTGTAATTGGGAACGAATTTCCTGTAATACCCCGCTGTCCTTAGAAACGCCATGACCTGGGTTTTAGTGCGTGGGGTGGGCCATTTGGCTATGGCCTCAATCTTGGCTGGTTCTGGTCTCTGTTTCCCACTTCCCACCCAATGCCCTAAATACTGAACCTCTGCTTTGCCCACGTGCCACTTGTTTGGGTTCAGGGTGATTCTGGCCTTGTGGATCCTGTTCAATACTGTCTCTATGTAATTTAGATGGTCTTCCCAAGTCGCGCTGTAGATGGCGATGTCGTCCAGGTAGGCACAAGCATAGTCCTGGAGACCATCCAGAAGCCGGTCAGCCAGCTTCTGGAACGTCACCGGGGCATTCTTCATCCCGAATGGCATAACTCGAAACTGGAATAAGCCAAACGGGGTGACAAATGCCGACTTGGGAATAGCGTCAGGGCTAAGGGGAATCTGCCAGTAGCCTTTGCATAGATTGATGGTGGTCAAATACTTTGCCCCCGCCAGCCGGTCTAACAACTCATCCACACGCGACATGGGATATGCATCCGTCACTGTTTTCTCATTGAGCTTACGATAGTCTACACAAAACCGTGTAGTCCCATCCTTCTTGGGCACTAACACTACGGGGGATGCCCAGGGACTATCTGACTCTTCAATTACCCCTAAACGCAACATCTCTTGTAACTCTTGTCGCATCCTTTCTCGTACAGACTCAGGGACGCGGAAGGAGGGTTGTCGCAGGAGGGTCTGATCCTGGGTCTCAACCTTGTGTTGTGCCAGGCGAGTGTACCCTGGTTTCCCCGAAAACATCCTCTGTCTCTGCCTCAACAACTCCTCCGCCTGCTGTCTCTCCCGGGGGCCTAGGTCTTCACCCAAGTGTACCTGGTCCCATTTTTTAGACTGAGTCCTTTCCCCTAAAACATCAGGCAAGGGAAGTCTGGCTAAATCCTCTGCTTCAGGTGCACAGATGGCCACTACCTCTTCAGGGCGCTCCCGGTAGGGCTTCAGCATATTCACGTGGAACATGCGGATAACCCTGGGGTCGTCACAATCGGTGACATTATAGGTTGTGTCGGCTATTTTCCCCACTACCTGATAGGGCCCCTGCCATGCAGCTTGGAATTTATTCTGCCTGGTGGGCTCTAACACCAGGACCTTCTGTCCTATTTCCAGGGTGCGCTCTCTGGCCCTCCGATCATACCATACGCGCTGGCGCCGCTGTGCCACCTGCATGTTCCCACGTACAGCCTGGGTCAGCTCCTGTAGGTGGTTCCGGAATTCCAGCACATAGGGTACAATAGGTACCCCTTCTATGATGCCCTCCCCTTCCCAGTGTTCTAGCACTAAGTCTAGGGGTCCCCTTACCCGTCTCCCATATACCAGTTCGAACGGGGAGAACCCTGTGGATTCTTGGGGCACTGTTGTGAATTCTGTGGCTGAATTCACTCCTGTGGTCACAAGTGGTACTGCAGCTTCTGAGCTTCCTTCCTCAGGTGTTCTGGTGAGCTCATTAGCTGCTTCGTTACTTAACTCCACCTGATGCTGCTATCCTTGCTCCTAGTCAATGTTCCAGTGTTGGATCTGAGCTTCTACTGATTGTTCCTGTGACCTGCTGCTCTGTATAGCTAAGTGCTTTTTTGCTATTTTGTTGCCTTTTTTCTGTCCAGCTTGTCTTTTGTTTTGCTGGAAGCTCTGAGACGCAAAGGGTGTACCGCCGTGCCGTTAGTCCGGCACGGTGGGTCTTTTTTGCCCCTTTGCGTGGGTTTTGCTTTAGGGTTTTTTGTAGACTGCAAAGTTCGCTTTACTGTCCTCGCTCTGTCTAAGAATATCGGGCCCCACTTTGCTGAATCTATTTCATCCCTACGTTTTGTCTTTTCATCTTACTCACAGTCATTATATGTGGGGGGCTGCCTTTTCCTTTGGGGTATTTCTCTGGGGGCAAGTCAGGCCTATTTTTCTATCTTCAGGCTAGCTAGTTTCTTAGGCTGTGCCGAGTTGCATAGGTAGTGGTTAGGCGCAGTCCACAGCCACTTTTAGTTGTGTTTAGGATAGGATCAGGTTTGCAGTCTACAGAGTTTCCACGTCTCAGAGCTCGTTCTTTTGTTTTTGGGTATTTGTCAGATCACTGTGTGCGCTCTGATCGCTAGGCACACTGTGTCTCTGGATTGCCTTCATTACACCTTTCATTAGCAGACATAACAGGGCACCTCTCGATAGGCAAACAGGAGGTGAGGCAAGAATTTCTCCCAGTCCCTGTAGGCCCTGGTAAAAGTCCCATTGAGTTGTTTTAACGTCCCGTTAAAGCTTTCACACAACCCATTGGTTTGCAGGTGGTACGGGGAGCTTCTACTGGACTTTACGCCGCACAGCTTCCACAGTTGGTTGGTCACCTCTGCTGTAAACTGGGTATCCTGGTCTGAGATAATCTCCAGGGGAAATCCTACCCGTGAGAAAACCTGGAGCAGGGCAGCCGCCACCGTCTCTGCCAGTATGTTAGGTAATGCAACCGCCTCTGGATACCATGTGGCATTATCTACCACTGTCAATATATACCTTTTCCCTGATGGACTGGGTTTTGGCTATTGGTCCTATCAGATCAACCGCTACTCGGCTAAATGGTTCTTCCACAATGGGGAGGGGGCGTAATTTGGCCTTGCATCGATCTCCCCTCTTGCCAATGCGCTGGCAACTGTCACAGGTCTGGCAGTACTGACGAACATCATAGGTTACCCCCAGCCAAAAGAAGTTTTGTGTCAGACGATGCCTGGTGCGACTGACGCCGAAGTGCCCGGCCAAGGGTATGTCATGAGAGATTCGCAGTAACTCCTGCCTATACTTCTTGGGAACTACCAGCTGTCGTTTTATAGTGGGGCTTGTCCCTGTGTGTCCCTCTTGTGGCTTCCCACGATATCCCTTCAATGAAGGATCCTCAAGTAACTCCCTCTTAAATTCATCTGGGGTGGCCCAAGAAATGTGCCTGGCTATGGGAATACGTGTAGGGCTGGGATGTCTTACCTTGGCCTCCTCTGAGTGTGATTCCGCCTCCGCAGCTCGAGCTTGTCTCCAGGTGGTCACAGGATAAGTCTCAGCCAGAGGGGCAACTGAGAAGGCAGACAACATGGGCCCCAATGTTATGACCTGGTGGTGAGGACAATAATGGACCTGGTGGTTAAGAGCACACGGAATGACCTGATAGTTACTAATAATACAGGACAAGCTCTGAGACGTGGGAACTCTGCTGACCGCAATCCCTAATCCTATCACACACACTAGAAATAGCCGTGGATTGCTCCTAATGCTCCCTATGCAACTCGTCACAGCCTAAGGAACTAGCTAGCCCTAAAGATAGAAAAATAAAGCCTACCTTGCCTCAGAGAAATTCCCCAAAGGAACAGGCGGCCCCCCACATATTATGACTGTGAGTTAAGATGAAAATTACAAACACAGAGATGAAATAGATTTAGCAAAGTGAGGCCCGACTTACTGAACAGACAGAGGATAGGAAAGGCAACTTTGCGGTCAGCACAAAAAACTACAAAAAGACCACGTAGAGGGCGCAAAAAGACCCTCCGCACCGACTCACGGTGCGGAGGCGCTCCCTCTGCGTCCCAGAGCTTCCAGCAAGCAAGACAAAAATCAAAATAGCAAGCTGGACAGAAAAAATAGCAAACAGAGAAAAACAAGCAGGAACTTAGCTTCTGCTGGGAAAACAGGTCACAAGAACGATCCAGGAGCGAACTAGACCAATACTGGAACATTGATAGGTGGCATGGAGCAATGATCTAGGAGGAGTTAAATAGAGCAGCCAGCTAACGAATTAACCTCGTCACCTGTGGAAGGAACCTCAGAAGCCGCAGCCCCACTCACAACCACCAGAGGAAGCCCATGGACAGAACCAGCCGAAGTACCATTCATGACCACAGGAGGGAGCTTAACAACAGAATTCACAACAGTACCCCCCCTTGAGGAGGGGTCACCGAACCCTCACCAAAGCCCCCAGGCCGACCAGGACGAGCCAAATGAAAGGCACGAACCAAATCGGCAGCATGAACATCAGAGGCAAAGACCCAGGAATTATCTTCCTGACCATAACCCTTCCACTTGACCAGGTACTGGAGTTTCCGTCTCGAAATACGAGAATCCAAAATCTTCTCCACCACATACTCCAACTCCCCCTCAACCAACACCGGGGCAGGAGGATCAACGGATGGAACCACAGGCGCCACGTATCTCCGCAACAACGACCTATGGAATACATTATGGATGGCAAAAGAAGCTGGAAGGGTCAAACGAAATGACACAGGATTGAGAACCTCAGAAATCTTATACGGACCAATGAAACGAGGCTTAAACTTAGGAGAGGAAACCTTCATAGGAACATAACGAGACGACAACCAAACCAAATCCCCAACACGAAGTCGGGGACCCACACAGCACCGTCGGTTAGCGAAACGTTGAGCCTTCTCCTGGGACAATGTCAAATTGTCCACCACGAGTCCAAATCTGCTGCAACCTATCCACCACAGTATCTACACCAGGACAGTCCGAAGACTCAACCTGCCCTGAAGAGAAACGAGGATGGAAACCAGAATTGCAGAAAAACGGCGAAACCAAAGTAGCCGAGCTGGCCCGATTATTAAGGGCGAACTCAGCCAAAGGCAAAAAGGACACCCAATCATCCTGATCAGCAGAAACAAAGCATCTCAGATATGTTTCCAAAGTCTGATTAGTACGTTCGGTTTGGCCATTTGTCTGAGGATGGAAAGCCGAAGAAAAAGACAAATCAATGCCCATCCTAGCACAAAAGGATCGCCAAAACCTCGAAACAAACTGGGAACCTCTGTCCGAAACGATGTTCTCCGGAATGCCATGTAAACGAACCACATGCTGGAAAAACAACGGCACCAAATCAGAGGAGGAAGGCAATTTAGACAAGGGTACCAAATGGACCATCTTAGAGAAGCGATCACAAACCACCCAAATGACCGACATCTTTTGAGAGACAGGGAGATCCGAAATAAAATCCATAGAAATATGCGTCCAGGGCCTCTTCGGGAGCGGCAAGGGCAAAAGCAACCCACTGGCACGAGAACAGCAGGGCTTAGCCCGAGCACAAGTCCCACAGGACTGCACAAAAGAACGCACATCCCGCGACAAAGACGGGCACCAAAAGGATCTAGCCACCAAATCTCTGGTACCAAAGATTCCAGGATGACCAGCCAACACCGAACAATGAACCTCAGAGATAGCTCTACTAGTCCATTTATCAGGGACAAACAGTTTCTCCGCAGGGCAACGGTCAGGTCTATCAGCCTGAAATTTTTGCAGCACCCGCCGCAAATCAGTGGCGATGGCAGACAAAATTACCCCCTCTTTGAGAATACCCGCCGGCTCAGGAACACCCGGAGAGTCGGGCACAAAACTCCTTGACAGGGCATCAGCCTTCACATTTTTAGAGCCCGGAAGGTACGAAACCACAAAATAAAAACGGGAGAAAAATAGCGACCAACGAGCCTGTCTAGGATTCAACCGTTTGGCAGACTCAAGATAAGTCAAATTCTTGTGATCCGTCAAGACCACCACGCGATGCTTGGCTCCTTCAAGCCAACGACGCCACTCCTCGAATGCCCACTTCATGGCCAACAACTCTCGATTGCCAACATCATAATTGCGCTCAGCAGGCGAAAACTTTCTAGAAAAGAAGGCACATGGTTTCATCACCGAGCCATCAGAACTTCTTTGCGACAAAACAGCTCCTGCTTCAATCTCAGAAGCATCAACCTCGACCTGAAACGGGAGCGAAACATCTGGCTGGCACAACACAGTCGCAGAAGAAAAACGACGCTTCAACTCCTGAAAAGCTTCCACAGCCGCAGAAGACCAATTGACCACATCAGCACCCTTCTTGGTCAAATCAGTCAACGGTTTAGCAACACTAGAAAAATTACTGATGAAGCGACGATAAAAATTAGCAAAGCCCAGGAACTTTTGCAGACTCTTCACAGATGTCGGCTGAGTCCAATCATAAATGGCCTGGACTTTAACAGGGTCCGTCTCGATAGTAGAAGGGGAAAAAATGAAACCCAAAAATGAAACTTTCTGAACTCCAAAGAGACACTTAGACCCCTTCACAAACAAAGAATTAGCACAAAGGACCTGGAACACCATTCTGACCTGCTTCACGTGAGACTCCCAATCATTCGAGAAGACCAAAATATCATCCAAATATACAATCAGGAATTTATCCAGGTACTGTCGGAAGATGTCATGCATAAAGGACTGAAATACTGATGGAGCATTGGAAAGCCCGAATGGCATAACCAGGTACTCAAAATGGCCCTCGGGCGTATTAAATGCTGTTTTCCATTCATCGCCCTGTTTAATACGCACAAGATTATACGCACCACGAAGATCTATCTTGGTGAACCAACTAGCCCCCTTAATCCGAGCAAATAAATCAGACAGCAGCGGCAAAGGGTACTGAAATTTGACTGTGATCTTATTAAGAAGGCGGTAATCAATACAAGGTCTCAAAGAACCATCCTTCTTGGCCACAAAAAAGAAACCTGCTCCCAATGGTGACGACGACGGGCGAATATGACCCTTCTCCAAGGATTCCTTTATATAACTCCGCATAGCGGCGTGTTCTGGCACAGATAAATTGAACAGTCGGCCCTTAGGAAACTTACTACCAGGAATCAAATTGATAGCACAATCGCAATCCCTATGAGGAGGTAGGGCACTGGATTTGGGCTCATCAAATACATCCCGGTAATCCGACAAAAACTCTGGGACTTCAGAAGGGGTGGATGACGAAATAGACAAAAATTGAACATCACCATGTACCCCCTGACAACCCCAGCTGGACACAGACCTAGATTTCCAATCCAATACTGGATTATGGACCTGTAGCCATGGCAACCCCAAAACGACCACATCATGCAGATTATGCAACACCAAAAAGCGAATATCCTCCTGATGTGCAGGAGCCATGCACATGGTCAATTGGGTCCAGTACTGAGGCTTATTCTTGGCCAAAGGCGTAGCATCAATTCCTCTCAATGGAATAGGATACTGCAAGGGCTCCAAGAAAAAACCACAGCGCCTAGCAAACTCCAAGTCCATCAAATTCAGGGCAGCGCCTGAATCCACAAATGCCATAACAGAATAGGATGACAAAGAGCAAATCAGAGTAACGGACAAAAGAAATTTCGACTGTACCGTACCAATGGTGGCAGACCTAGCGAAACGCTTAGTGCGCTTAGGACAATCGGAGATAGCATGAGTGGAATTACCACAGTAAAAACACAGCCCATTCCGACGTCTGTGTTCTTGCCGTTCAGCTCTGGTCAAAGTCCTATCACATTGCATAGGCTCAGGTCTATGCTCAGATAATACCGCCAAATGGTGCACCGATTTACGCTCACGCAAGCGTCGACCGATCTGAATGGCCAAAGACATAGACTCATTCAGACTAGCAGGCATGGGAAATCCCAGCATGACATCCTTAAGGGCTTCAGAGAGACCCTTTCTGAAAATTGCTGCCAGCGCACATTCATTCCACTGAGTGAGTACAGACCACTTCCTAAACTTCTGACAATATATCTCTACCTCATCCTGACCCTGACACAGAGCCAGCAAGATTTTCTCTGCCTCATCTACTGAATTTGGTTCATCATAAAGCAATCCAAGCACCAGTAAAAACGCATCAACATCACGCAATGCCGGATCTCCTGGCGCAAGGGAAAATGCCCAGTCTTGAGGGTCGCCACGTAACAAAAAAATAATGATTTTCACTTGTTGAACAGGGTCACCTGAGGAGCAAGGTTTCAAAGCAAGAAACAATTTACAATTATTTTTGAAATTCAGAAACTTAGATCTATCCCCAAAAAACAAATCAGGAATTGGAATCCTAGGCTCTAACATCGGATTCTGAACCACAAAATCTTGAATGTTTTGTACCCTTACAGTGAGATTATCCATACAAGAGAACAGACCTTGAATGTCCATATCTACACCTGTATCCTGAGCCACCCAGACTTAAAGGGGAAAAGAGAGACAAAACACACTGCTAAGAAAAAAAAATGGTCTCAGAACTTCTCTTATCCCTCTATTGAGATGCATTAATACTTTTGGCCACCTGTACTGTTATGACCTGGTGGTGAGGACAATAATGGACCTGGTGGTTAAGAGCACACGGAATGACCTGATAGTTACTAATAATACAGGACAAGCTCTGAGACGTTGGGAACTCTGCTGACCGCAAATTCCCCAAAGGAACAGGCGGCCCCCCACATATTATGACTGTGAGTTAAGATGAAAATTACAAACACAGAGATGAAATAGATTTAGCAAAGTGAGGCCCGACTTACTGAACAGACAGAGGATAGGAAAGGCAACTTTGCGGTCAGCACAAAAAACTACAAAAAGACCACGCAGAGGGCGCAAAAAGACCCTCCGCACCGACTCACGGTGCGGAGGCGCTCCCTCTGCGTCCCAGAGCTTCCAGCAAGCAAGACAAAAATCAAAATAGCAAGCTGGACAGAAAAAATAGCAAACAGAGAAAAACAAGCAGGAACTTAGCTTCTGCTGGGAAAACAGGTCACAAGAACGATCCAGGAGCGAACTAGACCAATACTGGAACATTGATAGGTGGCATGGAGCAATGATCTAGGAGGAGTTAAATAGAGCAGCCAGCTAACGAATTAACCTCGTCACCTGTGGAAGGAACCTCCAGAAGCCGCAGCCCCACTCACAACCACCAGAGGAAGCCCATGGACAGAACCAGCCGAAGTACCATTCATGACCACAGGAGGGAGCTTAACAACAGAATTCACAACACCCCAAGTCATTTCCCAGCAAGACGTCTGCGGGCAAATCCTCCATCAAGCCGACCTCAACAAGGCCATCCCCGACTCCCCAGTTCAGGTGAATCCTGACAGTGGGCAGTCGATGTATGGCTCCGCCTGCTACATGGACTGCCACTGTCCGGTCCGTCTTCTCTTGGTCCCAAGCGAGATGAGGCTTCAGAAGGGTCAAAGTTGCCCCTGAATCTCTTAGTCCCTGCATACGTTTCCCATTAACCCACACGACCTGTCGATGCTGTTGTCGATTATCTGCCCGGGCTGCCTGCATGGGGTCCACTTCATGCAGCACTTCCTCCATCTCTTCCACCCCTTGGTTAGTCGTAGCCCCCAATATCGGGACAGCTTCGCCTTGGTAGCGGTGTACAGCGGCCCGGCTGAAGGCAGCTGTTCCCGCCTTTTGCCACTGGGCATGCTGAGTCCGGTTGGGACATTGTCTTTGCAGGTGGCCCAGCTGACGGCAGGTGTGGCATCGTTCCCCAGGGGAACTGGGGTAGGCCGGGTTTCTAGCTGGTCCCCCTACAATCTTTGGTGGTTTGGGGCCCTCCAGGTCTGTGGGCAGACCCATAGTGACCATCTTTGATCCGGACAACTAAGGCTTCCTGGCATCATGATGTTCATTGGCCAGACGAGCGGCTTCCTCAAGAGTCGTTGGCCGCCTGTCCCGAAGCCATTCCTGTGTCTCAGGGGTTAGTCCATTAAAGAATCGTTCTAACAAGACGAGCTGGAGGACGTCCTACTTAGTGGTTGCTTGGCTCCCTTGTACCCACTGTAGCAGTGACCGCCGTAACTTAGAGGCCCATTCAGCGTGGGCATCGATTACTCGTTTTATAAGTCCGCGGAACTTTTGGCGGTATGCCTCTGGTGTCAGTGCATACCGGGCCAAGATCACTTCTTTGATCCGCTTATAGTCCATACATTCCTCATCAGGTACCGTGCGATAGGCGTCCGCTGCCCGGCCTGTCAGCTTGCTGGCCAGAATCTGAACCCGTTCCTCCAGCTTCACTTGATGAAGGGCACACTGCCGCTCAAAGTCCTGCACAAAGCCATCAATGTCTTCCTCTGCCTCCCCCAACTGTCGGAAGGCATTATACTGGATCTTTTTGTGGCTTACTATTGAAGGTACCTGGTCCGAGGCCAGAGCTCCCCCTGCTCACTGACTCTCCTCTCTCCGCTCTGCCATCTCCATCTTGGCCAGCTCCACTTTGGTCCGCTCTGCCATCTCCATCTCGGCTAGCTCTATCCTGGTCTGCTCGGCCATCTTTTCCTTCAGATCAGTACGCACATCAGCCATCACCTCTCGTATGATCTCTACTGCAGGGTTTGGGCCATAGAACGCCAGTCTGTTCTTTACCTCCCTCTAAAATTCAGTCTCCTCCACGTTCACATTGGGGGGCGCTACACTGTCGTGTTCCATGATGGCTGCTATCAAATCCGCTTTTGTTTTGTTGCTGGCGATCATTCCTCGGGCTTCCACCAGATCTTTTAATGTAGTCCTCTTTAACTTCTGGTAGTTGTTTTCCATTCATTCCTTTCCTCCTGTAGAAGGGGTATCATATCCCGCTGTCTGCCACCAGTGTAACGGGGTCTACCAAGCTGCGGTACCTCTTTCAGTACCACCCCGTGTTTCAGGAGGTCCACTCTGCTTTGGCTGGAGTCTGAATGAAGGACGCTGGCTGGAATTCCTTGATTACTTGGGAGCATATAAAATATCACTGCTTCTCCACGTATTTCCAGTCTGACAACACTTTATTCACAGGACACAGAATATATCACACAGATAGAGAGGGCAGGCCAATAGAAAAGCAGCAGGCCAGACATACATTACAATAGCCGCAGGGGACCGGAGCCTTCCGATATTTACTGTGGGAATTACAAAGGTGGGGGGAGGACAGAAGGGGGATATCTTGTCCCCTCTGCCCAGGAGCGCAGCCTGTGGGCTGATGCATCTCACATGGAACCTATTATACACACATATAACTGCACAACATATTCTGAGTGCTGAGTGGTTCCGTAACACGTAACACCCGCTCTAACATCACTGACAGCTTGAAGTCTTTTGTGGTAGTTGTGGATGAGGTTCTTTATTTTCTCAGATGGTAAAGCTGCCCACTCTTCTTGGCAAAAAGCCTCCAGCTCCTGTAAATTCCTGGGTTGCCTAACATGAACTGCGCACTTGAAATCTCCCCAGTGTGGTTCAATGATATTGCGGTCAGGAGACTGAGATGGCCACTCCAGAACACTCACTTTGTTCTGCTGTAGCTAATGACAAGTCGGCCTTGTGTTTTGGAATGTTGTCATGTTGAAATGTTCAAGTACATCCCATGCGCAGCTTCCGGGCTGATGACTGCGAATTTGCCTAGAGTATTTGCTGATAAGGTGCTGCATTCATCTTTCCTTCAACTATGACCTAGTTTCCTGTGCCTTTGTAGCTCACACATCCCCAGAAGATCAACGATCAACCTCCATGCTTTACAGTAGGAATGTTGTTCCTTTCATCATAGGCATTGTTGACCTCTCTCCAAATGTAACGTTTATGGTTGTGGCCAAAAAGTTCAATTATGGTCTCATCACTCCAAATTACCTTGTTCCAGAAGTTTTGAGGCTTATCTCTGTGCTGTTTTGCCTATTGTAGGCTAGATACTTTGTGGCATTCGCGCAGTAATGGCTTTCTTCTGGCGACTCGACCATGCAGCCCATTTTTCTTCAAGGGCCTCCTTATTGTGCAACTTGAAACAGCCACACCACTAGTTTTAAGAGAGTTCAGTATTTCAGCTGATGTTATTTGTGGTTTTTTCTTTGCATCCCGAACAATTTTCCTGGCAGTTGTACACAAAATTTTTGTTGGTCTACCTGACCGTGGTTTTGTTTTTACAGAGCCCCTGATTTTCCATTTGTTAATCACAGTTTGAATGCTTCTGACTGGCATTATCAATTCCTTGGATATCTTTTTGTATCCCTTTCCTGTTTTATACAGTTCATCTACCTTTACCCATAGATCCGTTGACAATTATTTTGCTTTCACCATGACTCACAATCCCGAAACGTCAATGGCTGGATGAAAGATGCAAGAGTCTGTCTGGATCACAGAAACTCACTCAACTTTTATGCACACTCTCTGATTACAAGCAAACCGGTCACAGTTGAGGATGTCACCTTTAGTAGCCATTCAAACCCATTTGTGCCAACTTCTGTGCATTTTATCAGGCCAAAATCACCAGGGCATCTCAACTTTTGATCAGGGTTGTTTGGATGTTTTGGATTGTCATTATGATTTAAAAAGACAAAACACAGTAGTTTGACAATAAATGGCTTCACCCTACCACTAACCATGAGTGGAGAAAACGTTTTGGTGTTATCATTCATATTCTATGAAAAAAGGCCAAGAAAGCAAAAAATCTGCTGGGGTATGTAAACTTTTGAGCACAACTGTAGTAATAGCACATGTAAGTAACACAGGGTGCTTAGTTGCCACTATTTTGATCAAGAAGGCGTAAAAGTCATCCCACTGCGTCAAGCTTTACCTCAATCGGGACAGGCTGGGCATTTTGTTTATATACCTCTCCACGGGCAGGTATCTGAACAGTTGGGTTTGGGTCCTACCTTGACCGCCATCTATTTTGCCATCTGTTGACACATAGTGATGTGTCTCATTTGGAGTACACCTTTTCGCAGTGTGATGGCTTTTATGCTTTTTTTGATCGAAATCGAGTTAACCAAGTACCCCATATTATTTCCCCTTTCCCAATGTACATGATGTAACATACGTGAGCAAGCTGAAGCACTCTTTCTCGCAGTGCATGCACTTTAACCTGCTCCACTTATGACGACACATACTGTTAGGGCCAGAAATATTTGGACAGTGACACAAGTTTTGTTATTTTAGCTGTTTACAAAAACATGTTCAGAAATACAATTATATATATAATATGGGCTGAAAGTGCACACTCCCAGCTGCAATATGATAGTTTCCACATCCAAATCGGAGAAAGGGTTTAGGAATCATAGCTCTGTAATGCATAGCGTCCTCTTTTTCAAGGGACCAAAAGTAATTGGACAATGGACTCTAAGGGCTGCAATTAACTCTGAAGGCGTCTCCCTCGTTAACCTGTAATCAATGAAGTAGCTAAAAGGTCAGGGGTGGATTCCAGGTGTGTGGTTTTGCATTTGGAAGCTGTTGCTGTGAGCAGACAACATGCGGTCAAAGGAACTCTCAATTGAGGTGAAGCAGAACATCCTGAGGCTGAAAAAAAAAAAAATCCATCAGAGAGATAGCAGACATGCTTGGAGTAGCAAAATCAACAGTTGGGTACATTCTGAGAAAAAAGGAATTGACTGGTGAGCTTGGGAACTCAAAAAGGCCTGGGCGTCCACGGATGACAACAGTGGTGGATGATCACCGCATACTTAATTTGGTGAAGAAGAACCCGTTCACAACATCAACTGAAGTCCAGAACACTCTCAGTGAAGTAGGTGTATCTGTCTCTAAGTCAACAGTAAAGAGAAGACTCCATGACAGTAAATACAAAGGGTTCACATCTAGATGCAAACCATTCATCAATACCAAAAATAGACAGGCCAGAGTTAAATTTGCAGAAAAACACCTCAAGAAGCCAGCTCAGTTCTGGAAAAGTATTCTATGGACAGATGAGACAAAGATCAACCTGTACCAGAATGATGGGAAGAAAAAAGTTTGGAGAAGAAAGGGAACGGCACATGATCCAAGGCACATCACATCCTCTGTAAAACATGGTGGAGGCAACGTGATGGCATGGGCATGCATGGCTTTCAATGGCACTGGGTCACTTGTGTTTATTGATGACATAAGAGCAGACAAGAGTAGCCGGATGAATTCTGAAGTGTACCGGGATATACTTTCAGCCCAGATTCAGCCAAATGCTGCAAAGTTGATTGGACGGCGCTTCATAGTACAGATGGACAATGACCCCAAGCATACAGCCAAAGCTACCCAGGAGTTCATGAGTGCCAAAAAGTGGAACATTCTGCAATGGCCAAGTCAATCTCCAGATCTAAACCCAATTGAGCATGCATTTCACTTGCTCAAATCCAGACTTAAGACGGAAAGACCCACAAACAAGCAAGACCTGAAGGCTGCGGCTGTAAAGGCCTGGCAAAGCATTAAGAAGGAGGAAACCCAGCGTTTGGTGATGTCCATGGGTTCCAGACTTAAGGCAGTGATTGCCTCCAAAGGATTTGCAACAAAATATTGAAAATAAAAATATTTTGTTTGGGTTATGTTTATTTGTCCAATTACTTTTGACCTCCTAAAATGTGGAGTGTTTGTAAAGAAATGTGTACAATTCCTACATTTTCTATCAGATATTTTTGTTCAACCCTTCAAATTAAACGTTACAATCTGCACTTGAATTCTGTTGTAGAGGTTTCATTTCAAATCCAATGTGGTGGCATGCAGAGCCCAACTCGCGAAAATTGAGTCACTGTCCAAATATTTCTGGCCCTAACTGTATATTATATGAAGGACGTTGTAGGACACAACTGTTTTGAAGAGTGTGGGCAGGCGAGGGGTCGTTGTGCTAATCTTGGAATGATAGTATTACTAAAATTTACACCAATTTCTGTTGAACAGTAAATGTGATTTTTCTGTTTTTAACTCCACTTCCATTAAGACCCACTAAGGAAAAGTTGTGCTAAAAAAAAAAAGTTTAAAATTTTTTTTCCACTAGAAAACTGGGGTAAATAGCACCATGAATCCCACATTTAGTCTTTTGAGTGTTGGCTGTCTTATCTCATCTTCTCCCCTGGTTGGGAAGTGAATTCTTAGTTCCAGATCATGCAGTGTGAATCTTTAATTACGGGGAATATGACGTCTTAACCCATCAAACATGTTTACGTTTTCCCTGCCTCTTAAGTGAGTGACAAACCTTCGACTAATACAACATGAAGCAAAACTATGCAACGACGGAACGTCTTTCGTCAATTGAGGACAAAACTTCTTTTGGGGGTTGTTGTTTTATGCTTTGTGTATACGGGGTTGAATCCCGTACAGCAATTAAAATCCAACAGGGGGTCTCGTTTAATGACACATTGAACACTAAGTTTTAACTCACAATGACATGGGAGGATTTTTCTTCGTTTTCGAACATGGGAAGACAGATGGCGATTCTCAGAGCGTTCCTGCCAGGCAGCCGAAGAGGTAAACACGTTCAGGGAGATCAAAGCGAGCAATGATGACTGAAGCCATTTTTGTACTTTCCGAAAAAATATTTACAAATGCTGTCGTTCACTGATGATTACACGTCTGCTCACAATCACTCATTTCTCTTCGACTTGCTTTCATTAGTTCTGGCTCCATTAATGCCGCAGGTCTGATTATGTGTGATTTTTACCTACTATTTCAAAGTTGTTTTTTATATTCGTCATGCCCTCATTTAAAAAAAAAAGAAAAAAGATATGCAGAGATGTCTGTGCCCGATTATAGGGATTAATGACATTATTTGGAATTGGTTTTAAAAGGGTTGTCTATCTTTGTGGCAAATTTTTTTTTTTACTTAACCCCTTAATGACCAGAGGAATTTTTTGCTCCCCTTCTTCCTAGAGCCATAACTTTTTTCATGGTCAAAATGGTCATGTGAGGGCTTGTTTTTTGCGGGACGAGTTGTAGTATTTACATATCGTGTACTGGAAAATGGGATCAAAATTCCAAGTGTGGTGAAATTGCAAAAAAAGTGCAATCCCACACTTGTTTTTTGCTTGGCTTTTTTGCTAGGTTCACTAAATGCTAAAACTGACCTGCTA
The DNA here is from genome assembly GCF_032444005.1 of Ranitomeya imitator. Taxonomy (NCBI): domain Eukaryota; kingdom Metazoa; phylum Chordata; class Amphibia; order Anura; family Dendrobatidae; genus Ranitomeya; species Ranitomeya imitator. The sequence continues at coordinate 641,701,384 of NC_091285.1, forward strand.
TTATGATTCTCCAGGTCATTATGAGTTCATAGACTCCAAACAAGTTGTATATTTGATTTTTTTTTATTGTTTAATTTTGAATGGGGCGAAAAGGGGGTGATTTGAACTTTTAGATTTTTTTAAAATTTTCTTAAATATTTTTAAAAACATTTTTTTTTTTCTCCATGGGAGACTAGAAGCTGCAGTTGTCTGATTGACTCTGCTACATACAGGTGATGAGCAGTTCGCCTGTATGTAGCAGAAATGCTCACTTTGGCGGCGCTCATAGAAATCTGGCTATGACAACCATAGAGGTCTGCTGGAGTCCTCTGTTTGTCATACCGACCCATTGGTGACCTGCGATCACATGTTGAGGTCACCGATGGGTGGGATTTCCGGTGCACTTCCAGGAAGCACAAGTTAAATGCTGCTGTCAGAGATTGACAGTGGTATTTAACTAGTTAACAGCCGCGGGTGGATTGCCATTTCACCCGCGGCTGTTGTGTGCTCATGTAAGCTGATATATATAGCTGACATGTGCCCGGAAAGGTGCGGGCTCAGCGCTGGAGCCTGGACCAAACAGGGGAAGTTCAACATCGGCGTACTATTAGGAAAGGTGTTAAAGGGGATCAGTCAGCAGATTGCCTGGTTGCTAGGCAACCCCCACTTGTACTTATGCTGGCTAACAGATGTAAATCATTCAGCTGTGGCAAGAAAAACTAAATCTCCGAGCACTAAAAAATACTCGGAGGACTCCCGAGCATGCTCGAGAAATCTCGAGTAACGAGTATATTCGCTCATCACTAAACATGTTGTATGCTGATAAAGATCTTCCCTCGCTTCCAAGCATGACATCACTCTCCCCGTGAGGAAAACAATGCCACTGTAGCAACCAGGACCCTGGGGTGTTACATTTAATCCTGCCCACACAACTGAATGGCAGCTTCCTGTGTACACTTACAATCAGTGGTGGGATTGGGGTTACACACATTAGCTGGGCTGCCTGGAACACAACTTCTAGTCCTGTAGTGCCAATCTGCTGATAAATCACTAATTACATTGAAACTTAAGCACACATAATAGTAAGTGATACATCCCTGGTATCAGGCTCGCTTGCTCTATTTGTAGCGCTCTGAATAAATAGAAAAAAAACTTGACAGAGTCCTTTTAAATGCATGTATTTAGGGGCTAAAAATAATTTTTGCAATTGGGTTTCATTTAAAAATAAATTTTACCAGGTGAGCTCGAAGATCATGTGACTTGTTTTCTGGGGGAAAAAAAGTATTTGGTCAGTATTTTACATCAGTATTTTACCTCAGTATTTATAAGCCAAAACCAGGAGTGGGTGATAAATACAGAAGTGGTGACGTGTTTCTATTATACTTTTCCTCTGATTGTTCCCCTCCTGGTTTTGGCTTACAGATACTGAGGTAAAATACTGAGGTAAAATACTGAGGTAAAATACTGACTATGTGCCCATGGCCTAACTCATATGATAGCTTCTGTATCTGGGTATTTAGTTAGTATTTACTGAAATCGGCAAGTCACATTATGGGGGCAGATTACGCAGGATCATGGGACACATAGGGCAGGATGGAGACAGATTGGGCAGGATGAAAACAGATGGGGCAGCCGCAGCATCATGGGACACATGGGACAGGATGGAGCCACATGGGACAAGATCTTGGGACAGATGGGGCAGGATCATGAGACACATTGCGCAGGATCATGGGACACATGGGACAAGATCATGGGACACATATAAGGCAGGATCATGGGACAGATGGGACAGGTTCAAGGGGCAGGATCATGGGACACATGGCAGTATCATGGGACAGATGGGGCAGGATCATGGGGCAGGATCATGGGACGCATGGGGCAGGTTCATGGGACACATGGGGCAGGATGGAGACACATGGGACAAGATCATGGGACACATGGGACAGGATCATGGGACACATATGAGGCAGGATCATGGGACAGATGGGGCAGGATCGTGGGACACATCGCAGGATCATGGGATAGATGGGGCAGGATCATGGGACACATGGGGCAGGTTCAAGGGGCAGGATCATGGGACACATGGCAGTATCATAGGACAGATGGGGCAGGATCATGGGGCAGGTTCAAGGGGCAGGATCATGGGACGCATGGGGCAGGTTCATGGGATACATGGGGCAGGATGGAGATACATGGGACAAGATCATGGGACACATGGGACAGGATCATGGGACACATATGAGGCAGGATCATGGGGCAGGATCGTGGGACACATCACAGGATCATGGGACACATGGGGCAGGTTCAAGGGGCAGGATCATGGGACAGGACCATGGGCCAGTCTAGCTAATCTGTATAATCCTGCCCCCACCACTGATTGGCAGCTTCCTGTGTACATTTGTTGGCAAGCTACCAATCAGTGACTTATCTACAGAGTTCAGCATTCTGAGCACTTCTGCATCTACAGCAGAAAAAACAATGATTCTACCAAAACTACACAAAGCAGCCCAGTTAGTAGCACATCCCTGGAATCGGGCTCTCTGTCCCTGCATCATGCTGTTCTCAGACTGGTGTTGCGCACGTCAGTCTTATTGAAGGGTTCACTTGGGGATGAAGCACTAAATTCATAAAGAGGCACATGCAACTTAATCGATTCTGGGCAACTTCTCAGTGGTGTGCGCCTCTACAGAAATGCTACTTCAGTAAAGAATTGGAGAAGCTTTTCTGGGGTAAGAAATGCTGACACTTTTCCTGAATTTGACAGGCAAGTTTAGCCACACCCTGTTTTGCCCTGGCTCCTCCCTAACTCCCCCCATTTCGGCAGAGCTGCTTCAAAAAACGTGTGACTTTTCAAAGCGTTTTCTGTCTCACTTAGCAAAGAAAAAAAAAATAAAGCAAAAAGACAAGTCATGTTACGATATAAGCCAACTACCGAGGACGTGAGCTGTCTAATTGGGAAAGGGGGTAGGGATGGGGATGAAAGGGGGTGGGATGGGTAAAGGGGGGTAAATGCTGGGGGGGGGATTGAAAAACACATGTGTTATTGTTAAATGTTTATTGCATTTTATAAATCAATAAAAATCTATTTGATTAAAAAAAAAAGCCAATTACCGTATTGGTATACATGATGCATCGGTAAATTAGATGGGTCATATGGCATGATAGCTAGATTAGATCATGGTGACTAGATTCCACGTCATTGTGTTGCATTTCAACAAGCATGTGGAAGAAGGTGGTCTGGTCAAATGAGACCAAACTAGCACGTTTTGGGCTAAATGCAAAACGCTGTTCGTGGCAGAAAACAAATGCTGTACATAACACTGAAAACCCCATCCCCACTGTCAAACATAGCGGTGGCAGCATCATGCTGTGGAGAGGCTTTTTTTTCAACAAGGACAAGGAAGTTCGTCAAAGTTTATGGGAAGATGGATGGAGCTAAATGCAGGAGGAAAACCTGTTAGAGGCTGCAAAAGACTTGAGACAGGGGCGCAGGTTCACCTTCCAACAGGACATTGGCCCTAAGCATACTGCCAGATCTACAATGGTTGGTTTATTCAAAACATATTCATGTGGGTGAATGGTCCAGTCACAGTCCAGACTTAAATCCCATTGAGATGTGCAAAGCTGGTAGAGACAGACCCCAAAAGACTTACAGCTGGACCTGCAGCGGAAGGTGGTCCTACATTGTATTGACTCAGGGGGGCTGAATATACTGTAAATGCACGTCACAATTTTTACATTTATATTTTTAAAATAATTAGAAAACCTTGTATAATTTCCTGTACTCTTCACAAATACTTGCTACGTAGTGTTGTTATATCACATAAAATCCAAAGAAAAATCACTTGAGTTTGTGGATGAGTCATTTTCTGGCTCTGGATATACATTCCCTTTAACTTGTTCTGACCCTGAAGATAGGGATCTTGAAGAAACGGAAACAATCTGCTGAGTGCATAAGTCTACGTGAGTGAGTGGTGCGCCTCGAATCGCTTGTACTCGAAGAATGGAATTATGAACACGACGTTTTCCTGTAAAAAGAGAATGACCTTTACAAGATAGGTCTTGTTTTTATTACCCCGACTTCCTAAAATTGTCTGCCTCGACACAATAGTATACACCTGCTCATAAATCACACAGTCTTATCATGAGATTGGCCTGTAGTGCCGATCGCTCAGGAGTCCCGGCACTTGCCAGCAGCTGTCACTCAAATTAAGTAATCAGGTGAAAGGTTGGAAATGGGAGCAGCAGATGCAATAAATCTGCCCATCCAGAATTAATATAATATAAAAAAAATTAAATGAAATATGTAAATCTAGAAATATTTCAATGCAAAGACACAGTTATTAAATTACCCGATGCTTCAGGTAAAACCACAATGTGGAAATCAAAAGGTTAACTAGGGTGGGGAGTTGTCACATGCACCAATAATGCGGAGTAGGGAAGGGGAGCGCAGCAGCGAATTGAGGATACATATTATTGGCCTGGGTCTTTGGCCCTGGGTGAAAGTAAGCCTTGGTTCATCACTAAAGGTAATTTTGAAAAATGAGACTAATTTCTAAGTCTGTGCACAAGATTCTTCTATTAGACCTTAGAGAACATGGATCAAATTGTCTGCTCCAAGAAAGCTGTACTGCAAGTTACAAAAGACAAGTAGGATTACAATATTTTATCAGTACTCTTTCTGACATTACATCGAAATAAATTTTGAAATATTGCAGTTTTCATGTTGCCCACTAGATGTCAGCATCACAAGATTTAGAAACAACGACTTGTTTTACATCCTGTTGCAAAACTGAACGTTATCATACTAATGTAATAAGTAGACAGCAATGGATTACCCAGCTCATCTGTCTGATTTGAGAACCACCAATCGATTATCAGTACCTGTTGTAAGAATATAGTGGAAAAACTTGATTTCATAGGTTTGTTGGCTGGTCACTATATATCAGCAGATTGATTTGCGGAGGATCGAGTCTGAGTAAATTTCCTGAAATGTATGGTTTCATGCTAATTCAAACATTTTGAGATTTGATTTGCAAAAAAAAAAAAAAATACAAAAATTGCTCAGCACTGCTGAAACATCCCTGATCACAAGCACTGATTCACGTGATAGTCATTATGTAGACCTTCTCAGTAACTGCATTGTACAGGGCACAGGTGATGTTAATGGACATGTGCTGGTGTAAGGTGGGGACTGCGCACAGGGAAAATAGTGGCGGCTGGGGATCGATTATCAAGAGACAGCTGCGGCCATGACATTGTAGAAAGCCTCAGTGTCCACAAGCCTAAACGGCAACAATTCCAGGTCAAGCAGTCTGGAAAGGTGCCCGTTTAGTGTTTTAGGCTTTAGATTGTGGACACAGGCCTTCGGCCCACCTAGTAGGGTGCTTTGATGACATATCCCTGAGCATGCTGGTGGTGGTCAGGCTGAGAATGGTCAGGCCCCTGCAGACCTTGATATGGCACAGGTTGAAAATTATTGTTCTTCTATCATCCACACTTTCTTTAAAAAAGCTCCAGACTAGGGAACACCTAACCCTTGGCCTGGGAACTTGTCACATGTGGGTGCACTGGGGAACAGTTGCCTGACTTCTCCCTCTGGGTGGGAATCCCACTGCCTTTTCCTGCATGTTTTGGTGCTGTGGATCCCTCCCCCTCTGCGCTGTTGTCCTCGCTCTGCATGGCACCTTCCCAGGTTGGGTCAGTGACTTCATCGTCCACCACCCCGTCTTCCACTTCTGCACTCTGGTCCTCCTGAGTTGTTTTAACGAGATCATTTGTTGGCAACTATGTCTCATAATTATCTAACTCTTGAGACAATAATTGCCATTCCCCACCGTCATTTTCTTTTGACCATGACTACTCAAATATTTGGCAATCACTACAAATGATCTCCTCATGTTCCTCTTGAAACCTGCAGGCCGATAGGCAAAAATGTAGAGCTCCTCGGAGTGTCTGAATGTGGGATCACTTGTCTCCTTGGACTCGCCATGATGGGAGAAAGGAAGATCAGGATGAGGATTATGTGGTCCAGATTCTTGGTTAGTGAGACATACTAGAAACATCTGCCATCAAACCGACCTCCTCTTCTCACTGTTCTGGCTACAAGAGTGGTGTCCCGCGCCCCCCTGCAAAGGGGGACAGGAATCTAGGTTTCATGGATGAGTGTGTTTGTTGTGCTCCTGCAGCAGGCACAGTTTCGCCTGGCCCAGGGCCTCAACCTCTGCATTTACCTTCCCTGTCCTTTATCGTACGCCTTGCGCATTTTAAATTAGGTACATAATATATGTCTGCAAACTTTCCGGTATTAATAGGAAAAAGAAAATATGTAGCCCTGAAAAGGACTTTTGTTTTTAGGTTGCAGCAGCAGTATACCTATGGAAGGACTGTAAGGCAATAAATCCTGACTATATATGCCTCTAATCCAAAACTATCCCTCCACCAGCCATCCCTAGACTGAATGCAGGTAACAGTGGTTTTACTAGAGAATGGACAGTATGTAATCCTGAAAAGGACTTTTGTTTGTAGGTTGCAGCAGCAATGTACCTATAAAAAGATTGTAAGGCAATAAACCCTACCTATGTGCCTCTAATCCAAAACTATCCCTCCACCAGCTATCCCTAGGCTGAATGCAGTTAACAGCAGTTTAACTAGAGAAAGAACAGTATGTAGCCCTTAAAAGAACTTTTGTTTTAATGATGGCATGCAAGTACTGCAATAGCAATATTAAACACTGTCTATATGACTGCTCTAATCTCAGCTCTACCTCCTATAACAACTTTCCCTGAACTGCTTCCACAAGCGAGTGTGTCGAGCATCACATCTTCAGGACTTATATAGGATTCCACGACGCTATGCAGCTGGCCAACATGGCTACGGGATTACCGTCTATTGCAGGTAATTCCCACATGTTTATTGGCTGTCTAGCAGGTGCGAAACGAGTGGGGCAGGGTCTCCAGCATGGCACTCGAGCACCCGTGATACTCGACCGAGTAACGAGTGTATATGAATACCCCAATGCTTGATCGAGTATCGAGCAGTGCTGAGCACACTTGTTCATCATTAGTTTTGATGTTTGATTCAGTCCTGAGATACTTGCAGTTAAATATTTGGTTTGTGCCACGTGCCGGGTATCGAGACTAGTTTCATTGACACCTTAGATCATTTCCAAATCACTCTGCTTTGGATGCACATCTGTTGGCTCAGAAGCACTGTGACTCCTGCCGTGAGAACTTGTGGAAGGAAATTTATGAGTTTTTGTTGGAAATTCTGTCTATGGGTCTACCTGCCGAAGTCATAAGAGAGCTTGGCAGTTATGGTTGGGTTTAGCCGGGGATCGTTTTCGATAGATTGACAAGGAGCATCTCAATGTCACTGTGGGTTTCTTAGTGTCTTTGAAGAAAAAAGGTTTGATTTGAAGACCAGTTACTTTTTCTCTGATACACAGGCTTCTTCAGGTTAAAAAATTACTTTTGTGTTGATAAGGTATAAGCGTAGACTGTACCGTGATGCCTCCTCTTTAGGTTTCTTTTGCGACACTTTGTCCCAGCAAAAAGAAGAGGGCTTGGGGTCTCATGATATGGCAGTTCTCACAGACAGGCTTGAAGTTTGCGTTGTTTGGTCAAAAACAAACATTGAAGGGAGAGGTGAATGGGCTACCATTGGTGTCTTAAACAGAATCTGTCAGTAGGATCAGACCTCCTAAGCTGTCTATATGGACCTGTAGGTCATAGGAAGCTGAATAACATGATGCCTTCATATCTGAGATCTGACTCCTTGTTAAAGAGAAATCCATGTTTTTCTTAATATGTAAATGAGCTTTTAAGATCTATGGGCCGGACATAGATCTCCCTGAGAATCTGATTGCCGGCTGTCAATCATTATGACGTCAGCAATCACGGCCCATCGCAGAGCAGCCTGGAAGAAGAACAGCTGCTCAGTTGACATAGACCAGCTGAATTGTCAGCAAGAGTAATCAGTGACCACAGTGAGCCGGCGACGGACACAATAGGCAGGTAGTTGCCTCTGTTAGCAACTAATTGTCTATTAATTGTTATGCCTAGATTAAAAAAAATATAATAGTCCTGGAAAATTCCTTTAGAAAGATCAAAAAGCGGTGGGTCACGTTTCTAAATTTTGCTGAAACTGTCCAGTAACTACGGTAACTACGGTAATTTCCTGAATAGTGGTGAATACTACATAGCGGTGAGCAGCCTATTTCCACCAATATGGGCCTTGAGTTCTCATCCGAGAAGTTAATATGATAGTGTCTGCTTTATTCAAAAAATTTGCTTGTGGTTCCGAGACAGTATTTTTTTTAGGGAGTAGTGTTGTAAACCCAAAATTAAAAATGTCGCTTTTTACAGTCCCATCTATAGGTTGTGTCTGCTAATTCCTATTCCAGTAAATGGGTGTAGGATGCAATACCGGACACAACCTGTGTACAAAAGTGGCACTATTTGTGCAAAAAATAAAAAATAAACCACTCAAAAAAACTAGTCAATTTTCTAATTTTATGCAACTCCTTTAACGCTGAGATGTTAATGGTGACTCACCTAGGCTCCGATACCTTAATATACTAATATTTGCTCTGTCATAGTGGTGTTGGTCTAGCGGCTTGGAACTTGGGCTTGTGGTATAACAATAATTCCCAGCGCTTCCGGCAGTAAGGCACACACGGTCATTTATCCATTTATTTGCCTACATAACACATGTAATTATGACAACCGAACCACAGCCTCCTTCCCCGGTGCAGTCGTGACCTCCGTACAATGCAGCCATGTTCCGTAGCATCTGGATAAGGTTGAGCGGTGTTTATTTAAACCAGTTTCAGGATATCCAGACGGGCGCAGAGACTTCACACGTACATGTCAGCATTTCTCCTCGAGAGGACTCAGCCTAACAACTGGATATGGAATTGAGCTCGCGGTGATGTCGTTTCTGTTGAAGGAGGCCCCAACGTTGGGAAGATGTCAAAAATAACATTTTAGAATACTGCACAAGTCCAGGTTTGTTCAGGAACCTTACAAGAAACCGGGATTCAACCACATCCTTCCCTTAAGAAAATACCATCAAAAATAAATGACGGTTCTTGGCAGCTAAAATGAAATTTTGTGTTTTGAGGCGAATTCTCTTACAAGGATGTGTGTCATAGTCCATCATATTCAATGCTGAATGAACCTTCTGATACCGGAGGATCATGTGCTGTTTTTAAAATGCAGAAGTGGTGTAGATGTTCATATTATACTTTTCCTCTGTTTGTTCCACTCATAATTTTGACTTACAAAACTGATGTAAACCACTGGCCAAAGACTAAATGTGTGAATGTGCTGTAAGAGTCTAGTTATAGAATGAAATCGCTCACGAGTCCAAGTGTATTTATTCTCCTTCCACACCACGTAAGTCTCAGCTGCAGCTTGTACTAAGCAGGGTGAGATTGCAGCAGCTGCAGAGAGGAGGGACATTGAGGAGCTGTTAATCAAAGGTAGGTGAGCAGAGCGTCTGTCACCTCTACAAATCGCTGTTTACCTACAGATTTGGCATTAATCAGCAGGTAAATAACATTAAATTGCCGTCTAACCACCTTCCTGCAGCTACAGGGGAAAAATGACCATATTTCATCTCAAGGACTGCCGGCTTTCAGTCATAGGAGCGTGCACAGAGAGATTACAGTCATCGCTCACAGAACCACTCACTGTACTGCGAACGACGGCTGTAAGAACTTTGATTGACAGCTGGCTATGCGGTGCCACTGTCCAGAACAAGCTGTCAATCAAAGTGTCGAGGCATGCATACAGCCACCACTCACAGTGCAGTGAGCTGTGCTATGACTGATGATGTAATTGCTCCGTGAAGTCCACCATGAATGAAAGCCGATGCCTCCCGTGAGGAAGTAATTTCATTTTCTCCCTGTAGTCACACTTTCAGTAAAGCAGCTGGGCAGCATTGTAATGCTATTCACTTTCAGATTAAGGCCGGGGTCACACTTGCGTGTGCAATGCGAGAAACTCGCACGAGTCTCTCGCATCAATTCCCAGCACTGCCGCCAGCTCTTGGGACCGGAATGTGCGGATGCATGTATTTCTATGCAGCTGAACGCTCTGGTCCCAAGTGCCAGCGGCAGTGCTGGGAATTGATGCGAGAGACTCGTGCAAGTTTCTCGCATTGCACTCGCAAGTGAAACCTCGGCCTAAAGGTACCGTCACACTAAGCGACGCTGCAGCGATACCGACAACGATCCGGATCACTGCAGCGTCGCTGTTTGGTCGCTGGAGAGCTGTCACACAGACCGCTCTCCAGCGACCAACGATGCCGGTAACCAGGGTAAACATCGGGTTACTAAGCGCAGGGCCGTGCTTAGTAACCCAATGTTTACCCTGGTTACCATCGTTAAAGTAAAAAAAACAACCACTACATACTTACCTACTGCTGTCTGTCCTCGGCGCTCTGCTTCTCTGCTCTGGCTGTGAGCGCTGGGCAGCCGGAAAGCAGAGCGGTGACGTCACCACTCTGCTTTCCGGCCGCTGTGCTCACAGCCAGAGCAGGAGGAGTGCAGAGAAGCTGTGCGCCGGGGACAGACAGCGGTAGGTAAGTATGTAGTGGTTTTTTTTTTACTTTAACGATGGTAACCAGGGTAAACATCGGGTTACTAAGCGCGGCCCTGCGCTTAGTAACCCGATGTTTACCCTGGTTACCAGCGAAGACATCGCTGAATCGGCGTCACACACGCCGATTCAGCGATGTCAGCGGGAGATCCAGCGACGAAACAAAGTTCTGGACTTTCTTCCCCGACCAGCGATATCACAGCAGGGGCCTGATCGCTGCTGCCTGTCACACTGGACGATATCGCTAGCCAGGACGCTGCAACGTCACGGATCGCTGGCGATATCGTCTAGTGTGACGGGGCCTTAACCCTGTATCTGCAGGTAAATAGCATTTTCAGAGGTAAGAGGATACCTTTAATACGGTTTCATGTTACTTAAAATTTTGCTGAGATTTGCTGCTGGTAGAGGAGGGAGAGAGCTGCTACTTCTAGTGTCTGGTCACAGAACTGTTCTTATGGCTGTTGTAAATCACACTATAGACATGGGAGAGTGTTATGGCTGGCAATCAGGCAACACAGCGTGCAGTAATCAGCGCACATACAGAGATCTGGCAATAACCCAAAACAATAGGACGAGCTCTGAGACGTGGAATCTCTGTAGACTGCAGTACCTGATCTATCCTCACACAACTGGAAGCAGCAGTGGATTGCGCCTATCAACTACCTATGCAACTCGGCACTGCCTGAGGAGCTGACTAGCCTGAAGATAGAAATACAAGCCTGACTTACCTCAGAGAAATACCCCAAAGGAATAGGCAGCCCCCCACATATAATGACTGTTAGCAAGATGAAAAGACAAACGTAGGAATGAAATAGATTCAGCAAAGTGAGGCCCGATATTCTAGACAGAGCGAGGATAGCAAAGAGAACTATGCAGTCTACAAAAAACCCTAAAACGAAAACCACGCAAAGGGGCAAAAAGACCCACCGTGCCGAACTAACAGCACGGCGGTGCACCCCTTTGCTTCTCAGAGCTTCCAGCAAAAGATAATAACAAGCTGGACAGAAAAAACAGAAAACAAACTAGAAGCACTTATCTAGCAGAGCAGCAGGCCCAAGGAAAGATGCAGTAGCTCAGATCCAACACTGGAACATTGACAAGGAGCAAGGAAGACAGACTCAGGTGGAGCTAAATAGCAAGGCAGCCAACGAGCTCACCAAAACACCTGAGGGAGGAAGCCCAGAGACTGCAATACCACTTGTGACCACAGAAGTGAACTCAGCCACAGAATTCACAACAGGAGAGATTTTCATAAAATTATAGGCTCTGGAAAGTATATATATGAGTGTGTACATATATATATAAACCAATCAAAGAACAAGAAGACTAGCACAGAAGCAGGGATCACCTTTTAACAAAGTAACAAGATATTTTTTATTGCATACCAAAACCTACAACATGAACATATAAAAAACATTAACGCCGCTTAGTGTGATTAAAACCAAACAGGTACATCTTATGGCTACATAATACCAAATACTGAGAAACATATATGTATATAAAAAGGACCATGGGGTATCATGAGTTGGATACAGAATAATAGGAAAATTCAAATATCGTTTTCCAAAAGCAATTGCAGTATAGCTGATGATTGGCACCAAATACCAGAGAGGGGAATTATAACCATAGATTGATAGACAGGGAAGATATAGCATATATAGCATACCAATATTAGGCTAAATGCCCATTAAGTAAGATATCCATTAAACAACCCCTGAAAAAAGATTCCTCCTAAGGTTACCATAAGGCCAGTCATACACCAATAACGATACATTACCACTCATACCGCAAATTCAGAGTAATATAGAAGGACCCCATGCCCCATAGACTCTCAAAAAGGTGGAGAGCCAGTAGATGCCCTATTTGCCCCACTCATATCGTCACCAGCGTGACTTCATCAGGGGCAGATAAGAAGTATATATACAGTACAGACCAAAAGTTTGGACACACCTTCTCATTTAAAGATTTTTCTGTATTTTCATGACTATGAAAAGTGTAAATTCACATTGAAGGCATCAAAACTATGAATTAACACATGCGGAATTATATACTTAACAAAAAAGTGTGAAACAACTGAAATTATGTCTTATATTCTAGGTTCTTCAAAGTAGCCACCTTTTGCTTTGATGACTGCTTTGCACACTCTTGGCATTCTGTTGGAGCTTCAAGAGGTAGTAACTGGAAATGGTCTTCCAACAATCTTGAAGGAGTTCCCAGAGATGCTTAGCACTTGGCCCTTTTGCCTTCACTCTGCGGTCCAGCTCACCCCAAACCATCTCAATTGGGTTCAGCTCTGGTGACTGTGGAGGCCAGGTCATCTGGCGTAGCACCCCATCACTCTCCTTCTTGGTCAAATAGCCCTTACACAGCCTGGAGGTGTGTTTGGGGTCATTGTCCTGTTGAAAAATAAATGATGGTCCAACTAAATGCAAAATGGATGTGGTAGCCATGCTGGTTCAGTATTCCTTCAATTTTGACTAAATCCCCAACAGTGTCACCAGCAAAACACCCCCACACCATCACACGTCCTCCTCCATGCTTCACGGTGGGAACCAGGCATGTAGAGTCCATCCGTTCACCTTTTCTGCGTCACACAAAGACACGGTGGTTGGAACCAAAGATCTCAAATTTGGACTCATCAGACCAAAGCACAGATTTCCACTGGTCTAATGTCCATTCCTTGTGTTCTTTAGCTCAAACAAGTCTCTTCTGCTTGTTGCCTGTCCTTAGCAGTGGTTTCCTAGCAGCTATTTTACCATGAAGGCCTGCTGCACAAAGTCTCCTCTTAACAGTTGTTGTAGAGATGTGTCTGCTGCTAGAACTCTGTGTGGCATAGACCTGGTCTCCAATCTGAGCTGCTGCTAACCTGCGATTTCTGAGGCTGGTGACTCGGATAAACTTATCCTCAGAAGCAGATGTGACTCTTGGTCTTCCTTTCCTGGGGCGGTCCTCTTGTGAGCCAGTTTCTTTGTAGCACTTAATGGTTTTTGCAACTGCACTTGGGGACACTTTCAAAGTTTTCCCAATTTTTCGGACTGACTGACCTTCATTTCTTAAAGTAATGATGGCCACTCGTTTTTCTTTACTTAGCTGCTTTTTTCTTGCCATAATACAAATTCTAACAGTCTATTCAGTAGGACTATCAGCTGTGTATCCACCAGACTTCTGCTCAACACAACTGATGGTCCCAACCCCATTTATAAGGCAAGAAATCCCACTTATTAAACCTGACAGGGCACACCTGTGAAGTGAAAACCATACCCGGTGACTACCTCTTGAAGCTCATCAAGAGAATGCCAAGAGTGTGCAAAGCAGTCATCAAAGCAAAAGGTGGCCACTTTGAAGAACCTAGAATATAAGTAATATTTTCAGTTGTTTCACACTTTTTTGTTAAGTATATCATTCCACATGTGTTAATTCAAAGTTTTGATGCCTTCAGTGTGAATGTACAATTTTCATAGTCATGAAAATACAGAAAAATCTTTAAATGAGAAGGTGTGTCCAAACTCTTGGTCTGTACTGTGTGTATATATATATATATATATATATATATATATATATATATATATATATATATACAGTGGGGCAAAAAAGTATTTAGTCAGTCAGCAATAGTGCAAGTTCCACCACTTAAAAAGATGATAGGCGTCTGTAATTTACATCATAGGTAGACCTCAACTATGGGAGACAAACTGAGAAAAAAAAATCCAGAAAATCACATTGTCTGTTTTTTTATAATTTTATTTGCATATTATGGTGGAAAATAAGTATTTGGTCAGAAACAAAATTTCATCTCAATACTTTGTAATATATCCTTTGTTGGCAATGACAGAGGTCAAACGTTTTCTGTAAGTCTTCACAAGGTTGCCACACACTGTTGTTGGTATGTTGGCCCATTCCTCCATGCAGATCTCCTCTAGAGCAGTGATGTTTTTGGCTTTTCGCTTGGCAACACGGACTTTCAACTTCCTCCAAAGGTTTTCTATAGGGTTGAGATCTGGAGACTGGCTAGGCCACTCCAGGACCTTGAAATGCTTCTTACGAAGCCACTCCTTCGTTGCCCTGGCGGTGTGCTTTGGATCATTGTCATGTTGAAAGACCCAGCCACGTTTCATCTTCAATGCCCTTGCTGATGGAAGGAGGTTTGCACTCAAAATCCCACGATACATGGCCCCATTCATTCTTTCATGTACCCGGATCAGTCGTCCTGGCCCCTTTGCAGAGAAACAGCCCCAAAGCATGATGTTTCCACCACCATGCTTTACAGTAGGTATGGTGTTTGATGGATGCAACTCAGTATTCTTTTTCCTCCAAACACGACAAGTTGTGTTTCTACCAAACAGTTCCAGTTTGGTTTCATCAGACCATAGGACATTCTCCCAAAACTCCTCTGGATCATCCAAATGCTCTCTAGCAAACTTCAGACGGGCCCGGACATGTACTGGCTTAAGCAGTGGGACATGTCTGGCACTGCAGGATCTGAGTCCATGGTGGAGTAGTGTGTTACTTATGGTAGGCCTTGTTACATTGGTCCCAGCTCTCTGCAGTTCATTCACTAGGTCCCCCCGCGTGGTTCTGGGATTTTTGCTCACCGTTCTTGTGATCATTCTGACCCCACGGGGTGGGATTTTGCGTGGAGCCCCAGATCGAGGGAGATTATCAGTGGTCTTGTATGTCTTCCATTTTCTAATTATTGCTCCCACTGTTGATTTCTTCACTCCAAGCTGGTTGGCTATTGCAGATTCAGTCTTCCCAGCCTGGTGCAGGGCTACAATTTTGTTTCTGGTGTCCTTTGACAGTTCTTTGGTCTTCACCATAGTGGAGTTTGGAGTCAGACTGTTTGAGGGTGTGCAAAGGTGTCTTTTTATACTGATAACAAGTTTAAACAGGTGCCATTACTACAGGTAATGAGTGGAGGAAAGAGGAGACTCTTAAAGAAGAAGTTACAGGTCTGTGAGAGCCAGAAATCTTGATTGTTTGTTTCTGACCAAATACTTATTTTCCACCATAATATGCAAAAAAAATTATAAAAAAACAGACAATGTGATTTTCTGGATTTTTTTTTCTCAGTTTGTCTCCCATAGTTGAGGTCTACCTATGATGTAAATTACAGACGCCTCTCATCTTTTTAAGGGGTGGAACTTGCACTATTGCTGACTGACTAAATACTTTTTTGCCCCACTGTATATATATATATATATATATATTGTGGAGGAAATAATGATTCGATCCCTTGCTGATTTTCTAAGTTTGCCCACTGGCAAAAGCATGGACAGTCTATAATTTTAAGAGTAGCTTCATTTTAACATTGAGAGATAGAATATCAAAAATAAAATACAGTGCATTTTTCAGTGAGAAATAAGTATTTGATCCCCTACCAACCATTAAGAGTTCTGGCTCCTACAGACCAGTTAGACTGTCCTGTAAGGGGTTACAAAGACTGAAAACACCCCCACCCTTCTCTCAGTTAAATGTTCCTACTGTCTATGTTTTACTACTAAATGCTACTATGTATATTGTATTATCTACCTGATTGCTGTGATGTGTAAATTGTGAATAGGGAAAGTGCAGTATGTTGATTAGGACACTAGATGGAGATACCTTAGTACAGTAACTTCAAAAGGAAGAGTAATAGTTAACAAAGGAGGGGCCAGCTGTGGATAAGATAGGAGTATTCCTTGTTGGATTTCAGAGTGGGCCAGGGAGCCCAGGCAGCCCAGGAGAGCCAGAGAGCCCAGGCAGTCCCGGAAGACACTAGAACCCGGGGCAACACAGTGGGCCCCATAACGTTGGAAGCTAGAAGCCCAGACATCCAAGGCCAGGAGATCAAGAATTGCAGCAGCACAGGAACGCGGGTGGCTCTATCATGTGGCAGCTTACTACGTGGGCAGATGCCCTTTTGTCTTGTGCGAAGCGGACAGGGGAACTCCTAAGAGTAGTGAAGCTGGACAGGGAGGACGCTGCAATACCGGACAAGACGATACGGTCCGGGAAGGTGCTGAAGGACATGAGGGAGAGCACAGGGAAAGCGAAGGATGTAAACTGTGTGGAACACTATGTTGATTCTGCAATAGACATGGATGCGCTGAGAGAAGAAACCAGTAAAGTTGTCTGTTTTAAGTTGAACTTGGACTCTGTCTCTTTATGCGTAATAGCGCCAGTAGCAGAACTTCAGCAGCCCCGATGGAACCCTCTTGATTACATTCCAGAGGTTTTAATGGGGTTCAGGTCTGGAGATTGGGCTGCCCATGACAGGGTTTTGATGTGGTGGTCTCTTAATTTTTGCCAGAGCTGTATCTTTAGCAATAGTGCTCAGACAAAGGCAGGAAATTCTGCATTTTCATCTCATAAAGGCCAAAAACCAGACTCCGTAAGCTTATATATATATATATATATATATATATATATATATATATATATATATATATATATATATATTTTTTTTTTTTTTTTTTGTGGGTTTAGATGCCTTTTAAGTAGTTGCAAAGTATACAATAATTATAAAAACTGTTTCCAAAACTGGTGCCAACCATATTAAGGCATCATCACCGCACATTGCTCCGTCTCATAGGCTGCAGCACATCGCCTCTTTATATACTGCGGCAATCTGATCATCTAAGGTTTGATCGTTCGCCACCCACCAGAGGATATTTCTTACTTGTTATACTTTGTGTGTGAGATTTATGAGCTCTGATTTTTCAGACTCGGTCTGGAAACCTGTTAACGATCCTTTACTATAAAGAAAACATTGAGATTTGCTGACAAGGTGTAATAGGCAGGAGAATGTGCAGTGGGTGCCGCGGAGAGGAAGTGGCTTTGTGCTTTCAGCAGCTGTTCTGAAGGAATTGCTAAGTGGCTCCAGTCCCAATTTTAGTTTGGAAAAGACCCTGGGGCATTCAGCGGATAAATTATTCTGTGGATCCTGCTGTAAAAGCACAGAGATTGTCTATTTATGAAAATGCAAGTGCTGTACAATGACAATACGAATATTTCCATACCAAAGGCGTAGCAAGAGGTTCAGCTCAGGGGGGCGAAATACTCTGAGGGGTCCCAAACCAGGTGTACCCCAATCATAGTGGGTACAGGGGAACCACAGCAGATGACTAGGCTGCTACTGAAAATAAATCACAATACAAAGACCAACACTGATATTACCGCCACATGGTGACCTACAGTGGTAGGTGGTAGATAAAATTCCTCCTACGACTGTAAGAGATTACAGTACAGTTACTTATAGATAGTGACTTACAGAGGACGTTCTTTCTGATGGAGTCATTCACTTTTCCCGTGTTTTCCATCTGGCCCAGACCGACATGACAACTTCTCCAGCCAGGACTCGTCTGAGAGTTTAGAACTAAGAAACATTTGGCTTCTCACACCATCCTGATCTATTCCCAACCCTTACAAACTCCTCACCGTGCTTATACCCCAAAGCTGAGCCGCTGTTGCCGTATGTTTCCCTATTACTGGACCTGCTGTGTGGCATGGTAACAGTGTTCCTCTTACTATCCCTCATAAAAATACCCATCACTGTGCCCCCTACAAGCTAAAATGCCACCTTTGTGCCCTCTAGATGGTAACATTTCCCCTTAGAAAATATAAAGCCCTCTGTGAGAGCCCTAGAAAGTAATAATGCCTCCTGTGTGCCCCTTTGATGGCTACAATACTCTGGGAGTTCCTATAATTGAATAATGCCTCTTAATTGCCCACTTAACATTTAATATTGTCCCAAGTCCCCACCCACATATAATAACAATGGCCCTTGAGTTCCCCCTCAAAAACGTAATAGTGCACCAAAATTAAAATACGTATAAACACAGCCCCCCACATGTATAATGTCCCAAAACACAGTATGATACTCCACAACACCCTAAAAACAGTGTGATCCTCCAAAGACCCACACATCTTATGATGTCCTGACGCACAGTATGATGCCCCACGACCCTCACAAACACAGTATAATCCACCCACAGTTCTCTGTTATGATGCAGTGGTCTAGGAGCAACATGGAACGAGCTCTAAAGGAAGTGGTAACTGTACTGACCGCAGTCCCTAAGCTCAACACAACACTAGAAGTAGCCGTGGAATGCTCCTAACTCTCCCTAGGCATCTCGTCACAGCCTAAGAGCTAACTACCCCTAAAGACAGAAGCAGGAAAACTATCTTGCCTCAGAGAAAATCCCCAAAGGATAGATTAGCCCCCCACAAATAATGACTGTGAGTGGAGAGGGAGAAGACATACACAGAATGAAACCAGGATGAGCACAGGAGGCCAGTCTAGCTAAATAGATAGGACAGGATGGAATACTGTGCGGTCAGTATAAAACACTACAAAAATCCATGCAGAGTTTACAAAAAAAATCTCCACACCTGACTAAAGGTGTGGAGGGTAAATCTGCTTCCCAGAGCTTCCAGCAAGACAGAATTAATTCATACTGATAACGCTGGACAAACATAGAAAGCACTGAATGGATAAGTCCACAATCTGTGAACAGAAAAGCTCAAGCAAAAACTTAGCTTTGCAGAACTGGTCAGGATAACAGGGAAATCCAAAGAGATGTGAATCCAACCAGGAACCATTTACAAGTGGCACTGGCTGAAGAAAGAGCCAGGCTTAAATAGCCGAGCAGAAGAGACGATAAGTGGTGGCAGCTGATGACAGCTAACTCCAAGGAGCAGCCATACCACTTGAAACCACAAGAGGGAGCCCAAGAGCAGGCTTAAATAGCCGAGCAGAAGAGACGATAAGTGGTGGCAGCTGATGACAGCTAACTCCAAGGAGCAGCCATACCACTTGAAACCACAAGAGGGAGCCCAAGAGCAGAACTCACAAAAGTGCCACTTACAACCACCGGAGGGAGCCCAAGAGCGGAATTCACAACAGTACCCCTTCCTTGAGGAGGGGTCACCGAACCCTCACTAGAGCCCCCAGGCCGATCAGGATGAGCCAAATGAAAAGCACAAACCAAATCGGTGGCATGGACATCGGAGGCAACAACCCAAGAATTATCCTCCTGGCCATAACCCTTCCACTTGACAAGATACTGAAGCCTCCGCCTCGAAAAACGAGAATCCAAAATCTTCTCAACCTCATATTCCAACTCTCCCTCAACCAACACCGGGGCAGGAGGGTCAACCGAGGGAACAACGGGCACCACATATCTCCGCAACAAAGATCTATGGAAAACATTATGAATGGCAAAAGAGGCTGGAAGAGCCAAATGAAAAGACACCGGATTAATAATTTCAGAAATTATATAAGGACCAATAAACCGAGGCTTAAACTTAGGGGAAGAAACCTTCATAGGAACATGACGAGAAGACAACCAAACCAAATCCCCCACACGAAGCCGGGGACCAACACACACCGACGGCGGTTAGCAAAACGTTGAGCCCTTTCCTGAGACAACGTCAAATTGTCCACCACATGAGTCCAAATCTGCTGCAGCCTGTGCACCACAGAATCAACACCAGGGCAATCAGAAGGCTCAACCTGCCCAGAAGAAAAACGAGGATGAAAACCAAAATTACAAAAGAAAGGTGAAACCAAAGTAGCCGAACTAGCCCGATTATTAAGGGCAAACTCGGCCAACGGCAAGAAAGACACCCAATCATCCTGATCAGCAGACACAAAGCATCTCAAATAGGTCTCCAAGGTCTGATTAGTTTGCTCAGTTTGGCCATTAGTCTGAGGATGAAACGCCGAAGAAAAAGACAAATCAATGCCCATCCTAGCACAAAAGGCCCGCCAAAATCTAGAGACAAACTGAGAACCTCTGTCAGACACAATATTCTCCGGAATGCCATGCAAATGAACCACATGCTGAAAAAATAATGGAACCAGATCTGAGGAGGAAGGCAACTTAGGCAAATGTACCAGATGGACCATTTTAGAGAACCGGTCACAAACAACCCAGATAACAGACATCTTCTGGGAAACAGGAAGATCCGAAATAAAATCCATGGAAATATGCGTCCAGGGCCTCTCAGGGACCGGCAAAGGCAAAAGCAACCCATTAGCGCGGAAATAGCAAGGCTTGGCCCGGGCGCAAATCCCACAGGACTGCACAAAAGCACGCACATCGCGCGACAAGGAAGGCCACCAAAAGGACCTAGCAACCAAATCTCTGGTACCAAAAATCCCAGGATGACCAGCCAACACTGAACAATGAACGTCAGAAATTACCTTACTTGTCCATCTATCAGGAACAAACAGCTTCCCCACTGGACAGCGGTCAGGCCTATCAGCCTGAAATTCCTGAAGCACCCGCTGCAAATCAGGGGAGATAGCAGAAAGAATCACCCCCTCCTTAAGAATGCCAACCAGCTCAAGGACTCCAGGAGAATCAGGCAAAAAACTCCTAGAGAGGGCATCAGCCTTAACATTCTTAGATCCCGGAAGATACGAGACCACAAAATCAAAACGGGAGAAAAACAGGGACCATCGAGCCTGTCTAGGATTCAGCCGCTTGGCCGACTCAAGGTAAATCAGATTCTTATGATCGCTCAGGACCACAACGCGGTGTTTAGCTCCCTCAAGCCAATGTCGCCACTCCTCAAACGCCCACTTCATAGCCAACAACTCTCGATTGCCGACATCATAATTGCGTTCCGCAGGCGAAAACTTTCTGGAAAAAAAAGCACACGGTTTCATCAAAGAACCATCAGACTCCCTCTGAGACAAAACGGCCCCTGCCCCAATCGCAGAAGCGTCGACCTCAACCTGAAAAGGAAGAGAAACATCCGGCTGACGCAACACAGGGGCAGAAGTAAATCGGCGTTTAAGCTCCTGAAAGGCCTCAACAGCCTCAGAGGACCAATTCGTCACATCAGCGCCTTTCTTCGTCAAATCAGTAAGGGGCTTAACCACACTGGAAAAGTTGGCAATGAAACAGCGATAGAAATTAGCAAAGCCCAAAAATTTTTGAAGGCCCTTCACAGATGTGGGTTGGATCCAGTCATGAGTAGCTTGGACCTTAACAGGATCCATTTCTATAGATGAGGGAGAAAAAATAAAACCTAAAAAAGAGACCTTCTGAACTCCAAATAGGCACTTAGACCCCTTCACAAACAAAGCATTATCACAAAGGATCTAGAACACCATCCTGACCTGCTTCACATGAGACTCCCAATCATCGGAAAAAATCAAAATATCATCCAAATATACGACCATGAATTTATCAAGATAATTGCGGAAAATATCATGCATGAAAGACTGGAACACAGATGGAGCATTAGAGAGCCCAAATGGCATCACAAGGTATTCAAAATGGCCTTCGGGCGTATTAAATGCAGTTTTCCATTCGTCACCCTGTTTAATACGAACAAGATTATATGCCCCTCGGAGGTCAATCTTAGTAAACCAACTAGCGCCCTTAGTCTGAGCAAACAAATCAGTAAGCAAAGGCAAGGGGTATTGGAATTTGACCGTGATCTTATTAAGAAGACGATAATCAATACAGGGTCTCAAGGAGCCATCCTTCTTAGCAACAAAAAAGAAACCCGCTCCCAATGGTGACGAAGAGGGCCGAATATGCCCCTTCTCCAAAGACTCCTTAACATAACTCCGCATGGCGGCATGCTCTGGCACAGACAGATTGAAAAGTCGGCCCTTAGGGAACTTGCAACCAGGAATCAAGTTAATAGCACAATCACAGTCCCTGTGCGGAGGAAGGGAACTGGACTTGGGATCATCAAATACATCCTGGAAATCCGACAAAAACTCAGGGATCTTAGAAGAGGGGAAAGAGGAAATTGACATCACAGGAACGTCACTATGTACCCCTTGACAACCCCAACTAGTCACCGACATAGTTTTCCAATCCAGCACCGGATTATGTTCCTGTAACCATGGAAAACCCAGTACAACAACATCATGCAGGTTATGCAACACCAGAAAACGGCAATCTTCCTGATGTGCTGGAGCCATGTACATAGTCATCTGTGTCCAGTACTGAGGTTTATCCTTGGCCAAGGGTGTAGCATCAATACCCCTCAAAGGAATAGGGCTCTGCAAAGGCTGCAAGGAAAAACCACAGCGCCTGGCAAATTCTAAGTCCATTAAGTTCAGGGCAGCGCCTGAATCCACAAATCCCATGACAGAAAAGGACGACAATGAGCAAATCAGGGTCACAGATAAGAGAAATTTAGGCTGTATAGTACTAATGGTAACAGACCTAGTGACCCTCCTAGTATGCTTAGGGCAATCAGAGATAACATGAGCAGAATCACCACAGTAAAAACACAGCCTATTCTGACGTCTGAATTCCTGCCGTTCTGTTCTAGTCAAAATCCTATCACATTGCATAGGTTCTGGACTCTGCTCAGAGGATACTGCCATATGGTGCACAGCTTTGTGCTCGCGCAGACGCCGATCAATCTGAATGGCTAGAGACATAGATTCACTCAAACCGGCAGGCGTAGGAAAGCCCACCATAACATCTTTAAGGGCTTCAGAAAGACCTTTTCTGAAAATAGCAGCCAGAGCCTCTTCATTCCATTTAGTGAGCACAGACCATTTTCTAAATTTCTGGCAGTATAACTCTGCCGCTTCCTGACCTTGACACAAGGCCAACAGGGTTTTTTCTGCATGATCCACAGAATTAGGTTCGTCATACAATAATCCAAGCGCTTGAAAAAATGCATCAACATTCAATAATGCCGGATCCCCTGTTTCAAGAGAAAAAGCCCAGTCTTGAGGGTCACCACGCAGCAAGGATATGATGATTTTTACTTGCTGAATGGGATCACCAGAAGAACGGGGTTTCAACGCAAAAAACAATCTGCAGTTATTTTTAAAGTTCAAAAACTTGGATCTGTCTCCAAAAAAACAAATCAGGAGTAGGAATTCTAGGCTCTAAAGCCGGAGTCTGGACAACATAGTCCTGGATACTCTGTACTCTTGCAGCAAGTTGATCCACACGAGAAAACAAACCCTGAACATCCATGCCAAAGCATATATCCTGAACCACCCAGATATCAAGAGGAAAAAAAAGACAAACCAAAGCACAGAAAAAAAATGGTTCAGAACTTTCTTTTCCTTCTTTTGAGATGCATTCAATTCATTTTCGGCCACTTGTACTGTTATGATGCGGTGGTCTAGGAGCAACATGGAACGAGCTCTGAAGGAAGTGGTAACTGTACTGACCGCAGTCCCTAAGCTTAACACAACACTAGAAGTAGCCGTGGAATGCTCCTAACTCTCCCTAGGCATCTCGTCACAGCCTAAGGGCTAACTACAAGAGAAGCAATGGTGTGCAAAAATAACACCATACATATACCCTCTGGCTCAAGACAGGATCAGCTGTGAAGGATATCCACTATTAAAACATAACTCCGCTCCGGTTTTTTTTCAAATCCCTACACACTCGTAACTAGGGGGAGGGGCTTTGGGTATATAGAGAGGCTTTACTGAGATGGGTTACACTCTACCAGAGACTGTGGACACAGACGGTCGCTTCCAGCTTGGGGTGCCTAGCCACTGCAGGCCCCACGCTCTATACGGACTTACATCTCTGTGCCCGTTGGCAATTCCTTCAATATGACTCCCCTGATGATTCTCCATGACTGGAGTTGAAACGCGTAGGGAGGAAGATACTATATCTCAAGAGGCTTTTGGGACTCTGCCTTTATACACACTGGGTGGGCTGGTTCCCTAGAGCAAGGTCCATTTGGGGCCTGTCCTTGTCAGGACAGGAGTTACATAGGGGTTACAGGGTAGACATATTATTTTAGCCCTGCCTCGCCTCATCTATTCGGATCTTTACTGTGTCGTACGGAAGTATACAGTGTCCGGCAGCTTGGGTGAGATCAATCCATATTTTTTATATTGAGCACTGGTTCACCTGAGCACTTTATATGTATTGTTATTGTCTGTGATCTGTTGGATGTGCATTTTTTAGCATTGAATATTAAGAGCTAACTTCCCCTAAAGACAGAAGCAGGAAAACTATCTTGCCTCAGAGAAAATCCCCAAAGGATAGATTAGCCCCCCACAAATAATGACTGCGAGTGGAGAGGGAAAAGACATACACAGAATGAAACCAGGATGAGCACAGGAGGCCAGTCTAGCTAAATAGATAGGACAGGATGGAATACTGTGCGGTCAGTATAAAACACTACAAAAATCCATGCAGAGTTTACAAAAAAAATCTCCACACCTGACTAAAGGTGTGGAGGGTAAATCTGCTTCCCAGAGCTTCCAGCAAGACAGAATTAATTCATACTGATAACGCTGGACAAACATAGAAAGCACTGAATGGATAAGTCCACAATCTGTGAACAGAAAAGCGCAAGCAAAAACTTAGCTTTGCAGAACTGGTCAGGATAACAGGGAAATCCAAAGAGATG
This sequence comes from Ranitomeya imitator, assembly GCF_032444005.1. Lineage (NCBI taxonomy): Eukaryota > Metazoa > Chordata > Amphibia > Anura > Dendrobatidae > Ranitomeya > Ranitomeya imitator. The sequence continues at coordinate 641,726,316 of NC_091285.1, forward strand.
TGAATCCAACCAGGAATCATTTACAAGTGGCACTGGCTGAAGAAAGAGCCAGGCTTAAATAGCCGAGCAGAAGAGACGATAAGTGGAGGCAGCTGATGACAGCTAACTCCAAGGAGCAGCCATACCACTTGAAACCACAAGAGGGAGCCCAAGAGCAGAACTCACAAAAGTGCCACTTACAACCACCGGAGGGAGCCCAAGAGCGGAATTCACAACAGTTCTCCACATATAGTATAATTTCCCACAGCGCCCCACATACAGAATGAGCCCCCATATGCAGTGCAGTATGATCACCCACAGCCCCAACACACAGTATTATAGCCCCACAGCAGTCCACATGTAAGGTTCTAGCAGGAATGCAGGATGCAGTAACGGGCAGGAGGCAACAGGTATAACAGTTTTAATGTAACAGGAATACTCCACGCAGGGAGGAAAAAGGGTTAAACAGGGAATAAAACAGTTCAATGGCAAAGGATATGTTGAGGTGAGGAATAACAACGGTTCAGACAACAGGAGTTCTGAAGAAAGTCAATGGTTCCTAAGTCTATGAAATGGATAGCGCCGACAAGAAGCGGGGCAGTATCTTTTCCAAGGAAGGTCCTGTGGGCATGAATGCCTCATCTTCTGGCGGCAGCCGTCGGTCTCCGGTACCTTCCTCTGAGCCCTAGTCCATATACTGATGTGGCCAGAAGAGTGTGGGTCACGGCACTGTCTGAGCCCCACGTGGCACCCGCACGACTTCCCTCACAGTCTCTATCAGCAGTGGCGGTGCTTGAGCGTGAGTCTATGCTGCACGGATGCTCTGGGACTGAAGCACTCACCGATTCCTGCTATAGTATCTCACAAGGGTACGGGCCACAGTCCTGTACGAGCCCAATGTGGCTCGGCAAATCTATAATGCACAGTCAGGGTGCAAGGGTCTGTCCTGTCCCCGGTCACTCTTATGGGGTACGTGTGTTGTACTCACGGACACGGTGCGTTTGGCACCTTGCTCTCTGGTAGTCACCGGTACACTGCACCTCTCTCCGTAGTTGTCAGGCACACACTGCACATCACTCTCCCTTTCTAATCCCGGCTGCTGGTGGCGGGAGATGGCGGACGCTAGCCTGCACGATGCTGGTGCTCTCCGAACGGAGCACTCCTCTCTCTGGCTGCTGCTAGACACGCAGCTCCCCTCAGCGCAGCAGCCCCTGTCCTTCTGGTATGCTCGGTGTGCACAGCTCTGCTCTATGTGTACGGCTCTGCACGGCTTTGCTGTGCACGGTTCTGCTCTGCACGGCTCTGCTCTGCAAAGCTTTGCTCTGCAGCTGTCCCTCTCTCCTGCTTGCTGCTGGGCACAAAGCTTCTTTCAACGCAGCAGACCCTGTCCTTCAGGTCTGCTACAGCACAGCCTGTCGCAGCCCCGGCACTCTCTGGTAGGGGAAGTAGAGTGCGCTCCGATCTGAAATGGCGCCACACTGACCTGCTTCACGCGCTTTTTCCTTTTATCCCTCTGCTGCTGCACACGCTTTTCTAGCTCTTTCCGACCCCCCTTGGTCAGGAGGAAGCTCCGGCTCACTCAGGCTTCCCCCAGGCTGCAGGGGAAGGTCCGCCTCCTTCAAGCTTCCCCCCCGGGAACAGTGGATGCAGCCTCTCAAGTTCCGAACCCGGAACGCAGGTCTCTTCGTTCCCCTTACACACACATAGTATGTTGCCCTCAGACATATTATGATCCACACATAGTATCATGCCCCCACAGTCCCCCTACAATTATGGATTATGAAAAATAAACATACTCACCTAACCTTGGGATCCTGTTAAATCCGCCAGCCCTGTATGAGGTACAGTGTGTGTAATCCAATGTGGTGGTCATTGCGAGGGGGACATCACAGCTCTCCGCCCATTACAGAACTTTTACGTCCCGTGCACTCATTCTGCTGTTCTGTAGGCCGCAGGCCTAAAGCAACCTGTGGCCTACAGAATGGAAAGTAAAAAGGCAGGGAGGCCTTGTCTTCCTGCTCTACCGCAGGGATTAACTTTGGGCCCTTCCTCGTGAGTGTAGAGCACCGAAGTATGAATCTGAAGAACATAGTTTTCTGAACACTGTACATGGGAAATATTAGGCAGTGTATATATTGACATATTTACACGTATGAGGTAGTAACACTCACCAAACCACGGGTAATCTGTCTTCAGCACCAGACATACAAGACGGATTACAAGGAGTGGAGCCACACAGATGTAAAAGAGAGGCAAGTTCAAAAGTGATTAATTGATTCAAAAGAAGAACAGTGAAAGTGATTCAGTGGCCAAGTGTCTCCAGGTCCGAACCCAACAGAACACCTATGGAGAATTCTGAAGAGACAAGCTATCATCGCTCTCCATCCAGCATCCAGGCTCTAAGGGCTCATCTCCACTTGTGTGAGAAAAAAACGGTCTGATTTACGGACCGAAAAAACTGATGTAACGTCTGCGAGTGCCATGCGAGTGTCATGCGATTTTTTTATCGCAACATCCGTATGACATCCGTATTGCTGTCCGATTTTTACGCACGGGTCTCCTTTGAAAAGCCGGTAATTCAGCGCAGAGTACAGTAAAATCACAGTGACAAGTTAGATGAGAGTAGATATATACACATAGAATAGGTATATATACATATATATATGTCAGGGAGACACCTATATATATATATTTATATTTAATGCAGCGCTAGATAGCTTTAAAGCTGGTAATTCAATTACCGGCTTTTGCTTTCTCCTTCACAAACCCGACATGATATGAGACCTGGTTTACATACAGTAAACCATCTCATATCACCATTTTTTTTGCATATTCCACACTACTAATGTTAGTAGTGTGTATATGCAAAATTTGGGCGTTCTAGCCATTATATTTAAGGGTTAAATGGCGGAAAAAATTGGCGTGGGCTCCCGCACAATTTTCTCCGCCAGAGTAGTAAAGCCAGTGACTGAGGGCAGATATTAATAGCCTGGAGAGGGTCCATGGTTATTGGCCCCCCCCCCCCTGGCTAAAAACACATGCCCCCAGCCACCCCAGAAAAGGCACATCTGGAAGATGCGCCTATTCTGGCACTTGGCCACTCTCTTCCCATTCCCGTGTAGCGGTGGGATATGGGGTAATGAAGGGTTAATGCCACCTTGCAATTGTAAGGTGACATTAAGCCGAATTAATAATGGAGAGGCGTCAATTATGACACCTATCCATTATTAATCCAATTGAAAGAAAGGGTTAAAAAAATACAAGGAAAGTTCCCACGATCTATGAACAGCCAGCAGAGGGCGCCTCACCGCAAATGAAGCTAAATATAGCTCATTGATCTATATTTAGACTCATTCCCCGGGGTTTTGCAGCGAGGAGTAGCATTGCATTAGCAAAGCTCCTGGCTGCAAAATGTTTTAACCCCTTCAGAAGGATTTACATCGTTGGACTTTACAGATCTGTGGAAGGTAAGTATATTGTTGGTTTATTATTTTTTTTTTGTCACAGAACGAGGGTCTTCACTGAGTGGATTGGGCGTTAAATAAAAAATTACAACAACCTTTGTTTTTATTTCATTAAAATAATTTTTAATAATGTGTGTGTGTATTTTTTTAACCCTTTCTTTCAATTGGATTAATAATGGATAGGTGTCATAATTGACGCCTCTCCATTATTAATTAGGCTTAATGTCACCTTACAATTGCAAGGTGGCATTAACCCTTCATTACCCCATATCCCACCGCTACACGGGAATGGGAAGAGAGTGGCCAAGTGCCAGAATAGGCGCATCTTCCAGATGTGCCTTTTCTGGGGTGGCTGGGGGCATGTGTTTTTAGCCAGGGGGGGGGCCAATAACCATGGACACTCTCCAGGCTATTAATAGCTGCCCTCAGTCACTGGCTTTACTACTCTGGCGGAGAAAATTGTGCGGGAGCCCACGCCAATTTTTTCTGCCATTTAACCCTTAAATATAATAGCTAGAACGCCCAAATTTTTCATATACACACTACTAACATTAGTAGTGTGGAATATGCAAAAAAAATGGTGATATGAGATGGTTTACTGTATGTAAACCAGGTCTCATATCATGTCGGGTTTGTGAAGGAGAAAGCAAAAGCCGGTAATTGAATTACCAGCTTTAAAGCTATCTCGCGCTGCATTAAATATATATATATATATATATATATATAGGTTAACAATGAGTCAGAGAAATATGCCAGTATAAACAAATGTGAAAAAGCTTTATTAATGTGAAAATAAAACAAACAAAGAAACAGAACTGTTCATACAAAGTGTCAAACAGTTCTAATGAGCAACCAATACAATGTATAGCCGTACAAACAACAAGTGTGAAGCAAGATTCCAATTAAAACAATGAACGGTTCGCCAAGCCTAATTGTCTACACAGGGTAGAAGTATATTATGTCAAATAACATCTATCACAGCGGTACTAGGAATGATATATACAGGGGATATCATATAATACATACATAGACCAAACTACATCGTATATCCATAAGTATGGGCAAAGAGTATAACGGGGATGTTTATGAAGAGGAGTAATGCTGATAATGATCCCAAAGCAGCACAAATAATGTGTCCTCCATAACTCCAATAGATCAAAAGTCACACCCACACGTATGAAACCCCCAAAGCACAGAAGAGTCAGTCTAAGAACAATGACATATATCCCCCAAATAGACCGCAGTAACAGAGAGGTGACGGTAAATAGTTACCCATGTGTACAAAGGCAGGCAGAGCCGGTCCAAGGTCCCCAACGCACGTTTCGGTGCGGGTACACCTTCCTCAGGGGGCGTGGTTTTGAAGATGACAAAGACCCTCCCTATATATCCGGCATGTGAGGTCACATGATGCGGTTCCCACCACTCAGAGTGGACCGGCTCTGCCTGCCTTTGTACACATGGGTAACTATTTACCGTCACCTCTCTGTTACTGCGGTCTATTTGGGGGATATATGTCATTGTTCTTAGACTGACTCTTCTGTGCTTTGGGGGTTTCATACGTGTGGGTGTGACTTTTGATATATTGGAGTTATGGAGGACACATTATTTGTGCTGCTTTGGGATCATTATCAGCATTACTCCTCTTCATAAACATCCCCGTTATACTCTTTGCCCATACTTATGGATATACGATGTAGTTTGGTCTATGTATGTATTATATGATATCCCCTGTATATATCATTCCTAGTACCGCTGTGATAGATGTTATTTGACATAATATACTTCTACCCTGTGTAGACAATTAGGCTTGGCGAACCGTTCATTGTTTTAATTGGAATCTTGCTTCACACCTGTTGTTTGTACGGCTATACATTGTATTGGTTGCTCATTAGAACTGTTTGACACTTTGTATGAACAGTTCTGTTTCTTTGTTTGTTTTATTTTCACATTAATAAAGCTTTTTCACATTTGTTTATACTGGCATATTTCTCTGACTCATTGTTCTCCTGTTGTATCTTATATATTGAGTCGTTTCTTGTCTGCTATTAATATGCCATTTAGCATATACATGCCACTGGATGCATGATACTATTATTAGTTTAAAATGACTTTGGGACTATTTTTCATATATATATATAGGTGTCTCCCTGACATATATATATGTATATATACCTATTCTATGTGTATATATCTACTCTCATCTAACCTGTCAGTGTGATTTTACTGTACTCTGCGCTGAATTGCTGGCTTTTCTAAGGACACGGGTGCGTAAAAATCGGACAGCACTCGCATGGTGCGAGTGGTGTGCGTTTTTTTTCTCGCACCCATTGACTTGCATTGGCGAGTCTCGTCCGAGAATCTCAGCAATACGCAGCATGCTGCGATTTTTTTCTCAGCCGACACAGATTTTTCTCAGTCCGATTTCGGCTGGGAAAAAAATCGCAAATGGAGTGTCACATATTGATTAACATTGGTCCGAGTGCAATCCGATTTTTTTATCGGATTGCACTCGTCCGTTTTCCTCACAAGTGGAGATGAGCCCTAACAGCCGTGGGTGGAATCATGATACACCCGCTGCTGTTAACCTGTTAAGTGCAACTGTCAGGCTATATTCACACTTTGCGGATTTTGCTGCGGATCCGCAGCGGACTTGACCGCTGCGGATCCGCAGCAGTTTCCCATGAGTTTACATTTCAATGTAAACCTATGGGAAACAAAAAACGCTGTGCACATGCTGCAGAAAAATCCGCGCGGAAACGCTGCGGATTACATTCCGCAGCATGTCACTTCTTTTCTGCGGATTTTCAGCTGCTCCAATAGAAAACTGCAGTTGAAAATCCGCAGAAGAAAACGCAGTAAAAACCGCGATAAATCCGCAGTAAAAACCGCGATGGGTTTTCACTGCGGATTTTGCAATTCCGCTGCGGAAAAATCCGCAGTGGAATCTGCAAAGTGTGCACATAGCCTCAAACTGTGACAGGGGCATTTAGCATGCGCTTCCGGCAAGAGGTCAAGATATCGGGTCACCAATGGGTTGGCATGACAACCAGAGGTCTCCAGCAGCTCGCTCATAGCAAGTCAGCAATTCTGCTACATACAGGCGATCTGATCATCGCCTGTATGTAGCAGAGCCGATTGGGTTATGGCAGCTTCTAGTCTCGCATGAAGACTATTGAAGCATGCCAAAAGTTAAAAAAAAAAAAAAAAAAAGAGTTTTTAAAAATATTTAAAAAATGAAAAAAAATTAAAGTTCAAAACCCCCCTTTCGCCCTATTCAAAATAAAACAATAAAAAAACAAACATACACATATTTGGTATTGCCGCATTCAGAATCACCTGATCTATCAATATAAAAAAAGAATTAACCCGATTGTTAAACTGCATAACGAGAAAAAAAGTCAAAACGCCAGAATGACGTTTTTGTTGGTTCCAACAACATTGCATTAAAATGTAATAACGGGCGATCAAAAAATGGTATCATTAAAAATGACAGCTCGGCTCGCAAAAAATAAGCCCTCACCTGACCCCGGATTACGAAAAATGGAGACGCTATGGGTATTGGAAAATGGCACAATTTATTTATTTTTTTAAAACTTTGGAATTTTTTTTTACCACTTAGATATAAAATAACCTAGACATGTTTGGTGTCTATGAACTTGTAATGACCTGGAGAATCATAATGGCAGGTCAGTTTTAGCATTTAGTGAACATAGCATAAAAGCAAAACAAAAAAACAATTGTGGATTTGCACTTTTTTTGCAATTTCACAGCACTTGTTTTTTTTTTTTCCTGTTTTCGAGTACACGATATGTTAAAACCAATGGTGTCGTTCAAAAATACAACTCGTCCCGCAAAAAAACAAGCCCTCATACGGCTATATTGACTGAAAAAGAAAAAAAAAGTTATGGCTTTGGGAAGAAGGGGGAGCAAAAAAATGAAAACGCAAAAATGAAAATACCTCCAGTGTAGAAGGGGTTAAAATGCCACAAATGTCAAAAACAAAACTTGCAGCTTCTTTGAGAACAAATGCAAATTTGACCTTAATCCAGCAACGTTTCCAGTTTCTGAACCTTGGGACACGGTGATATATGAGATTCTTAATGTTAAAACCATAATTTCTCTGTCGTTACAGATATTTATTATCCCTGCTGACACGGGGGACTGATGAACACAGTAAATAAGCTGCTTATATGCTTGTTTGTGGCTCTTAGAGGAAGATCGTTCATCATGTGAAGTCATCCAGATTATCACACGTAACTGACCATTTGCAATTCTTATTTACATGGTAAAGCGGTTCTCCTGTAATCCGTCTTCTTAATATACCAGCAGGAGTTATTCGTATGGAGATGTTACAGGTGTTTTCCTTTTTTTATTCCCTGAGGTCTGGTCCTCCAGGGACCCGGAAAAAACAGTATGAGAAATATAAATGATGATGGATGATTGATGGGCTGGTGCTGCATAAGAGAAAACATTCTAATATGTCACGTACCGAATCATCATACATAGTAAGGTTGGTTACATCGCGGTCATGGTGTGAATGTGGACCGCGAAGTCCAGACCGGCCGTAAGACTCTTATCCCACTTCCTACGGCATCATATATGTCTGTGAGGGTGTTGGACGGTTTGGAGACCGTGGTCCATATTCAGACCATGAATGTCAGACGTATGAAACTGGCCTTCAGTTAAGTCTCCACTATGAGCTTTAGACTCAATCTTGCCTTGCGCAGGCGTGTACTATGGAGGACAGAGAATGAACTTCAATCCAATATTGCAGCCAGCATGCAGCCAGCGGGTAAGGAAAGGGTGAATCAAACACCCAAAAACCCCACCTCCATGCCTGAAGATTGTTCCCTCCAAATTCAGGTGATAGTGTCCCTTTAAAGACCTTTTTTCCTTTCTGGTCTTCGGGGGTTAATGCAGTTTCTTTCCCCCGGTGGCCGCTGATGTTACTGCATTGCTTCTAGCTCAGCTGATGCTTGTGATGACCACTCCCTCCATCCTTTAAAAGGTCACCTGGTTCATCAGCTGACTGTCGGTGTTAGTTCATTGTTCAGCGACCAAGCCGGGAGTAGGATCTAGCTGGGATCTGCTGATCTTCTGCTGTGTCCGTTTAATCTGGTGTTTCTCCCTGTTGTGCTGTCTCTTGCTGAATTAAGCTAAGTTTGGGTTTCTTTTTCATTGCTTGTTTTCCTATTAGTTGTTCTAGTTTACACTGGTGCAGTCCACTCTTGGGGGGAGTGGGGGTCACTATAGGGTCTGCATAGGAGACAGGGTTACGCTGGCGGCTCGGGCCTCCCTACCTTCAAGGGTACCCCCGAGATAAGGGTTAGCCAGGGCCCCTATAGTGGCAGGAACAGGTGCGGGTTCCAAATACTCCGTCCTGCCCCTTTATTGCCGTAATCGGCATGACAACCCATTTGTGGACATTGGGCCCTTATACCACCCTCATGGAGTCTGTTGCTGACAGTTTGAGCAGACACATCGATGTTACTGGCCTGCTGTTGGTCACTCTGCAGGGCTCTGGCACTGCTCCTCCTATTCCTCCTTGCACATAGGAGGAGGTAACGGTCCTACTGCTGGGTTGTTGCCCTCCTACAGCCCCCTCCACGTGTACTGGTCTGTCTCCTGGTATCTGCTCCATGCTCTAACCACTGTGCTGACAGACACAGCTACCCTTCTTGCTACAGCTTGCATTAATATCCCATCCTGGATGAGCTGCACTACCTGAGCAATGTCTTTGGGTTGTAGACACCGCCTCATGCTACTGTACAGTACATCTAGGGTTGAGAACAATGACCAAATGCAAAAGTGACCAATACAACAACCAAAAAGGATGAGAACAGAGAAATGGTCTGTGGTCTCCCCCTGCAGAACTACTCCTTTATAGGGGTTGTCTTGCGAATTACCTATCATTTCTACCTGTTTGTTCCTTCTGCACAACAGTAGGAGAAATTGATTTACAACGAGTGTTGCTTCATAATTGGACAGGTTAATTTCACAGAAGTGTGATTGACTTGGAGTTATATTGTGGTGTTTAAGTGTTCCCTTTATTTTTTGAGCAGTGTATTTTCCAAGCACATTAGCTCATCTCTTCATTCCCAACTGATACCCGATTAATCCACTTTTCCCCTCTGTCACTGTCTTCCCCAATAGTATTTTGAACTGAATTTGCAGGGACACGGACTAAGAATGATTTGCAAGGCTGTCCACTCCATACTTCTCTGACCTAATATCCCACTACCTCCCCACATACTATCTCCTTGTTTGCACTCCTCTTGTCTGCCTCCATGCTGTCTCCATACTCTAGAACTTGCTACTCAAATCATAAGTCTGCCTTCAAAACCTTCAAACATAACCTGAAAACCAACCTGCCCAGAAAAGACACCTTGCTGCAGGGCCGGACTGGCCATCGGGCAGTTCTGGCAAATGCCAGAAGGGCCGATGGCAGTAGTGGGCTGCTCGAGTGTGCCACTGTCGGCACACTTCCCCCACTGTCGGCACACTCCCTGCCCCGCATTCAACTATACCGGCGTCATAGACGCCGGTACAGTTGAATGCAATGATGGAGGAGAGAGCGTCTGCTGTCGCTCCCTCTCCCATGATTCCCCGCTCTGCCTGCCGCTTACACTGCGGGTGTGCTATGACGTCATATCATCGCGCACCTGCTGTGTGACCGGGCGGGCAGACTGCAGCTGCTGAGACCGGAGCCAGGAGCAGTGCAAGGCAAGAGGAAAGGTGAGTAGAGTCAGTGTTTTTTTTTATTATTATTACATGGCATGGCTGCATTACATTCTATGGGGCTGGGCAGCGCTGCATTATATTGTATGGTGGCTGTGCTGCATTACATTCTATGTGGACTGGCTGCATTGCATTCTATGGGGGCTGTGCTGCATTGCATTCTATGGGGGCTGTGCTGCATTACATTCTATGGGGGCTGTGCTGCATTACATTCTATGGGGGCTGTGCTGCATTACATTCTATGGGGGCTGTGCTGCATTACATTCTATGGGGGCTGAGCTGAAATGCTGGATACAGCTGTAATTATGTTATATAGTTGTGTTACACTCCCCTCACTTCTTGTAACCTACAAGTGTACAAAGATATTATACAGTCACCATGTGACAAGTGGGCCTGTGTGACTTCAAATGCCAGGGCTGAATTTTAGTCCCAGTCCGGCCCTGCCTTGCTGCCACTAAACAGTACCATCTTGCACTTTGTTATGTACTGATAAATGAACATATTTCACTGTAAACCCTGTTTTCACATGGCAATGTGAGGGCTTTTTCGGGATGAGTTGTACTTTTAAATGACACCATTGGTTTTACCATTTCATGTACTGGAAAACAAGAAAAAAAAATCCAAGGGCGGTGAAATTGCAAAAAAAAGTGCAATTCCACAACAATTTTTTTTTTTTAATCATGTTCACTAAATGCTAAAACTGACCTGCCATTATGATTCTTCAGGTCATTACAAGTTCGTAGATACCAAGCATGGATGGGTTCTTTTTTTAAGAGGTGAAAAAAAAAAAAACAAAACAAAGTTTGCGTTTTGACTTTTTTTCTCGCTACGTCGTTTACCGATTGGGTTAATTCTTTTTATATATCGATAGATCGAGCAATTCTGAAAGCAGCGAAACCAAATGTGTGTTTTTTTTTTTTTTAATTGTTTTATTTTTAATGGGGTGAATGGGGGGTAATTTAAACTTTAATATATTTTTTATTATTGTAAAAACATTTTTTCTTACATATTACTGGCTTCAATAGTGTCCATGGGAGACTAGAAGTTGCAATCATCCGATCGCTTGTGCTACATAGAGAAGGGCTGCAGCCCTGATCTATGTAGCAGAAATGCTCACTTGCTATGAGCACCGACCACTGGATGGCGTTCATAGCAATTCGGCAATGACAATTGTCATGCCAACCCATTGGTGACCCGCGATCATGTGACACGGGCGCCGATGGGCAGGATTAGTGAGGCGCTTCTGGTACATTCACGTTAAATGCCACTGTCAGAGATTGACAGCGTCATTTACCAGGTTAACAGCCATGGGTGGATCGCGATTCCACCCGCTGCTGTTAGGGGCACATGCCAGCTGTTCAAATCAGCTGACGTGTCAGGAAAGATGTCGGCTAAGCGCTGGAGCCCTCATCAAAGGGAAAGACCTGACATGCGTCGTACATGTATGGCGCATGTCATGAAGTGGTTAAAGAGGACGATTCACCATATTTTTCATGTTGAACTGGACACACCATGTAATAGCGTCTGCAGAGTGGAATAAAAAGTTGTTTCTTAAGTTTTGCTTTATCATTGTGAAGAAATTAGCAATCAAGTATTGTATTTGTCACCTAATTAGTTAACTTTAGTTACATGCTGACCAATCATACACAGGCAGCAACACAGAGGTGTAGAAGGATCTGTGATGATGTCATTAGGGTCACATGACATAAGTGCACAGGTCCTGTCAGCCAGTGTGTGCAGCCTAAATAAGCAGTGATATATTACACAGCGCAGATATGTGGAGCCATTAACTGTGGTTAATATTTCCACACTCAGTGCTTATGTAGGCTGCACACTCTGGCTGGCAGGACCTGTGGACTCTGGTCATGTAACCCTCATGACATAATCACAGGTCCTTCTGCACTTCTATGTTGCTGCCTGTTTAACCCCTTTACCCCCCAAGTGTGGTTTGAACGTTAATGACCAGGCCAATTTTTACAATTCTGACCACTGTCCCTTTATGAGGTTATAACTCTGGAACGCTTCAACGGATCCTGGTGATTCGGACAATGTTTTCTCGTGACATATTGTACTTCATGATAGTGGTAAAATTTCTTTGATATTACCTGCGTTTACTTGTGAAAAAATGGAAATTTGGTGAAAATTTTGCAACTTTGAATTTTTATGCCCTTAAATCACAGAGATATGTCACACAAAATACTTAATAAGTAATAATAATGATAATAATGAGTAATAATTTCCCACATGTCTACTTTACATCAGCACAATTTTGGAACCAAAATTTTTTTTGGTTAGGGAGTTATAAGGGTTAAAAGTTGACCAGCAATTTCTCATTTTTACAACGCCATTTTTTGTGACACCATTCTAAAAACTGCACATCTCAAGGTGCTCAAAATCGCATTCAAGAAGTTTATTAACCCTTCAGGTGTTTCACAGGAATTTTTGGAATGTTTTAAAAAAAAAAAAAAATGAACATTTCACTTTTTTTCACAGAAAATTTACTTCAGCTCCAATTTTGTTTTATTTTACCAAGGGTAATAGGAGAAATTGGACCCCAAAAGTTGTTGTCAAATTTGTCCTGAGTACGCTGATACCCTATGTGTGGGGGTAAACCACTGTTTGGGCGCATGGCAGAGCTCGGGAGGGAAGGAGCGCCATTTGACTTTTCAATGCAAAATTGACTGGAATTGAGATGGGATGCCTTTTCGGGTTTGGAAAGCCCCTGATGTGCCTAAACAGTGGAAACCCCCCAATTCTAACTGAAACCCTAACCCAAACACACCCCTAACCCTAATCCTAACAATAACCCTAACCACACCTCTAACACTAATCCCAACCGTGAATATAATCCAAACTCTAACTTTAGCCCCAACCCTAACTTTAGCCCTAACCCTAACGGGAAAATGGAAAGAAATACATTTTTTAAAATTTTATTACTTTTCCCTTACTAAGGGGGTGATGAAGGGGGGTTTAATTTACTTTTATAGCGCTTTTTGGTGGATTTTTATGATTGGCAGCCGTCACACACTAAAAGACGCTTTTTATTGCAAAAAATAGATTTTGTGTCTCCACATTTTGAGAACTATAATTTTTCCATATTTTGGTTCACAGAGTCACATGAGGTCTTGTTTTTTGCGGGACGAGTTGATGTTTTTATTGGTACCATTTTCGGGCTCATGACATTTTTTGATCGCTTCTTATTCCAATTTTTGTGATGTAGAATGAACAAAAAACAGCTATTCATGAATTTCTTTTGGGGGAGGAGTTTATACCGTTCCACGTTTGGTAAAATTGATAAAGCAGTTTTATTCTTCGGGTCAATACGATTACAGTGATAACTCATTTATATAATTTTTTTTATGTTTTGGCGCTTTTATACGATAAAAACTATTTGATATGTAAAATATTTTTTTTTGCATCACTTTATTCTGAGGACTATAACTCTTTTATTTTTTTCATTGATAATGCTGTATGGTGGCTCGTTTTTTGTGGGATAAGATGATGTTTTCAGCGGTACCATGGTTATTTATCTGTCTTTTTGATCGCGTGTTATTCCACGTTGTGTTTGGCGGTATGATAATAAAGCGTCGTTTTTTGCCTCTTTTTTTTACGGTGATCACTGAACGGGTTAACTAGGGGGACAGTTTTATAGGACGGGTCGTTACGGACGCGGCGATACTAAATATGTGTACTTTTATGGTCTTGTTTTTTTTTTTACATAGATAAAGAAATGTATTTATTGGAACAAAAAAAAATAAATAAATAATATATATATATTTATATATTTCCGAGGGCCCCTTGTAGTCCACGGCAGCTTCCGGTCCCAGGGTTGGTATGAGCACAGGACCTGTGATGACGTCGCGGTCACATGACCGTGACGTCATGGCAGGTCTTTCTAGCGCAGGGCCTGTGATGACATCGCGGTCACATGACCGTGACGTCATGGCAGGTCCTTCTCGCGCAGGGCCTGTGATGACGTCGCGGTCACATGACCATGACGTCATGGCAGGTCCTTCTCCCATACCATCTTTGCCACCGTAACCTGCAACGGAAGATGGTGGGCGGCACGAGCGACTACGGAGGGTGAGTATAGCAGGTTTTTATTATTATTATTCTAACGCATCAGGTATTCTAGAATATGCATGTCCACGTAGTATATTGCCCAGCGACGTAATATATTGCCCAGTGACGTAGTATATTGCGCAGCCACGTAGTATATTGCCCAGTTACGTAGTATATACTACGTAGCTCGGCAATATACTACGTAACTGGGCAATATACTACGTGGCTGCGCAATATACTACGTAGCTCGGCAATATTGCGCAGCCACGTAGTATATTGCCCAGTGACGTAGTATATTGGCCAGCGAAGTAGTATACATAGTAACATAGTAACATAGTTAGTAAGGCCGAAAAAAGACATTTGTCCATCCAGTTCAGCCTATATTCCATCATAATAAATCCCCAGATCTACGTCCTTCTACAGAACCTAATAATTGTATGATACAATATTGTTCTGCTCCAGGAAGACATCCAGGCCTCTCTTGAACCCCTCGACTGAGTTCGCCATCACCACCTCCTCAGGCAAGCAATTCCAGATTCTCACTGCCCTAACAGTAAAGAATCCTCTTCTATGTTGGTGGAAAAACCTTCTCTCCTCCAGACGCAAAGAATGCCCCCTTGTGCCCGTCACCTTCCTTGGTATAAACAGATCCTCAGCGAGATATTTGTATTGTCCCCTTATATACTTATACATGGTTATTAGATCGCCCCTCAGTCGTCTTTTTTCTAGACTAAATAATCCTATATATATACAGCACAGAGCCACGTAGTATATTGCCCAGTGACGTAGTATATTGCACAGCGAAGTAGTATACAGCGCAGAGCCACGTAGTATATTGGCCAGTCACGTAGTATATTGCCCAGCCAGGTTTGTCACAGGTGAAAAAATAAAAAATAAACAAACATACTCACCTTTCCGAGGGAGCCCTTGTAGTCCACGGCAGGTTCCGGTCCCAGGGTTGGTATTAGCGCAGGGCCTGTGATGACGTCGCAGTCACATGACCGTGACGTCATGGCAGATCTTTGTAGCGCAGGCGCGCAAGGCCTGTGATGACGTCGCAGTCACATGACCATGACGTCATGGCAGGTCCTTCTGCCACCGAAACCTGCAACGGAAGATGGCGGCCGGCGCGAGCTGCTGCAGAGGGTGAGTATAGCAGTTTTTTATTATTATAAGTATTATTATTATTTAACATTACATTTTTTACTATTGATGCCGCATAGGCAGCGTCAATAGTAAAAGGTTGGGGACACACAGGGTTAATAGCGGCGGTAATGGAGTGCGTTACCCGCGGCATATCGCGGTCCGTTACCGCCGGCATTAACCCTGTGTTAGCAGTGACCGGAGGGGAGTATGCGGGCGACAGGCACTGACTGCGGGGAGTAAGGAGCGGCCATTTTCTTACGGACTGTCCCCGTCGCTGATTGGTCTCGCCAGCTGCCTGTCATGGCTGCCGCGACCAATCAGCGAATGAATAACCGTGACAGAAGGACAGACAGACGGAAGTGACCCTTAGACATTTATATAGTAGATTTTTTTTTCTTTATTTAGGAATTTTTTTTTTTTTTACTTTGTCCCGTGGAGGACATGACTATATAGGGTCAGATCACTGATCTGACACTTTGCTGTGCACTGTGTCAGATCACCTGCTCAGAGCAGGCGCTTGGAAGCCACCTCACTGCAGGACCCAGAAGGCCCCCCGCAGCCATTTTAGATCCGGGCCTGCAGGGAGGAGGAGGTAAGAGACCCTCGGAGCAATGCGATCACATCGCGTTGCTCCGAGGGTCTCAGGGAAGCACGCAGGGAGCCCCCTCCCTGCGCGATGCTTCCCTATGCCGCCGGAATGCTGCGATCATGTTTGATCGCAGTGTGCCGGGGGTTAATGTGCCAGGAGTGGTCCTTGACCACTCCTGACACATAGTGCCGGATGTCAGCTACGAGTCAGCTGACACCTTGCCCTGATCGGCCGCTCTCCCCCCGTGAGCGCGGCTGATTGGTGATGACGTACTATCCCGTCTGTGGTCATACGGGCCCATACCACCTTGACGGGATAGTACATCCGATGTCAGAAAGGGGTTAAGATTGGTCAGGATCATACTGGGAAAAGTAGACGCCCCTAGTAAAAACTACAACCCCTGGCAAAAATTATGGAATCATCGGCCTTGGAGGATGTTCATTCAGTTGTTTTATTTTGTAGAAAAAAAGCAGATCACAGACATGGCACAAAACTAAAGTCATTTCAAATGGCAACTTTCTGTCTTTAAGAAACACTAAAAGAAATCAAGAACACAAAATGTGGTAGTCAGTAATAGTTACTTTTTAAGAACAAGCAGAGGGAAAAATTCACTCATTTCTGAGGAAAAAATTATGGAATCATGAAAAACAAACAAACGAAAACACTCCAACACATCACTAGTATTTTGTTGCACCACCTCTGGCTTTTATTACAGCTTGCAGTCTCTGAGGCATGGACGTAATGAGTGTCACACAGGACTCTTCATTTCTGGCTCCAACTTTCTCTGATTGCTGTTGCCAGATCAGCTTTGCAGGTTGGAACCTTGTCATGGACCATTTTCTTCAACTTCCACCAAAGATTTTCAATTGGATTGAGATCCGGACTATTTGCAGGCCATGACATTGACCTTATGTGTCTTTTTTCAAGGAATGGTTTCACAGTTTTTGCTCTATGGCAGGATGCATTATCATCTTAAAAAAAATATTTCATCATCCCCAAACATCTTTTCAATTGATGGGATAAAAAAGTGTCCAAAATATGAACATAAACTTGTGCATTTCTTGAAGTTGTAATGACGGCCATCTCCCCAGTGCCTTTACCTGACATGCAGTCCCATATCATCAATGACTGTGGAAATTTGCATGCTCTCTTTAGGCAGTCATCTTTATAAATCTCATTGGAACGGCACCAAACAAAAGTTCCAGCATCATCACCTTGCCCAATGCAGATTCGCGATTCATCACTGAATGTGACTTTCATCCAGTCATCCACAGTCCACAATTGCTTTTCCTTAGTCCAGAGTAACCTTGTTTTTTTCTGTTTAGGTGTTAATGATGGCTTTCGTTTAGCTTTTCTGTATGTAAATCCCATTTCCTTTAGGCGGTCTCTTACAGTTTGGTCACAGACGTTGACTCCAGTTTCCACCCATTTGTTCCTCATTTGTTTTGTTGTGCATTTCCTGTTTTGGAGACATATTGCTTTAAGGTTCCGGTCTTGAAGCTTTGATTTCTTCCTTGGTCTACCAGTATGTTTGCCTTTTAACAACCTTCCCATGTTTGTATTTGGTCCAGATTTTAGACACAGCTGACTGTGAACAACCAACATCTTTTACAACATTGCGTGATGATTTACCCTCTTTTAAGAGTTTGATAATCCTCTCATTTGTTTCAATTGACATCTCTCATGTTGGAGCCATGATTCATGTCAGTCCACTGGGTGCAAAAGCTCTCCAAGGTGTGATCACTCCTTTTTAGATGCAGCATAACGAACAGATCTAATTTGATGCAGTTGTTAGTTTTGGGAACTGAAGTTTAGAGGGTGATTCCATAATTTTTTTTCCCACATAATTGAGTGAGTCCATAATTTTTTTCCCTCTACTTGTTCTAAAAAAGTAACCATTACTGACTACAACATTTTTTGTTCTTGATTTCTTTTAGTGTTTATTAAAGCCAGAAAGTTGCCATTTGAAATGACTTTAGTTTTGTGCCATGTCTGTGATCTGATTTTTTTTTTCTACAAAATAAAACAACTGAATGAACATCCTCCAAGGCTGGTTATTCCTTAATTTTTCCCAGGGTTGTACATAATAACTTTAGTAAAGTGCAAGTGAGATTAACTTACTAGGCACCAAATATTTATTTGCTAATAATTTCTACTCTCCATTGTAGAGTTAAGAAAAGACAAACGTTTTATTACGCTCTGCTGTCAGTATTACATGGTGTGTCCAGTTAAACATAAAAAAAAATTGGTTAAAGGTTCTTTAATCACATCTATTTAGATAGTATCCTATAGAACAGGGGTGTAAAAACTGCATTCCTCGAGGGCTGCAAACAGGTCATGTTTTTAGGATTTCCTTGTACTGCACAGGTGATGATTTAATCACCTATACAAATAATGAGTTGGTGATTAAATTATCACCTGTGCAGTACAAGGAAATCCTGAAAACATGATCTGTTTGCAGCCCTCGAGGAATGCAGTTTGACACCCCTGCTATAGAAGCATTGTATCTCGGGTCAAATGGTGCCAGACACTTTATACCAACACACTGCATTGCGTACGTATGTAAAATGTGATGGACCTTGTAGGACGCTCTACTTATGCATGACCTCTCATGATTACTGTGGAATTAAAACATGCTCATATTTTGATGTGAAACAAGGTCTTCCTCAGCCCTAGAGACGTGACCACACAATGTTCCACCTGAGTCTGCCGCACCTAATTCGGCAGATTATATGACCAAAACGTCTTCTTACAACATTTACCTGAATGCCAAGTTTTCTCCAAGAACTATATATAATTGCAGGCCTATATACAGCATAAAGTACAATACAACAAGGGATTGGCATAACATTGGCCAAGGGAACAAGCCTCCCACTGCCGTGCAGGTTACTTGCACACAACTCTTCTAGGTGCCTCAGCCCTAAAGATTAATTCAGACACCACAAAATCTAAATTTAACATCTAATTTGGAATAAAAGGTCTCAGAATAGGGATATTGCAGATTTAAAAATCCATTTTAGCTGCATTGTTTAATAAGAGTTTGAGCAGAGTCTCATCAGTGACCTAATGTGGTGGGAGGCACAGTGAATAGTGTTGAGCGAACGTGATTGGATAAGGTGGTATCTGATCATGCTCATGCGCTAACCGAGAGTTTTCGACGTGCTCGAATAATATGTTCGAGTCCCCGCGGCTGCAAGTTTCATGGCTGTTGGACAGCTGCAACACATGCAGGGATTATCTAGCAAACAGGCAATCTCTACATGTGTTGCGGCTGTCAAACAGCCGTGAGGACTCCAACATATCTTTCAAGCACGCCGAAGACACTCTGGTAGCACCCAAGGATGCTCGGATAACACCTTATCCCAGCACATTCGCTCATCACAAGCAGGTAAGCTTGCCTCAAATTCTCAGGGGCACTAAATTTCTGGGGCTCCCCACTGCCAACGTTATAAACTGTATCCATAAACATCTTATAATCTACAAATATACACATTACATACTAAAATAGGTTCACCATTTTGTTTAGCTTTTTTAGAAATTAAAGTGTAAACTTGCAAAGTTTAAAAAAACAAAGATTTAGTTGAAGAAATAAATAGCTTTAAATTGAAAAAAAAAAAATTGTATAAAGAAAGTATAAAAATCAGTGACAAAATAAGGGAAGCTACAGTGGTGTTTGCCCCAAGTACAAATTTTCTAAAGTGAAAAAAAAGTGCTTTTTATATTTTAAATTTTGTGCCACTAAGAAGCGACGCGCGTCGATGATGCAGAGTTGCAGTGTACTGCACATGCGCAGACCTCCTGGCTGGGCTCCCATGGATCGCTGGATAAGCTCCACTTTGAACTCCATTAATGTGAACATATTGTTGATACAGTCGGATTCTGTGTTCGGTCAGGGAGCCATAGTTTCCCTGATCCACCACACTTTCTCCTATAGTCCACAGACATCAGTGTCCCAGCACAGGTGGCACAATAATGTCACTGCACCGTGCTCGCTCTGCCGACCCGCTTTATGTGCCGGGGAAAAGGGGATTCAGTTCTTCAGATTAAGAGAATGGAAACTTCATTTTATTGTGTGGGTGATGGCACAAAAGTGACATTAATACTTGTGAGGGGGGAAAAAAGGCACTAAAAAGTCTCGAAGGTAATTATTACCACCTCTGTGTTGTAAATAGATGTGCCATTAGGTCTTAATTCCAGTGATCCAATTAATGTACCCAATAATTGCACAAAAGAAAATTCAAAAATCTACAACATATACCATAAAAAAACAAGCCCCTATACTGCAATATTCATGGAGGGGAAAAAAAAATTGGAGTCCCGGAAAAAGGTGACACAAAAATGATCTCTCCCCATAAAATATTCCCACGATGTAACTGATCCAGCGTTCTGCATCACCCACATGCCCTCATTCTACGCGCGTCCCAGCTGGCATCTCCAGAAGCGATCCAGTAATATATTCCTATGCGGCAGGAAGTGAACTGTGATGGTTGAGGCACCATTCTAATGGATCATGATAAAAGATCAATGCAAAACGCATTTCTTTTCTTTTTTCTTGTGGCGCGGACTGATTATTTATGGTGCTATGCCGTCTACCCACAGCTTTAATTAGACACAGCAAAACAAGCGTGTCTCTGCCATTTCCCGAGGAGGCCATAGAAAATGAAATGAGTCATTAAGCCCAGTTAGCTCATGGAAAATATACACACACCTCATCCCTCAGTCTATCCTCTACCTGATCAATCATCGTAATGCCAACAGACGACTTTTTTCTGCATCGCTGCTAAAGATGATATTATGGGTTATTTTTAATAGACAAATTACTCAACATTTTCCATTTCGTATTTAAGTTTATTCCTTTCTCATTTTCCAGATTTTTTTTTTTTTTAATGGAATGAAATGTACTGTTACCAGAAAACCAAACACAACCGGTATGCAATTACACCACATACTGAAAGTTATTCTAACATAACCATACTGCTTAATATCCATTTCTCGCCTCCCCGAATGGAGAAACCTCATGGAGGCTTCAGGTGGGTTGGGCAGGGCACGGGAGCTTTACCATCTTCTACGCAAATTCCGAGTTCTCCCTTTATTCCGGAAGAATCGGATAGTATGGACAGGCAAGGTTGACATTAATACAGTTCTCTCCATTTCTGTCGGAATCCCCAAGAAACTGTATTCCGAAGAGAGCATCAATCTTCCTATTCACTTGAATGAGGCCATTGTCTCGCAAACTGGTGGACACAGACAGAAGATGGCCCTGGTCAAGAACAGTACATGGGTCTTTTGCAGTCTAATAGCTCATCATAATACACAATTGCACCTGCTTTGGAGGTGCTAGTGGCCCCCATTGCCTTTTGGCCCCCTGTGTGGCTGCATAGGATGCCCCAATGATATGTCTACAATTGGTCTGACCTCGGTCCTGACAGTAATCATCCAGATGTGCACAAAAACATGGTTAACTATATACAGTTTTTCTGGGATTCCCACAGAAACGCCCTAAGGTAGTGCTTTGTATTAATGGAATTATTCAGCTTTTGGCTACAAGTCTGCAATCACTCTAGTCTCGTGGCCGCAAGTATGAATTGCATACATGTGGTCATACACCGGCTTGAAGTGCGCTGTCTCGCTCAATTCGTCTGGTTAGAATTTGGATGAAAGTATGAAGATCGTGAAAATCGCATACTTGTGGTCATATGACCAACCAGTCTCGGCACCGGAGAATCCTCACACCGTGCACTGTAGAGGGGAATCTTTGCATAGATGACTGCTATAGTCTGAATCCCACTGGGTCTATGTTCTGGGGTCGATAGCACCCATGGGCCTCAATGAGGAACTTATTTTCAGGATTTTTGGGCTAACTGTAATCCCTATACTAAGCTGTTTGATCCACTCTTTTCCTTTTATTTTCTAAAGTCATGTTTGCTTTGGTTATTTACCTTGATATCTGTTCTTCATTTTCTACATTAGGATGATACTAAGTTTGTGGTTCCAACTATGTATATAATCTCGCTTATCCTGACTTGTGGACCACCTTGATATGTTTGGACATCATTCTAGATGACCTTGGTCGTGATTTACCCGTCTGCCCTAACGAAGCTCACATCTTCCTCTGAATACCGAGTTCCACCACAGGATCTATTACATCGCCAGGAAAGGATGTTCTTCATAAAAAACTATGGGTTTTTTATACCCAGATAGATTAGCGAAATTAGGATTATTTAGTCTAGAAAAAAGACGACTGAGGGGCGATCTAATAACCATGTATAAGTATATAAGGGGACAATACAAATATCTCGCTGAGGATCTGTTTATACCAAGGAAGGTGACGGGCACAAGGGGGCATTCTTTGCGTCTGGAGGAGAGAAGGTTTTTCCACCAACATAGAAGAGGATTCTTTACTGTTAGGGCAGTGAGAATCTGGAATTGCTTGCCTGAGGAGGTGGTGATGGCGAACTCAGTCGAGGGGTTCAAGAGAGGCCTGGATGTCTTCCTGGAGCAGAACAATATTGTATCATACAATTATTAGGTTCTGTAGAAGGACGTAGATCTGGGTATTTATTATGATGGAATATAGGCTGAACTGGATGGACAAATGTCTTTTTTCGGCCTTACTAACTATGTTACTATGTTACATTTTTCTACATAACAGGACTCTGGGGACATACTCTATGATCATTAGCACACAATTTCTCCCATAACCAAATCGGATTTTTAATTCCTTTTTGTAATCAATATTGTTACATTTCATGGTTATTAAAATGTATACTGCAGTGAAGTTGGTGTCTGTACTGTTGAAGATTGTGTTTCTTCACATTGAGTGCACTCATTTATCAACCTTTCCTTCCCCTTTTATTTAATTACTCATGTCTGTTGCCTTTTTCTCATTTCCCCTCTTTTATATTTAATTTTTATTTTATTTATTCATTTTTTATTCATAATATTGTCCCTCTTTAGTTTGGTTCCATCCTTGTCTTTTTTCATTTTTCACCATACTCTTCCTCGTTAATTTACAGTCCGTGCACAATAATTCTTTTGAATATTATTTTCCTTTCTCCATATTTAAAAGTAATTACTTATATTTATATATACTTTTTTGCATTTTATTTTTGTCATCCTGCCCTATGCACTTTGTCTGTTCTGCTCCATTTCACGTTTTCATTTTGTCAAACTTATATTGTGTTCTTTTTCTGTCTTGTTTCTCGTCCCTTTTCCCACCTTTGCAGTTTTCTTTGCATCCAAAATTTCAGTGTTCTACCTGTGTACTCATGGTTTCTTTACCACATGTCTGGGTGGGTAGGCCTGCCCCTGCCCTGCCCAGATTTGCAGGCCACCCCCTGCCTACCCAGATTTGCAGGCCACGCCCCACCCCTGCCTGCCCAGATTTGCAGCTCTACCTGCTTACTATCGGTACGCATTCAATTCCTCTTCTCTTGTCTCCCGGGAGCTGCGCACGCGCACTGTCACCTGCATCCATCCTTGTGCTTTGCGCATGTGCAATCACGCTCTATTGGCAGAGACGTCTGCCAGTACTTTACATGCGCATCACTATTACCGCACTTCCGGCCTCCATCCACAGACCACATCGGTAAGTTTTTAATGATTTGCTTTCTGTTTATACCGGACACTCACATTTGTGCCACATTCCCCTGACTAAGCTCCGGGCGAAACGCGTGGAATGGGTCCCATTACCGGTCAGATGGCCTGTGCGACTTTGCCTGCATTCTGTGGCTCTTAGGCTAGTCAGGTGGCGCCACTCCAGATGACTGACAGGTGTCTCATGTGCTGGATTAGTCCTGCCTGTCCCCATGGTCCCTGGGCGGGACCATGGGTACAGGGAGAGAAAAGTATACCTGGCTGCAATCATCCAGCTAGACTTTGAGTCATGCTGTCCGTGGTTTGGGCAGCATGAATCAAATATATGTTCTGGCATTTCAGAAAAAAAATAGAATTATTCTTACCGTTAATTCGGTTTCTAGGAACCTTCCACGACGGCATATGGAGGTTGTCTCTTTGCCCTAATGGGGAACAGGAAACACAGAGAGGTTTAAAAGGACCTCCCACCTGCCAGTGACTTACAACTGAAACCATAGCACCGGTTTACCTTCTGAATCCCAGAACTAGTCCAGGAATATGTATCGGGTGGGAAATTAGTGCCGTCGTGGAAGGTTCCTAGAAACCGAATTAACGGTAAGAATAATTCTATTTTCTCTAGTCACCTTCCACGACGGCATATGGAGGAATACCAACTAATTTGGCACTAGGGAGGGACTAGTCCTTATTGGACAATACATCTAATCTGTAATGTTTAGAGAAGGTATGAAGTGAAGACCACGTTGCTGCCCTGCAGATCTGCTCTGGGGATGCACCTGCTCTTTCTGCCCAGGAGACTGACATAGATCTTGTTGAATGGGCCTTGATTCCTACTGGAGGTATTTTGTTTTGAGCAAGGTAGGCTTCCGTTATAGCCTTTTTGATCCATGTAGCAATGGTACTTTTTGCTACTTTTTTACCCTTATTTTGCACAGAGAGATGGACAAAGAGGTTATGATCTATTCTGAAAGCACGGGTCTGATCTAAGTATTGCAGCAGAATACGTCGGACATCCAGAGTGTTAAATCTTCTTTCTTCCGAGTTTGCAGGATTATGGCAAAAGGTTGGTAGAACAATCTCTTGGGAACGATGAAAGTCAGAGACTACCTTCGGAAGAAAAGAAGGATCTAGACGAAGTACTATTGAGTCATCTCTCACTAGAAGATACGGCTCTCTTATAGATAAGGCTTGTAGTTCACCCACTCTTCTAGCCGAAGTTATGGCTACCAAAAACACAGTTTTATAGGCAAGATTTTGAAGAGAGCAGGAGGACAAAGGTTCAAAAGGCGGGCCTGTAAGACCTTGGAGCACCACATTAAGATCCCATGGGGGAACTATGATCTGTTTTCTAGGATTCATCCTAGTTGCTGATGTTAAGAACCTTTTGATCAGCGATTCCCTGCTAGATCTTGATCAAAAAAGGAACTAAGTGCCGAGACCTGGACCTTGAGAGTACTGGGTCTAAGACCCATTTCTAAGCCTGTTTGTAAAAAATCTAAGATGTTAGGTATATTGGGCTTGAGAGGGTCTGAAAGGTTAGGCAAACAAAACGACGAAAACTTTTTCCAGATTTTGTTGTAGATGGCGTTGGTTACTGGCTTTCTCGATTTTTGGAGAGTAGCTATGACAAGGTCCGATAGTCCTTCTGCTTTCAAGACTTGGGCTTCAGTAACCATGCCGCTAAGTTCCATTTCTGAGGGTCTGCGTGGAGAATAGGACCCTGAGAGAGGAGATTGTTTTTTTTAGAGGTAACATTACCAGTCCATCCACTTGTAGTTGAATGATCAAGTTGAACCAACTTCTTTTGGGCCAAAAAGGAGCTATCAGGATAGTCGGAGTCCCTTCTATTCGTATCTTCCTTAGAACCTTTGCAAGGATTGGGATTGGCGGAAACGCATAGGCAAGCTGGAAGTGCCAATCTTGGACTAAGCCATCCACTCCTCTGGGATTGCCTCTTGGGTTCAAGGAAAAAAAGGTTTTGACTTTTGCGTTCTGGTGAGAGGCAAAGAGGTCGACCTCTGGAAGACCCCACTTTTTTTACTAGCATGTTGAACGTTTGAAGATCCAGGCTCCATTCGCCAGGATGAATGTCCTGGCGACTCAGGTAGTCTGCTTGAATATTTGCAGTCCCTTTTAGGTGAATTGTCGTCAGGGACAGTAAGTGTTTTTCGGCCCAATAAAAAATTCGAGCGGAGATCTTTTTCAAACTGAGGAATTTTGTACTGCCCTGGTGCTTGATATGAGCCACCATGGTCATATTGTCTGAATAGATCTGGACATGTTATTATTATTATTTATTATTATTATACATTTTTATAGCGCCATTTATTCCATGGCGCTTTACATGTGAATACGGGGCAAATATAGACAAATACATTAAACATGAGCAGATAACAAGGCACACGAGTACATAAGGAGGGAGGACCCTGCCCGCGAGGGCTCACAGTCTGCAGGGGGTGGGTGAGGATACACTAGGAGAGGGAAGAGCTGGCTGTGCGGCTGTTCAGTAGGTTGAGGATCACTGCAGGCTGTAGGCTTGTCGGAAGAGATGAGTCTTCAGGTTCTTTTTGAAGGTTTCTATGGTAGGCGCAAGTCTGATGTGTTGGGGTAGAGAGTTCCAGAGTATGGGGGAAGCACGGGAGAAGTCTTGGATGCGGTTATGGGAAGAAGAGATGAGAGGGGAGTAGAGAAGGAGGTCTTGGGAGGATCGGAGGTCGCGTGTAGGTAGGTACCGGGAGACCATGTCACAGATGTATGGAGGAGACAGGTTGTGGATGGCTTTGTATGTCAGTGTGAGGGTTTTGAACTGGAGTCTCTGGGCGATAGGAAGCCAGTGAAGGGCTTGACACAGGGGAGAGGCTGGGGAATAGCGGGGGGACAGGTGGATTAGTCGGGCAGCAGAGTGTAGGATGGATTGGAGTGGTGCCAGAGTGCTAGAGGGGAGTCCAGAGAGTAGGAGGTTGCAGTAGTCGAGGCGGGAGATGATAAGGGCATGCACTAGCGTTTTTGCAGTGTTGCGGTCAAGGAAAGCACGGATCCGGGAAATATTTTTGAGTTTGAGACGACAGGAGGAGGCAAGGGCTTGGATATGTGGCTTGAAAGAGAGGGCAGAGTCGAGGATCACCCCGAGGCACCGGGCGTGTGGGACTGGGGATAGTGAGCAGCCATTGACATTGATGGATAGGTCTGGTGGAGGGGTAGAGTGAGATGGGGGAAAGATTATTATTATTTATTTATATAGCGCCATTAATTCCATGGTGCTGTACATGAGACGGGGTTATATACAAAGTTTATAGATATTGTTTACAGTAAACAAATTTACAGTGACAGACTGGTACAGAGGGGAGAGGACCCTGTCCTTGCAGACTTACATTCTACGGGAGTATAGCAAGTATACCAACATGTTACATTGCACGGCACAGAGTATAGTGACATGTAACAGTGTACAGTACAGAGTATAGCGACATGTTACAGTGTGCAGCATAGAGTATGGTGACATGTAACAGTGTACGGTACAGAGTATAGCGACATGTTACAGTGTATGGCACAAAGTATAGCCACATGTTACAGTGTATGGCACAAAGTATAGCGACATGTTACAGTGTACGGCACAGTATAGCCACATGTTACAGTGTACGGCACAGAGTATAGCGATATGTTACAATGTACAGTACAGAGTATTGTGACATGTTACAGTGTACAGCACAGAGTATAGTGACATATTACAGTGTGCAGCACAGAATATAGTGACATATTACAATGTACAGTACGGAGTATAGCGACATGTTACAAACTCCAGGGTTCTCCCCACCACCCTAGAGTAGTGGTTGTCTCAGCTCCAGGGTTCTCCCCACCACCCTAAAGCAGTGGTTGTCTCAGCTCCAGGGTTCTCCCCACCACCCTAGAGCAGTGGTAGTCTCAGCTCCAGGGTCCTCCTTGCCACCCCAGAGCAGTGGTGGCCTCAACTCCAAGGTCCACCCCATCACCCTAGATCAGTGGTGGCTTCAGCTTCAGGGTCTTCCCTGCCACCCTACAGCAGTGGTGGCCTTAGCTCCAGCGCACACTTTTCCCAGTTATATCCATAGTTTTGCCCCTACACCACAGAGTAGAGCATGCAGACATGTTGACAAGAAATCTGATGGCTTGCTGCTAGCAGGGCCTCTTCCACAGCTTTGAGCTCTCTGAAATTTGACGATTTCTCGCTGATTGACTGGTTCCAAAGACCTTGGTAAGGAACATGATTTATTATGGCTCCCCAGCCCCTCCTGCTGGCATCGGTCTTGATCGTGGTTAGCGGAAGCTGAATCTAGCTCACACCCTTCAGGAGGTTTCTGGAATTCATCCACCATGTTAAGGATGCTTTCACTCGACCGGGTGTGTGAATCCTTTTTGTTAGAGTGCCAGGTCGACCATCCCACCTGTCTAGAATGTGGGTTTGGAGAATTCTTGAGTGAGCTTGAGCCTAAGCCACCGATTGTATGCAGGCTGTCATGGAGCCTAAGAGAGACATTCCTTCTCGAAGAGTAGGCAATCTCGTCTCCTTGAATTTTCTGACTTTTGCTACTAATGGTAGCCTGTGATCGTCTGGGAGAAAGGACATCTGTCTTGCTGAGTCCAGAACCACACCCAAGAACTTTCTGGTTTTTGAGGGTTGAAGCTGAGACTTCTTCATGTTTGGAATCCAACCCAGAGACTTCAATATCTCCAAAGTGGTTGACACATGGGACATCAGGGTCATCTCGGTGGGGGCTACTATCAGGAGATCGTCCAGGTAGGGCACTATACAGACACCTTGGCTCCGGCTAAATGACACTGCCTCTGCCATGATCTTGGAGAATACTCTTGGTGCTGAGGAAATGCCGAAGGGAAGGACTCCAAACTGATAGTGCTCCACTCGATGACTCCCCTGTATCGCAAACCTGAGGTATTTTCTGTGTCTCGGGTGGATAGGAATGTGAAAATATGCATCCTTTAGATCGATGGTTGCCATAAAGGAGTGATGTCCTATCAGAGGAATTGCAGATCTTACAGACTCCATCTTGAACTTGCGATATTTCACATGTTGGTTTAGACCTTTTAGGTTTATAATAATTCGTACATCCCCCTGAGGGTTTGGGTACTAAGAATAGCCGGGAATAATGTCCTTTTCCCTGTTCCAGATGTGGAACTGGGGAGATCACATTTGATTTCATAAGATCCCTGAGACCCAATGTCAACAAATTGTGATCTCTTGAGGTCGGAAGGGTAGTAACTTTTAGACCCTGAGGGGGGGTCAATAGGCCCTCCTTGATGACATTGAGGACCCAGTGGGAACTGGTGATATTTTCCCACTGACCCACATATTTTGAGAGTCTCCCCCCTACCGGGTCGGAGTCATTGTTTGTCCTGTTGGGACTGTTGCTGCTGCTGCTGGGGGACAAAAATATTTTTCCCTTTGCGTAACTCCACCTGCCGGTTTTGCCTTTCCCTCTTGCTTGAGGGGGCTGAGACTGTGGGGCACGAAAAAAACGTTTCCTCGGTTGTTTTTGCTCCGGGAGTGCCTTTTTCTTGTCAGTAGCCTTGTCAAGAATATCGTCTAAGGCCGGACCGAAAACAATCTCCCTTAAAGGGTATAGCACACAACTTGGCCTTTGAGGTGATATCACCGCTCCACATTTTAAGCCAGAGGGCTCTTCTAGCAGAGTTGGAGAGTACGAGAGATCTGGCGGTTACTCTAACGGATTCTAGAGAAGCGTCAGCCAGAAACCCAGAGGCTCTATGCAGGATGGGAAGTGAATCTAATAATTCACCTCTTGGGGTACCCTGAGATATATGAGACTCTAATTTCTCCAACCAGCAGGAGAGGACCCGGGCAACACAAGTGGAAGCGACATTGGCCTTAAGGATAGACGTAGAAGTTTCCCAAGACTTTTTTAGGAGACTTTCAATCTTTCTGTCCATAGGATCCTTTAATTGTGAGGAATCCTCAAAAGGGAGTGCTGTTCTTTTGGCGACTCTAGCCACCTGCACATCAACCTTAGGAATGTCCAATTTGATTGTTTCACCCTCTAGAGGAAATCTATGCTTCATCTCTGAAGGGGTACTGAGGCGTTTCTCAGGCTGTTCCCATTCCTGATCAATCATACTAACAATGTTAGCGTGCACCGGGAACCCCACTCTCTTCTCCGATCTGAGCCTACCAAACATCTGATCCTGTACGGACTGCGGTTCATATTCCTCTTCTAGGCCCATAGTATTACGGACAGCAGAAACTAGATCCTCAATGTAATCTGAGGAAAAGAGTTATTTCCTGACCTCAGCTTTAGGTGATACAGGATCTTCCCAACCCACAGATGAAGTATGGGAGAGGTCTGAATCAGAGTCCGATTCAACCACCTGAATTTTTCTCTTTTTAGCTGGGGAATGTGGAGGTGGAGGAGTAAAAGCTGCTAACGAAGATTGCACTTCCTGTTTTACGAAGGAGCGAATTTCATCCAGCAGAGATGGTTGCTCAGCTTTTACAATCCTGTCAGTACATGGCTGGCAAAGCTTTTTGTCCCAGTTAGGAGGGAATTTAGTAGAACAGACTGGGCACTTCTTTTTAATAGCGGCTTTAGGGGCAGACTTTTCTCCCTGAAATGGAAAGGGAGAGAGGAGTAAGGACACTAAACCCCCTATAGGTACTACCTCCCGGATCCTATCCCTGCAAAACACTCACTGTAGCAGGGGTAGCGCTGTGCTCCGCAGGGCACAAGGAACCATCCATACTGGGGAAATAGCCTTACCTCAGTGGTGGTTCAGCAGGGTTTAAGAACGCTGTCCTGCACCTGCCTCCAGCAATCAAGAGTTCCCCCTCCCCCTCCAGGATCCATGTGAGGGGACGCCATTAGTCCGACATGCCGGCCGGCGATCCCGGAAGAACCGGCTTCCAGAGGAATGAAGGACTGGAAGTGACGCGCGAGACCGCCGACGTCACATCTGGAACGCCGAGCCGTCGATGGAGGGGGAGAACGCCGGGCAGCTCATGGAGGAGCCCGGTGAGGGATCCCAGGCCTGCTTTGCCCTCGTGGGGGCGCGGGAAGGCCGGGAGGGGGTCCCGAGGCACCTGCACAGCAGGACGACGGGAGCAGCAAAAGGAGGAGGCAGAACGCGACCACAGCTGCCCGGCTCTGACAGGCAAAGCCTGCATAAAGGTACCGCAGTCGCCGGCCACTACAGCACCTGGAGACCTCTCCCTGTCCCATGGGGAACAGGAAAGACACTGGCAGGTGGGAGGTCCTTTTAAACCTCTCTGTGTTTCCTGTTCCCCATTAGGGCAAAGAGACAACCTCCATATGCCGTCATGGAAGGTGACTAGAGAAATATAGCTTGAAAAGACTGCCATGGACCATAGTGAGAGACTATAGTAGTCAGTCGTCACTCCCAGACGAGTTTTACCAGCCAGGGGGTCGGCGCCTGACAAGATCTTCAAGCTATATATATTTTTTAGATTATATCTTGCAGCCAGGCTCTGATTCATGCCGCCCATAGTTTGGGCAGCATTGAATAAACTCAAAGGTTCCCTTCATTTGTAGTGCAGCTTACCAATTGCAGTACCACTTTTCACCACCATGGTAAGTAATAGATATCAATGAAATAGCGCCTCCCTCTCGAAATCGGTTTTGTAGAAAAAAAAAAAGACAATATGCTTAGAACTGCCTTATTGTGGAGTGTTACACAAATTGTCATTTTTTTTCTCCCAACTTCTTTCTTACAGCAATTTACTATTCTGTTCACCTAAACTGGAGCAACCCTTTTAAATACACATATCTGAAGACCTAGCTCATTTTAAATACCGCTTCTAAATCTATGCAAAGCAAAAATGCATGCAATAAAACAAAATGGTATACCGGTAAATAAAAAATGAAATTGACTTTCAGAAATGGGTCCAAAATTACCAATTTGATACCATATATAAAAATATGAAATTAAGCCGAATTTCTTTATTAAGGGGCATGTACTGGAAATAAGAAAGTTTTTAGAACATAATTTAAAAAATACAAACTGAAAACATAGCAAAATATATGATTTTTTTTTTTGTTTATAGCAACTGAGAGCTACCAGCCAATTTACTACCAAACTGGTATATATTTTATAATATTTTTTTTTTCTTAAAAAGACATGTAAATATATAATTCATATTTATACATTTTCTAGCTATATACACAAGGAAAGCATT
Source organism: Ranitomeya imitator (assembly GCF_032444005.1). Classification (NCBI taxonomy): domain Eukaryota; kingdom Metazoa; phylum Chordata; class Amphibia; order Anura; family Dendrobatidae; genus Ranitomeya; species Ranitomeya imitator. The sequence continues at coordinate 641,758,084 of NC_091285.1, forward strand.
TACCACTTTGCTGCCCATATTTATATTACATAATTAGCTTGAAACCTGTAAAAAAAAAAATTCCTGTTTTCAGGATGATCTAGGCCTTTATTCTGGAACTTGTCCCCCTTGCGGTGTAGGTCTGAACTATATTTAAGACTAGAACTACACTAAAAGGCGGCTTCGGCTACGAGCGACAAAATAGGCCTGACTCAAACAATCAAAACCAGCGGTAAACTGGAATATGCCCCGTACCGAGAGCTGGCCAGCAGAATTTCATTTGATATGGAATAAAATCAGTGTGCGAGATTTGAGCACAGTTCATTTGTGGTAGGTGCCTAAACATTCCTTCGATTTATTAAGACATGACACATTCATAAGATATGAAGCATAGCGGCGTCCTCATCAGTTTGTCTGTATTTAAGATTCAGTTCAACTAATGGCGGACAGAGCTGCATGAAGACATCTTTGCAGAAGGACCTTATCCCAATTTTTCGCGCCAAAGGACATAGTCAACTGTATTTGTGTCTTCTTAATGGCGAAGGCATGCCCTTAGTATGTAAAAAATACCCTGCCAAATAGCAAGACCAATATGCACCAAATAGACTCCAGATCAAAGGTGAATGGTGACGTGAAGTTAGAAGACCAGAACTTGAGATGACATCTTTAAAGGAGAAACTGGTGGGTGCTTCTCCAACGATGAGGTCACGAGTTATCTCAGAAAAAAAACTTCTAACTTTACACCTATCAGATCAGATATTCTGGTACCGACACTACTAAAAGTTCACCGGCCATAAAAGTTAAATAATACTTGTGTCTCGTTTCCATTCCGAACATCTGAAATGTAAGGAGTTCCATCAATGCATGAGGCAAGACTAAAAGACACAGGCTCAAATTGGTCCGTTAGGTCTTGGAAATTTAGAACTAGGTTGAAATAGGTTTTTCTCTTATCGGAATGCATAAAACCAAGTGTCTATTAACTGGGGTGATGACCTAAGGTTAGGTGATCAACGCTTTTTAAGTCCTCCGTTAGCATATTTGGGAAGACATGGTTCATCTGGTAAAGGATCGTGAGAAAAAACGGAATCTTCCCCCGATGAACACGTGGAGCTTCGTGTATCTGGAAAACACGGAGAATACTGACTGACCGGCATGACAAGGTCGAGGTACTCCTAAAGATAAAGAAGGAGGACATAGGTTAATATAGAAATACTGCCGGAGTGATCAGATATTGCCTGGCACACAACCCACAATCCTTTCTCTTGTTTGACAGACATTTATTACCTGGTTAGAGCTTAGCGCAACAATACGGTCCAGATCTTCCACCAGTTGTACAAAGGTTGGTCTTTGACTGGGAACTGCATGCCAGCAATCTCTCATCATCATGTATCTGAGAAAAAAGGCAAAGGGCACATCATTACAGGATTGACTGACCCTAGGCGTCAACCTTATATTTCTCCCCCAAAAAATTCCAGTAAGAAGTGAACTAGAGCAAATCATGAGAAATATCTTAGAATTTTTCCACCACTGTTTGCAAAACAACCAAGCGTAACTGAAGTTTATAGAATAGAGGGAAAAAATTATTACTTCGGGAATGTGCACACATTTTTTTAAACTTAGGCAAATCTGTTCAGTATTTCAAGCAGAAGACGTTTCAGGAAACTCTCGGGTTTTTTTTTCCTGAAAAGCCTTGTGAGTCTTATTTTTTGGTCATTTCCAGAGTGATTTCCCGAGTGATTTCCCAAGAGTTTTTGGCCATTGGTGGGTTTTCCTATGGTATTTGTGCCGTCTTTTTTTTTTTTTTTTTACTGTTTTTCCAATCATTTTTTGGATAAGGAAGAAACAATGAAGGACCCCCCCCACAGGCCGACCTGGAACACGAGCATATCATTACCTCAAAACTGAAAATAAAGATTAAACAACAACCAAAAGATGGATTTCATCAACTAAGGTATCATTGTAATTAGTATAACTGCGCTGATCGGATACTGTCTGTAAGTTACTGTGCACAATCCTGCTGACAGGTTCCCTTTAAGCAAAAACAATGGACAAATGCTCCAAAAGATGTCTGGGTCTTTTCCGGCCATCTTTTGAGTCTTCAAATTAACTTGTATTGTAAAAAAAACAGAGTGTCTTCAGAATGTAAAATGCCAGAAGAATGGACTGGTCACTTATTTTATTCGCTTGCCGATTAAAAGACGTTAAAGTCTGAACATGTTCACACCAGGTCGTTTTACATAGAAATGTTTATATTCATTCTTTTGAGCGCTTTCCGTTTTTTTCAGGCAGTTTCCATGGTGGAATCAACCTAAAAAAGACGTTGCATGCACATAGCCTTACTTATCCATAATGCCGCCATTCTTGCACCAATCCAGTGGTCTCTGCTGGATCCAAAGTCCTTGCCATTTTGTCACCAGACTGTTGTGACCACTGTTGTCAACACAGAGACCAGAGTAGTGGTGCTGATTTAGAGGGGTAAGCAATACTTATTTCTATATTTCATAAGGATCCATTCTCCTCTTGCCATTTAAAAAAAATAAATGGTGAAAAACAATTTTAACTGGGGTGACTGTCCAACCGGCAAGCAGAATCCATGTTGAGTTATAAATTATGTTTGTTGAGGTCGCGCATGCATCTAAATAAAAAGCATTTCAGGCAAAAAAAAATTCCCAAAACGAGAGTCTTAGGTGGGATATGGATTGGTCGTGAGACAACTTGTCATGGATCAAACCGTTCTATACTCACAACTCATTGGTGCAATTTGTTGGCTTGTCCATCCGATGTCCTTCCTTCAGTAATTTAAATAGTTCTTCCATGGGGACACCAGGGTATGGAGAACCTCCAAGTGTAAATATTTCCCACAATAAAACCCCAAATGACCACCTACAGAATAAACCAAAGATATATTATTAATAGAAAAGTCATTTTATATTAGTCACCCAATCCAGAGAGTGTAATATCTACAACATTTCTGGAAAATAAAAACTATAGGAAGTCATAATATGGAATGATACATACACATCACTTTGATGCGTGTAAATTCGATCAAAGAGGGCTTCCGGAGCCATCCATTTTACAGGCAAACGGCCCTATAGGAAAAAATAAAATAAAAATAAGTTAATATAAAAGTTTTTAAAAAAAATACAAGATTAAAACAGACATTCGGAATAGCACATAAATAGCCAGATAGTCTATAATGTAACCAATACTGCGTTTCATGTCAGGTTGATACATTTTTATATGGCATTTTTTTCACTAGATATTACCATGTCTCATCATTTACATAAAACACCTACTCCTTTCTCCAGAGAACGGGAAAGACGCTAAATTTAAAGCAGATTTCCGTGTGCTGACTGAATGAAAAAAAGGTATAGCTTACGGAAGGTACATGGACCAATGCAAATCAATGTGGTAGTAAGTCACATGAACGTTTTCATAGACAGACTTAAAAAAATAAATAAAATAAATAAAAATAAAAAAAATTGCAGCATGAACTACTTTGATCCGTTTTTCGGAGCAGACTTGCCCATTATAAGCAAGTGCAGAAAAGTCGGACTACTTACGGGTTACATCCATATATCATTTTTCATGGATCTATTGCAATTATTAAGATAAACTGTATTTTGCCTATTATATTTTGTGATGTTGCTAGACACTCCTCAACATGGAGATTGTAAAACCAAGCAGGAAAAGTTATGGGATTACTGAAATCACAGGATCAATCGATCTAATGTCCCAGATGTGATTGATGGGAGATATGTCCGGAGACGCTACAGTACATGGTAGCGCATTTAGGCTACGCAGGCAGCTCACAGTAACACGAGAAACTGCTCCCGTGACACTTTAGAGAAATGGCCGTACCACTGGTTCCACAACTGATCCATTCTGTACTGAGGATTAAATTGGACGTCACATACCAAGCCTAAGGAATCAAACATTGTCTACACAAACCACCAGAAGGCATTTGCATGATACTAGCCTACGAGCCAGATGTCCGGCTACTGGTGATCCATTGACCTCATTCCACAGCTCTTAAAGACTATCATAGTGCAGAGCAAGAGGGCATTGGAGGCCGAAATAAAGGATTATCCTCATCAGTGACGAGTCCCATTTTGTTTTGAACACAACAATAGCCACAGTTTGGTTTAGAGACCACTTGCCCAACACCATTAAAAGGACTTCATGAGGGAGCCACAAACCGGTCCTACTCCTAGGATTATGTTGTGGGATAACCATGTACGATAGCCAGATCCCTTTAGTCCTAATTCCAGATGACTAAAAAGTTAGGATCTACATTGATTTGGTTGTAGAACCAGTGGTATGGACAACTTCTCCAAAATGTTCCAGGAGCCGATTTTCAACATGACATTGCCAAGTCGTATGTTGCTTGTGCTACTGTGAGCAGCCTGAATGGCCTAAACAAGCACTTTGATAAATTGCAAAGGGAGCTGCCAGCAGCAGATGTTGATGATTTGCCCAAGTGCACTCAGAATGGTGCTCAACAGAATGAACATTCCTCAGGCAACCATTATGAACCTCATTACACGTGGTGTTCACATTTTATATGGAATAACATTTTCATCATTTGCAGATCGCTTATATTCCATAATTCCACGACTTCTTACTGGTGCTGCGAATTCAATGTGGAGGAGTGTATAAAACGGATGCTTTATGGGAGTAAAAAACTGACATATGGAAGCTATAGTGGTGGCAAATGACTGACGCACAATACTTTACTAAAACTCTTACGTTTGTTGTCTTTTTGTAATAGTCAATGTGATGAATATCCCGAGCGAGGCCAAAATCTGCAATCTTCATCACGTTATCCTCTGTGACGAGAACGTTACGTGCCGCTAGGTCTCTATGAATGCACTGCGCATAAAAGTGTAAAACCGGCAATTAATTATAAGGTGTCGGAAGATGGAAAACACATACACAACAGTACCTTAAAAAGGCATTAAATACACTGCACAATATGGAAGTAATGCATTGGATAATCTACCAAAAAAGTCTCAGAAAATATCTGTGACTTGGAAATGTTCTAAACATGCTTTTTTGCCCACAGCATCTGTAAAATACCTTTTTAGAAGCCAAATATTCCATGCCCCGAGCCACCTGATAGGAACAGGAGACCAAATCTTTGAAGGAAAGCAACTCTTCAGGGGCACAGCTAGGATTGTAGCAATACTCCATTCCTGGTGGTCGTCTTGCACGCAAGTATTCACGCAAGTTGCCTTTAGAGGCATATTCTACAATCACATAAAGAGGACCTAGAAAACCAAACCAAGACAAGGATCAATCAGGAATGAAGAGATCTATCTGGATAGGAGTAGACCTTAAGTTTTGGGAAAAAAATTCTGTCTTGCCTGAAGTCTCATCTTCTGAGAATTTGTAAAGATCCTTACAATCCCATTTTATATTTTGCAATCTATCACACTGTCCCTGTGCCCTCAACAAGGTTAAATTTGATTGGTCTAAAGCTATTAAAGGGGTTATCCAGGACTAAATTAGTTTTATTTGGGGTCCCAGTTAAAAAAACAAACAAAAAACAACACAGGCAGGTAGTTGCCAACTACCTGCCTGTTCTGTTAGGCTCTGGCTCAGAGTGGTCACTGACTGCTTCTTTCATCAATTCATCTATTCCATGTGAACAGAGCACCTCTTCCCCTTCCAGGCTGTTCTGTTGACATGGAGTGACTGCCAGCATCATACCAATTTGACAGCCAGCTTCCCGCAGGTAGGCAGTGGGGAGCTAGCTGTCAATCATCGGCAGTCATGCTCCATCAACTGAGAAGGGCGGAAGAGAAGCCGCTGCTCTGTTGACGTGACATCATCCAAAGCCACAGGAGCGGTCTGTGAATGCTCTGAGATGTCATAGATTGGTAGTTAGCAGTTACCTGCCTGTTTTTTTATTTCCATAGTAGGAAAAATAAGTATAGTCCTTGATAACCCCCCTTTAAAGCTTCAAGGACATTCAATGAAGAGCCCTGTGTATGTCATCTCAAAGAGAGCCTTCCACTGGATTTTTTCATTTAAATTGCTGCTTTTCCAACAATTCTGGAACAGTTTTTCTTTTCTCCTGTGCCTCTCTGCAGCCAACTGTGTTAATACCACAGAACTTCTGTGGGCGTTGTCACGTTCTGATTGGACAGCGTTAAAGGAGAAAAAGGAAACTCCCATCTAGAAGTTCTGTGGTTTAAGTCCCGTTCGTTGAAGGGAAAATGTGCATCTTAATTTCTGTGGGACATCACTTTCTAATGGAGGGGCGCAGAAGAAAACCTGTTCCAGAATCCATGGATAAGTATCAATTGGAGGAGATAATCATGTTAAATTCTGATTTCAGTTAAATCTTCTCTTTTTTAAAGGGAGCAATTCAGCACAGAATGACTGTTCAAACATGGGTGCTCGGTGCACAAAAATGTTTCAGTGCACCTTCCAACTTACCGTACTTGTTTTCCATCTATCTCCATTCACCTTTTTCTTGATATAGACAGCTTTGGCTTTACAGGAGCCATCGAAAGGTGAGATGAATTGAAATCAAGTAGGTAGAAATGTGCAAGTGGTTGGCCTCGCCACATCAAGTGCCTGTGCTTGGTTTCAACAGTCAATTTGTACGGATAGACTCCCTTTTACAGTACCAAATTAAGTTAGGATTCACTTTGTGATATCGATTACATTGGGTCAACAAACTAAAATTAGTTATTCTTAAAATAATATATCTACAACTTATAGAACATATTCTACCAAAAAAAAAATACAACATAACTACGTAATAAACATTTAGGGAATAAAAGAAAAAATTGGTACGATACTGTACAGCATTGTAATAAGATGTAGATGGCAATACAAGCCCCTGCTGGGAGATAGTTAACACCACTACAAGCCTAAGCCAAAGGCTTAGGGGCCGGCTGCTATTCCCCATTTAATACTGTTTTTGAAAGGATTGACACGGACCAGTTATTTTATTTCTAAAGTGCTGCTTGTGAAAATGGGTGGGTGTACACTCTCTTTGGGAAGAGGACAAGCCTAAGCCAAGGGCTCCTCTTCTCCAAATAAAGAGGTTACCTGCATAGTAAGTTTACTAACAGTATAATTTGAAGTCCACAAATTTAGATAAAGGGGTTATCTAGGACTATTTTAGTTTTTAGGCTCATATTAAAAAAACAGGTAGTTGCTAACTCCCTGTCTGTACTACCCGGCGCCAGCACAAAGTGGTCACCGACCGCTTTGGCCAACAATTCAGCTGCTCAGAATCAAAAGAGCAGCTCTTCCTATTCCAGGTTGCACGGTAGAAGTTGTGCTGATTGACAGCTGGCTTCCCGCAGTTAGAAAGCAGGGAGCCGGCTGTCAATCAGCATGATGTCGGTAGTCACACCCCATCAACAGAGCAGAGCAGAAGAGAAGCTGCTGCTCTGTCAACGTGATGACAGTGGAAGCTGCTGAAACACCAGTGGGAGCAGTCTGTGACCACGCTGAGCCTGAAGAGATCAGTGTCGGGCACAGCAGGCAGGTAAATAGCAACTCTTTATTTTTTGCTATGGGCCAAAAAAATAGCAAGCAAATCACAGTCCCGTATAACTCCTTTAATTATTTTCATGCTTTAACTACATTCAACACTTATTACATTATGTTCATTATTGCAAAAACTTACCATCTTGTGTACAGGCTCCGAGAAGATTTATTATATTTTTGTGCTTTCCTATCATCTTCATCATTTCCATCTCCGAAATTAGATCAGAAAGGTCCTTCTCACTGGCATCAGCTAAAAAAGGAAGAGTACAGGTAATGATAGAGTATGGTAGGGGTGAAAGCAGAACATCCTTCTCCCCACCACCAGCTTTCCATTTCTTGCTAACATTGCACTGGCTGACCGTTACTAAAACAGCAACATTTTCTAGATCCCATTGCAATCCCGAAAACACTGCATAAGGCTATCCCCTATAAAGTAAAAGTATATCAGGACATGAAAATATTTTATGGTTTCCCTCTGTAGGTTTACATGCACAATGAACAGCCTAAACTGAATAACTAGTGCAAAATTTAGGAACACGTTAAAGGGAACCTGTCACCCCCAAAATCGAAGGTGAGCTAAGCCCACCGGCATCAGGGGCTTATCTACAGCATTCGGTAATGCTGTTGATAAGCCCCCGATGTATCCTGAAAGATGAGAAAAAGAGGTTAGATTATACTCACCCATGGGCGGTCCCGGTCCAGTTCTGGTCCGATGGGAGGCCCCGGACCGCGACGCCCATCTTCTTACGATGACGTCCTCTTCTTGTATTCACGCTGCGGCTCCGGCGCAGGCGTACTTTGTTTGCCCTATTGAGGGCAGAGCAAAGTACTGCAGTGCGCAGGTGCCTGGAAAAGTCAGAGAGGCCCAGCGCCTGCGCACTGCAGTACTTTGCCCTGCCCTCAACAGGGCAGACAAAGTACGCCTGCGCCGGAGCCGCAGCGTGAATACAAGAAGAGGACGTCATCGTAAGAAGATGGGAGGCCCCGACCGGACCGCATTGCCCATCGGACCAGAACCGGACTGGGACCGCCCCTGGGTGAGTATAATATAACCTCTTTTTCTCATCTTTCAGGATACATCGGGGGCTTATCTACAGCATTACAGAATGCTAGTGGGCTTAGCTCACCTTCGATTTTGGGGGTGACAGGTTCCATTTAAAACATTAAAATGGGGTGTTCGTTTCCACACTGAGAAATGAACGGTGCTAAAGACATTGTGTTTGCAGATTCCTGCCAGGAAGCATGCAACATCAACAGGACGCATGCACGGAAGACAGGCGCACAATACCTGCCAATCGTGCACACGTCCTGGCTGGTAACTGTTGGTGCAACAACATCAACACGGCTCACCTCCCGAGGTGGAAATGAGCAGTGCCAGACAAACATTTTAAATTAAACATACATGCTGCAATTTCTAACAGGATCTTAATTATTTGGCTTGCTATCAACCAAAAAGTTATTTTAGGCTATAAGTTTGACAGCCTAATCCAAAGAGACAATGGGTCATCTGTGCAAAATGGGTCATCTGTGCAAAATTGGGTAATCTGTGCAAAATTGAGTCATCTGCGAAAATGGGTCATCCATTTAATGCCCCATTTATAGCTCCAATTTTCATGTACCTGTGTGATCTGATTTTTGTATTTCTTTTTTAATACATAGCACAGACACATGACCCTTTTCACCTGTCCTTTTTTTTTTTTTAAAGGACGGAAGAAAATTCCAAAAACTTAATGTGCTACATTTATAATTTGAGTCCAATTTGTGGGGTCCATGAAATTTAACAGCACACGCAAACCATTAATTTGCTTTTCTTTTTTTCAGAATCTTGGAGAAACTCCATAAGTTTTTTTTCTCCCAAACAACAGAAACAGATGACAAAAAAAAAGGGCTAGGATGACCAAAAACAGATGAAAACTGTAATCGGTGGCACACTGATGGAAATCATTTAATTTTCTGCCTACAAGAAAAATGTCAGTGTGATTTTGGTCTAATGCTGGGCAAAACAGGTCCTCTAGGTCAGGATTTCTCAAGTATACTCCTCAAAAAACCCAACCTACAATACCAACTAAGAATCCCCAAATACCATAAATGGAAGTACAGTATGTTTTCTAAACTGAAGACACCTTTAACCCCTTTACCCCCAAGGGTGGTTTGCACGTTAATGACCGGGCCAATTTTTACAATTCTGACCACTGTCCCTTTATGAGGTTATAACTCTGGAATGCTTCAATGGATCCCAGTGAATCTGACATTGTTTTCTCGTGACATATTGTACTTCATGACAATGGTAAAAATTCTTTGATAGTACCTGCGTTTATTTGTGGAAAAAAAGGAAATTTGGCGAAAATTATGAAAATTTCGCAATTTTCCAACTTTGAATTTTTATGCAATTAAATCACAGAGATATGTCACACAAAATACTTAATAAGTAACATTTCCCACATGTCTACTTTACATAAGCACAATTTTGGAACCAAAATTTTTTTTTGTTAGGGAGTTATAAGGGTGAAAAGTTGACCAGCAATTTCTCATTTCTACAACACCTTTTTTTTTAGGGACCACATCTCATTTGAAGTCATTTTGAGGGGTCTATATGATAGAAAATACCCAAGTGTGACACCATTCTAAAAACTACATCCCTCAAGGTGCTCAAAACCACATTCAAGAAGTTTATTAACCCTTCTGGTGCTTCACAGGAATTTTTTGAATGTTTAAATAAAAATGAACATTTAACTATTTTTCACAAAAAATTTAATTCAGCTCCAATTTGTTTTATTTTACCAAGGGTAACAGGAGAAAATGGACCCCAAACATTGTTATACAATTTGTCCTGAGTACGCCAATACCCCACATGTGGGGGTAAACCACTGTTTGGGCGCATGGCACAGCTCGGAAGCGAAGGAGCGCCATTTGACTTTTCAATGCAAAATTGACTGGAATTGAGATGGGACGCCATGTTTCGTTTGGAGAGCCCCTGATGTGCCTAAACATTGAAACCCCCCACAAGTGACACCATTTTGGAAAGTAGACCCCCCTAAGGAACTTATCTAGAGGTGGGGTGAGCACTTTGACCCACCAAGTGCTTCACAGAAGTTTATAATGTAGAACCGTAAAAATAAAAAATCATATTTTTTCACAAAAATTATCTTTTCGCCCCCAATTTTTTATTTTTTCAAGGGTAAGAGAAGAAATTGGACCCCAAAAGTTGTTGTACAATTTGTCCTGAGTACGCTGATACCCCATATGTGGGGGTAAACCACTGTTTTGGCGGATGTTAGAGCTCGGAAGGGAAGGAGCGCCGTTTGACTTTTCAATGCAAAATTGACAGGAATTGAGATGAGACGCCATGTTGCGTTTGCAGAGCCCCTAATGTACCTAAATAGTAGAAACCCTTCACAAGTGACACCATTTTGGAAAGTAGACCCCCTAAGGAACTTATCTAGATGTGTGGTGAGCGCTTTGACCCACCAAGGGCTTCACAGAAGTTTATAATGGAGAGCCGTAAAAATAAAACAAAAATTTTTTGCCCCCAGTTTTGTATTTTCCCGAGGGTAACAGGAGAAATTGGACCCAAAATGTTGTTGTCCAATTTGTCCGGAGTACGCTGATACCCCATATGTTGGGGTAAACCCCTGTTTGGGCACACGGGAGAGCTCGGAAGGGAAGAAGCACTGTTTTTCTTTTTCAATGCAGAATTGGCTGGAATTGAGATCGGACGCCATGTCGCGTTTGGAGAGCCCCTGATGTGTCTAAACAGTGGAAACCCCCCAATTATAACTGAAACCCTAATCCAAACACACCTCTAACCCTAATTCCAACAAGTAACCCTAACCACACCTCTAACCCTAATCCCAACCCTATTCCCAACTGTAAATGTAATCTAAACCCTAGCCCTAACCCTAGCCCTAACCCTAGCCCTAACCCTAGCCCTAGCCCTAACCCTAGCCCTAACCCTAGCCCTAACCCTAATGGGAAAATGGAAATAAATACATTTTTTTAATTTTTCCCTTACTAAGTGGGTGATGAAGGGGGGTTGGATTTACTTTTATAGCGGGTTTTTTAGCGGATTTTTATGATTGGCAGCCGTCACACACTGAAAGACGCTTTTTATTGCAAAAAATATTTTTTGCGTTACCATATTTTGAGAGCTATAATTTTTCCATATTTTAGTCCACAGAGTCATGTGAGGTCTTGTTTTTTGCGGGACGAGTTGACGTTTTTATTGGTAACATTTTCGGGCACGTGACATTTTTTGATCGCTTTTTATTCCGATTTTTGTGAGGCAGAATGACCAAAAACCAGCTATTCATGAATTTCTTTTGGGGGAGGCGTTTATACCGTTCCGCGTTTGGTAAAATTGATAAAGCAGTTTTATTCTTCGGGTCAGTACGATTACAGCGACACCTCATTTGTATCATTTTTTTTATGTTTTGGCGCTTTTATACGATAAAAACTATTTTATAGAAAAAATAATTATTTTTGCATCGCTTTATTCTCAGGACTATAACTTTTTTATTTTTTTGCTGATGATGCTGTATGGCGGCTCGTTTTTTGCGGGACAAGATGACGCTTTCAGCGGTACCATAGTTATTTATATCTGTCCTTTTGATTGCGTGTTATTCCACTTTTTGTTCAGCAGTATGATAATAAAGCGTTGTTTTTTGCCTCGTTTTTTTTTTTTTTCTTACGGTGTTTACTGAAGGGGTTAACTAGTGGGCCAGTTTTATAGGTCGGGCCGTTACGGACGCGGCGATACTAAATGTGTACTTTTATTTTTTTTTATTTATTTAGATAAAGAAATGTATTTATGGGAATAATATATATATATTTTTTTTCATTATTTAGGAATATTTTTTTTTTTACACATTTGGAAAAATTTTTTTTTTTACTTTGTCCCGGGGGGGACATCACAGATCGATGATCTGACAGTGTGCACAGCACTCTGTCAGATCACTGATCTCACTTAGAGCAGTGCAGCCTTCACAGTGCCTGCTCTGAGCAGGCGCTGTGAAGCCACCTCCCTCCCTGCAGGACCCGGATCCGCGGCCATCTTGGATCCGGGTCTGGAGCAGGCAGGGAGGGAGGTAAGACCCTCGCAGCAACGTGATCACATTGCGTTGCTGCGGGGGGCTCAGGGAAGCCCGCAGGGAGCCCCCTCCCTGCGCGATGCTTCCCTGCACCGCTGACACATCGCGATCATCTTTGATCGCGGTGTGCCAGGGGTTAATGTGCCGGGGGCGGTCCGTGACCGCTCCTGGCACATAGTGCCGGATGTCAGCTGCGATAGGCAGCTGACACCTGGCCGCGATCGGTCGCGCTCCCCCCGTGAGCGCCGCCGATCGCGCTGGACGTACTATCCCGTCCGTGGTCATAGGGGCCCACCCCACCTCGACGGGATAGTACATCCGATGTCAGAAAGGGGTTAAGGACAAGCATCACAAGAAACATTCCAACACTGTGAGACAGGAGGAAATTTGATCCAAATGTGAACCAAGGAAATGGATCCAACAAAACATCAAATACTCACATTTTAACATCTTCACTGCAACTTTGGTGACCTTGTTTGGTTTCTCCTTGTCCAAACCTATGGCCTCAGCCAAAACTACTTGACCAAAGCAACCTTCTCCAAGCGGCTTTCCAAGACTCAACCTACGAGGAAGAACAGTGTCAACCATCTGTAGATGAATAAGGTAGTTTGAAGGAGGAAAGAAAGTCACATAGATATGAAGTTATTAGGGTTTACTTACCTATCTCTTGCTACTTCCCATCTGGGGTCTTCTGGAAGCTCATATTCTGACACCCCAGCCAGCATCGGTGTACCACTTGATGACAGTCGAGAAGGTCTTACCAATATAACTCCGGAGTTCATTGAAGAACTTGAGTCTGCAGATACCTGTATTAGAATGTCAAAACCAGCAGGTTATCATACGATTACGATTCTTACACATTTCATTAAGAAATTCAGTGTTCTTTAAATAAAAAACTAAAAGAAATAGACTTCAGCCTAGTTTGGAAAACAGTCCAAGCTCAGCCTTACGAAATGATCTTCAGAATAGAACTGGACTGGATGCCCTAGCTCTAAAACAAACACACAAATGGCAGCTGAGAATAAATGTGGTTAGTAGGTCAGTCAATGACATCTGGGTTAGCGGATGAGTCAGAGATAATAGTATTTACCTGGAGGTGTTACGGAGGAAGTGGGAAAGTATAGGGATTGCACGGAACAAAGCAGTTATTTTAAGTAACAGTCATGCAGGGAGATGTAGGCACAAAAACACACAGAGCAAACTTAATGTATTTACAAAAAAGTTTACTGACTTAAAAGGGTGGCCAAGCAACACAGAAAAAAAACCCGTCCATCTGTCCCTATTAGGGCACATAGCTATTATAAAGGGAGGTAGAGAGGGGCTCCCTGGTTTGTGTTTATCTTCAATGCTTATTATGGCACACCTTGGACCAGGTACAGCTACAGGTGAAGTGACAATGGCACTCTAGTAGTCAACTGATCAGCAGGAACCCAAGAGGAAGTCACATATTAATGGCCCATTTTAGGGCTATCAATATTTTTTCAAGGAGAATATTATAACTCAAGGTCATGTGTTCGATCTTTTTGGCTTAATTTAGATTGGTCGAAAAATAAACAATATCCCTAAAAAATAAATAATATCCCTAAAATCAAAAGTTGTCTATTTGCAGCCCATTTACTGACTGAATATAAATGTGATAAAACTAGGAGACATTATAAGAATGTCTTAGAAAGGCACAATTTTATTGTTCTCTAAAACGGGTGGTCTTGTTTAAGTTGTGCTCAAAAGTATACATAACTCGGCAGAATTTTTGCTTTCTTGGCCTTTTTTCTGAGAATATGAATGATAACACCCAAACTTTTTCTCCATCCATTATTGTCAAACTACTGTGTTTTCTCTTTTTAAATCATAATGACAACCCAAAAAATCCAAATGACCCCGATCAAAAGTTCACATACCCTGGTGATTTTGGCCTGATAACATGCACAGAAGTTGGCACAAATGGGTTTGAATGGCTACTAAAGGTAACATCCTCACCTGTGACAAATGCCAGGAAAATTGTTTGGGATGCAAAGAAAAACCCACAAATAACATCAGCTGAAATACAGGACTCTCTGAAAACTAGCGGTGTGGCTGTTTCAAGATGCATAATAAAAAGGCACTTGAAGGAAAACGGGCTGCATGGTCGAGTCGCTAGATGAAAGCCATTACTGCGCAAATGCCACAAAGTATCTCTCCTACAATACGCAAAACAGCACAGAGACAAGCCTCAAAGTCTCTGGAACAAGGTAATTGGAGTGATGAGACCGAAATTGAAATTTTTGGCCACAAGCATAAACGTTACATTTGGAGAGAGGTCAACAAGGCCTATGATGAAAGGAACATCATTCCTACTGTAAAGCATGGAGGTAGATCGCTGATGTTTTGGCTATGTATGAGCTACAAAGGCACGGGAAACTTGGTCAAAGTTGAAGGAAAGATGAATGCAGCACATTATCAGCAAATACCGGAGGAAAATTTGAAATCATCAGCCTGGAAGCTGTGCATGGGACGTACTTGGACGTTCCAACATGACAACGATCCCAAACAAGGCCAAGTTGACCGGTCATTGGCTACAGCAGAACAAAGTGAAGGCTCTGGAGTGGCCATCTCAGTCTCCTGACCTTAATATCTTTGACCCACTCTGGGGATCAGTCTCCTGACCTTAATATCATTGATCCACTCTGGGGAGATCTCAAGTGTGCAGTTCATGCTAGACAGCCCAGGAATTTACAGGAATTGAAAGCTTTTTGCCAAGAAGAGTGGGCAGCTTTACGATCTGAGAAAATAAAAAACCTCATCTACAACTACCACAAAAGACTTCAAGCTATCATTGATGTTAGACAGGGTAATACACGGTATTAAAAAATGGGGTATGTGAACTTTTGATCAGAGTCATTTGGCTTTCTTCTGGCGACTCGAACATGCAACCCATTTTTCTTCAAGTGCCTCCTTATTGTGCATCTTGAAACGACTACACCGCTAGTTTCCAGAAAGTCCAGTATTTCAGCTGATGTTATGTATGGGTTTTTCTTTGCATCCTGAACAATTTTCCTAGCTCTTGTCACAGGTGAGGATGTTACCTTTAGTAGCCATTCAAACCCATTTGTGTCCACTTCTGTGGATGTTATCAGGCCAAAATCACCAGGGTATGCAAACTTTTGATCAGGGTCATTTGGATGTTTTGGGTTGTCATTATGATTTAAAAGGAGAAAAATAGTTTTGACAACAAATGGCTTCACCCAACCACTAACGATGAGTGGAGAAAAAGTTTTGGTGCCATCATTCATATTCTATGAAAAAAAAGGCCAAGAAAGCAAAAATTCTGCCGGGGTATGTAAACTTTTGAGTACAACTGTACTCGATTAGATACTTTTTAGTTAATAAAGGTAGACTTAATACATAGACTGTTCAAGATCCTCCTATCTGGACCAGAATGAAGTTTGGTTATTAAGAACACCTCGCACTCTGGAGGACCTGACCTACACCACACTGGCAACTCATTCATGTGAATGGGCACTGTGTAATGCTTAATTTTTTCTGAAGCACTTCCTCACACAAGAAATAATTGTTGGGACCACAGTAGGGAGAAATTGATGTTTTGAAAGGATACATCTAAAAGTAAGCCAAAAACAACGTGGAGATCCTTATCTGAAGGAACCCTGTGGAACACTGAGATGTTTAGGTGTTGACTGCCCTAAGTAAAGGATTCCAGGGGACAGATGCAGCAAATGAGAAGATCAGAAGATGGGTGATCTTCACAAAGCAAAAAGGTGAGTGTGTGTGTTGTAGGAAGGAGCAGCAGTTGCGAGGCTGGAGACTTTTGGGGATGAGATCCAGTATTTTAGTAATATTTAAGAGCAAACAGTGTAATTAATGAAAGGTTAATGATAAATACCAACTAAGAATAAGTTACAGTAGTCAAAGAGAGAAATGCTTTGGGCCAGGACTGGTGTTTTAATAATTTCAATGGTGAAGTAAGGAAAGATGCAGAAGACATACTGTAATGAAGACAGTATGACCCAGCAGTGAAGATAATAATAAGAATGAAGTTCTAGAATTTATGGTAATCGGAAAATGAAGAATATCAGATATGAGTGATCCTGTGCACTGCAATCCACTAGACCTGTCTCACAAGTGTGGTGTAGGTAATGCATAATAAACCCCCTATATACTTTCTGTTACCTGTCTGCGCAGCGGTATGCTCTTGGCCAGCTTGTGGACAGCCATCTGACTATGAAACTCTGTCTTCTTGGACGGATGTTTCATCTTAAGGATGATGATGGTCACCAACATGGCTGACACAATTGTGGCGCCAGCACAGTAGATGATAATCTCCAGATGAAGGGAGGTCTTCATAAGTGATGGTTTATCCTCTGTAGCTGTACTCATGCGTACAAAAAATGTGCATTTTTAGAAACATTTTTTTTAAGGTAATTAATTATCGAATATACCAGAATGCACATACATCTGTACATTGTGTATTACTCTCTATATAACCAATAGTAAAAGCTCATTGACTGGTATATATAATTACAAAATGTACATGCAATGCAAATATAATCACTAAAACATTATGCAAAAACAAAGGAAATGGTTTAATTATTGCATTCAAAATGTTTAAAAATTATAAATTTGAGAGAAGTTATATATGGCTTAAGGAAATAACGGCCATATATTCAGATTACCCATGCAAAGAGTGTCAGAAAAGGACGTCAGAAACACAACAAGAAAATTCTATTAGCTACCAGTGCCTTTTTTCATTTTTTATATTAAATATTCAAACTTCTACTGAACTTTTTAAAAAATGTAATAGTTACTAAAAAAAAATTTGTATAATATTGTGAAAAAAGAAAAAAAACCTAAGAAAAAGTTAAGAAAAAAAAAAACAAAAAAAACACTGGCGCTCTCAACACAACACATGCATTTCATTGTAGCCAAAAAGGATCCAATTTTAGGGCTATTTCAAAGTTAATCAGTTTAGACCTATAAATTTAGTTGCAATCCCCCAATTGCGAGTTACGTAGGGGAATACAGGTCACGTGGGCTAGCTACGGTAAATATTCCACTTAACTTTACGGCTATGAATTATAAAATACGAAGTCCCAGTGTGAAGCACATTTTATACGGATAGGCCACAGAATGTAGGGTGGGGTAAAGGATATAGCGATGCATTAAAACAGTGACGAAAGGACTTGTCCTTTTTAATAAAACCCTCTTTATTAAACAGAGGGCATTGACTTTGGTGGGGCCTGGTTCTTGGTTATTTGAATTTTGAATGTTTTTTGGAAATTAGTGGATAAAAAAATTTGACAAGACTTTTTATACGCTAGGTTAGGATAAAGCCAGCCATACACAGACTTATGTTGGCCGAACCTGCCAACGACTGGTTCGGCCGAGGGTCTGATGAATATGGGGGAGCCAGCCAAATGAAGGTTGGGAGTGATGTCGATCAGGCATGTCTGATTTCGGACGGGTGATCACATTGTTCTCATATAGATAGGTTTTCGGCCAGTGTGTCAGTCGGTGGCTTTCTGATAGACAACACAGGAGTGCTCGGCCAAACGAGTGCTTCTGTGTACTGGAGAGTTGACTGTGATGGCTATCAGCCAAACAATCTTTCGGCTGACAGCCATCTAAGATATATGACTGGCTTAAGTCCCTGGAAAGGTCCTCAAATTAGATCAGTCCGACACCCAGCACTCTCACTGATCAGTCATTTTTAGCTCCGGTGGCGACCTTATGTAAACCGTAAAAGAAGCTCCAATTGAAATGAATAGGAGCGGAGCTGCAGCTCTAGACAACGCCCACTACACAGAGTATGGAGCCACGTCATTCTGGCTCCATTCACTAGATACATCCCATTGCTACTGGAGATTAATATATCTGATCAGTGGGGGTGTTGGATGTGGTATCCCCACCAATCTCATACTGATGACCTTGCCAAAGGACAGGTCATTTATATCATAACCCCCAATAATTTTTTTAAATGGGGCTGTAGAAAAAACTTGACCCATTTGTTTGGAGTCATGAATTGTAGCTCAGCCCAATATTAGACAACCAATGGACAGGTATTGCCTAATTAAGAAAACCTAAATGTCAAAAGACCCCATTTGAGAATTCGGAGCCAATGGAATGGAATGTTCCACTGAGGATTCTATCTACTGGAAGAGTATGGTTTCAAAAAGCATCTCTCACTCTGGAAGACGCAACACATCTGTGCCCTACATGACCGCTCATTCATTTCACTAGGTGTAGTGCCTCATTTCACCTGCGGTGGTGCTGCAGGAGAAAGGAACGCTTGCTGATAGATTACAGTTAGTTGCTAAAGTTCCACCCTCAGAATATAGTGGAATCCGCTAATCATAAAGGGACTGATCTAACAAAAAAAACGAATTATCTAAAAAGTGGACAACTGCTTTAAGCTAGCCTGGTATGGCACACAGAATGCACAGCAGTTTCTCAGTGAATTTTGTTGTAATTATGATGATCCAAGTTTGTGTTCACTTTTTTTTTACCTCTAATTTATTTAGGTTTAGAATTATACTGTCAAAATTGGAGTAGATGTTAATAAAAACTGTGGCTGTAGGCAACATTGGGACTTTCAGCTGATATTAAAAAGGGAATTAAAACCTACGCTTGTATACAACTTGGCTGACTCAAAAAGGCATAATTATTCCCCATGAAATTGCTAACCCGCTATGTAATACAGAGCGCTACGATTTATGGAACGATCACAACACTTTAATAAATTTATGTTCCTATGGGTAATGTGTGTTTATTTGCACAACTCCATCATTGCTTGCCTAGATAATTTAGATTTTTTTGTTTTTCCTTTAAAAGTTAAGGGTTTGACCAAGATTAGAGAAACCCTGACTACTTTCTTGCAAAAAGAGCAGTTCTCCTGCCCAATGAGTGTCTGGTATTCCAGCTCTGCTCCATTGAAATGAATAGGGCATGGCTGTAGTACCACACACATTCTGTGGACAGGTATGGTGCTAAAGTAACCAGATGTGTTTTTCTTCTCCAGGACAAAAAAAAACCCGGTCAAGGAGTAAAATTTGGGTACATTAACCTAAAACTGGATTCTTTTGGGTCTGAAATGCATGCCACATTTAAGAAGACAGAAGAGAACCTTATATACCTTCAAGAACGGTCAACCATGCAGAATGATAAGAGTGCCCAATGGAATTAGCAGCCAAGCAGGTATACTGGCCAGCATCCTCAAAAGTAACATTCGTCAGGTGGAGAACCTCCATTTCCTTGTCGGTGGTGTTGACTCCTGCAGTCTATAGAGAACAGCATCGAAAAAAGGGGGGAGGAAATAGACAAGCGAAATGCCGTGAGAACTAGAAGAGATGTGGGCAGGTACTGTCCTGAAACCATGCAAGGTGCCATGGACAGGAAGAGAAACCACTGGAAGAAATTTGTTAGAAGATTTGAAGAATACTTCTCCCTTAAGCCTGACCTAAAGAGAAGCTACCTTAGTTGAACCCGTCACCAAAATCGAGACCTCCTGCCCACTTGAAACATGCTAAAGATTGACAACATGGAAAAATTAGACCCGAGTGTGACAGCCTTGCTTGTTTCCGTAAGAAAGGGGAGGAATAGGAAAGAGATCAATAGAGGAAAAAAAGACAACATATTAGATATAATCAAAACCACTAATTTTGTGAGAAGCTGGTTGACGACTAATACGGACTGTCATTTTAACCCTCAAAGTTACGTTGCTATTCTCATCATGATTTTGAAGTCTTCCCAATTATGTAAAAATAAAGAAATTTGCAGGGTACATAGCTATGGCGAGTAGTTTGACTAAGGGCTGAAAACCTAAGAGAGTTCAAAGGCCCTCTGCCAGATTAAACAACCATTATTAATGTCCCATAGTAGAAACAGATTTTGAGCTAGGGCTACAGATTACATGTCTGATATGATTTGGTATGATTGCCATTTTGACAGTTACAAAAGCTTTTCAGAGACAGATATAGCAAATGAAAAAAAAATCAGCAAATGTCCAGCATGACTCTTGGATGGCTAAATATTGGGAATTCTTAAGTTTCGGTGGAAATTTTCTTTAAGGTTAAGACTTGCATGTAGTAGATAATTTCCAATTATGTACATAAATCCAAAGGACATGACTTTGTTATGAATCTCCAGCTCTACAGCAAAGAATCAGATTGCACTACTTCCTGTTACAGCCATTTTGGAACACTTTCAGCAATCAATATGACTAAGACCAGCTCCGAGAGCCAAGAAGAGCAGCCAAGCAATCTGAAGTTCTAAACAGTTCAGCTGGAAAAGAGAAGATTTTCCACTCTTGATAGACAAAATCATCTATAACCTCCAGATGGACGGTTACAACGTGATATAATTTATGGATTCTTGCAGTAATGGGAAACAGTAATTTAGGAAAGATTAGGAAGAATGTCAATCCAGGGCAGTGGTCTTCAACCTTTAGTTATCAAGTAACGCTGGGAGTCTCCCCCTAGCTGGAGACCGCTGATCTGGTCAACGAAGAATAATGGACAATTGTTATAAAATTTGTCAGGGAAAGAGCAGAAAAATGAAGGAAAGGGCAGAAAAATTAAGGAAAGGGCATCAGAAACGAAACTAGGCCGCACACACAAGTAATTTTCCATGGAAGTAAAGCAGACAAAAAAGGGAGAAATACAATTTGCCCGCCAAGAGTTTTGCAGAGCAAATGTTCCAACATTCTAAATTTCACTTGAGTTTTCTGGTGTTCTCAGGAGGTGCCACCGATTTTTTTTTTTTTTTTTTTTTTACCTTGTATCTCGGGTCTGGTGACGGTAAGCCACGCAGACTGATTGGCCTCACCAATATAATTGGACACTTTACATATGTATTCCCCACTTTCTGCCTCTGTCACATTGTACAAGGTCAAAACTTCTGCGTCTGAGCTATAAATCCCAGAGTGCTGAAATAAACCGATAACACGAGGGGGTCAACAGAGCAACATCATCACTAATTATATGTCATATCACCTCATAACCACTGACACGGTCCTCACCTGTCCTAGGCCTGCCCCAGATCATCCTGGATCTTCTGGAACAGACTGGAATGTTCTATCAATGGCATGTTTTGTGCACTATGAGACTGCATATTGCCTAGTCAGTGCCAGGAGATGTGGACTATAGACCTATAAAAAGCAAAGGGAGGCCCAAACAGGGGGCTGCCACTGCAGAACAACTGAAGGACAGACCTAGGTCAGGTGAGCATAATCTTTTATTAGATTTTTAACCTCTTCCATGTCCTCAAATGAATCCACAAAATGGGAGCAAAGCAGGCTGCGATTCTGCTGGATTCATGAGAACTGAATCCTAAAGATTTTTCATTCCGGCAAATTAAAAATTTTTGGGAAAGTCCGAACAAATTTGATTTGTTACAAATCACTTAAATGCTACACACAACATGGATAGATACGGGACTATTTCTGGAAAAGAGCAGCCTGTGAAGACCAACTCAAGTGACTACCAATGGACAGTATGCCACCAGTAACATTCATCGAATTGTGGTAGTTATGGGCACCACGGTACCCACAGGACAGTAGTAATTGTCCCTGAATCAACCAGGAAGCTCTGGTAATGCTAAGCAACCTCTTAATGTCACCTTTTTAAGAAAGACAATGTCTTCCCATCGGCTATATATATGTTATATATATATCAGTCTTAATGTTACCTTTTTTTAGACAAAGCCGACATCTTACCATCGACAGCCAAGAGATATATATATCTTACTCAAAGCAACCTTAGAAACTATGAAAGCCTAGTAGCATTTTAGTTTGTATTGGCTCTTAAACATTTTTAGGTCTCCACCGTTTCTAAGTCTTATAAAAACAACAAACACTTGGGTCAGTTTAATACACCCAACATTCACGGTCCGAATATGGATCGCCCGAGAAGGCCTCATCCAACCAGACCATACTGAAACATTGAATGATGGATGTGTGAAACCGACATAAAAGTCCACCCCACAATCAGGCACCATCACTTGAGGTTCCACTCGCTTTGGCCTCTTTCACACTTCCGTCTTTCAGCTCCCGTCACAATCCGTCATTTTTTGAGAATGCAATTTGCATGATCCTGCATTTTCCCATAGACTTGTATTAGCGACGGATGGCCATCCGTTTCATCCGTTGTACACTGGATCCGTCGGAAAATAGCGGTCCTTCGTGCGGAGAAAATGTTCAGAGGAACGTTTTTTCTACACGTCGGAAAATCGGTCAGCGACGGGTCCTGCGCTGTCCGTCGTCGGCTATAATGGAAGCCTATAGGCGCATGATCCGTCGCTGACCATCACACACAGGAATCCAGCGACTTATCACGTTTTTCCCCTCTGAGCATACCCGGAAGGATTTTCATATCGATCTCTCTCTCTCGTCCCCGGACATTTGATTCATGGAAATTTCTCCATTGACATTGTGGCAACAACACAAACGACGCATCCGTCATTACACTGGATGTGTCACACACGTTTTTCACTATTTTCGTGGCGTCCATCGATACGTCATTTTACTGCACAATGACGCACATCAGAAAACGGAAGTGTGAAAGAAGCCTTACATGCTGGACAGGTCTGGTAGGACCAACCCTTTTAGAGACGGAGGGAGCAGACTAAAATCGAGTTGAGTTGCACCATGGATTGCAGAGCAAATGGGGACAGCTTGTGAAAGGTTCCTAATCTGGTTCTTTGTTTAGACTAGGATCTTCCAGTTAATTGTAAACCATGTTCTGCACAGGAAAAGATTTCATAAATCACAAAATATAAAATGGCTTAAAGAAGTACAGGTAGTGCGGTTCAAAACATGGAGGGGAAGAGAAACCTGGATCACAAAGTCGGCGTGTTGTTAGGATATGCTCATGGATGGATCTATATTTAGCAATGCCTTAGTTAATAAATAATACATATCCTCGCTCGACACACTTAATGCATGCAGCTGACTGCTTGACACCTCAACCTCTTCATCTTTAGAAATCACACCACCGACACATTTAACATGTTATTTGCCTGTGCATACCTTGAGAATCTCCACATAAGGCAAACTGTCCGTTCCTATTTTACTCCCGTTGATTTCAAGGTGCCTGAGCCATTGGATGTGAGGCTGAGGGTCACTGTAGACTTTGCAATGAAACTCAACGTTACTTCCTATGGTGACCGTTTTGTTTGCCGGCAGACCAGCCTGGAGGATTGGCCGATGTGGGGAACGTTCTGAGGGGAAAAAAAAAGAAGAAGATTTTAACTTGGGCCTCATTCACACATCCATGATTTTTCTCACACTTCTAAACCAGGATGGTTGTTCAGCAGTGTTCTAGATCCAATTTTCATTAGTATTTAGTTAGTTAGTTTTTACTATCAGTGTTTAAAGGGGACATGTCATGTCCAAAAACACTATTAAGATGTAAATACGGGGTCAATCTATAGGTTAATAGTGTTTTACAGCTGTGCAGCCATTGCACTGGAAGTCTGGCTCCCTGGAGGAAATTAAGTTTTATCCTGCCTGCAGCCTCCGGCCTTCAGTTGTAGAGGCGTGGCTTCAGTCAACGATCAGTATATAGAAATGGCTGTAACCAATTCCCAGCACTGACTGACAGTATAATTACAACAGTATCATTACAGAGCCGGATTTCAGTCCATCCCAGGACATGGTTACAGCCACCGCTCGTTATGTACCTAGTGGTAATGCTGCGCCTCTACGACTGAAAGCCGGAGGCCGCCGGGAGGAAAAAAACTGCGATTTCTTCCTCGTAGCCAGGCCATCAGTGCAGCTGCTGCAGTGCTTTAGAACGCAATTAACCTACAGATTAACCTCATATCTGCAGATTAATTGAATTTTTTGACATGAAAGGTTTCCTTTAAAGAAAAACAAACAAAAAAAACAAAACTTGCAAAGCTTACATTATAATGTTAGTTATGGATAAAGCATGGATGGTTGCCATCCGTGTGCTATCAGTTATTTTCACGGACTCAGACTTACAGAGCAATTTCCATGACTCCGATCAAAATAGTACATGTCTCCATAATTTTTTACCACCAAAAAGACTATAATAAGTACAAGTTCTGTGAATGACACAGAGCATGTACATGATTCATGGATCTCTGAGGCCTCAGAGGCATCTACTTATGCATCCAAAAACTTCACGTTAAAAACAAAAAAACACTAATACAGATGATTAAATTATGATATCAGATTAGCCACACAATCAATTGTGAATATTGTAGTAGTAGTAAAAAAAAATATATATATAATAATAATAATAATAATAATAATATTGTTGTTATGACTACACTGGGAGGCAGAAGACCCAGATAGTTTTACTATAAAGTCATTATGGTACTACATGGCTAATAAAAAAATAAAAGAAAAGAGGAAATGTTTTATAGCGGCGTACGGTCATTTATTCTGGCATTTAGACATACCGTAATTAAACTATCTTGAGAACTCAATCTACCAGAGATGGAAGGTAAAAAAAAAAGAAAAAAAAAAAAGCTGACAGTCTAAATAAACTCAGCACCTCAAGTAGGCCTCACATTGCCCCCTGCACAGGAAATATCTGTAATTTAATATGATCTGTGAGGTGGAAATGGAGGAAAGCTGGAGAAAAACTAAAATATGTCAGATAATTAAAGGCGGATGTTGAATGAAGGAAATACTTGTGAGGAGAATTGGCTACTTATTGGAGGAAATGGAGGATAATTTCACGATTTGTTAGTTATAGGCCAGAAAAACAACCAAGTTTTTTTTCCCCTTTCCCCCCCTCTTCTCATTGAAACGGACAGAGCGCTATCATAACATGCACAAAATGCCTGATTTCTTTCCATTCACGTCTCAAATAACACAGCTGTTTGTGAAATTTTTGTTGTGTTTTTTTTTTTTTTTTTTTTAATCTGGAGCGTATCATAGAAGACATCTGTGTGGGGGAATTAGAAAAATGTCCAACGCAGACTTATTACATGTCGTTCAGCCATGATATAACGTGGTGGAATCACCAAATTACCTCAGCTCCACGACACATGTAATCAGCATTGTGTAGTGTAACGTTAGGTATTTATTATCTTGCGGACTTTTACCACTGTAGAATACATGCATAATAATAATACCGCCGGGATAATAAATTAGCTACACGTGGTTACCGTGCCGCGCCGACCTTCACAACAGTCAAACTTATCTATCTACACAGCGAAACCAAGATTACATTGGTTATAGGTTAAGATGAGCTATTTCACATCCTTATAGACTCCTATGTAGTTATAGTCACAGCCTTTGGCCTCTTTTACTAATACTTTATTCCGGCTCTTTGTATTGGCATTTTTTCATGCGTTTTCCCCATGTCCTACATTTTTCATGTCCCATGGAAACCAAAGGACCGATTAATTATGGGATTTATTTTTGTGAGATTCTTTTTTTTCCCCACATGATTCATATCGGTTTTGCATCTTTTTGAGGCCTTTTTTAAGCCTCTCTCTTATCTGTTCAGAAACATTGGCACGTTCAGCAATTTCCAAATGTTTTTACCTAATTTATCATTTGCTACTTTTTATACTTGCATTTTTTTTGTGTGTGTGTGCCAATCTAGCCCTCTTAGTTTTTGAGATTTTTCTTGTGCCGTTGAAAACTAAAGTGCAATTTTTAACTATAAGGTTAAAGTTACCATCATCAATTTTTGACGCTGTGTTTTCTCACTGCACAAAACAAAATGTGTCTTACAGTTCCCACAAAGGGGATGGTATTCTCCACCAATTTGTAAAGTTTTGTACTCACTGGGCAGTGGTTGAGGTAGGCACGGGAAGCGGTTTAATAAAAATGTCCAGGCAGGTTTATTAAGGACTACACAAACCGCTCAGGAAACCAAACAAAAGAACAGCCTTTTCCAGCACAAAGTGAAAATACAAAGTAAAAAGTCCATAAAATATAGCGGGTCTGCCAGCTCAGGATAGTGTTCTTTAGGCCAGGGGTCCCCAACTCCAGTCCTCAAGGCCCACCAACATGTCATGTTTTCAGGATTTCCTTAGTCTTGCCCAAGTAATAATTGCATCACTTGTGCAATGCAAAGGAAATCCTGAAAACATGACCTGTTGGTGGGCCTTGAGGACTGGAGTTGGGGACCCCTGCTTTAGGCCTTAGCAAAGACCAACCCACAGGAGATCCACACTTCTCCAGACACAGATGTGGTGCCCCAGGGTCCTGGTCGTCAGAGTGGTATCACAAACATGCAACACATTCCTGGTTATGGGGGACTTTAACTACCCGGATATTAACTGGGAAACAGAAACCTGTGAAACCCATAAAGGCAACAGGTTTCTGCTAATAACCAAGAAAAATTATCTTTCACAATTGGTGCAGAATCCAACCAGAGGAGCAGCACTTTTAGACCTAATACTATCTAATAGACCTGACAGAATAACAAATCTGCAGGTGGTTGGGCATTTAGGAAATAGCGACCACAATATTGTGCAGTTTCACCTGTCTTTCACTAGGGGGACTTGTCAGGGAGTCACAAAAACATTGAACTTTAGGAAGGCAAAGTTTGAACAGCTTAGAGATGCCCTTAATCTGGTAGACTGGGACAATATCCTCAGAAATGAGAATACAGATAATAAATGGGAAATGTTTAAGAACATCCTAAATAGGCAGTGTAAGCGGTTTATACCTTGTGGGAATAAAAGGACTAGAAATAGGAAAAACCCAATGTGGCTAAACAAAGAAGTAAGACAGGCAATTAACAGTAAAAAGAAAGCATTTGCACTACTAAAGCAGGATGGCACCATTGAAGCTCTAAAAAACTATAGGGAGAAAAATACTTTATCTAAAAAACTAATTAAAGCTGCCAAAAAGGAAACAGAGAAGCACATTGCTAAGGAGAGTAAAACTAATCCCAAACTGTTCTTCAACTATATCAATAGTAAAAGAATAAAAACTGAAAATGTAGGCCCCTTAAAAAATAGTGAGGAAAGAATGGTTGTAGATGACGAGGAAAAAGCTAACATATTAAACACCTTCTTCTCCACGGTATTCACGGTGGAAAATGAAATGCTAGGTGAAATCCCAAGAAACAATGAAAACCCTATATTAAGGGTCACCAATCTAACCCAAGAAGAGGTGCGAAACCGGCTAAATAAGATAAAAATAGATAAATCTCCGGGTCCGGATGGCATACACCCACGAGTACTAAGAGAACTAAGTAATGTAATAGATAAACCATTATTTCTTATTTTTAGTGACTCTATAGCGACAGGGTCTGTTCCGCAGGACTGGCGCATAGCAAATGTGGTGCCAATATTCAAAAAGGGCTCTAAAAGTGAACCTGGAAATTATAGGCCAGTAAGTCTAACCTCTATTGTTGGTAAAATATTTGAAGGGTTTCTGAGGGATGTTATTCTGGATTATCTCAATGAGAATAACTGTTTAACTCCATATCAGCATGGGTTTATGAGAAATCGCTCCTGTCAAACCAATCTAATCAGTTTTTATGAAGAGGTAAGCTATAGACTGGACCACGGTGAGTCATTGGACGTGGTATATCTCGATTTTTCCAAAGCGTTTGATACCGTGCCGCACAAGAGGTTGGTACACAAAATGAGAATGCTTGGTCTGGGGGAAAATGTGTGTAAATGGGTTAGTAACTGGCTTAGTGATAGAAAGCAGAGGGTGGTTATAAATGGTATAGTCTCTAACTGGGTCGCTGTGACCAGTGGGGTACCACAGGGGTCAGTATTGGGACCTGTTCTCTTCAACATATTCATTAATGATCTGGTAGAAGGTTTACACAGTAAAATATCGATATTTGCAGATGATACAAAACTATGTAAAGCAGTTAATACAAGAGAAGATAGTATTCTGCTACAGATGGATCTGGATAAGTTGGAAACTTGGGCTGAAAGGTGGCAGATGAGGTTTAACAATGATAAATGTAAGGTTATACACATGGGAAGAGGGAATCAATATCACCATTACACACTGAACGGGAAACCACTGGGTAAATCTGACAGGGAGAAGGACTTGGGGATCCTAGTTAATGATAAACTTACCTGGAGCAGCCAGTGCCAGGCAGCAGCTGCCAAGGCAAACAGGATCATGGGGTGCATTAAAAGAGGTCTGGATACACATGATGAGAGCATTATACTGCCTCTGTACAAATCCCTAGTTAGACCGCACATGGAGTACTGTGTCCAGTTTTGGGCACCGGTGCTCAGGAAGGATATAATGGAACTAGAGAGAGTACAAAGGAGGGCAACAAAATTAATAAAGGGGATGGGAGAACTACAATACCCAGATAGATTAGCGAAATTAGGATTATTTAGTCTAGAAAAAAGACGACTGAGGGGCGATCTAATAACCATGTATAAGTATATAAGGGGACAATACAAATATCTCGCTGAGGATCTGTTTATACCAAGGAAGGTGACGGGCACAAGGGGGCATTCTTTGCGTCTGGAGGAGAGAAGGTTTTTCCACCAACATAGAAGAGGATTCTTTACTGTTAGGGCAGTGAGAATCTGGAATTGCTTGCCTGAGGAGGTGGTGATGGCGAACTCAGTCGAGGGGTTCAAGAGAGGCCTGGATGTCTTCCTGGAGCAGAACAATATTGTATCATACAATTATTAGGTTCTGTAGAAGGACGTAGATCTGGGTATTTATTATGATGGAATATAGGCTGAACTGGATGGA
Organism: Ranitomeya imitator; assembly: GCF_032444005.1. Classification (NCBI taxonomy): domain Eukaryota; kingdom Metazoa; phylum Chordata; class Amphibia; order Anura; family Dendrobatidae; genus Ranitomeya; species Ranitomeya imitator. Next base: position 641,787,325 of record NC_091285.1, read on the forward strand.
CAAATGTCTTTTTTCGGCCTTACTAACTATGTTACTATGTTACATTCATACTCCAAGCCACCAGGGGGAGCTTTTGATCCCCATATATATAACTGGAAGTCAGTAGGGAAAGTCAGTCAGTCCTTCAGGGAAGCTGTTCCTGGCAGGAGCAAATTCCTGTCAGAGGATGGAGGAGAGGGTCCACGGAGCTGTGCATGCCTCAAGAGCTGCAGCTCCCAGAAAGAGACATTTTGAAAGCAGAGTTGTATTGCAGCGAGCGTGAAGGAAAGCAAGGCACAGGAGAGGATACCAGAAGGGGACCAGCCCCGAACAGGCTGCCTCCTTCGGAGGTGCAGAACACCGGTAGCCGGAACACCAAGGTAGCAAGGACCTCTATGCCTTACTTCAGAGAGACTGCTAATTAGCAGGACAGCTAATTGCGCGTTACCTGTCCGCACCTACACCCAGGAGGCACGGTGGCACCCCTCAGAGGCCGGGGCATGCTAGAGTCCCTATAAACAGCCTCAAGCCACCAGTCATATGGGTTTTGTCCTATCCGACTACGGGGGACAAAGAGAGACACCACATCTGTGAGGACCTTATTTGAAGCTTATGCAGTAAGGGACTACTCCACTACAGCGCAAGAGAAGGCTATTGATTTCCACCTGGACAAGGGGACTCTGGACTTGCCTCCAAACTGGCCGGACTCTACCTGCCCTGTGATCTGGTGCCCTGGACTGTGGCTGCTGAAACCAACAGTAAACAAGGTAAAGAGACTGCAATCCTGGGTCCTCGTTCTTCACTGCACCTCTCACCATTCTACCATCTACACACTGGGAAGCCCTGGGGATATACTTTACTTGTGGGAAGGTGTACCATCTAGCTGCCATAACGTCACCCCAGCGGACCCCTTAAAGCAGCGTCGGTCACCCTGACCGAATACCACAGGTGGCGTCACAAACATAAACCTTATCCCTTTAAAGACCTTTCCCTTTTATACGGACATCCCAGGGCCACTCACCGGGTCAACCACCATGACATCCCCCTGTGAACCACAGGACCCGGTACCGAGTAACCCCCTTGTCCTGACTGGGCGCTCCACAGACACTGAACGAGACACTTGGTCTCCATTTTATCTGCCAAACCATGTCCAAGGGGGGGGGGGGATATGTGAGCCGTCACTCCCATACATCAAAAACGCACCTGCGGATTCTGCCAGGAGATGCAGATTTAGTGCAGAAAATTCTGCACCACATTTCCTACATGTGCGCATAGCCTAACACTGCATAAACCGACCAGCGGTGCGTGTTTGAAATCTGCAACATGCCAAATTCTCTTCAGATTTCTGGGTGGATCTGATCTCCCCAGTAGAATTGTAGTAAATTCGCAGATAAAAAAAATAAAAAAAGCATGAGCAAAAGTCATAAAAATGCATATGATCCACGCATGACTGGATCAAAGTTTTATGAAAGCCAAATACCAGAAGAATAAATTTGCTAACCACCATCATCGACAATTGTAAAATTTCCCTTGTCAGTGCAGCTTGGAGGGCAAGGCTAAGGCCGGGGTCACACTTGTGAGTGTGATGTGAGAAACTCACGGGAGTCTCTCGCATCAATACCTGGCACTGCCGCCGGCACTCGGAGCGTTCAGCTACATAGAAATACATGCAGCTGCACGCTCCGGTCTGAGTGCCGGGTATTGATTCGCAAGTTTCTCACATGACACTCTCTAGTGTGACCCCGACATAACACATACTTCAGCTTTGGCCTAGTGGAGGAGTGTTTTGGAACACTGAAAAAAAGCCGATTGCAGGTAGTGGTCCCTGTGGTGCCTGGAAAAATGTAAATGTCTGGAATTTACCTTTAAGTGACTTGTGTAATCTAAAGACTGCCATAAAAATGTAATCATAAGGTGTCATTCAGATATCTGATGAGAAAAATGGATCGATTATTTTGATCAGAGTGTGGTCCGAGCGTCATCTGTTTTTCTCATATGTCGAGAAATTAAAAAAAATAAAAGAAATTCTCCACCTTTTCCTTTGTAACAATCAGTGAAAAATTGATGATTATTTTCATCCTAGTTTGGTCCGAGTGTCATGTGTTTTTCTTATACGTGAGAAGAAAAAAAAAAGTTTCTACCCTTTTTCCTTTTTGACAGTCCGTGAAAATCGGATTGCTGTCAGATGTCATCCGAATGTGGTCCAATTTTGTCATGAACTCATTCACTTGCACTTGCGATTTTGATCCATCTGACCCTTGGATCAAAATCGGACACATCTCCATGATTTTTTATGGACCACAAGGTCTGGAGAAAATAGCGGACACGAGAAAGACTCCATAGTCTATCACGGATGCGAGTGCTGTCCATGAAACATCCGGATAGTGCTCGTATGTGAAAACCGGACATCTGAATGAAGGCTATTCCTGTTGGGAATTTTAATACTGGGATTTGCTGCAAAGTTCATTGCAGAAATTTATTAATATGGAACGTACGTACGTACGTACGTACGTGGAATGCTTTTGGAGGAACCTGGAATTGGACAAGATTTCAATTCTACAGTGCTCTAGAGGTGTCTAGCCACTTATCTGGTGTCATCCCTAGAATATAAATGCTTTGGCCAAGCTGCATAGGGAGTATTTACAAGAGTCGATGAGCTATCTGATGTCTATGGCCAGGTTTATGGGAACTTACAATAGGGAAAGGTTTCCTCTATACAGAATATCATGGCAGTAAGAGGGCGGCATGTTATGGATTCCCACCAAGTGTCAGACCCTCAGGAAATTGTTTTCCTGTACGAAGTCCATAAAGCAAGACCTTCAAGTCAAAAGAAACCTGTATATCAAAAATTCCCAGCATGCAATTGGGCAGACAGCTGCCAAAGATTTTGAGTTCAAGACCGACCGGAGAACAATGGCAACAGTAACACAAGTGGTCTGTGAACAGCTGATGAACTGCTGCCAATGTAAACTCTGTGGATGTGCAGTAAAAAATAAAGAACTGGGAAGAAGTTGGCAGCGTAAACGAAGTAAAGTAAAACTTGTTATAAGAAGATAACTATCCATTAAATATACGGTATATATACACAAATCAAATACAAATTCAGCAAAATTAACTTCTATTTCTGCATAAAGATAAAAAAAAATTCATATGAATAGAAGGGAAAAAAAATACTGAGTGGCGCTAAACTAAAATGAGATCTTCTGGTTAAAAAGAAACAAGAATTCCGATAATGGGTAGCCTCATTTTGGCAATCCCTTTTTTCAATTCTGGCGATCTCTTCTTGCCATGCCAAGCTAACTGACCATTAAAAAAGTTCTCAAAGTTTTGGCAATCCCCAAAAATTCCCACAATAAGAAATCGATGAAACAACAACTTTGGGTGTTGGGCAACAATCGTAGACCGTGATCATGATTATTGACAATCAATTCGATTTTTGTTTTATTTGGCGGAATGCAGAAAAGAGGAGCTATGGGTGTAGAGATACCTTTACTCATTGACTTAGAAAACATCTTTTTTTTCCAAGCTAATGGAAATGTTTGGGTACTTACCGACTACATCAAGCTGGTACGTGTGGTTGATGCTGCCATACTTGTTCTCAACAATACACGTGTAATTTCCTTTATCAGATGGGACGACTGAATCCATAATAAGACTCCAAGATTGAGATCGGACCTGGAAGTGAGCAGAGTGTGGAGTTACTTTAGGTTGACTGCTTGTAAAATCGATAAATCAAATTGATCTTGATAGCACTCAAGAGGCTGGATTCCTCAAACCCTTTTTGCCTGAATTCTGACAGAGCGGTTTGAAATGTCGCAAAATTTTAGCAAAACTGGTAGTTGGGCAAAATTGCTACAACTTTTTGATGTTTATTTCCCCGACAACTTTTTTTTTTTTAAAGTGTGCATAAGTTTGCTAAAAAGAGGGAGGGTTTTGAACAAATTAAGCATAACTTTATTCCACAAAAGTGGCAAAAATTACGATTAAAGTACATCAGTCAGGGACTGGAGTAAAAATTTTGCGGTGGCGCATGGCAGCTGAAAAACGCTCCAATTTCATTAATATTTGCACACTTCTTAATGAATTTCAGGAATCTTTTTCCAGTAAACACATCAAAGACTGGAGTATGAAATATTAGCCTTGATGAATCGGAACCATGGTGTTTGATCTGGCACCATACACGGTTCAGTATTTTGCAGCCCAGTGCTAAATTACGCCCCATAGATAAGTCAGTGAAAGGGAATGGTATGATAATTAAGTTATAACATATCTGAGATGTCTTAATGTGAGCATCCTATCAAATAGAAGCACTACATGTACTAAACAGTAATGCAGGAACTGCAAGATCATCTACTTGACCGGATATACAAGATGATCATCTGCAAAAGAAGAACAGGAGCAATAGGTGGGAGAAGAATGTCACCACAATCACTTTCTCCTTTCCATCTATTTGTTAATTACCCTCAGTTTGTTGAACCATCTAACAAGCTCAGTAATCAGCAGGGGGAGAGATTAATGAGCGTCAGCTTCTAAACCAGCTCAGACATCTTGGACAGCATGCTGGGCAGGAAAAAAAAAAGAAGATGGTCCCACTTCAAAGCCCAGTCTGGCACGCTAGGTGATCTCATGCCCTGGCAGCAACCCAATTAAAGTGGAACATCTCCGGTGTTGACACGCATACCCCACAAGTCACTATATAGTGAATAGTAGAGTCAATGTTTAAGCCTAGTTTTGTTTGTACCTTATATCCACCAATCCGATGATCTGGTTTAAACTCTTTGCCATTCTTCAGCCAACGTAGTGTAGGCATTGGTGTGCCACCTGCTGGACACCTGAATCTTATGGTCTTGGCTGCTGGAACAGCGTGAAGTTTCTTCTCCATTTTCTCTGGGTTTGCCCAAAAAGGTCCTGTAGTTAATGAAAAGGAAAAATAAAATCAGGTGTACTGGTTGGTATTGGAAAATATCAACAAGCTTGAAGACTGACCCATTTGTAACAGTCCAGCTCTACAGCATTTTATACTACAAATAGAATAACCATTTTAATGATAATCATATGGCTGAAAATAATTTCATAAATTACTATTATTACTCTGTGCCTACAACTGATCAAACAGCTTGGTGAAACACGACACCAAACTTTATCCATAAATCAAACAAGGATTGGTGTCCACCAAGACTCCTAGAGTTGAGTAAAAAAGTTAAAGTGCCGTCTGTAAGGTTTATCTATCAGAACACATGCAGCATTGTGCATACAGCTCCAAATGATCAAAGGATATAATGTAGCCTAACTGCTAAGTATTTTGTACAATTTTGTAAGTACATTATATTTATGTATTGACTTTAATATGGTGCTCGAAAGTCATAAAAGAAAGGCTCCTGGCAAAACTAAGCGCAGGACCTTAGCGGGCAGTATAAAACTTCTCTAGAGTTCTTTTGTCATGCCTCTCTCTCCAAGAAGCTTTGCACTAAACAAAACACAGTACATCGGCTTTGCCTAAAGGTTTTATTTTTTTTTTTTAAACATCCTACCAAAAAATATAAAATAAAGTAAAATGGTTTGACAAGTTTTAGACTAGAAAGCCATAAAGTGTTCCACAGTTGGAGGATCTCCAAGAAATAACTGTGGAACATGTGTCAAACTTGCTTCCCATCTGGCCATAGTCCAAATGCCCCTCAGCCGAGAGTATCAATGACACATGGTAGGTGGACTCCATATTCAGTGGGGCCTCTAGCTTCATTTCAGTCCTCACAAGTTGGCATCCCAGTAGTGAGAAGGTAAATGCTACACTATAGCCAGGCTTTATTCAGTAAGGATGGCATGGGGCCTAGAGGAATCCCACAGGAATTTAAGGTATGTGTTGTCTAAACGCAAATGGTTACCGGAGAAGAAGAGGAGGATCATATGGCAGCCTGTCCTGATGGTTTTATCATTAGTTAAGCTTAGATGTTTAAGAGAAAGGCCAGCTTTGGGGATAAAGACAGATGTGGTGCAACTCACATAAAAAAAGTCAACCAGTTAATTGGTGCTCTTATTTAATAGATTGCCGGATATCAATTGTAGCTTGTGTAAGCACAATAGAATAAAAAATGTGGGGGTCAAATTGATGACAATTTTTAAAGGGCTATTAGAGGAGGCATATTGGTTGGTAGTCAGACATATAATATTGCTGTAACTATTTTATTGCATATTCTATACACCAGAGTTCCCCAACTCCGGTCCTCAAGAGCCACCAACAGGTCATGTTTTGAGGATTTCCTTAGTATTACACAGGTCAGTGAATGCTTGCCTGTGCAGGTGATGCAATAATCACCTGTGCAATACTAAGGAAATCCTGAAAACATGACCTGTTGGTGGCTCTTGAGGACCGGACTTGGGGAACACTGCTATACACCAACACAAAGCCACCATCATGGCATTACTGCCTGCTGAACAGAAGTAAAGGAGAGGCCGGGCTCCCTCTTGTGCTTCTGCTCACCAGGCCCTAGGGTATAGTAAAGTATCGTGCGCCAGCCATTAGCAGCACACATCGCAGCACAGGGAGCCTTCTTGGAGCTCTACAGCTGTGCAGCTTCAAGGGAGTCGCTCCGCCTCTTCTGTGATGTTTCTGCATGTACACGCGCTATTCGCCAGAATACCAGTCAAGAAGTGGAGCAGCAGAGGATTGTATGATAGGCAAGTAATTTTTTTAAATAAAATTAATTAAATGGAGCAAATGATGGTGAATTAATTAATGGGGGAGAGCAGTTGATAATGAATAGAGGGTGGGGTGGAAGAGAGCGAGGACGTGACAATGAATTGGGTTGGAAATATATGTAAATATAATGAATCGGGGAAGCGGGAGGTAGAGAGTGGGGAGCATTGCGGATGCAACATTGTGACTGGCAATGAAATGGGTGAAAGAGTACAAGTGCTAATTAATTTATTGGGAGGGGAAGTGGCTAATAATTGTTAAGGCCCCTTCACATTTAGCGACGCTGAAGCGATACCGACAACGATCCGAATCGCTGCAGCGTCGCTGTTTGGTCGCTGGAGAGCTGTCACACAGACCGCTCTCCAGCGACCAACGATGCCGGTAACCAGGGTAAACATCGGGTAACTAAGCGCAGGGCCGCGCTTAGTAACCCGATGTTTACCCTGGTTACCATGCTAAAAGTAAAAAAAAAACAAACACTACATACTTACCTACAGCTGTCTGTCCTCCAGCGCTGCGCTCTGCTTCTCTGCTCTCCTCCTGTACTGTCTGGGAGCCGGAAAGCAGAGCGGTGACGTCACCGCTCTGCTTTCCGGCTCACAGCCAGTACAGGAGGAGAGCAGAGCACAGCGCTGGAGGACAGACAGCTGTAGGTAAGTATGTACTGTTTGTTTTTTTTTACTTTTAGGATGGTAACCAGGGTAAACATCGGGTTACTAAGCGTGGCCCTGCGCTTAGTTACCCGATGTTTACCCTGGTTACCAGTGAAGACATCGCTGGATCGGTGTCACACACGCCGATCCAGCGATGTCTCCAGGGAGTCCAGCGACGAAATAAAGTTCTGGACTTTATTCAGCGACCAACGATCTCCCAGCAGGGGCCTGATCGTTGGTCGCTGTCACACATAACGATTTCATTAACGATATCGTTGCTACGTCACAAATAGCAACGATATCGTTAACAATATCGTTATGTGTGAAGGTACCTTTAGTGGTGGGCACATTGGTTGATTACAATTTATGTTTGGAATGGTGGATTGCATAATAACTATATATTAATGGTGAGTGCACATCTGCATTCAGCAGCATAGTGTAGAAGAAAGGGAAAAAGTGTTAAATGTGCTCTGGACAGGGTGCTATAGATTACTGTGTTATTTTATGCAGAGACGAGTCCTGGCTGGATGCAGTCATGGTGGTCTTGCTGAATGAAGAAGAAAAGTGAAGATGAAGGACTTCAACTAGAGATGTTACTGGTAAGTCAGTGTGTTACCTGCACAATCACACTATACACTATATACAGATCTCCTGTGTATAATGTCACTGGTGATCACTGTATTATCTGTACACTATATACAGAGCTACTGTGTGTAATGTCACTGGTGATCACTATTACCTGTGCACTGACACTATATACAGAGCTCCTGTGTATAATGTCACTGGTGATCACTGTATTATCTGTACACTTACACTATACACTGTATAATAAGTACAGATCTCCTGTCTATAAATGGCGCTAATAGTAATATTAGTATTGTGTTTTTCAATTAATGATCAGTATTGTAGTATTTGATCACTATGTGGTGGTAATGTGTGGTCTGGTCATGGTGTGGTGGTATTTGTTCCTTGTATGTGATATTATTTTGCTACTATGTGGTGGTAATATGTGGTCTGGTCATGGTGTGGCAGTATTTGTCCCTTTTGTGTGGAATTATTGGTCACTATGTGGTGATAATATGTGGGCCTGCCATGGTATGATATAATGGTGTTTGTCCCTTGTATGTGGGATTATTGGTCATTTTAAAAAATGCATGTGACATTCCCTTAAAGAAAAATAAATAAAAACATACCTAAAAAGTATTGGGTATTTTAAGAAATGTTTAATATGTCAGAGTAGAGTAGGGCCCTGCCAAAGAGACTACCTTGTTGAGATGGCGGCTTAAAAAAATTCTTTCAGTCAAAACAAAAGCTGATGGCTATGTATATGATATGGTGTTCGATGGGAACTGTAATGTATGATTAGTGAGGACGTGGTGCAGAAGTGGAGTTTTTCCAGGGGTGGGTGGTGGGACTGTGGAAGGTTCAAGGTGTGGCGGTAGAGTCTCAAGGTGGCCCAAAAAAGTTGCCAGTATGGGGCCCTGAAATTCCTGGTGGCAGCCATGTAACCACATGAGCATACATCGAAAACAGTTGGCTTTATAATAAAGATTAATACACACTATCCCCTATTGTAATGCTAAGTTTTGCCACCCAGGCAAGCCCTTTCCATGGACCAATTTAACATGGTCTCCTAAGGTCTTCTATCCATCGCATGCCAGTCTCTGTGTTATTCGTGTCCTATGAATGGGAGACCTATGGCCATGTCCAGTCTAGCTCCCTGGCTCTACAGCATGACAAAAGCAAAGACTAATACATTGGTACATCGGCAAAAGGGAAGGACGCATCATTTTAGAATTCATAGAATGTTAACTATCGGTGCAGATTCCGCAAGGAAGAGCCATTAGATGCACAATCTGCGGGTGAAATCCAAGTTTAAACTCTGGCAAGTCCATGTTGTATAGACTGGACATTATTCTTCATGAGAATTCAGGTTTATATCTTATTCCGAGTTACTGAAACTAAAGACACCAGAACATCAGATATTGTCATTTATCAATCAACATCTGTAAGGAATTGTTCATACCATGTTTGCTCACAAAAGGTTATCTACTTGAAACAAGAGGCTGGTAACGAATAATTGACAATACTATAATTACTGAGGAGCATAGAAGAGAAACCCCCATTGTGTTGGAGTCAGACCATGTGTCTACAGGGTTGACAATTCCCAAAAACCTATTGGTTCTTTCATTGAATGGAGTCCGTAGCAAGATGCAAGTGGCCAAAGAAGGGTTTTGTGCGTGGAATTTTTTTTCCTATATCATTTTTTGTTCAAGGATTAGAGTCACGTGTAGACAGTTTTCTTCTTACAGTTCATTAAACTTTTAATTTACAGCCTCTATATAGGACTCATAGCATACAGAGAAAATATATGGGTAAACACAAAACAAAAACATCTAAAAAAAAAACACCAATCATTGCTACCAATATGACTGCTTTATTTGATTTCCTGGGCAGCCGATTGGATGTCATGCATAAAAGGTGTATGTACTGTCAACATCAAATTTAAGAATTGACATAAAACAGAAATCGTCTCACCCTTAAATGCTGATGAATTCAGGAGCTCAGATCATTTCTACTGCCTGGCATAGTATCACAGAAACCAAAAGAAAAGTATCTGGTTCAAGGAAACAAACACCATGAATAAAAGTGCTTGACGCACTAGAATCGCATTGGTGGTTGCATGGACAATTTGTGGACTCTATGTCTGGGTAGATCATGTTATTAGTGGATCAAAATATATATTGCATTTCCATTGAGCTGTATACTTTTCCTTAAATTCCTTCAAATTTTAAGAGATATAAAATGCGTTGAGTGATATTGCAAAACTTTCATTTAACCATTGGCAAGCATGGTATAATATTAACCAAACCCATTTTCCACAAAACTTTGTGTTGAAGCCATTGCAAAATATAAAATTTTCCTCTGAAATTATAAATGCCCATCACACTGTATCCATATACTCTAGCCAAAACAGATGAGCTTACTGTCATCTAGTGCAAAAAGCTCTTGGAGCAACCCAAAGATCTGGCAACATCTTGGTTTCACACAACAGGTCGTCAATCCATAACTTACGGTTTGGTTTCGAGTTCTCTGAAGCTTTCTCTTCCGAAGAAGAATTATCGTCATCGTCGTCATCATCTTCGGCAGACGGTAGTGCATCTGTGATGGCACAATAACAAGAAACCAGTTATTGTTGTACCAAAACCATCTAGATTTAATAGAAGTACGTTTTGTAGTAGGCATTCACTTGCCAAGACACGTGGTTGGACATACAATACACAATATGGAACTAGTTTTGACTCGACCCACCCAAGGATTTAAAAAAATAAAATAAAGTGGTCATGTTGTGTAGAAAAATTCTGCTTTAAGTTTAATATGTTGGTTCCAACGGAAAACAATGACAACTTTTATATATATCTAAAAATTTGAAAAATATTAAGTCAAAATTTCAGAATTTCAGCTTTCGTTGACTTTGATGACAACAGAGGACCACCTGTTATCTGTTTTGTTTTTATTCCCTTCCACCTAGGATCAGTGAGACATCTGCCAGTTCTTGGACTCAAAAGGGTGGAGACTTTTCAACACAATAACAAGAAGGAAACAAAAAAAAAAAAAGAGCATTCTATGACGAGTATTAGGTGGAGCCTCGGGTCTGGCACTACCTATTTCTTGAGGAAACAAAGGCATTGAACAGGAAAATATTAAGCGGATCAGCCCTGTGCCATATGGACAATTGATTTTTGGCAGATCCTCATGACAATAAATAATCTCTATGGGTAGCTTAAAAGGGATCTGAATTATGGTAAGGAGGACTGAAGCAAATGAAGTTAGTTAGGGCACGTTAGGTTAGGCTATGGGTTGAACTAGATGGACATATAGTCTTCCTTCAACCTTAATAACTATGTAACTATGTAACCATGTATTACATTACCCCCCAAAAAAGTACTATTGACTACAGGCAATTGGCCAAGAACTGAATTCTCCATTAGATGACGTGTCAAATGCTGATAAGGGATGACACAAAAGGGACAACTTAAGTTGATCAGCAAAAGGAATGTAGGCAAATGGTCAAAGGTCTGATAAGAAACCACTTAACACCAGGTCTCTGTCATAAGCAGGGTGCAGTCCAAAAGGTGACCTATTTGGACAAAAGCTCAGCCAAAATGACCTATCTGGACAAGAGCTCAGCCAAGTCACCGGACCATTTGCAATTAGAGAAATCACTTTGTCCTCTCTGATCAAATAATGGAGGTCAAATGAGCAGTGAGGGATCCTGAAGGGACTTTCTGCCATTTCTTTAGGAAATGTTAATGATATGCATTTCCTTACAGATTAGTGTGCAAAGGCCATTCATAGGAGAGATATACTGCAGTGATGCATTTGCATGTCACATGAAATGGAAACAATGGATATTGTGACAATCGTGGGAGGGTTGCACTTCTATTCCATCGCCATTGACAGTGTCAAAGGCATATGGAAGATGTTCAAAAAATATGGGAATCTTGTAGCACTATACGTGACTTGACGTCTTTCTCCTACTTTTAGCTGTGGCAGTTTGAACAAAAATTTACATAAATTTCAATGGATGGAAGGGAGGCTGTTTGACATCTCTGGTGTTGCTAATTGTATATTTTGAGGATATATAAAGAAAACAGCCCCCCCCCCCCAAAAAAAAAAAGACATGGCAGAGTGATTCCACACTCCCTTTTCGATAAGAAATGTTCTAAGCCAGCTTAGTATGGAGCATACAGTACCCATTTCCTTCTTCCATACTTCTAGAACTCAAAGGCTAAACTTACTGGAAATTAGGAACAATCATTAACGTTAGAATTATGTAAAAACTAAAATAAAAAAAATTGGCAAATCCTTTTAAAAGTTTAAAACACACAAAAAAATAAAATAAAAACATTTTACATTTTTTATTATATGTCACAATCAGGTAGACATCGGCTACAAACCTGATATGTTAACTTTGAATAAAACAGTATCTGTTCCAAATGGGCCACTAGTAACGCAGACATACAACCCAGAATCCTCCTGCCTGGTGTTGAGAATCTGGATCGCATCGCCCGTTATGCGAGTGCGGTTAGTCTCCGAAAGCTGAACTCCGTTTTTCACCCAGCTGATGCTCTGAACATCCTCTCGAAGCCTGCACTGTAAAATTATCGGGTCTCCAGGATGAGCCAAAAACGATTCCATTTCTTGTTTGGACTCTGGGCCAACTAAGTGGTGGAAAAAAAAAATTGGAATTAATTTTGTTTTCAAGTAGAAGGCTTTTTATTTGAGCCTTTATTTTTAAAAGGAATGATGATTTAAAGGAATAGACTTTGGGATTGGCTGGAGGTTGACTATCTCCAAATGATGGGACAATTGAAGATTTCTCACAAGGGGTTTTTGAACATGTCTAATTAAAAAGATAGGCCGTCCATCACAAGATTTAGGCCAAATTTTGGTGGTTTGACCAAACTGAGAATATTCTTCAAAACAAATTTCACACATAGGTGTATATTCTTAAAATCCTCTCTACTGAGGATCTGGGTGGAAAACATAAGATATGCAGGTACTTCATGGGTGAAGAACAGGTTGGATAGCAAGCTAGAAAATGTTAGTGTAATATAACATTAGAAGAAAAGCAAAATACCAAATTAACAACAAATGATCATTTTCGACGATAGTGAAGGATCATAATTGTCTGAAAAGAAGCTGCCCGTAAAAGATCTTTCCGTTAAGGAACATCCTCAGAACTCAGAAAAAGATGGTCTATCCTTTTCTCAGCGGCATTGGACATATATGGTCTGAATGGCTGTTGTTCAATCTTTCTATATCCTTCTATATAATGTATATGGCCCCCATCCCGTGTGAATAAATCAAAAGACACTGCGGGGCGGGATCCCGGGCAGCGCGGCCGCACAGGCGCAGTCAGCAAGACATCAAATGATGTCAGAAGACGGGCAGCGCTAACTGCGCATGCCCAAGGGATAACATAACAGCACAGGTGCCGGTACAGTTGAAAACAACGCTGAGGAGGCGGCGCCCAGCGCCAAGAGGGTATGAGTGATGGTGGTGCTGCTTCTGCATTAGGGGGAAAGACCTGCCCCCAGGACTGTTTCAAGGTATTTTGGACAATTACAAAATCGATTATTTCTGCAGTTACAGCACCAAGAACTAAAAGAGCTACCTTGTCAGAATGCAGCATTAGTGCTGCACAAGGTGGCCCTTTTAGTTACAAATGCCTAAGAGGGAGTGGGGGGGTGACAGGTTCCCTTTAATGAACTTTGCAGGACCCAGGCAGTAAGTATTCTATTTCTCTGCAGCGCCTTACCAGGGGAAATAAAGTATTACAGCATTCACATTAATATGAATGCATTTCTTTTACTCCCCCATCAATATGTCTCTGGAGTGTGGGAGCAAAACCCCGAGGAAACCCATGAAAACATGGGGAGAACATAAACTCCCTGCAGATCTTGTCCTTGGTGGGATTTGACCTCAGAACCCCAGCGCTGCAAGGCAACAATGCTAATCACTGAGCCACCATGCTACCAAGTACAGCATGAACATGCTTGTTCTTCCAGAGTAAAGGCCTCCATACATAGCCCAAACGTTCGCTTGGCTAATATCGATCTCTCCGGACTCCCCCATACAGAGGAATGCTCGAAACGGTCAAGAAAATTGTGTTCTTTATGAGAGCTGCTGCCAGATTCCAATGGCAGTGGGTTTTGTCCCTGCCAAACAAAATTATCGTTTGTTGAAATTCCAACGGCGGAATCATTCGCTCCTCTGACATCACCTGTTGGGGGAGAGCCCGAGTACAAGTAGACATTAAACTGTTGGATGAACAGTATCAATGGGTTCATCCGACTTCAATCTAATGTTCTAACTGATTAGATATCTGAAAATAGGGTTTTATTCTAAACCGTTAAAGCGATAATACAACATGAAATCTTTAAATTCTTATTATAATGAATTTATATAAGATGACCTTTAAAATACACAGCCCTTATACACCATATACACCACCCCTGCCTAGGCCAGAGTCCAAGAATCCATGAATCAGTCCGAGTGTACTTTCAAAAGGCAAAGTGCAATCGAGAAGGAATTAAACACCGAGTAAGAGCCAAGATGGTAAAACAGTCATAACATCTTCACACATTCACCGCTTTCACTTCTCTCACAACTAAGTAATAACCAATCAGTCATTTGTTAGCAATTTTCATCCCTTGCCCTTCAAAAAAACAAAACAAATTGTTTTATAAAAAAAACCTTTATTGACATGTTCTTAAAAAAATAAAGTAAAAGTTGTTTGTTGGCTTGTTTACACACAACCAGTCTTCTAAAATCTCCTAGAGCTTTTGATTTTACTGCGCTTTTTTTTTACTCTGCATTGTCAATTTTAGGGTTTTTGACACTTTTTCTATAAAATAATAAAAGTATGGAAAAAACGCATAACAAATGCAAGCAAGGGACGCAGCATTTTTCCTGCCAACATTTTTTTTTCTGCAGTGTTGTTTTTTTTTCTCTGCCTGCCTCGTTCGCATAGGTCATCAATGTTTAATTGGCGGGGGTGCAACTCCCGTCGATCAGCTGCTCCCTATGTTGGCGGCGGCGGGAACTACGGAGCTGCACAGGTCTGTCTTCGAAAATGTGGCTGCAGCCGAGTACTGCACATCCTCCTCCTACTCAAATCAATGGTGGGGTGGATGTGTAGTACCTGGCTGCGGCCACTATTCCGACTCAGCAGTTCCGCGTGCAGCTAATACCAGGGAGAGCTGATCGGCCGGGTGACGGATGTTGCACCCCGCGGATCAGACATTGATGTCCTATCCGATGCATCGCCCATCAATGATAAAAGTCTAAGAAAAAAAAATACAAAGAAAAAAAAAAAATCGTACATGGCTGCAGGATACGTTACCGCTATATGAGCGCCATGATATAAATAAAAAGAAAGAAGATACAGGAACAATTGCTTTTCCTTCTGGATGACAATTTTCTTGACTCTTACAACAAGAAGCTTTCGAGAAGGTTATACGTTGCTAGGGAACCATTAGAATCGGGAAGCGTTTTACAAGCTAGTTTGCATTTTTAAAAGGCAGGTTTTTTTTGTTCTTCATCTTTAAGAGTTTAGAAAGTGACAGATGCAGCTTCCCTTTTTTATGCCGGTTTATATGGTCATAAAACATTAAGCTTCGGAGGCTCAGCAGACCCTTAGATGATTTTAAATAAGTGAATAACCCTGTTACACCCATAATGGGACCATTACTGGAATGGCCCTAAACGAGGTCAATTGGGCTGGAGATGCCAAACAAGGCCATTTTTATTGTTTAATGACATTTAATGCCAGCGTTTCTGATATGTTACATGGCCGATCACTTACGGTTATTGCCAATTGCAGGTTTTCTGACAAGTCAAGGGAAGAACCTTATTTAATCTGTTGTTGTTCTCCTTGTGACAGGAGAGACGCTGGGAAAATTAACTTAAGAGCTCAAATTCTTGCTTGAAGGCAACTGATGTAAATGATGATGCTCTGGCGGTACGTTGGACACAAGAGGGGATTTAATTTCAGACCTGCTCTGGGCTACGTATATAAAACACCAGGACAACAATCAGTGAACAGCTCAATCATAAGAATAGAGGGTAGTCTACAGTGACATTTCTACCCCAGTCGGGGGGAAGAATCATTTTTTTGTAGTAGTAGAAGGTCTTGGTTTCAGATTAATACCAGTAGATAAATGATTCCGGCACACAGGACTCACATAATACTTTCATATTATGCTTACAAAATTGGTGAAAATTGTTAAACAATGCCATGGTGTAATTGGGTAGGAAAGGCAGTAAATGTCCTCAATGTTGAAAACTAAATTTTCTACTTGTCCTTTGTAAATTCCCCAGTGAAATTTAAAGCCACAAGTACCGTGCTGTTACCAAAACATCTACTATATAATTGTCTAAGGGTCACTTCCGTCTTTCTGTCTGTCCTTCTGTCACGGATATTCATTGGTCGTGGCCTCTGTCTGTCATGGAATCCAAGTTGCTGATTGGTCGTGGCAAAACGCTCACGACCATTGCCACAACAAATCAGCGACGGGCGCAGTCCGGCGGCAACACGGCAGCTCCTTCCTCCCCGCAGTCAGTGCCCGCTCCATACTCCTCTCACACAGGGTTAATGCCATCGTTACCGGAGCGCGGTGTAACACACTCCGGTTACGCAGCTATTAACCCTTGTGTGACCAACTTTTTACTATTGATGATGCATATGCAGCATCAATAGTAAAAAGATCTACTGTTACAAATAATAATAATTAAAAAAAACGTTATTCTCACCCTCCGACGTGTCGTCCTGTCCTCGGCAGTGCAAGCAGCAGGTTCCGGTGCTAAGGATGCTCTGCGAGAAGGACCTGCCATGACGTCACGGTCATGTGACCGCGACATCATCACAGGTCCTGCGCTCATACCAAACCTGGAACCGGAAGCAGCCGCGTGCACCGCACACAGGCGACAGGACTACAAGGGGCCCTTCAGAAGGTGAGTATGTTTATTTTTAATTTTTTAACCTGTTACATACGTAGCTGGGCAATATACTACGTGACTGGCCAATATACTATGTGCCTGTGCTGTATACTACGTGGCTCTGTGCTGTATACTACGTGGCTCTGTGTTGTGTACTACGTGGCTCTGTGCTGTATACTACTTGGCTCTGTGCTGTATACTACGTGGCTCTGTGCTGTATACTACGTGGCTCTGTACTGTATACTATGTGACTGGGCAATATACTAAGTCACTGGGCAATATACTACGTGACTGCGCAATATACTACGTGACTGGGCAATATACTACGTGACTGGGCAATATACTACATCACTGGGCAATATACTACGTGGCTGCGCAATATACTACGTGACTGGGCAATATACTACGTGACTGGGCAATATACTACGTGGACATGCATATTCTAGAATCCCCGATGCGTTAGAATCGGGCCACCATCTAGTCTACAGTATATGGGCCTCCAGCTCGTAACCATTACCAGTATATTAGAAAAAAGTCTTAGACATACCCACATGCCTAAAGTACATTTTGAGCCAAAGCTTTTTTTGCCTTGTCATTTGATATATTACAAAAGGAAAAAAAATTCTTAGGTAGAGAATCAGTATCATTCTCGCCATCAGTTTCTCAGATTCACCCTAAAAGAAAGGTATTTCCTTCCTGAGGCGCTAACAAAAGGGTTCTCTCATATCAAGAGTTTGTAAAACTCTTACAAAACTCAGTAATGAGTCATAGAATGGAATAGCAAAATACATATTTATTTTTTTTTAGAAAAAAAAATAAAAGTGGATCAAAGTTTAAAACAGGCTTTTCCATTTTATTATTTGATGTCTCACTGGATCCAAGGAAATGTTTCAGTGTTTATTCCTACATTTATGGTTAATGTACAAAACCAAAACTTCTGCAGAGACTAAAATGAGGCCCAATGATGATGATTAAATGAGGCACAAACTACATACCGTACAATAAACCGTATGCGGTATGCTCCGTCTAGTGACCTCTGCACATACACAGAAAGTTTGTCTAAAAGGAGGGATGGTACTATATTTGCAAGTCTAAAGGATAGATGGTCAGTTGGTTAACTCTGGGGTTCTACCAATCATTAAAATAAGGGGCAAGAGTTCCATGTATGATTGGATCGTCAGAGTGCATACTTGAAGCTGCTTTATTTAAAGTGATGTTATACAGCTTTATCTTCAGGAGCACAGGGGCGGTACACTCCTGAAAATTAACAGGTCCGACCAGCGGCATAGTTGTGCTGCTGACTAACAGTGCACTCTCTGACACTGCGGCAACATCAGGAGTGAAGAGGCTATTATAACTAGAGTTGAGCAAATTTGTTCAGGTTCCCTCTTATTCGGCAAGCTATAGTGATTGGTCACAGAACATACATGGAGAGCTCAACAAACAGGCTTTCCATGCATGTGCTGTGATAGTGACATAGCCGAAACACATGCAGCTGCGGCGCTGATTAGCCGGCGCGCTCCAGTTAGCCAGGTTCCCTCTGCAGCTTATTCGCCAAGCACTATCGCTTGCCGAATAAGAGGGAACCCGAACAAATTTGCTCAACTCTAGTTAAAACTAAGCTCTAAGTGTGGGGCTCCTTAGACAGTCTTTCTTTCGATGTCTGAATTGAACCAGCACTCACACCAAGAAACTTCATCAGATAGCTTGACTCGACTGCAGAGGCACGTATGAAGATTTCAGAAGAGGTTTATTCTCAGCCTGAATTCTTCTATTATGCAGCTGCTGCAACAACTGCAGTAGGTAAAAAAACAATTCTGAACCAAAGATATACAGAGATAAACCTAGCAAGATGGCTGACATACCCTAATGGAGGAGTAACTGCACTCTAGTGATCCAGACAGCTTTAGATCAGTGCTACCAAGATCTGTTTAAAAGAATTTGGAAATAGAGATGGTCGAACCCAAACAGAAATGTTTGGCATTCCTACGGGACGGTGACTGTTTGGGTTTAAACACCGAACACGGATTTTCAGCTGAAGAGAAGGTGAGAGAAAGCGAGAGATGGAGAGAAATGGAGAGGGAAGGCGAGGAAAGGCGAGGAAAGGCGAGGAAAGGCGAGGAAAGGAGAGGAAAGGAGAGGAAAGGAGACTTATGGAGAGACAACCCCTTTAAAGTTTATGGGGATTGCCAAAGATATCCAAGAGCTGTACGAGGCACCTCAGCCATTCTTGGTAGAAATCCCAGTGGTCAGACCTCTGACATTAGAAACTTGTCACCAATTGGGTAAAAATTAAGAACAGCACAGGATTGTTAAACCTAAACCACTATGGTGGCAAATGACAAGATTCTATCCACCTCCGCAATTTACATTCCAGGACCAGATGACATTAAACCCACCATATAGGTTGCAAGTAATGAGTTCACGAATAACATTCCTCAACTGCAACGCGCTGTCCGTTATAGGAACCTTATCACTGTGGTCGATTAGATGGAGGATTTCTGTTTCACTAAACACCATAATACTTTATTAACTCAGATTACATATAACGAGTCATCAACTCTTACCCTGTAAACCTCGGATAATGTTTAACCATGTTCTGCTTCACAGAATAGGGTAAAGAGTACACGGTCACATTGCCCTACTGTGCCCAATCATAGAATGCCCTTTAATGAGCTCTCTAGAAAATATAAATAATGAAGGGAACATACTGTACATGTAATGTTCATACCCCATACATTGGTATATTTGTTTTTATTTTTGATTCAGGCTGGAGGGGATCTCATATCTGAAGTGTTGATGTAGTGCTCTCTTAGGAGGATGGAAAATGTGATTTCTTTTGACATTAAACCTTAACACCTATTTCCTCTGAAGTGAGAAAACACAAAATGAAATACTATGGTCACCTTACATTTGCACCTATAATTGGAAAGCTAAGATAAGACATATATGTATATATGTGTACTAGATGGTGGCCCGATTCTAACGCATCGGGTATTCTAGAATATGTATTTATGTATGTATATAGCAGCCACATAATATATAGCACAGGCCACGTAGTATATAGGAGCCATGTAGTATATAGCAGACAAATACTACGTGGCCTGTGCTATATACTATGTGGCTGCTATGTACATACATATTGTAGAATACCCGATGCGTTAATACAGGCCACGCAATATATAACAGTGGCCACGCAGTATATAACTGTTATGAACAGGTAATTCAGAACCACAATGGACCTTGAAGTTCAGAGCACACAAGGTGACCTGACGTTTACCAAAAACATAGGACGAGCTCTGAGACGTGGAAACTCTGCTGACCGCAATCCCTAATCCTAACACACCACACTAGAGATAGCCGTGGATTGCGCCTAACGCTCCCTATGCAACTCGGCACAGCCTGAGAAACTAACTAGCCCTGAAGATAGAAAAATAAGCTTACCTTGCCTCAGAGAAATTCCCCAAAGGAAAAGGCAGCCCCCCACATATAATGACTGTGAGTTAAGATGAAATACAAACACAGAGATGAAATAGATTTAGCAAAGTGAGGCCCGACTTACTGAATAGACCGAGGATAGGAAAGATAGCTTTGCGGTCAACACAAAAACCTACAAACAACCACGCAGAGGGGCAAAAGACCCTCCGCACCGACTAACGGTACGGAGGTGCTCCCTCTGCGTCTCAGAGCTTCCAGCAAGCAAGAAAAACCAACATAGCAAGCTGGACAGAAAATATAGCAAACAAAAATAACACAAGCAGAACTTAGCTTATGCAGGATAGAGAGGCCACAGGAACGATCCAGGAGGAAGCAAGACCAATACTAGAACATTGACTGGAGGCCAGGATCAAAGCACCAGGTGGAGTTAAATAGAGCAGCACCTAACGACTTAACCTCATCACCTGAGGAAGGAAACTCAGAAGCCGCAGTACCACTCTCATCCACCAAAGGAAGCTTATAGACAGAACCAGCCGCAGTACCACTCACGACCACAGGAGGGAGCTTGGCCACAGAATTCACAACATATAACACAGCCACGTACTATATAACACAGCCCACGCAGTATATAGCAGCCACGCAGTATATAACACAGGCGACGTAGTATATAACACAGGCCACGCAGTATATAACACTGGCCACGTAATATATAGCACAGCCCATGCAGTATATAGCAGCCACGTAGTATATAACACTGCCCACGCATTATATAGCAGCCACGTAGTATATAACACTGCCCACGCAGTATATAACAGTGGCCACGTAATATATAGCACAACCCACGCAGTATATAACAGTGGCCACGTAATATATAGCACAACCCACGCAGTATCTAACACCGCCCACGCAGT
Organism: Ranitomeya imitator; assembly: GCF_032444005.1. NCBI lineage: Eukaryota > Metazoa > Chordata > Amphibia > Anura > Dendrobatidae > Ranitomeya > Ranitomeya imitator. The sequence continues at coordinate 641,808,507 of NC_091285.1, forward strand.
ATATAACACTGCCTATGTAGTATATAGCAGCCACGCGGTATCTAACACAGCCCACGTAGTATACAGCAGTGTGGGCACCATATCCCTGTTAAAAAAAAAATATTAAAATAAAAAATTGTTATATACTCACCCCCTGGGATCCACCGAAGCTCTGGCGATACGCGCGCGGCTGCTGCCATCTTCCATTCCCAGGATGCATTGCGAAATTACCCAGATGACTTAGCGGTCTTGCGAGACCGCTAAGTCTTCTGGGTAATTTCGCAATACATTGCCGGGAACGGAAGATGGAGGCAGGCTCGGCGGACTACGGAGGGTGAGAATAGCAGGTTTTTTGTTTTTTTATTATTTTTAACATTACATTTTTTTTACTATTGATGCCGCATAGGCAGCATCAATAGTAAAAAGTTGGGGACACACAGGGTTAATAGCAGCGGTTACGGAGTGCGTTACCCGCGGCATAACGCGATCCGCTACCGCCGGCATTAACCCTGTGTGAGCGGTGACTGGAGGGGAGTATGCGGGCGCCGGGCACTGACTGCGGGGAGTAAGGAGCGGCCATTTTCTTCCGGACTGTGCCCGTCACTGATTGGTCGTGGCTGTTTTGCCGCGACCAAATCAGCGACTTGGATTTCCATGACAGACAAAGGCCGCAACCAATGAATATCCGTGACAGACAGAAAGACAGACAGACAGAAGTGACCTTTAGACAATTATATAGTAGATATGTCTGTATATATGTGTAATACACAAACATACACATATATTTTTTATTGCTCAAAAAAATAAAGGGAACACTAAAATGCCACATCATAGATATCACTGAATGGCATATTTCAGTTGTAAATCTTTATTCATTACATAGTGGAATGTGTTGAGAACAATAAAACCTAAAAATCAACGTAAATAACAACTAATATCCCACGGAGGTCTGGAGTTGGAATGATACTCAAAATCAAAGTGGAAAATGAAGTTACAGGCTTATCTAACTTCAGTGGAAATGCCTCAAGACAAGGAAATGATGCTCAGTAGTGTGTGTGGCCTCCACGTGCCTGTATGACATCCCTACAATGCCTGGGCATGCTCCTGATGAGGCGGCAGATGGTCTCCTGAGGGATCTCCTCCCAGACCTGGACTACAGCATCAGCCAACTCCTGAACAGTCTGTGGTGGAATGTGACATTGGTGGATGGTGCAAGACATGATGTCCCAGATGTGTTCAATCGGATTCAGGTCTGGGGAACGGGCGGGCCAGTCCATAGCTTCAATACCTTCATCTTACAGGAACTGCTGACACACTCCAGCCACATAAGGTCTGGTATTGTCCTGCATTAGGAGGAACCCAGGGCCAACCGCTCCAGCATATGGTCTCACAAGGGGTCTGAGGATCTCATCTTGGCACCTAATGGCAGTCAGGCTACCTCTAGCAAGCACATGGAGGGCTGTGCGGCCTTCCAAAGAAATGCCACCCCACACCATTATTGACCCACTGCCAAACCGGTCATGCTGAAGGATGTTGCAGGAAGCAGATCGCTCTCCACGGCGTCTCCACTCTGTCACGTCTGTCACATGTGCTCAGTGTGAACCTGCTTTCATCTGTGAAGAGCACTGGGCGCCAGTGGCGAATTTGCCAATCCTGGTGTTCTGTGACAAATGCCAAGCGTCCTGCACGGTGTTGGGCTGTGAGCACAACCCCCATCTGTGGACATCGGGCTCTCATACCATCCTCATTTAGTCGGCTTCTAACCTTTTGTGCAGACACATGCACATTTTTGGCCTGATGGAGGTCATTTTGCTGGGCTCTGGCAGTGCTCCTCCTGTTCCTCCTTGCACAAAGGCTGAGGTAGCGGTCCTATTGCTGGGTTGTTGCCCTCCTACGGCCCCTTCCGCATCCCCTGGTGTACTGGCCTTTCTCCTGGTAGCGCCTCCAGCCTCTGGACACTACGCTGACAGACACAGCAAACCTTCTTGCCACAGCCCGCATTGATGTGCCATCCTGGATGAGCTGCACTACCTGAACCACTTGTGTGGATTGTAGAGTCCATCTCATGCTACCACGAATGTGAAAGTACAACCAACATTCAAAAGTGACCAAAACATCAGCCAGAAAGCATTGGTACTGAGATATGGTCTGTGGTCCCCACCTGCAGAACCACTGCTTTACTGAGTGTGTCTTGATAATTGCCAATAATTTCCATCTGTTGTCTATTCCATTTGCACAACAGCATATGAAATTTATTGTCAAACAGTGTTGCTTCCTAAGTGGACAGTTTTATTTCACAGAAGTTTTATTTACTAGGAGTCATATTCTGTAGTTTAAGTGTTCTCTTTATTTTTTTGAGCAGTGTGTATATATATATACAGTATATATTAGCTGAAGAGCCCGGCGTTGCCTGGGCATAGTAAATATGTGTGGTTCGTTATAGCCCCTCACTTCTCTTATTTTCCCTCTCTCATATCTCTTTTTCTCCCTTACACCTCTTATTTTCCCCCTCACTCCTCTCATTCCCCCCTAACACTTGTCATTTCGACCTCACATCTGTCATTTTCCGATCACTCCAGTATTTTCCCTCACTCCTCTCATTTTGCACTCACACCTTTTCATTTTCACCTCACACCCCTCATTTTCACCTCAGTATATACACATTTGTCATCTCCCTTATATATAGTATACACCTGTATGTCATCTCCTGTATATAGTATATACCTGTATGTCATCTCCCCTCTAAATAGTATATACCTGCTGTATGTCATCTCCTCCTGTATATTGTATATAAGTATGTGTCATCTCCTCCTGTATATAGTATATACCTGTATGTCATCTCTTCTGTATATACTATATACCTGTAGGTCATCTCCTCCTATATATAGTATATACCTGTAGGTCATCTCCCCTGTATATAGTATATACCTGCTGTATGTCATCTCCTCCTCTATATACCTATGTGTCATCTCTTTTATATAGTATATACCTGTATGTCATCTCCTCCTGTATATAGTATATACGTGTCATCTTCTCCTGTATATACGTGTGTCATCTACTCCTGTATATAGTATATACCTGCAAGTCATCTCCTCCTGTATATAGTATATACCTGTGTGTCATCTGCTCCTGTATATAGTATATATCTGTGTGTCATCTCCCCTGTATATAGTATGTACCTGTATGTCATCTCTTCCTGTATATAGTATGTACCTGTATGTCATCTCCTCCTGCATATAGTATATACCTGTGTGTCATCTCCCCTGTAAATAGTATGTACCTGTATGTCATCTCCCCTGTATATAGTATATACCAGTGTGTCATGTCCTCCTGTATATAGTATATGCCTGTGTGTCATCTCCCCTGTATATAGTATATACAGTGGGGCAAAAAAGTATTTAGTCAGTCAGCAATAGTGCAAGTTCCACCACTTAAAAAGATGAGAGGCGTCTGTAATTTACATCATAGGTAGACCTCAACTATGGGAGACAAACGGAGAAAAAAAAAATCCAGAAAATCACATTGTCTGTTTTTTTTATCATTTTTTTGCATATTATGGTGGAAAATAAGTATTTGGTCAGAAACAAACAATCAAGATTTCTGGCTCTCACAGACCTGTAACTTCTTCTTTAAGAGTCTCCTCTTTCCTCCACTCATTACCTGTAGTAATGGCACCTGTTTAAACTTGTTATCAGTATAAAAAAAGACACCTGTGCACACCCTCAAACAGTCTGACTCCAAACTCCACTATGGTGAAGACCAAAGAGCTGTCAAAGGACACCAGAAACAAAATTGTAGCCCTGCACCAGGCTGGGAAGACTGAATCTGCAATAGCCAACCAGCTTGGAGTGAAGAAATCAACAGTGGGAGCAATAATTAGAAAATGGAAGACATACAAGACCACTGATAATCTCCCTCGATCTGGGGCTCCACGCAAAATCCCACCCCGTGGGGTCAGAATGATCACAAGAACGGTGAGCAAAAATCCCAGAACCACGCGGGGGCACCTAGTGAATGAACTGCAGAGAGCTGGGACCAATGTAACAAGGCCTACCATAAGTAACACACTACGCCACCATGGACTTAGATCCTGCAGTGCCAGACGTGTCCCACTGCTTAAGCCAGTACATGTCCGGGCCCGTCTGAAGTTTGCTAGAGAGCATTTGGATGATCCAGAGGAGTTTTGGGAGAATGTCCTATGGTCTGATGAAACCAAACTGGAACTGTTTGGTAGAAACACAACTTGTCGTGTTTGGAGGAAAAAGAATACCGAGTTGCATCCATCAAACACCATACCTACTGTAAAGCATGGTGGTGGAAACATCATGCTTTGGGGCTGTTTCTCTGCAAAGGGGCCAGGACGACTGATCCGGGTACATGAAAGAATGAATGGGGCCATGTATCGTGAGATTTTGAGTGCAAACCTCCTTCCATCAGCAAGGGCATTGAAGATGAAACGTGGCTGGGTCTTTCAACATGACAATGATCCAAAGCACACGGCCAGGGCAACGAAGGAGTGGCTTCGTAAGAAGCATTTCAAGGTCCTGGAGTGGCCTAGCCAGTCTCCAGATCTCAACCCTATAGAAAACCTTTGGAGGTAGTTGAAAGTCCGTGTTGCCAAGCGAAAAGCCAAAAACATCACTGCTCTAGAGGAGATCTGCATGGAGGAATGGGCCAACATACCAACAACAGTGTGTGGCAACCTTGTGAAGACTTACAGAAAACGTTTGACCTCTGTCATTGCCAACAAAGGATATATTACAAAGTATTGAGATGAAATTTTGTTTATGACCAAATACTTATTTTCCACCATAATATGCAAATAAAATGATAACAAAACAGACAATGTGATTTTCTGGATTTTTTTTTCGTGGTGGAACTTGCACTATTGCTGACTGACTGAATACTTTTTTGCCCCACTGTATGTGTGTGTCATCTCCTCCTGTATATAGTATATACCTGTGTGTCACCTCCTCCTGTATATACAGTCATGGCCAAAAGTATTAACACCCCTGCAATTCTGTCAGATAATACTCAGTTTCTTCCTGAAAATGATTGCAATCACAAATTCTTTGGTATTATTATCTTCATTTAATTTGTCTTAAATGAAAAAACACAAAAGAGAATGAATCAAAAAGCAAAACATTGATCATTTCACACAAAACTCCAAAAATGGGCCAGACAAAAGTATTGGCACCCTCAGCCTAATACTTGGTTGCACAACCTTTAGCCAAAATAACTGGGACCAACCGCTTCCGGTAACCATCAATGAGTCTCTTACAATGCTCTGCTGGAATTTTAGACCATTCTTCTTTGTCAACTGCTCCAGGTCCCTGATATTTGAAGGGTGCCTTCTCCAAACTGCCATTTTTTAGATCTCTCCTCAGGTGTTCTATGGGATTCAGGTCTGGACTCATTGCTGGCCACCTTTGAAGTCTCCAGTGCTTTCTCTCAAACCATTTTCTAGTGCTTTTTGAAGTGTGTTTTGGGTTATTGTCCTGCTGGAAGACCCATGACCTCTGAGGGAGACCCAGCTTTCTCACACTGGGCCCTACATTATGCTGCAAAATTTGTTGGTAGTCTTCAGACTTCATAATGCCATGCACACGGTCAAGCAGTCCAGTGCCAGTGGCAGCAAAGCAACCCCAAAACATCAGGGAACCTCCACCATGTTTGACTGTAGTGACCATGTTCTTTTCTTTGAATGCCTCTTTTTTCTCCTGTAAACTCTATGTTGATGCCTTTGCCCAAAAAGCTCTACTTTTGTCTCATTCGACCAGAGAACATTCTACCAAAATGTTTTAGGCTTTTTCAGGTAAGTTTTGGCAAACTCCAACCAGGCTTTTTTATGTTTTGGGGTAAGAAGTGGGGTCTTCCTCGGTCTCCTACCATACAGTCCCTTTTCATTCAGACACCGACGGATAGTATGGGTTGACACTGTTGTACCCTCGGACTGCAGAGCAGCTTGAACTTGTTTGGATGTTAGTCTAGGTTCTTTATCCAACATCCGCACAATCTTGCGTTCAAATCTCTTGTCAATTTTTCTTTTCCGTCCACATCTAGGGAGGTTAGCCACAGTGCCATGGGCTTTAAACTTCTTGATGACACTGCTCACGGTAGACACAGGAACATTCAGGTCTTTGGAGATGGACTTGTAGCCTTGAGATTGCTCATGCTTCCTCACAATTTGGTTTCTCAAGTCCTCAGACAGTTCTTTGGTCTTCTTTCTTTTCTCCATGCTCAATGTGGTACACACAAGGACACAGGACAGAGGATGAGTCAACTTTAATCCATGTCAACTGGTTGCAAGTGTGATTTAGTTATTGCCAACACCTGTTAGGTGCCACAGGTAAGTTACAGGTGCTGTTAATTACACAAATTAGGGAAGCATCACATGATTTTTCGAATGGTGCCAATACTTTTGTCCACCCCCTTTTTTATGTTTGGTGTGGAATTATATCCAATTTGGCTTTAGGACAATTCTTTTTGTGTTTTTTTCATTTAAGACAAATTAAATGAAGATAATAATACCAAAGAATTTGTGATTGCAATCATTTTCAGGAAGAAACTGAGTATTATCTGACAGAATTGCAGGGGTGTTAATACTTTTGGCCATGACTGTAGTATATACCGGTGTGTCATCTCCCCTGTATACAGTATATATGTGTGTGTCATCTCCCCTGTATATAGTATGCACCTGTGTGTCATCTCCTCTTGTATATAGTATATACCTGTGTGTCATCTCCTCCTGTATTAGACCTCGTTCACATGTTATTTGCTCAGTATTTTTACCTCAGTATTTGTAAGCTAAATTGGCAGCCTGATAAATCCCCAGCCAACAGGAAGCCCTCCCCCCTGGCAGTATATATTAGCTCACACATAAACATAATAGACAGGTCATGTGACTGACAGCTGCCGTATTTCCTATATGGTACAGTTGTTGCTCTTGTAGTTTGTCTGCTTATTAATCAGATTTTAATTTTTGAAGGATAATACCAGACTTGTGTGTGTTTTAGGGCGAGTTTCATGTGTCAAGTTGTGTGTGTTGAGTTTTGTGTGGCGACATGCGTGTAGCAACTTTTTGCGTCGAGTTGCATGTGACAGGTTAGTGTAGCAAGTTGTGTGCAGCAAGTTTTGCGCATGGCGAGTTTTGCACGTGGCGAATTTTATATGTGGTGCGTTTTGAGTATGTGCAAGTTTTGTGTGAGGCAACTTTTGCATGTGTTGCAACTTTTGTGCATGTGGCAATTCTTCCGCGTGTGCAAGTTTTGCGTGTGGCGAGTTTTCCATGAGGTGAGTTTTGCACGTGTGGCGAGTTTTGCGTGAGCCTAGTTTTGCATGTGGCGAGTTTTGCGCGTGGCGAGTTTTGAGCGGCGACTTTTGTGTTTCGACTTTTATGTGGCGAGGTTGGTGTATGTGTGGTGAAATGTGTGCTGAGGGTGATATATGTGTTCAAGCACGTGGTAGTGTGTGGCGCATTTTGTGTGTGTGTTCATATCCCTGTGTGTGGTGAGTATCCCATGTCGGGGCCCCACCTTAGCAACTGTATGGTATATACTCTTTGGCGCTATCGCTCTCTCTCTTTAAGTCCCCCTTGTTCACATCTGGCAGCTGTCAATTTGCCTCCAACACTTTTCCTTTCACTTTTTCCCCATTATGTAGATAGGGGCAAAATTGTTTGGTGAATTGGAACGCGCGGGGTTAAAATTTCGCCTCACAACATAGCCTATGACACTCTCGGGGTCCAGACGTGTGACTGTGCAAAATTTTGTGGCTGTAGCTGCGACGGTGCAGACGCCAATTCCGGACATACACACATTCAGATATATATATATACATATACATATATATATATATATATATATATATATATATATATATATATATATACACATATATATATATATATATATATATATATATATACACACACACACATACATGTATTACACTCATCATATATTTGTACAAAATATATAATGTATATGCACACAGTATGTATATATTACCGATAAACTGTACATACGTGTGCATGTACATTATATATTTTATAAAAATACGGTATACACACACACACTTAGATAGACATATACACACATATAAGAACACACATGGTACATGGAAGGGACACTTGTTAACAAGCACTGAGGAGAATCTGAGGCAACATGTTTTGAAGAAATGGAGGGCTGAGGAGGGAAAAAAGTTGAAAACAAGGACACTTTCAAATGCAAATCGAGCAAAGCATGGGATGCAAACTTTAGTTAAGCTGATGCTGATGGAGATTTAGCCATAAAGGCCTTAAACAAAGCCTAACTAGGACAAAAGATAGTGAATGGCTCTAAGCAGCAGGCGCTGGCTGGTTTCCATGGAAACACCAATGGGGCCTAGTTAAATTTTTCCCTTCTACTTCCTGAAGCATACAAAAAAGGCCTGTGGGTACCCTAATCCCAAAACCTTAGTGGAAGGATGGGGGTCAGAAGTTTCCCACATATTAGAGCAGGAATAAAGCAGAAGCACTCAGCCACGTAACACCTTTTAATCCCCTTTCATTGACAGGAAAGCAGAATGTTTATATTTTACTCATCAAAAATCACAAGGTTAAACCTATAGTTAGGTCATGTGGAAAGGCTGCAAAAATGTCCGAGTGTACAAGAAATGTCGTATGATCAATACGTGTTGAATGACCACTAAAACTGGCAGGAAGTGTCAAATATATCAGGCAAGTAGAGACAAAAATCGACAAATGATAGCGTCAAACATTAACTTAAAGGGAACCTGTCACCTGAATTTGGCGGGACTGGTTTTGGGTCATATGGGCGGAGTTTTTGGGTGTTTGATTCACCCTTTCCTTACCCACTGGCTGCATGCTGGCTGCAATATTGGATTGAAGTTTATTCTCTGTCCTCCATAGTACACGCCTGCGCAAGGCAAGATTGCTTTGCGCAGGCGTGTACTATGGAGGACAGAGAATGAACTTCAATCCAATATTGCAGCCAGCATGCAGCCAGCGGGTAAGGAAAGGGTGAATCAAACACCTGAAAACTCCGCCCATATGACCCAAAACCAGTCCCGCCAAATTCAGGTGACAGAGTCCCTTTAAGAAAATAACTAAGTGAAAATATTAGGCCAGGTTCACATCGGGTCCGTGTGGCCGTTCAAAACTCCCGGGGACATTTATCGGAATCCAGAAAAACTAAATTTCAGTCATGCTGAATTATCAGTAAAACTGGAAAGAATTATTATAAATATATCATATGAGATGGAGCAAATAACTGTTTACAACGTTATTGTGTCCGACTAAAAAGACAGAAACCAACAGAAGAAAAGTCAAGTGGAGTTTTGGCTAAATTTGCCCCATTAAGCTAAATGACTCAGTTGGGGCCCGCTAAACAGGATTCAGATGGGTCATGAATGGATAGGCAGACACTATGTGAACCCGGCCTTTAGGCTACCATTCATTTTAGATTAATGTTGACTGAACCATCCGATATGGACGGGTTTAGCTAACTGTCTAATGTGTATGGAGTAGCTGGCTGACTGATGGTCAGGAGAGATGTTGATCAGGACTGTCAAATTTCAGCACTGTCCATGGCATTGCTCTCCCAGAGATAAGCCACCAGCTTTCTCATAAAGAACACAGAAGCGCTTGGCTAAGCGAGTGCTTCTGTATCCTGAGAGTCAGCAGAGCTGGCTTTCGGCCAAACGATCAGCCGAAACATATTTTTGCCGACAGCCATTTAATGTGCATGGCCAGCTTTAAGGCCCTCATACATGGTAAATATAAGTCACCCAATGCCACATATATCAGTGGAATTGGCTGACCATTAAATGTGCATTGGGTCTACCAAATACTCCCTGTCAGATTGGTTGGGAGATATAAGGATAAGGAGATTGGAATTGATTCGCTTGATCCTTTTGTTTGGAACAGAGATAAAATGCTGCCAGATGTCTCCCAAGGAGCCAAGCATTCTTGTGTATGGGAAATCAAGAGCGAGAAGTCAACCCAACGACAGGTCAATCGACAGCTAATGTGTATGCCTGGTTAGTTAATCAAAATGAATGATTTTAGCCTTAATGAATGTCCAACAGGTGAAATTTAATAATGATGCTGTAGCTGATGGATGACACCACCATCATCATCCAGAGCATGTGCTCAAAAAACATTGCTCATCCTTCAACCGATATTATGGAATATTTCGGCCACTTATATATGGACTACAACGTGTATGGCTTTGTTAAATGATCATCTGGTGAATGACCATTTCGCCAACAATCAACTTCTAGGTTGTGAGTATGACCTCTTTTATTCGATTTGACATTATTTGATTTTTTTTTTGGAGGATTTAAAATAAATATATAAATAATATTGTTGAGGAAATTATTTTTATTTTTTATGCTTATGGGAAATACAAATTTAGGGCTCATGCACATGGAAGTAATACAAGGCCTGTACATTCCCCAAGCTGTAATATGAGAGTGAGAGAGAGAGAGTGTGAGAGAGAGTGAGTGTGTGTGAGTGTGTGAGAGAGAGAGAGAGAGAGAGAGTGTGAGAGAGAGAGAGAGAGTGTGAGAGAGAGAGAGAGAGTGTGAGAGAGAGAGAGAGTGTGAGAGAGAGAGAGTGAGTGAGTGAGTGAGTGAGTGAGTGAGTGAGTGTGTGTGTGTGTGTGTGTGTGTGTGTGTGTGTGTGTGTGTGTGTGTGAGTGAGTGAGTGAGTGAGAGAGAGAGAGAGAGAGTGAGAGACCCTAGAACGGAAAATCTGCATGATTTGTATGGAGAATGCTTTGAAAACCGGGTCCAGGCGCCGGATTCATTGTTTCACACCTCCGTTTCATGTGTTTTTTGGCCGATTCCGTCAGTGTGCGTTTTTTTCCGCCGGACAAAAAAACGTTGCAGTGGACGTTTTCTCCGTCCACCGGAAACGACTATTTGGACGGATCCGGAAAAAAACAGATGAAACGTCTGGCCATCAGACACAATCCGGCGCTAATGGGACTCTATGGGAAAAAAACAGATCCGGCGTAAAAAAAAAACGGATCCGTTTTTTCCAAAAATTGCCGGATTGTGCCTGAAACAAAAAGCCTGATGTGTGAAAGTAGCCTAACACTTGCAAGTTCCAAGTTTCCAAATGATGCTTCATTATTTATATGCATGCTGGGATAAATATCATTTAATTGCTAGTGACTAATTACATCTTGGAATCTCCCCAAAACTACAGTTGGTTTCATGATTCCCGCTAAGAAAATGGAGGGGGGAAAAAAAGAAATTGTGTTTTCTCATTAAACCCTCCAATCCCTTATCCATCCTGACCTGACCCAGGAAATACCTCCAGGTCAAGCAAACACCCTTTGTCTGCTGGGGGGAGGAGGCGATTCATTAATTCTGCACATCCAAGCTGAGTGCATGGCTGCAAAATCATCTGTATAAGTGATTATACAAAACCTGGATTATCTCTATACATAATTGGGTTAATTAAAAATGCACAAAAGGTTGAGAAGAGCACTTACAGGTAATGAGCAATTTACAAAAACCAAGAGAGTCTGCTAGGATCCTGAATAAAATTTACAATCGAGATTACATCAATGCAATGCATAGGGGCAGCACGTTGGAGTGGTTAGCACTCTAGACTTGCAATTTGCATCTGGGATCTCAAAAACCCATTGACTTGTATGGCCGAGCCGGATCAATAAATGCGGATTAGAATAGACTCAGAATTTCAAATCACAGTCTGATCCGTTCAGTTAGCAAGTGAGGTTATGGATATAACCAAAAAAAGATCTTGGCTAACCACGGCTATGTACGTACAACATTCTAACGACTTTATAACCCTATATAGCGCTCTACATTTTATTAGCTTTTTATCCACTTCATAGTCTAATCAATGATCTTCATGGATATATGAATAGATCCATTCAACTTTGTGGATCCATGTCCTGTCTACTTAAAAAGAACAAATAAATAAATCATTAAAAAAAAAAAAAAAAAAAAAATCGGATAGCACACAGAAGCTTGAACCGCGCCTTATAAGAGCTCGAGAAGTCAGTTTTTGGCGTACCAGGTCTATGTTTTTCACAGATCGCACTCGTACCTATAATAGTGAATGGGGCCACTCATGGTTGATTTTCGTGGAACCAATTGCAGACATGTCTGATAACGATCAGTGTTCAAATTGGCAATGCATGTCTATGGATCCGTGAAAAAAAGACAGACAGTACTCAGGTGCCATCAGAGTATGGTCTGACGTTCATAGACTGTTAGATTGGAGTAGGTGGAGAAACATTTTTTCCTCCATACAGGAGGAACACCTGATGAAAAATCGGACCAAACTCTGAGGAACCTTGTAGAACACTAATGAAAATCACTGATGAAACTTTGTTTTATTCTTATACACGAAAAAAAAAGGCCATGTCTGAATGAGCTCTAGTAGAGTGGCAGATCAGAATTTTGACCTAAAATGCCATTACTTAAAAAAAAAATGAATGGGGTTTTCCAAGATTATGTCAGAAAGATTGAATCCGGCATCTGGATAAAAATGATAAGTTTATTGGGAATCCATTAAAAATCCCAAGGATCGCAGAACAAGAGATGTGTACGGGCTAATTGTACAATTTAAGGCGCATAGAGACAGCCGTACAAATTGGTCTGAGATCGTATCGCAATGCATGGACTGGCCACGGGTCTCCCGACCCAGATGTGAAAGTTTCATAGAAATACATGAAGCTGTCATGACCTGTGGCCAGTCTTGCAAGCCAATCTTTGACCGATTTGTACGGACGTCTGAATGCGCTCTAAGACCTGATTGAAGCTTTAAACATGGACGAGGATCCCTAGCCCACATTTCGAAGCTACAAGAAAAAAAAAAGGAGGAGGAGAGACTTCTCAGACTCCAGTTAAACAGGTTGGTGAATATCCCGATAAAAGGTCATCGAGAGCCATAAATGGCTCTGAAGGGCTGGAGGTTCCCCACACTTGATATAGATGAACCAATTTGCCAGATGAACTAAGAATTCCGTTTAGAACAGACCTGCGTATTGATGGGGATCCCCGGAATCTGACCCTCATTGCTCACATTTTAATGGCCAGTCCTTATGTATCTTATTGGACTAACCTTGTTCAATGTATATTCCTGGAAAAATACTTTAACGTGGAGTGATCCCATAATCTGTGATGGATTAACACACATAATTGAGCAGATCCCCCCTTTAGGTGTCTGTCTCGGAGAACACAAGTGGTTCACTAGATATACCACAGATGGACGTTTGTTCCTTTTATTTTAAGGTTTCCATAGATGTCATTTAGATGTCATGGATGCCATTCATCCTAAGTGTAGGGATTCCAGTGGCTAGACACCAAGCAATTAAAATTTTATGGCTTTTCTAATTGACAAGTCATAAAATTAACTTTCCGGGACAAGAGGAAATCATTGTATGTGAGCTGCCTAGAATGCAGGTAAACAAAAAAAAAGAAAAATACTAAAAACACTTATCTAATCAGAAGCAAAACCTTCCTGTTTGTGGTCAGGAAACTTTGCTTTGCTGCATGTGTATATAAGCAAGTGAATCGCCATCTCACACTTGAATCCTTATCTTTGATAAAGTGTTCTTAACAAATACAGATAATATCTGTTCCCAAATGGTAACGTTATCACCAATGTGCATCGCATAGGAAGTAGACTGATGCATAGGTTTAATGCAAATGACATGATAGACCGGTTTGCACCCTTCTACTTGGGTTGACACAGGACAAACAAGAGAGTCAATTAGCACAGGTTCTATAAGTCAAGAAACTGTGGATATCAGCTCTGTGAGCCAGTGATTGGGTGGTAATTACCTTACACTGATAATAATAATAATAATAATAATAATTTTATTTATATAGCGCCAACATATTCCGCAGCGCTTTACAAATTATAGAGGGGACTTGTACAGACAATAGACATTACAGCATAACAGAAATACAGTTCAAAACAGATACCAGGAGGAGTGAGGGCCCTGCTCGCAAGCTTACAAACTATGGGGAAAAGGGGAGACACGAGAGGTGGATGGTAACAATTGCTTTAGTTATTCGGACCAGCTATAGTGTAAGGCTCAGGTGTTCATGTAAAGCTGCATGAACCAGTTACCTGCCTAAGTATGTAGCAGTACAGACACAGAGGGCTAATACTGCATAAAGTGTATGAGAACATGATGCGAGGAACCTTTTTTTTTTTTTTTTTTTTTTTATTATAAATAGGCCACACAGGGATCGTTAGGTTAATGCATTGAGGCGGTAGGCCAGTCTGAACAAATGAGTTTTTAGGGCACGCTTAAAACTGTGGGGATTGGGGATTAATCGTATTAACCTAGGTAGTGCATTCCAAAGAATCGGCGCAGCACGTGTAAAGTCTTGGAGACGGGAGTGGGAGGTTCTGATTATTGAGGATGCTAACCTGAGGTCATTAGTGGAGCGGAGGGCACGGGTAGGGTGGTAGACTGATACCAGGGAGGAGATGTAGGGTGGTGCTGAGCCATGGAGTGCTTTGTGGATGAGGGTAGTAGTTTTGTACTGGATTCTGGAGTGGATGGGTAGCCAGTGTAATGACTGGCACAGGGTAGAGGCATCGGTGTAACGGTTGGTGAGGAATATGATCCTGGCTGCAGCATTCAGGACAGATTGGAGCGGGGAGAGTTTTGCAAGAGGGATTATTTTGATTAGTAAACATTAAAGGGTCAAACAAGATGGAGATAATCATTCTAACCATCAGTTCCAATCAGTGTCCACGTAAACATTGTAGTGCAGTTGAACTACATATAATTCGCTGTCGTTTATCGCACCTTTAAAGGTGCGACATCTAAAACGCATTTTTTGTTGGCAGCACGTCCAAGGGGATGTGCTGCCTAAAAATGTAAACAGGATTCTTTGGTCACTTGTAACAGAAACAGAAAAGACAAATCGCACAATTAATTGCTGGCAACAAAACACACACAAATATTGTACCTCATCAAGGACAGTCAAACAACTTGCTATACCGGTGATTGAGGTTTGTACTAGTATTTTATCTATCCATGTAAAAGAACCCTAAATACCCCCATATACATTAGGTGAAAGTTGACCGAACTCGTCAATTTCGACCGGACTAGTCAATAATCTCATACACATGGGGGTCTCTTGATTCTCCCTTCATGATATCGGCGGAAAGAACGATTAGTCTTTGGAATTTTAACTCCTGATCCTTAGTGTTTTCAGGAAAGGAAGTCGTGTCAGACAACAGCTTTCTTCACTCTCCCCATGGAAATGGCATGAAGGCTCAGCTAAGGCATGAATGCTCAGCTGAACACTCATGTGCATGAAGGAATCGGGAGACATAGTCTGTCAAATAAGCATTTGACCAACAGCTCTCTCATATGTATGGCCAGCTTAAGGATTTTATTTGCTTATATCGCACCATTAATTTTGCAGCACTTTACAGACATCATCACCCCTCTCCCAATTGGGGCTCATAATCTAACTTCTCAATCAGTTTGTCTTTGGAGTGTGGGTGGAAACCAGAAGTACCAGGAGGAAACCCACGGGAGAGCATACAAGATCCTTGCAGATGTTGTCCTTGGTGGGAACCCAGTACCCCAGCGCTAATCAGTGAGACACTGATGTAACTATTCATCAATATGGGGTCTTCTGATACCGAAAAACCCAACTATGCACTTCACTCATGGTTCACTATATATTTTGGTATGACAATTTAAAACATCAAGCACAAAAGCATCCAAGAAACTACTGTGAGATGTCTAAGGGCTTGAACTTCTAGTGGCCATTAGTGATGAGCGAACGTGCTCTGCTAACATCTTATCCGAGCACGCTCGGTGCTATCCAAGCAATTTGGAGTGCTCGTATATTATTCGAGTCTCTGCAGCTGTTAGACAGCCTGAGCACATGTGGGGATTGTGTAACAAACAGGCAAATCATGCAGCTGCAGAGACTCGAACATACTATATGAGCATTCCCAGATGCTTGGATAACACCCGAGCGTGCTCGGATAAAACATTGTCAAAGCGCGTTAGCTCATCACTAGTGGCCATGCATCATAAGATTGCCATATTGGCACAGCCACATCAGAAGCAGAAATATTGATTAGGGTTGTTATACGCCCCACAAGTGGCCATAACCATGGGCCAACATTTAGCAGAAATCTATCCCTGGATTTCTTCACAACCCCCATTACTAGCATTACTTCCAATTTTCGCAGTAGGATATTGTGATCTTAGATTATTTGGTCAGATGTCGTTTTGTCTCCTATTTGTTACAGTAGCCAACTGAGGTCATGGAGAATAGTGAAAAAAAATAAATAAGGTGAACTAAGGATCTTCAATGGAGATACTCAGATTTTCGACTAGTGTACTCAAAGGGTTTGTTCTCACAGTCAGTAAACGCTACGGGTTGGACGCTGCGTACATCCGCAGCGTCCAACCCGCAGCAGCCAGAAAGAAATCCCATCTCCACTATGCGCTGAGAGACACCCGCGGCATCCCTGCGTAAATGGACATGCGGCGTGTCTTTCCAAACTGCAGCATGCCTATGTTGCAGAGAAGCTCAGTCTCTGCAGCGTAAATTACCCATGGCTTACCATTACATGCGGTAAAACTGCATTATCTTTATAGTCACATGCGTATTAAGTGCGGGAACGCAGCATACTATGCATGTGAACTAATTTAAATAATGTCTAACCTTGTGCCACAGCCAGAACTTCGCATCCACTTCAGCGCTCGCGATGAGCTTAGCTGACCGCGAGAACTGCCATGCACGTGACCGCCGGGGACGGGGTTACCTCCGGTCACTTGTCAAATTCTCAGTGTCGGTCTTGAGAACTGCAGTGCAGGTGACCGCCGGAGACTGAGTTATCTCCAGTGGTCATCTACAAGCTCCGCTGTGTCTGGATGTCAGGCTGGATGGTGGCATAATGCTACCATTCAGCCAAAGGCATCCAGATGTTGCAGAGCTGGACTCGTCCTGGGACATTATGGATTATCTCCTCGGTGGACAGGTATAGTATATTGTTGTTTTTTTTATTTTACTTTTTTTTTTTTTTAACAGGAGATCGAGGGCTTCATGGAATTAGACGAGGTCGCATGTATGGCTTAAAGGGACACTGTCACCTGAATTTGGAGGGAACAATCTTCAGCCATGGAGGCGGGGTTTTGGGGTTTTTGATTCACCCTTTCCTTACCTGCTGGCTGCATGCTGGCTGCAATATTGGATTGAAGTTCATTCTCTGTCCTCCATAGCACACGCCTGCGCAAGGCAAGATTGTTCATTGTGACAAAATTGAGGCCTCTCTGCAGGACATCATACTCATGTCTAGAGAGCACATGCGAGGACAGGTTGATGATATGGCCCCTATTCAGTTGAGCCGGGTTCTTAATTGATACCCTGTTCTCGCATCCTGCACCAAAAAAGAAACCTAAATTTTTGGAATAGGGGGTTCTTGGCCAAGGAAAGTAGGGAAACGCAGTAGCCCTAATACTGCATTAGCTTGAATATACATCAGCGTACACAAAATAATTGTCAAATCTATGGACCAGAGGTTGTCGATGGACTCCAGATCACATGTAGACCATTGGCGGTATCGCAGGGCAAAATTTGTCTCAGTCTTGTACTTATACACTGTCAATATTCCCATTATCTGACCACAGAGTTCATAGTGCAAAGCAATAGATAAGATAGAAGAGGATGCTTGACAATTATAATCATGCAAAGCTGCTAAACTTCTCTATGGTCAGGAAATAATTGTCTCAGGAAAGGTCAGGAAGGTGTTGCACGGTTCAGTGATTTATATTTTCAACTCTGGTGAGTAAAGATTTTATTCCTCAGAAGAAGGATTAATTCCTGAAGGAGGGAAGAAAAAAAACATACAACATAGGACCCCAGCTGTTCCAGTTGGCCTCTGACCTTCTTCCTCACTAAAGTGTGATTTTTTTTTCCCCCTCACCCCTCTTGTGAAGCTTTTGCTCCCCCTCCCCCATTTTCCTCACAAGCCCAGACACAAAAGCTTCCTCAGTGCCTCTTGTTCAGGCAGCACAAAAATGTTTCTGGCCTCTTTGGCTAATGAAGTGTGTGGGTCAAAATGACTGTTTATATATGCTAATCTACTTCCTCTCCGCACTGGAGAGACAGGCCTCTCCTAAACACAAGCCGAGGCAAGAGCCATTAGAAGCACTCACGTACACGTGGTATCCTAAGGAGAACTTCTACTACTGTAGGCCTTTTTCCATCAGTTTGCCAAAAAAATAACTTGTCAACAAGTGAAAATATTGTCCTTGTAGCAAAAAGCTACATTTTTTCCTCCAGAAACAACATTATGATTTTTTTCCCCATAAGCAAGCAGGGAAATCATTTTCATCGTTCCATTTATAATTATCTGAAAATCTTCCCCGGTTTTTGCCCATCATTCTATAGAGCCAACATATGTCCTGAATGACGGGCAAAAATGGACAAACGTATCATAAATCAGGCATTGAACCGATCTTTGCATCACCTATTCTTGAGCTTTTGTCACTAGTAGAACCTGTGTGACAACTATCCTCCTCCTTTTTGTGAGAAAATGGATGAGTAGTATGAGTAGCTAAGTTTGCCATATACTAAAATCTTCACATTTTCTTGTGAGCCTCGTCATTAACGTTAAGTCTGTAAAGGATGATTTCTTAGAATCCAATATTATATGTTACAATCACTGATCGATCTTGGCTTGATCTGTGGTCAGGTCACCTAGACTGGGCTTCTATTGATTGAATTCACATCTGCCATTTAGCACAAATGGTTTGTCCAAGTACTTCTAAAATGTGTACCCAACAATGACCAAAATGGTCTAAATTGGTCTTTTAGGACACCTAAAATCTCTTATCTCTAGCCTAATGTTTGCTTATCGGCAGTCCCCCATATTTCACTCATACATAGCCCGATTCTTCTCTGTCCCAAAATCTTTTTTGACAGCTGCAACTGCTACCTCTCCAACGCAACAACTTCTATTTAGGAAGGGTTAGAGCCACACCTATGGTGGAGTCTGTTTGGATCCGCAATTACAGATTCTATAAAAGAAGTTGGAAAATATAGTTGCTATATATTACTTAAACATGAAGAATACCATGATGGAAAACCGAATCACTCCATTGTTATCAAAGGGGTCTGTTGGGCACCATCATTTTTACTTAGGACATTAAATTCTGTTTTCTGCTCCTTTGACAGAATGGACATAAGGAATTCCTAATGCAAATGTGAACCATCCTCATCAAAACATAACATGGGACTGATGGGTCATACAATCAAGATGACTTGAAGGTAAAGGTACTTTCACACTGAACAACTTTCCAACGAGAACGACAGCGATCCGTGACGTTGCAGCGTCCTGGATAGCGATCTCGTGTTTGACACGCAGCAGCGATCAGGATCCCGCTGTGACATCGCTGGTCGTAGCTGAAAGTCCGGAACTTTATTTGGTCATCAGGTCGGCGCGATTCGTCATGGTTGACAGCAAAAGCAACGATGCCAGCAATGTTTCTTCATGGAGCGAACAACCAGCGAGAACGATAAGTACGTCACTGGATCGCTCCTGCATCTTTCTGCTGTTGCCGGTGTCTGATGTCTCCTAGCGACCTAAACAGCGAAGCTGCAGCGATCGGCTCTTTGTCTATATCGCTGCAGCGTCGCTTAATCTGACGGTACCTTAAGGCTCAATCGATAGTATTTGCCCGTACTTAACCGATGATCAAAGTGGGAACAGGACTTTTTTTTTTTTTTTACAAGGCTCTTCAATTTACTACATGTGATTAAAAACATGGCTGACAACAAGCTTCACCAGAAAATTAGAACTGGTACTATGAATTGTTGGACTATGCAAGTTGTGTATAGATCATCACTTATTCAGGAATGTCAAAGTCTTCAACATACAAGTCAATCTTTACACTCTAGCTAATGATTGCTGACTGGGCAACATCTTCTGTTAGGTCTCATAAACTACTTGGTTTAGAGGTGCAAATATTTAACCAAGAACGTCTAGAATCCAAAGTATTAAGTGCTAAGTAACCTGGACAAAAAAGGAAGCGTGAGAATGTAACCCCATCCAGGTGAACTTCAAATTGTGGTGAATAGACAAGATTCGTCAAGCAGAACGAACTGTGATAATAAGTTTTTGAGAGGTTGTTCACCTCACTGGTGGCTTAGGAGCAACAGGATTTAACGCTGAAGCTCTCTAGGTGAAGTGCTACAAGTGATTAATAGGCAAGAAGAAGAGGTAATCCAGATGTTCTCTACATGGAAGACAGTCGGAAGGAAGTAGTATATGCAAGAACATTTTTTGGGAAGCAATTACAGGGTTGTTTCTGCCCTGGAATTATCATGATCAGAGAATTTATAGTTTAGAAATGCTCATCTTGTAAAGAACAATTGCAGCAAGATAACGCAAACCAGTTCCTAACTATTGGACTTCAGTCATCATCGGAAAAGGACTTTAAACACCAATGGTTGGTGTAACCCATTTATAACCTTTAAGTAGTTGATTTGAGTTGTACCACACTTTTCCATTCACTGGAAACGGACATGAAAATAGACCTCCTGGTGCTGATTCTAGTTCCACGAAGACCACCTCAACCCCTTCCTCAGCACAGGAATTGCTCACCTTTCCCCTTTTTAAAATCTTATTACCAATAGGAGAGAACAGTAACATTATCTATCCCCTGGCGTCTAATTAGAGGTGGTCATGTACAGACAAATACTGATCATGGGGATGCGCCAACACTAATTAGGCCCTACCGTCCATGTTTACACGGACTTCCCTCGAAGTATCTCAAAGACTCCATGTCTTTCACATACCCAACATTTACCATGTCCCTAAAGATCCATAGATTTCCCAGTGTCGGTATAAGGTATCTTGCACTATATACTTATATGGATGCTGGGAGACATAATATGAGCACTTCTTCTGACAGAATTATGACAAACGGTACTGTACAGATGAGACGTTTATACGCAGCACTTCTTTTTATCCACCCACATCATCACACGTCTAAGAAAACTTATCTACTTGTGCATAAAAGGATCAGTAACCCGGGGCTGTGTTCTGGTAGATTCACAACAGACTGCCAGAGAGGTATGCAATATGTTTACCGAGAAAGATGAGTGGAGATACCCTGGGGCTATGGAAAGGAAGACAAGTCCTTCGTTGGGACAAAGGCAGAACAGGAAGTCTGTGCCGGATTATCTGAGCCCCAAGGCTGGGAACCTGCTTTACGCTATACGTTTTGTCAGCTATCAGGCATAGGATTTCATTTATCTCCACTGACAAACATAGGCAAGTGGAATGCATAAAAAAAGGCGTAGTGATCAACTCATTCATAAAAAGAGCAACAAAGGCAACCAACTGAATGATTTTTGACCACATCGTGTAGAATAATATATATATATTGCTTTTATTGGTCCAAAGTATTTGAAATTATTGATGTATTTTTTCTCTACAGATGGTCGCTACTGATGGGTCAGAGCATGTAGTTGACAATCTTCCGTCCAGTTTCTATCACATTGGTTTAAGAAAATGGATGTTTTAAAAGGAGGCCAAACTCAACAAATTTGGTGAACTGGTTGCCCATCATATTAATGAGGGACTCCTAACTCTGTCCTGACCAATAATGTTGGGGAAAGAAGTATTGGGCGTGTTGAATCTCATTACCCTATCCCTAGATCTCCATAAGTTGCTGCCAGAGGTGTCTAGTAGAGATGGTGAAAATGTAACCGGTTCATTGGCCACGTCAGTAAACTGTAGCTGTTGGATGAGAGCCCTGATAACCGCATCTTATTTTTTGGCATCCGCGGCTCTTTTGATTAGCAGGCCTGGCATGACATCATCATTGCGATGTGACATCACGCAAGGCTGACTAAGCATAAGAGTTGCGGATTCTGTCAGGTAGGGGGCAGTTCTCAGGGTTCCCATCAAGAGATTGCCAACATGTCTGATGGACTGGGTCATTTGAATCGATTTGCACCCACTCGAATGTTTAGTTGTAGTTTACTCCCCTCTGACCATTAAAAACACATCCACATGTCAATATTCAGTTAAGTAGTGAGGGTCTCGACTATCATATGTTTGACAGCCATTCCTCCCAACCATCACATAGACATGAAAATTTGGCTCAGTTATCTTATATTCCACAGGAATAAAGGACAGGTTGAAATCGAATGTGTCCGACTTATTTTTCAAGGCCTCTACAGTTGGGGATGAATCGTTACACTGCCGTACTTATTAAATACTCGGCTGGTTACCAACCGAAATTACCAGGTTCAACTGCCTTCCATCTTATGTGAATGGGCATTCTTAAACTCTACCCAACAGACTAAAAGTTGGAATACGCCTATCTAAAAAAATAAAACAATTGTGTACTTTGTTTACATGCTACAAACTAGCCCTTAAAATGACACCAAAATGACATAAATGCCAACAAAACCTACCTTGATGTGGCAAGGTGGAAGGGGGCCGGGCAGCTGAAAGAGCAGCGCCGAGTAGGACACCCCAGAGAAGCAACGACCTTCCAGAGAACATCCCCACTCGGCTAGTGCAGGCCACCGGAATCCATGAGGCCTCCAGTGTCAAGAGGAGATGAGCCTCACACTGTTTCTGAAAAAAAAAACAACACAAACAAGTTACAGTCGAGCCATTCACCGATCCTTATCTAATAAACAAAAAAGAAAAAAGCAATTTTTATTAAGATTATCTTTTATTAAAGAAGCACTTGCATGAAAATTTTTATCCTCTTAATATATTGCAGTTATATTATATAGCACTGTGTACTTACAATTGCTCATTTTGCCCTTTTACCTAGTTAATCCTTCTCTTTCCACTAGGTCTATGACATCTTGTGATTAAAAACGGACTAGCTGAACCCTTCTAAGCTCTCCACAGAAACAGCAAGTCGTTTCACCGCATGAGTCAGCATTAGAACTACAATTCTACATCACTGCAAAGTCCCTGGCAGGAGAGAGGAGTGGAGAAACTCGGTCAAGAGTTTAAGAGGGGGGTGACTTATGCAGGGATACGAGACTTCCTGTTTGTACATAGAGAAAAGAGAAGAATCAACTGGGTAGAAAGGCGAAATGAGCAAGTGTAAGTATAGAGTGCTATATAATATGATGATTGCAATATTAAGAGAATAAAAACTTTGATGGGAGGAAGAGGAGGAGTGCTTCTTTAACGATCCTGTGACAGTGGACCTTTATTTCATTACTACATACCCTACATTTCGTACACTATGATATGTGCACATAATGTGTTTTCAAGTGGAAACGGTTAGGAAACACTCCTTCTTTGGGGAGTTTTTGGTTTCCTGAAGTAGTAACAAAAAATTTTGGATGTTTTTTTCCCTAAAGCATTTTTTGCATCCTTTTGATTGGTCACTGCCTAACTTGAAGCAGCCATTCCAAAGAAGTGACAGATAATTTTATCCGCCAGGAACTTTTAGACTAGGCATATAAGAATCATAATATATATGGTGGCCCGATTGTAACGCATCGGGTATTCTAGAATATGCATGTACACGTAGTATATTGCCCAGCCACGTAGTATATTGCCCAGCCACATAGTATATTGCCCAGCCACATAGTATATTGCCCAGTCACGTAGTATATTGCACAGCGACGTAGTATATTGCTCAGTCACGTAGTATATTGCCCAGCCACGTAGTATATTGCCCAGTCACGTAGTATATTGCCCAGCCACGTAGTATATTGCACAGCCACGTAGTATATTGCACAGCCACGTAGCATATTGCACAGCCACGTAGTATATTGCACAGCCACGTAGTATATTGCACAGCCACGTAGTATATTGCACAGCCACGTAGTATATTGCCCAGTCACGTAGTAAATTGCCCAGTCACGTAGTATATTGCACAGTGACGTAGTAAATTGCCCAGTCACGTAGTATATTGCACAGTGACGTAGTAAATTGCCCAGTCACGTAGTATATTGCACAGTGACGTAGTATACAGCACAGAGCCACGTAGTATATAGCACAGACATGTAGTATACAGCCCAGTCACGTAGTATACAGCGCAGCTACGTAGTATACAGCACAGAGCCACTTAGTATACTGCCCAGCCATGTAGTATATAACAGTGGCCACGTAATGTATAGCACAGTCCACGGAGTATATCACACAGCCCACATAGTATATAACACTGCCTATGTAGTATACAGCACAGAGCCACGTAGTATACAGCACAGAGCCACGTAGTATACAGCACAGACATGTAGTATATTGACCAGTCACGTAGTTTATTGCCCAGCCACGTAGTATATAACAGTGGCCACGTAATATATAGCACAGCCCACGCAGTATATAGCACAGCCCACATAGTATATAACACAGCCCACGTAGTATACAGCAGTGTGGGCACCATATCCCTGTTAAAAAAATAATTAAAATTAAAAATAGTTATATACTCACCCCTGGGATCCACCGAAGCTCCGGCGATACGCGCACGGCTGCCGCCATCTTCCGTTCCCAGGATGCATTGCAAATTACCCAAATGACTTAGCGGTCTCGCGAGACCGCTAAGTATTCTGGGTAATTTCGCAATGCATCTATGGGAACGGAAGATGGCAGAGGCCGCGCGCGGCTCAGCGGACAACGGAGGGTGAGCATAGCAGGTTTTTTGTTCTTTTACTATTTTTAACATGACATTTTTTTACTATTGATGCCGCATAGGCAGCATCAATAGTAAAAGGTTGGGGACACACAGGGTTAATACCGGCGGTAATGGAGTGCATTACCCGCGGCATAACGCGGTCCGTTACCGCCGGCATTTAACCCTGTGTTAACCCTGTGTTAGCGGTGGCCGGAGGGGAGTATGCGGGCGCCGGGCACTGACTGCGGGGAGTAAGGAGCGGCCATTTTCTTCTGGACTGTGCCCGTCGCTGATTGGTCGTGGCTTGTTTTGCCGCGACCAATCAGCGACTTGGATTTCCTTGACAGACAGAGGCTGCGACCAATGAATATCCGTGACAGACAGAAGGACAGAAAGACGGAAGTGACCCTTAGACAATTATATAGTAGATATATAAATAATCTATTATAATAAACATATATAAAAAATAATTTGAAAAACTTTTTCTAAAGAGATTTTTTTGGCAATTTTTGAAGCCGGCCTGCTCCAAAAACAAACAAACAACAAACTGTGCATATACCTTTACAGCAAATCGGTCACCAGAATTCACAATATAAACTTTATGAAGTATTAACTAAATCTTAGACCTAATGAGGCAGGAGTACTTATTTTGAAAAAAAAAAAATCAAAATGGCTGTAGAATTCGGATATAAAAATGAGCTTTAATAATAATAATAATAATAATCTTTATTTTTATATAGCGCTAACATATTCCGCAGCGCTTTACAGGTTGCACACATTATCGTCGCTGTCCCTGTTGGGGCTCACAATCTAAATTCCCTATCAGTATGTCTTTGGAAGCTTTAAGTATTAAGGTAGAGCTGACATTATAAAATGCAAATTTTAATATCAAGAAGGAAAACTTTAGAAAAAATTATAAAGTCATTTTTTTTTAAAACATTGGTTTTCAAAGTAAGTACACCATCTTCATTGGGTCTACGTTTTATTTAATAAATGTATGCAGTTTGTATTGAGAGGTTTGGTGACAGAGCAGCATTAAATAATGTTCCCTTATTTTAGTCTTTGCGACGTGGAGTGAGAACAGACAGGAAACATATTAGGCTGATTATACATTTTAAGCAAACAAAAGAACAGACATATGACGGCAGCCCAGCCAAGATTTTGATTACAATTTTCATCCTGAACGCAGTATTGACCCAGCAACCGGATCAAAGTCAGTCTTTCCGCTTAGATGCCACAAATGGGGAAGGTGAACATGGTGAATAAACAATAATATCCAAATTTGATCAACTTCACTGGAGGAGTGCAATCTGATAAGCATTCCGATTTTTTAATGGGGACTTTAACACCCTATCCACCAGTATTTGGTCTGTGTTTCAGTTTTTTACCATCAGAGTTTCATCAGTGAAAAAAATAAATTGTCAAAGCTTCTACCCATTAAACTGTTAATCACGGTCAGCACACTGATGTTATTCCTTTGAGGTCCGTGATTTTCACTGACCCATAGGCTTATATGGGCGATTTTCATCCATGGTTCCCATAAAAAAACGAACATAACTGACTTTTTTTTAGAGGACACACGGTCTGCAACAAAACACGGACATTTGAACATCCCCGTAGACCATAATAGGTAAATGTTCTACTCGTGAAACTTGAAGAAAGGACAAGTACGTGAAAAATGGATGACCAAAGGAGGCCTAATGTTATCGGCACCAAATCCCCTGTTTACATGACGATTTGCAATGATTTTATGCCAACATGTTTACATGGTCTCGTTGGCCGATTGTCAGTTAATTTGAATACACGTTTAATCTATTATCCACAAAAGTAAGCAAGGTGTTCTATTAAAGGGAACCTGTCACCCCCAAAATCGAAGGTGAGCTAAGCCCACCAGCATCAGGGGCTTATCTACAGCATTATGTAAGTCTGTAGGTAAGCCCCTGATGTATCCTGAAAGATGAGAAAAAAATGTTAGATTATACTCACCCAGGGGCGGTCTCGGTCTGGTTCTGGTCCGGTGGGCGTCGCGGTCCGGTCCGGCACCTCCCGTCTTCCTACGATGACGTCCTCTTCTTGTATTCACGCTGCAGCTCTGGCGCAGGTGTACTTTGTCTGCCCTGTTGAGGGCAGAGCAAAGTACTGCAATGCGCAGGTGCTGTGCCTCTCTGACCTTTCCCAGCGCCTGCGCACTGCAGTACTTTGCTCTGCCCTCAACAAGGCAAAGTACGCCTGCGCCGGAGCCGCAGCGTGAATACAAGAAGAGAACGTCATCATAAGAAGATGGGAGGCCCCGGACCGCAACGCCCATCGGACCAGAACTGGGCCGGGACCGCCCCTGGGGGAGAATAATATAACCTCTTTTTCTCATCATTCAGGATACATCAGGGGGCTTATCTACAGCATTCCAGAATGCTGTAGATAAGCCCCTGATGCTGGTGGGCTTAGCTCACCTTCGATTTTGAGGGTGACAGGTTCCCTTTAAATGAGTTGTCCACTACTCGGACAACCCGATCTGGCTTCAATTAGCAGCTGGAGAGCAGCCATAGCTCTCAATTTCTCCAGATGCCTTCATTTGTCCGAAGGATGTGAGAGTGAAGCCAGCGATGATCAGCCACTGGGATTGCGTGACATAATGTCATGCGATCCCAGGGAGAACCAGTGGTGACAGCGTTGGAACTACACCGGTGGCAAATCTAGGTGTTATTATTACTGTTGTCGAAGTAGTGGGCAATCCCTTTTAATGGTTCTGCAAAGAGTATCAAATTAGTTACAGGACAAGAATAACTGAAGTACTGCTCTAGATATACATAAATTATCCACACGCCCTAAAAAAAAAAAAAAGCTACAAAAAGTAAAAATGTTATATACCAATACAATCTACAGTGGGTAGGGCATTTTGGAGTTGGAAAACTTTAGGACACACATTCTGTGGCCCATAATACAAATGAATTGGTCCCAACATGTCCAAATCTGAAGCCATCAAATGTGAACTCTAGACTCTTAAGTACCAAGAAAACATTTACCGAAATGGGGGCTTCACTATCGTGAATCATTTATAAATTACAGTACATAAGTTTGTCCAGTAAATGGATGGATTACAATTTAACCAAGGTCGCGTTAGATCTCTAAAGTCTACAAAGGAAAAACACATTAGATCCAATGGAAGAAAGTTTTCTAGAAAGAGCTCCTCACCATGACCTCATGTCATTTTTTTTTTTAATAAACTGTCCTTCCTAAAATGCAATAGGTCTCTGATAATCTCCAGCAGCAAGGAGAGCGGCATAGAAGGAAGCAGCACGGTGGCTTAGTGGTTAGCACAGCAGCCTTGCAGCGCTGGGGTCCTGGGTTCAAATCCCACCAAGGACAACATCTGCAAAAATTTAAACAGGATCATGGGGTGCATTAAAAGAGGTCTGGATACACATGATGAGAGCATTATACTGCCTCTGTACAAATCCCTAGTTAGACCGCACATGGAGTACTGTGTCCAGTTTTGGGCACCAGTGCTCAGGAAGGATATAATGGAACTAGAGAGAGTACAAAGGAGGGCAACAAAATTAATAAAGGGGATGGGAGAACTACAATACCCAGATAGATTAGCGAAATTAGGTTTATTTAGTCTAGAAAAAAAGACGACTGAGGGGCGATCTAATAACCATGTATAAGTATATAAGGGGACAATACAAATATCTCGCTGAGGATCTGTTTATACCAAGGAAGGTGATGGGCACAAGGGGGCATTCTCTGCGTCTGGAGGAGAGAAGGTTTTTCCACCAACATAGAAGAGGATTCTTTACTGTTAGGGCAGTGAGAATCTGGAATTGCTTGCCTGAGGAGGTGGTGATGGTGAACTCAGTCGAAGGGTTCAAGAGAGGCCTGGATGTCTTCCTGGAGCAGAACAATATTGTATCATACAATTATTAGGTTCTGTAGAAGGACGTAGATCTGGAGATTTATTATGATGGAATATAGGCTGAACTGGATGGACAAATGTCTTTTTTCGGCCTTACTAACTATGTTACTATATGTTACTATGTTACTATGAAACTGTGGAACTTGTACGCAATACCAAACATTGGGGAGAAGAAATGGAAAAGTCTCTCATGATTGGCCTCACGTTGTGTTATGGTTCTGTACAAGGACAGTGAAGTATGAAGCTGTAATGAGCATCCAGAAAAACTGGATCACTGATTTCATATGGAGACATTTAAAATGTTTTATAATTTATAACATTACATAGCTAAGCTTTTAGAGAAGACCATGGACATGAGCTGGATGTATTGTTACACCCCCTCAATTTGGGTCTTAGGACTGCCCTAACTTGTGCTGGAAAGCGCTAGCTCCTAGAGCAAACACAGCCCTGCAGATTTGCACAGATACTGGCTTTGACGGCTGAGCACTTTCTTCTACCTGGCTCTCTGTGGACGCCACTCAACATTTCCAGATGTACAAGGGGTATCCTCAAAAAATAACCAGTAAGAAGAAAGTGTCCAGCCAATGTGGGCACTCAGCAGGCACATCCAGTTTTAGTGTGCAATTGTGCATGCACACACATGCGGGGCAGTATTTGCTCTAGGAGCGAGCGCTATCCATCACAAGTTAGACCACTACCAAAGATGCACATTGGGGAGGTGCAACAATAAACCCAGTTCATGGCCATGCGTTGAGTGCATACTGATTAAAATATTTTCACAAGCATTGTACCAGTAAGCCCGGGGTCACACTTGCGAGTGCAATGCAAGAAACTCGCGCCAGTCTCTCGCCTCAATACCTGGCACAGCCAACGGCAATCAGGACCGGAGTGTGAGGCTGCATGTATTTCTATGCAGCTGAACGCTCGGTCCGAACTGCCGGCGGCAGTGCCAGGTATTGTGGCGAGAGACTCACGCAAGTTTCTTGCATTGCACTCGCAAGTGTGACCCTGGCCTTACTGGTACAATGCTAATATGACTATATAGGGGTGAAGTCCCCTATATCACTGCATAGTTTGTGTAAAAGGCACTTTGGGGAGATAGGCTTCCTTTAAGACTATGTATATTTTGGTGTCAGACTCTGGAATGTTGATTGACATGAATGATGTGTAAAATTTCATCCACGGTCTACAGATGGTAAAGTTGGACGCTAGGTCAGTTTTTGTCCTTGTGTAGTCCTAGCAAATAATCTTGGTTCTGTGAATACAAAAGTCCTGACAATCTTGAAATGTACTTAAACTGGTCATGCATAAGATAGCTGGCTTTTGAACTTTCCTTCAGATGACAGCTATCCATACAGTGTACACATAATTCACCATTGTATAGAACAAATTGTAAGTTAGGGTAAGTTCTCGGGATGATCGAATCTTCTCTAGGTTCATTTAGTTTTTCCCCAAAAAATGTGATTAGCAGCAAATCAATCTGCCACAAATTGCAATATTGCAAAGCCCCCAAGTTGTTGAAACGCATGTGTAACAATGTCTCCTAGGACAGTATCTAACCCAGGGGTCCCCAACTCCAGGCCTCGTGGGCCGCGAACAGTGCAGGTTTTCAGGATTTCTTCAGTATTGCATCGGTGGTAATGTGATCATCTGCACAGGTGATGATTCCAACCCCTGTGCAATACTAAGGAAATCCTGAAAACCTGCACTGTTGGCGGCCCTCGAGGCCTGGAGTTGGGGACCACTGATCTAACCCCTTTTTAAGCCTTAGTAATGTCAAAGGGACTTCACCATGTATGAAACGGATAATAAATGGTAGTAACCAATAGCTCATTTAATAACAGCACACTGAAAGACTTTTCATATTTTAACAAAAAAATAAACTGTCCAAAAATTATCCCTCTTAAGGTACTGTCACACTACACGATATCGCTAGCGATCCGTGACGTTGCAGCGTCCTCGCTAGCGATATCGTCCAGTGTGACAGGCAGCAGCGATCAGGCCCCTGCTGGGAGATCGCTGGTCGGGGAAGAAAGTCCAGAACTTTATTTCGTCGCTGGACTCCCCGTAGACATCGCTGAATCGGCGTGTGTGACACCGATTCAGCGATGTCTTCACTGGTAACCAGGGTAAACATCGGGTAACTAAGCGCAGGGCCGCGCTTAGTAACCCGATGTTTACCCTGGTTACCAGCGTAAAAAAACAAACAGTACATACTTACATTCAGCTGTCTGTCCCTTGCCGTCTGGTTCCTGCACTGACTGCTGGCCATAAAGTGAAAGCAGAGCACAGCCACAGCGGTGAGTCACCGCTGTGTGACTCACCGCTGTGCTGTGCTTTCACTTTCACTTTACGGCCAGCAGTCAGTGCAGGAACCAGACGGCAAGGGACAGACAGCTGAATGTAAGTATGTACTGTTTGTTTTTTTACGCTGGTAACCAGGGTAAACATCGGGTTACTAAGCGCGGCCCTGCGCTTAGTTACCCGATGTTTACCCTGGTTACCGGGGACCTCGGGATCGTTGGTCGCTGGAGAGCTGTCTGTGTGACAGCTCTCCAGCGACGCTGCAGCGATCCGGATCGTTGTCGGTATCGCTGCAGCGTCGCTAAGTGTGACGGTACCTTTAGTCATTTGTGAACAAGCAGACTGTTCTACCACACATTATGTACAACACAGTAAATAACTTGTGATAACCTTTTCAACCCCAATTATTTAACGCTTGCCATAAAGGACAACAAGAATTGTACATGTACATAAAGCAAATGTGATATAGCGGGCTGCAGCACAATATAGGTGTGGTGGGTAGGGTTGTCATATTGGACGCTAAAACACGTGACCAAAAACAGACATGAGCAGTAAATGCTTAGTAAAATCCTCTTCCCAAATATGACATCATAAGAAATGCTGAGTAGGTGCACGTCCAAAAGGTCAGCATCTTCAAAAGGGAATTGTAGTGGTATAGTGTGTACAAATGTAAAATTTATCTAATAAAACAAAAATGCAAACAAAAAAAATTGCCTGCAATATGCACTTTGTGAGGTAGACAGTCGCAATTAAACGTCTGGATTATAGGAAATTTTCTTTTGTATTTTTTAAAAGACAATTACGGTATCCCCCCCATTCTCAAGAAGGACAGCATCAGATATGCAAAAAAACAAGTACAGTTGCTTGTGGTAATCAAGCACACCACCTCTAACTTACACAGATTTCAGAATTTTATTTTTTCTCCAAAAAATATTGTACTGTTTTGCTGTTGCTTTCTTGTGCATTAAGCATGAAGAAAAAATGGTGTAAATGTAATGGAAATTCAGGGCAGATGCAATAAGCTACACCATATCACTGATCAATCACAGGGACCCTGTCACCGCTTCTGGCACCTTCTCTCCCCCCATATCAATTGAATCTCTGTATTATTCACAGACTACTATTCATCTTTTTCACTGCTGTAGTTGTACAACATATTATCTGTAGAATTTGGACAATACTTTAGGGCACTTTCTTATATCTATTACTGAGGTGTGAGCTCAGACGTTCTCTTACTATTCTAAATTATCCTAAAATGGTTGTTGCATTCCTTGCCTGGGCTTTTATACAGGCTAAGACATGCGGTGCTGTTGCACAGAGGGTCATGGGGGAAAGAGATAAAAGGGCTTTAGGGCATACTTTAAGTTAACGCTATTAAAGGTTCTGACAGAATGGATGTACAGATGTGATTTTTAAAAATATAATCAATGAAAGACGGCTATATTCTGCTCAGCGTTGTCCATGTCGAGCCGGGCCGCGCATTCAAGCAAGCAATCACTGGTAACGAGTGGAGACTCATGGAAGCATGCTTCACTGCTATCTGGTCAAATCTATGCAATATGTTAAAATTTCATACTCTTGTGTCTGATCTTGAAGAAACAAGGCAAATTGATCCAAGGACTTCACTAAAAAAAATAAAAAATTGTGTCAAAATGATTACATACTCTTAAAGTAGTAAACTCAAACAGTACTCACCCTCCCCGGGTCCAGCGCCAGCTTTTCACTGCTACTCCGGTCTATATGTACTGGATACAGTGATGACATCATGACTACAGTGCCTATCAGCGCTGCAGCCAGTCGACAAGCTAAGCTGATGTAAATGGCACAAACAGCTGAGGTCAGCGATTGGCTGCAGCGGTGCAGGCACTGCGAGATTGTTGTTTCACAAGTATGAAATCGTTTGGATGGAGACCCAGATTCCAGAGATGTGTCACTTCGTTTACTGGGTACAGCAGTTGTGATAGGATCACAGGTATCCGAGTAGCAGATCTAGCAGAGCTGGAATGGTAAGCTGTCTACAACCCCACGCACACCACTGATTGGCTGCTTTCTGTGTACAGTGTATATTAACAGAAAGCAGCCAATCAGTGCTAGGGGCGTGGTTGGACCAGGAGGCACGAGACACCCAATCCTGTAGTGATAATCTATTGCTGATAAAACACTGATTTTATTGAAACATCCAAACACAGCCTAATAAGTGACACATCCCTGGAATAATGGCATTACATCATACTGCTAGCAGATTACACAGCAAAAACCTGCTGACAAATTTGCCTTCAGGGTATGTGCACACATGGTCTCAAACTCAGGCAAACCTGACAAGTTTTTCAAGCAGAAGTCAATTCAGAAAACGCTGGCACTTTGTTTCCCTCAAGTGTCTTCTGTCATTATTCTGATTGTTTTTTCCCATGGTTTTGTTTTTCTGGAGGGTTTTTTCACGGTTTGGGGTTGTCTTGATACGGTTGGTTTTTTTCACTCCTTTGAATAATGAGGAAACCGCTAGTTTTTTTCATCCTCTTAAGGACCAAGCCTCATTTTTTACACCTGACCAGTGTCACTTTATGTGGTAATAACTCTGAAACGCTTCAACTTGTCTCACTGATTCTGAGATTGTTTTTTTCGTGACGTATTGTACTTCATGATAGTGGTAAAATTTGTTCGATGTGACTTGCGTTTATTTGTGAAAATATCGAAAATTTGTCGAATTTTTTTTCCACAATTTTCAAACATTGAATTCTTATGCCCATAAACCAGAGACATTTTGCACAAAATACTTTAAAAAAAAAAAAACACTTCCCACGTGTCTACTTTTCATCAGCACAATTTTTGAACCAATACTTTTTTGTTAGAAAGTTATAAAGGGTTAAAAGTTGATCAATTTCTCACTTTTCCAACAAAATTTTTTTTAGGAACTACGGTATATCACATTTGAAGTGACTTTCTTGGACCTATAAGACAGAAAATACCCAAAAGTGACAGCATTCTAAAAACTGCACCCCTCAAAACCACATTCAAGAAGTGTATTAACCATGGATGGCAATGTGGAAGGAAAAATGTTTCCCTTTTTTCCACAAAAATTTTACTTTAGCCCCCAAATTTTCATTTTTACAAGGGTAACAGGAGAAAATGAACACCATAAGTTATTGTATAATTTATCCTGAGTGCGCCGATACCCCATATGTGGGGGGAAAACTACCGTTTGGGAACATGGCAGTACTCGGAAGGGAAGAAGCACTGTTCGACTTTTCTGAACGCTGGAATCAAGAGTGGACACCATGTCGTGTTTGGAGAGCCCCTGATGTGCCTAAACAGTGAAAAAAAACCACAAGTGACCCTATTTTGGAAACTAGAACCCTCAACGAATGTATCCAGATGTGTGGTGAGTACCTTGAACTCCCAGGTGCTATACAAAAATGTATAATGTAGAGCTGTGAAAATTATTATAAAAACAAAAAAAACCATTTTCCAACAAAAATGTTTTTAGGCCCAATTTTTTTAAATTTTCACTAGGCTAAAAGGATAAATGCACTGTACAATTTGTTGTGCAATTTCTCCCGAGTATGTCGATACCCCATATGCTGTCAAAAACTTCTTTTGAGGCACAGTGCATAGCTCAGAAGGGAAAAAGCACCACGTTGGAGTTCTGATTTTGCTGGAATGGTTTGAGGGTGCCATGTCACATTGGCAGAGCCCCTGAGGTTCCAGAAGAGCAGAAACCTCCCATAAGTGACCCCATTTTACAAATTACACCACTCCATTAATTCATCTAGTGGTGCAGTGATCATATTGACACCACAGGTGTGTCACAGAATTTTATACCATTGGGCAGTGAAAAAAACCAATTATAAAATTTTTGTCACCCAAATTTTGTTTTAGCCACAAATTTTACATTTTCACACTAAGAAATGGGTAAAAATGGCACCAAAATCTGTCACACAATTTCTGCTAAATGTGGCAATACTCCTTGTGTGGCTGTACAGCACTGCTTACCACATGGCAAAACTCGGGAGAGATGGAGCGCCAATTTCCTAGAATAGTTTGCGAACTCCAAATAAAAAGCCCCCAAGTTCTGGCAGAATGCCCCTCAAGTGAGCCCATTTTAGATATTATACCCCTGCCAAACATGTTGAGGGCTCAGAAGGAAGGGTGGCATTTTGATTTGGGAGCACAGACTTTGCTGAATTTTTTTTTGTGGGGGAGAGGAGCCATTTAGCTTTTTCAGAGCCTTTGTTCTACCGGTAACGTGAAAGCCACCTATATTGGATGATGGACCTGAGTGGGGACTTCTTTTTTTTCGATTGAGTTTAAGTTTTTATTGGGAACATTTTACATAATGTTTGGGATCACATTTATCCGGCACTCTACTCTGAGCACTTACTTTGGGGTTTCTATCTAAATATCCAAGTGATTTAATTGAAATAAAACCCCCGAGGGATCCATTCACTATAATGAGGCAGCAGAGTTACTCTGGACTCCGTATGGCCCCTGTTCAACGGTGTCCTTTTCAGAAGTGCACAAAACTGTGGTGGACCGCACTTCTTATGCACCCTAAAAAAAACGGACACCACTGAATCATAGACCATACGGCGTCCACAGAGTCTCCATCTGCCTCATTATACAAAATCTTCTTCAGGGGACTCTGTCTGAATCACGTATTTCAGAGATTTACATGGAAACCCTGATGTAAGCACTCAGCAAAGAGCGCAGGATAAATGTGCGCCGAACCTTACTGTGATCTTTGGGAGGCAGAATCAACAAATCAACAGCAGATGAAGAATTTGTTTTATTTATTTTTTTACGTAGTTCCTTTTTCACTTTGATCACAGGTATAATGCAATGCACCAAAACAAAAAAAAAGTTTCTCTTTTGATGTTCATGCAAACATCAGTAGTTGCATTGTTTAAAGGGGTTGTACAGACTTGCATGATTGCTGAAACGCAACAGTGTGCGGTGCATATGCCGTCCTGATTCCCCGCCAGCGCGCAAGTAAGCTAATGTATAAAATTTGTGCACCGATTACAGTATTCTGGAGTCTCTCAATTCTCATCTTTTGAGAGAACCTACAAAAATGCAAAATCACATACATAGGGCGACGCAACCACCCACTCGCACCAGCAATGCCGAGGAATTGTGACAGTGTGTGCATCCGATTCAGCGGTCACAGAGTTTTGTCCCAAGCCTGGACATCGCCTTTAAGGAAGAAAGCAGCCACGTTTTTATAATCCTGAACAGAACGGATGTACATTAGTTAGTTTTATTTAAGTACAAACAATCTATAAAAAGGAAGAATATCAGAGCCTGAAAGACTGGAAACTAAACATGTCAAAAGGAGGACGACAGACTTCCTCAATTGATCACAGGGCATGTCAAGTATCAAGAGATTCATAAACCACTCAGACACATCCTAACTGTCGAGCGATGGTCAATTCCACTGGGTTCATCCGCTTCCCCTCAAGTTTCTGATTATTACATAGGCAGAAAAAAAGCAGAGGATAAGGTTCGATAGGTCTGCCTGCTGAAGAACTTGATGGACGTTGGAGTCTAGTCCTTTAGAGAAAGCCAATAAATACAGCGCCAAGGCTGCAGAACGATGAAGAATAGATGTAGGGTAGGTCCTAAGGCCATCTAAGACACGACAACCAACATTAATATTACAGTTTAAGTTTGAAGTCAAAAAGTAATAAAACGTGGGAGGAACATTTCATATATGAAGGGATTAACTTGCAAAGGAATATTCGAAAAGTTTTGTTGCCTTATGGAAAACCCGTCGGAAGGATTTACCCTCTATAAACCGATGCCGCCAATATGTGTGACCGTAAAAATATTTTTCTACCTTTATATTGTTAGTCAATTGCATACCTTACAAAAGTATAAAAAAAAATAAATAAAAATCAAATGCCCTTGCCATATCGAATCTATAGCTCTCCATACACATGCTAACAACCAAAACGGCCTTTATCGACAGGTTCGGCCAACAGATTAATGTGTATGGAGTCCCCCAAACGATATCGATGGGAAAGTTTCGTATTGCAGACACACACACGATGATCATATGTGATGACGGTAATAGTAGTCATCAATGTTACTGCAGCACCAAAACACCGGGACCATGTTCATTACATAGAAGAGAGTTTATTAATATTAAGGGTTTTGAGTCATCTACCCATTACGGGGTTGAAACAGCCACTTCCTTAGAATAAAAAAAAAAAACACACTACTATACACATGTATAAATACATACAAACGGCACCAAAATGATTTGTTTTTCATATCACAATCTTTATTTTAAAAAAAACAACACAAATTACGGTAGTAATCTTGCAATTATTTTTTACACTTTTACTATCCTATCTTTTCAGGAAAAAAGTTAAACAGAAGTTTCCTTATCAGAGGCTATTTTTTAGAATAACTTCCTGTAATTTTAGAAAATTGACATGCACATTAGCAGCAACAAAAAGAATCCAACCCTATCTGCTGTAATGAAGCAACTAATGTGCGTGTGCAAAGATCACTGTGAAGTGGGAGGAGGGGGGGGCGAACTCACCTACTGTGATTGATAACATAGTTAGAAAGGCCGAAAAAAGACATATGTCCTTCCAGTTCAGCCTATATTATGTCAGAATAATCCCCAGATCTATGTCCTCCTGCAAAGTCCCTGGCAGGAGAGAGGAGCTGGGTCTGAAATTAAAGAGGGGGTGAAGTGGGGCTGCCAGGGACATTGCAGTGATGTAGAATTGTAGTTCTAATGATGACACATGCAGAGAAGAGAGACTTCAAGTTTGTATATAAAGCTAAGAAGGATCCAGCTAGTCTGTTTTCAAGAACTGTAAAATCAAAAATCTTATTGAAAAGAGAAGAATTTCTGAATAGAAAGGCAAAATGAGCTATTGTAAGTACGCAGAGCTAAATAATATGATGACTGCTGTTGTGAATTCTGTGGCTGAATTCACTCCTGTGGTCACAAGTGGTACTGCAGCTTCTGAGCTTCCTCCCTCAGGTGTTCTGGTGAGCTCGTTGGCTGCTTTGTTATTTAACTCCACCTGATTCTGTCTTCCTTGCTTCTTGTCAATGTTCCAGTGTTGGATCTGAGCTTCTGGATATTTCCTGTGGCCTGCTGCTCTGCTTAGATAAGTGCTTCTTTGCTTTTGTTGCTACTTTTTCTGTCCAGCTTGTCATTTTGTTTTGCTGGAAGCTCTGAGACGCAAAGGGTGTGCCGCCGTGCCGTTAGTTCGGCACGGTGGGTCTTTTTGCCCCCTTTGCGTGGTTTTTTGCTTAAGGGTTTTTTGTAGACTGCAAAGTTCTCTTTGCTATCCTCGCTCTATCTAGAATATCGGGCCTCACTTTGCTGAATCTATTTCATCCCTACGTTTGTCTTTTCATCTTGCTAACAGTCATTATATGTGGGGGGCTGCCTTTTCCTTTGGGGTATTTCTCTGAGGCAAGTCAGGCTTGTTTTTCTATCTTCAGGCTAGTCAGCTCCTCAGGCTGTGCCGAGTTGCATAGGTAGTGTCAGGCGCAATCCACTGCTGCCTTTAGTTGTGTTTAGGTTAGGTTCAGGTATTGCGGTCTACAGAGATTCCACGTCTCAGAGCTCGTTCTATTGTTTTTGGGTTATTGTCAGATCACTGTATGTGCTCTGATTGCTGGCACACTGTGTCACTGGATTGCCTACATAACAGTACAAGGAGCCAACCTAATGATTCTCAATAGAGGGAAAAAAGAAGTTCTGACATCATTTTTTTTTCTCAGCTCTGTGTTCAGTCTTTTTTTTCCCCTAGACATTTGGGTGTTTCAGGACACAGGTGTGGACATGGATATTCAGGGTCTGTGCTCTTCAATGGATAATCTCGTTACACATGTACAAAGGATTCAAGATACTATTGATCAGAAATCTATGTTAGAACCAAGAATTCCTATTCCTGATTTGTTTTTTGGTGATAGAACTAAAGGCCCCTTCACATTAAGCGACGCTGCAGCGATACCGACAACGATCCGGATCGCTGCAGCGTCGCTGTTTGGTCGCTGGAGAGCTGTCACACAGACAGCTCTCCAGCGACCAACGATGCCGGTAACCAGGGTAAACATCGGGTAACTAAGCGCAGGGTCGCGCTTAGTAACCCGATGTTTACCCTGGATACCATGCTAAAAGTTAAAAAAAACAAACACTAGATACTTACCTACAGCCGTCTGTCCTCCAGCGCTGCGCTCTGCTTCTCTGCTCTCCTCCTGTACTGTCTGTGAGCCGGAAAGCAGAGCGGTGACGTCACCGCTCTGCTTTCCGGCTCACAGCCAGTGCAGGAGGAGAGCAGAGCGCAGCGCTGGAGGACAGACAGCGGTAGGTAAGTATGTAGTGTTTGTTTTTTTTAACTTTTAGCATGGTATCCAGGGTAAACATCGGGTTACTAAGCGCGGCCCTGCGCTTAGTTACCCGATGTTTACCCTGGTTACCAGTGAAGACATCGCTGGATCGGTGTCACACACGCCGATCCAGCGATGTCTCCAGGGAGTCGAGCGACGAAATAAAGTTCTGGACTTTATTCAGCGACCAACGATCTCCCAGCAGGGGCCTGATCGTTGGTCGCTGTCACACAGAACGATTTCATTAACGATATCGTTGCTACGTCACAAATAGCAACGATATCGTTAACGATATCGTTATGTGTGAAGGTACCTTAAGGGTACCGTCACACTATACGATTTACCTACGATCACGACCAGCGATATGACCTGGCCGTGATCGTAGGTAAA
Source organism: Ranitomeya imitator (assembly GCF_032444005.1). NCBI lineage: Eukaryota > Metazoa > Chordata > Amphibia > Anura > Dendrobatidae > Ranitomeya > Ranitomeya imitator. The sequence continues at coordinate 641,848,089 of NC_091285.1, forward strand.
TCGTAGTGTGGTCGCTGGGGAGCTGTCACACAGACAGCTCTCCAGCGACCAACTATGCCGATGTCCCTGGGTAACCAGGGTAAACATCGGGTAACTAAGCGCAGGACCGCGCTTAGTTACCCGATGTTTACCCTGGTTACAAGCGTTAAACTAAAAAAAAACAAACAGCACATACTTACATTCTGGTGTCCGTCAGGTCCCTTCCCGCATTCACTGACTGCCGGCCATAAAGTGAAAGTGAAAGCACAGCCGCTGTGCTCTGCTTTCACTTTACGGCCGGCAGTCACAGTGCGGGAAGCAGACGGCAAGGGACCTGACGGACACCAGCATGTAAGTATGTGCTGTTTGTTTTTTTTTAGTTTAACGCTTGTAACCAGGGTAAACATCGGGTAACTAAGCGCGGTCCTGCGCTTAGTTACCCGATGTTTACCCTGGTTACAAGCGAACGCATCGCTGGATCGCATCGCTAGATCGCTAGATCGGTGTCACACACACCGATCTAGCGATGACAGCGGGAGATCCAGCGATGAAAGAAAGTTCTAAACGATCTGCTACGACGTACGATTCTCAGCAGGATCCCTGATCGCTGCTGCGTGTCAGACACAGCGATATCGTAACGATATCGCTGGAACGTCACGAATCGTACCGTCGTAGCGATCGAAATGGTATAGTGTGACGGTACCCTAAGTTTCTTAATTTCAAAAATAATTGTAAGCTATTTCTGGCCTTGAAACCTCATTCTTCTGGTAATCCTATTCAACAGGTTTTGATTATTATTTCTTTTTTGCGCGGCGACCCTCAGGACTGGGCATTTTCTCTTGCGCCAGGAGACCCTGCATTGAGTAATGTCAATGCGTTTTTCCTGGCGCTCGGATTACTTTACGATGAGCCTAATTCAGTGGATCAGGCTGAGAAAAATTTGCTGGCTTTGTGCCAGGGTCAGGATGATATAGAAGTATATTGTCAGAAATTTAGGAAGTGGTCAGTACTCACTCTGTGGAATGAATCTGCGCTCGCAGCTTTGTTCAGAAAGGGTCTCTCTGAGGCTCTTAAGGATGTCATGGTGGGTTTTCCTATGCCTGCTGGTTTGAATGAGTCTATGTCTTTGGCCATTCAGATCGGTCGACGCTTGCGCGAGCGTCAATCTGTGCACCATTTGGCGGTATTGTCTAAGAGTAAACCTGAGCCTATGCAGTGCGATAGGACTATGACCAGAGTTGAACGGCAAGAACACAGACGTCTGAATGGTCTGTGTTTCTACTGTGGTGATTCCACTCATGCTATTTCTGATTGTCCTAAGCGCACTAAGCGGTTCGATAGGTCTGCCGTCATTGGTACTGTACAATCCAAATTCCTTCTGTCCATTACCTTGATATGCTCTTTGTCATCGTATTCTGTCATGGCGTTTGTGGATTCAGGCGCTGCCCTGAATCTGATGGATTTGGATTATGCTAAACGTTGTGGGTTTTTCTTGGAGCCTTTGCGGTGTCCTATTCCGTTGAGAGGAATTGATGCTACACCTTTGGCCAAGAATAAACCTCAGTACTGGACCCAGCTGACCATGTGCATGGCTCCTGCACATCAGGAAGTTATTCGCTTTCTGGTGCTACATAATCTGCATGATGTGGTCGTGTTGGGGTTGCCATGGCTGCAAACCCATAATCCAGTATTGGATTGGAACTCTATGTCGGTATCCTGCTGGGGTTGTCAGGGGGTACATGGTGATGTTCCATTTTTGTCTATTTCGTCATCCACTCCTTCTGAGGTCCCAGAGTTCTTGTCTGATTATCAGGATGTATTTGAAGAGCCCAAGTCCGATGCCCTACCTCCGCATAGGGATTGTGATTGTGCTATCAATTTGATTCCTGGTAGTAAATTCCCTAAAGGTCGATTATTTAATTTATCCGTGCCTGAACACGCCGCTATGCGCAGTTATGTGAAGGAATCCCTGGAGAAGGGACATATTCGCCCATCGTCATCACCACTGGGAGCAGGGTTCTTTTTTGTAGCCAAGAAGGATGGTTCGCTGAGACCGTGTATTGATTACCGCCTTCTTAATAAGATCACTGTTAAATTTCAGTATCCCTTGCCATTGTTATCTGACTTGTTTGCTCGGATTAAGGGGGCTAGTTGGTTCACTAAGATAGATCTTCGTGGTGCGTATAATCTGGTGAGAATCAGGCAAGGAGATGAATGGAAAACTGCATTTAATACGCCCGAGGGTCATTTTGAGTATCTAGTGATGCCGTTCGGACTTGCCAATGCTCCATCTGTGTTTCAGTCTTTTATGCATGACATCTTCCGTGAGTATCTGGATAAATTCCTGATTGTTTACTTGGATGACATTTTGATCTTCTCAAATGATTGGGACTCTCATGTGAAGCAGGTCAGAATGGTTTTCCAGGTCCTGCGTGCTAATTCTTTGTTTGTGAAGGGATCAAAGTGTCTCTTCGGTGTGCAGAAAGTTTCATTTTTGGGGTTCATCTTTTCCCCTTCTACTATCGAGATGGATCCGGTTAAGGTCCAAGCCATCCAGGATTGGACTCAGCCGACATCTCTGAAAAGTCTGCAAAAATTCCTGGGCTTTGCTAATTTTTATCGTCGCTTCATCTGTAATTTTTCTAGCATTGCCAAACCATTGACCGATTTGACCAAGAAGGGTGCTGATTTGGTTAATTGGTCTTCTGCTGCTGTGGAAGCTTTTCAGGAGTTGAAGCATCGTTTTTGTTCTGCCCCTGTGTTGTGTCAACCTGATGTTTCTCTTCCGTTCCAGGTCGAGGTTGATGCTTCTGAGATCACAGAGAGGTTCTGGTTGCTCAGTGTTGAAACCATGTGCTTTCTTTTCCAGGAAGTTTTCGGCTGCTGAGCGTAATTATGATGTGGGCAACCGAGAGTTGCTGGCCATGAAGTGGGCATTCGAGGAATGGCGTCATTGGCTTGAAGGAGCTAAGCATCGCGTGGTGGTATTGACTGATCATAAGAACCTTACTTATCTCGAGTCTGCCAAGCGCTTGAATCCTAGACAGGCCCGTTGGTCGTTATTTTTTGCCCGCTTCGATTTTGTGATTTCGTACCTTCCGGGCTCTAAAAATGTGAAGGCGGATGCTCTGTCTAGGAGTTTTGTGCCCGACTCTCCGGGTTCATCTGAGCCGGCGAGTATCCTCAAGGAAGGAGTCATTGTGTCTGCCATCTCCCCTGATTTGCGGCGAGTGTTGCAAAAATTTCAGGCGAATAAACCTGATCGTTATCCGGCGGAGAAACTGTTCGTCCCTAATAGGTGGACTAGTAAAGTTATCTCTGAACTTCATTGTTCGGTGTTGGCTGGTCATCCTGGAATCTTTGGTACCAGAGAGTTAGTGGCTAGATCCTTCTGGTGGCCATCTCTGTCACGGGATGTACGTACTTTTGTGCAGTCCTGTGGGATTTGTGCTAGAGCTAAGCCCTGCTGTTCACGTGCCAGTGGGTTGCTTTTGCCCTTGCCGGTCCCAAAGAGGCCTTGGACACATATTTCGATGGATTTCATTTCTGACCTTCTCGTTTCTCAAAAGATGTCAGTCATTTGGGTGGTCTGTGATCGCTTTTCTAAAATGGTCCATCTGGTGCCCTTGGTTAAATTGCCTTCCTCCTCTGATTTGGTGCCTTTGTTCTTCCAGCATGTGGTTCGTTTGCATGGCATTCCTGAGAATATTGTTTCTGACAGAGGTTCCCAGTTTGTTTCAAGGTTTTGGCGAGCCTTTTGTGGTAGGATGGGCATTGACCTATCTTTTTCCTCGGCTTTCCATCCTCAGACTAATGGCCAGACCGAACGAACCAATCAGACCTTGGAAACATATCTGAGATGTTTTGTTTCTGCTGACCAGGATGATTGGGTGTCCTTTTTGCCGTTGGCTGAGTTCGCCCTTAATAATCGGGCCAGCTCGGCTACCTTGGTCTCTCCATTTTTCTGCAATTCTGGGTTCCATCCTCGTTTCTCTTCAGGACAGGTTGAGTCTTCGGACTGTCCTGGTGTGGATTTTGTGGTGGACAGGTTGCAGCAGATCTGGACTCAGGTAGTGGACAATTTGACCTTGTCCCAGGAGAAGGCTCAACTTTTCGCTAATCGCAGACGCCGTGTGGGTCCCCGACTTCGTGTTGGGGATCTGGTTTGGTTACCTTCTCGTCATATTCCTATGAAGGTTTCCTCTCCTAAATTTAAACCTCGTTTTATTGGTCCGTATAGGATTTCTGAGATTCTCAATCCTGTGTCTTTTCGTCTGACCCTCCCAGACTCCTTTTCCATACATAATGTATTCCATAGGTCGTTGTTGCGGAGATACGTGGCACCTATGGTTCCATCTGTTGAGCCTCCTGCCCCGGTTTTGGTGGAGGGGGAATTGGAGTATATTGTGGAGAAAATTTTGGATTCTCGTGTTTCTAGACGGAAACTTCAGTATCTGGTTAAATGGAAGGGTTATGCTCAAGAAGATAATTCCTGGGTTTTTGCCTCTGATGTCCATGCTCCAGATCTTGTTCGTGCCTTTCATGTGGCTCATCCTGGTCGGCCTGGGGGCTCTGGTGAGGGTTCGGTGACCCCTCCTCAAGGGGGGTACTGTTGTGAATTCTGTGGCTGAATTCACTCCTGTGGTCACAAGTGGTACTGCAGCTTCTGAGCTTCCTCCCTCAGGTGTTCTGGTGAGCTCGTTGGCTGCTTTGTTATTTAACTCCACCTGATTCTGTCTTCCTTGCTCCTTGTCAATGTTCCAGTGTTGGATCTGAGCTTCTGGATCTTTCCTGTGGCCTGCTGCTCTGCTTAGATAAGTGCTTCTTTGCTTTTGTTGCTACTTTTTCTGTCCAGCTTGTCATTTCGTTTTGCTGGAAGCTCTGAGACGCAAAGGGTGTACCGCCGTGCCGTTAGTTCGGCACGGTGGATCTTTTTGCCCCCTTTGCGTGGTTTTTTGCTTTAGGGTTTTTTGTAGACTGCAAAGTTCTCTTTGCTATCCTCGCTCTATCTAGAATATCGGGCCTCACTTTGCTGAATCTATTTCATCCCTACGTTTGTCTTTTCATCTTACATAGTAACATAGTAACATAGTTAGTAAGGCCGAAAAAAGACATTTGTCCATCCAGTTCAGCCTATATTCCATCATAATAAATCCCTAGATCTACGTCCTTCTACAGAACCTAATTGTATGATACAATATTGTTCTGCTCCAGGAAGACATCCAGGCCTCTCTTGAACCCCCCGACTGAGTTCGCCATCACCACCTCCTCAGGCAAGCAATTCCAGATTCTCACTGCCCTAACAGTAAAGAATCCTCTTCTATGTTGGTGGAAAAACCTTCTCTCCTCCAGACGCAAAGAATGCCCCCTTGTGCCCGTCACCTTCCAGCGAGATATTTGTATTGTCCCCTTATATACTTATACATGGTTATTAGATCGCCCCTCAGTCGTCTTTTTTCTAGACTAAATAATCCTAATTTCGCTAATCTATCTGGGTATTGTAGTTCTCCCATCCCCTTTATTAATTTTGTTGCCCTCCTTTGTACTCTCTCTAGTTCCATTATATCCTTCCTGAGCACCGGTGCCCAAAACTGGACACAGTACTCCATGTGCGGTCTAACTAGGGATTTGTACAGAGGCAGTATAATGCTCTCATCATGTGTATCCAGACCTCTTTTAATGCCCCCCATGATCCTGTTTGCCTTGGCAGCTGCTGCCTGGCACTGGCTGCTCCAGGTAAGTTTATCATTAACTAGGATCCCCAAGTCCTTCTCACTGTCAGATTTACCCAGTGGTTTCACATTCAGTGTGTAATGGTGACATTGATTCCTTCTTCCCATGTGTATAACCTTACATTTATCATTGTTAAACCTCATCTGCCACCTTTCAGCCCAAGTTTCCAACTTATCCAGATCCATCTGTAGCAGAATACTATCTTCTCTTGTATTAACTGCTCTACATAGTTTTGTATCATCTGCAAATATCGATATTTTACTGTGTAAACCTTCTACCAGATCATTAATGAATATGTTGAAGAGAACAGGTCCCAATACCGACCCCTGCGGTACCCCACTGGTCACAGCGACCCAGTTAGAGACTATACCATTTATAACCACCCTCTGCTTTCTATCACTAAGCCAGTTACTAACCCATTTACACACATTTTCCCCCAGACCAAGCATTCTCATTTTGTGTACCAACCTCTTGTGCGGCACGGTATCAAACGCTTTGGAAAAATCGAGATATACCACGTCCAATGACTCACCGTGGTCCAGCCTATAGCTTACCTCTTCATAAAAACTGATTAGATTGGTTTGACAGGAGCGATTTCTCATAAACCCATGCTGATATGGAGTTAAACAGTTATTCTCATTGAGATAATCCAGAATAACATCCCTCAGAAACCCTTCAAATATTTTACCAACAATAGAGGTTAGACTTACTGGCCTATAATTTCCAGGTTCACTTTTAGAGCCCTTTTTGAATATTGGCACCACATTTGCTATGCGCCAATCCTGCGGAACAGACCCTGTCGCTATAGAGTCCCTAAAAATAAGAAATAATGGTTTATCTATTACATTACTTAGTTCTCTTAGTACTCGTGGGTGTATGCCATCTGGACCCGGAGATTTATCTATTTTAATCTTATTTAGCCGGTTTCGCACCTCTTCTTGGGTTAGATTGGTGACCCTTAATATAGGGTTTTCATTGTTTCTTGGGATTTCACCTAGCATTTCATTTTCCACCGTGAATACCGTGGAGAAGAAGGTGTTTAATATGTTAGCTTTTTCCTCGTCATCTACAACCATTCTTTCCTCACTATTTTTTAAGGGGCCTACATTTTCAGTTTTTATTCTTTTACTATTGATATAGTTGAAGAACAGTTTGGGATTAGTTTTACTCTCCTTAGCAATGTGCTTCTCTGTTTCCTTTTTGGCAGCTTTAATTAGTTTTTTAGATAAAGTATTTTTCTCCCTATAGTTTTTTAGAGCTTCAATGGTGCCATCCTGCTTGCTAACAGTCATTATATGTGGGGGGCTGCCTTTTCCTTTGGGGTATTTCTCTGAGGCAAGTCAGGCTTGTATTTCTATCTTCAGGCTAGTCAGCTCCTCAGGCAGTGCCGAGTTGCATAGGTAGTGTCAGGCGCAATCCACTGCTGCCTTTAGTTGTGTTTAGGTTAGGTTCAGGTATCGCGGTCTACAGAGATTCCACGTCTCAGAGCTCGTTCTATTGTTTTTGGGTTATTGTCAGATCACTGTATGTGCTCTGATTGCTGGCACACTGTGTCACTGGATTGCCTACATAACAGACTGCAATGTATTAAGAGGATAAAATCTTAGATGGTAGGGCTTCTTTAAAGACACAAACAATAAAAACAGATCACAATAGGTCTTCATACTTCATCGAAACACACCTTAAAATGTGATATTTCCCATGGGAGGTCATAAATAATATCAAGTGCTAGTGTAGCACAAGCCTAATACCAGTCAAAAGGAACATACACTTCCTATTCTAGATTTGTCACATTTCTAGGTCAACATCGCATGAATGTAAGATAATCATCATAGCTACAGTAATAAGCACGAGGAAACTCCGAGATACATTGTGCCAGAACTTCCTTCATTAAGAAAAATAATCTGCCAGAAAATGATATCCATTTAATGCAAACATTGTTGGAATCAATCGCCGGGGGCCGAGCTAAGTATTTCATATAAAAACCTAACTGGTTTATGGAGCAACGTGTTATTTAATACTTGGAAATGATTACTTTCCAAAGCCAGCGCTAGAGATAATTAACAGAAAACACCATACAAAGCTAAGACTGTAAACTAGCCAGCAGCATGTAAATTACATTAATAGAACATCATTCCGATAACATTTTTCGCATCCCTGAAAAACGCAGAATTTATGGAGAATTTGTAACACCGCTAATGGGGGAGGAGGAAGGGGCGACGGCTCTAAAGCTGGCAATACATACTAGATGGCGGTCAATCCAACGATAACGGTCGGACGATAGTAATTTGTCCCCAGTCCTCATACACAGGTGTGGTCAGCTCGGCCAAACATTCATGTGTTCTCTATCTGGACGCGGCTCATCTCCCCATGGAACAAAAGGATCCAAATATTCCATCTACACTAGAGTCGAGAGTCCCCCATGCACATTAGACGGTCAGTCGATCCCGCTGAAAATCAGTTTGTTCAGCCAACTCGAATATGTATGGGGGCCTTATAGGGGTTGTATACACTTGTATGTAGCGAGGCCGCGACCTCTAATTGGATATGCCCACTGGACTGCAGCGTTATTGGGCGGGGCCTCAGCTCAATACAGGTGTATGGAGCAAGGCCACGCCCACTGGCGGGAGTATGTATAACTCATGCATACCCTCCGGTCTAGGGTCGAATGCCCGTAACACACAGAGCATACGCTGAGATTCATAAGTCACACAGTGACTGCAGACTTATTGATTTGGACCAGACAACCCCTTTAAGTAGTTGTTATTTTTTTTAGGCCAGATATCAAGCCACTCACATACAATAGAAGATGGTGAGCCACACAGTATTTAAAGAGTAACCAATTAATTTAAATTTTATAACTCAATAGTACATAGTTTTCAAAGTTGCTTATTTCATATATTATTAGAGGAAACGACTTCTTTCTCCTCCTGAATTGATCTTTTGTTCTAAAAACAGGGGTTAAATCTGTATTCAGTGAAGACCGCAGTTTCCATTACTGAAATAGAAGATGACCATTGCTGCTTATAAGATTCTATGGAGGTGGGAGGAGCTTGAGGAAGACTCAGACATTCTACTGCAAGTTCACCAGAAATGACAGTTTAACTTTTTCACATTTCAAAGCGTAACTGTCATTTCAGGTGAACTTGCAGCAGAATGTCTGAGTCTTCCTCAAGCTCCTCCCCTCTCCATAGAATCTTACAAGCAGCAATTGTAATCTCCTAAGTAAGAGGTAAATGTGTCTTCACTGAATACAGGTTTTTACAATTTTTTATCCTTGAATTGAGATTGAAAGATCAGTCCTGGAGGAGGAAGAAGCAGATTTCTCTGTTAAGATATTATATTATATTGATTTATGAAATAAAACTTAAAACGGAAGTTACTCTTTAAAGAAAACAAGCGGCTAGTCACATGAGAAACTTGAAAACGTTTCAGACTTTCATAGTTTAAAGCTTCCAATAGAAAGTCGTTCTGCACCACAAAATGCCCCGGATCCAGCATACAGCAAACTACATACATTACATAATTGAGGTATGATGGAGCTTTGGATGCACAACGATAATGGTTAATTTCTGGGTAAAGCGATGGCCAATATAGGATCAGCTGAGAAAGGAGAACCTGTGGTGCCAACAGACACTAGTAGACTATGGTGAAACTGGTGGTCTTTTATGACCAACTTAAAAGGGTAGACAGAATCTTCCACTTTGAACTCTCCCCTTTAAAGTCAATTGAAAGGCCATGTCTCATCTCAACATTGGTATCAAACAACCCTTCTCTCAACGATGTACAGTAATTAGTAGTTTAGAGGGTTTCGTTGTATACTTGCCTTATACAAGTAGCTTCCTCATCTAGGAAGACTACAGGAAGCCTAGTTCCACCTACAGACCTAGCAATCCAATAAGTCAAAATAGACCCTTTAATGAGCCTTGCCCCATGACTTCAGATAAGAAGCCAAACCAGAAACTCAATTTTCAGACAGGTATCTTTGGGTGTGAGTGGCCAACACCTTGTAACACTGCAAGTCGAGTTTCTGGTTTTGACTTCTTATCCCAAGTCATATGACAAGACTCGTTAAAGGGTCACTATTGAATTTTAGGATTGCTAATCCCATAGATGGAACTTGACTTCCTGTCCTCTTCCTCTCTGAAGAGACTACTTGCATATTTAAATTCCCAGGGGATGATTGCATGACCTTAAAGTCTCCCCATGCCATCTTGGCACTCTCCACAAGGAGTAACGTTAACCCTTAATTTATAGTTATCCGGCTAGGCGTCCATTATAGGTGAGAACAAAAGGATTTTGAAGCAGCAAGCTATGAAATGCTCCTATTACTGGACACACCTAGGAGGCAAAAAAAAGGATAAATCCATCAACCAGACGGTACTAGCCTGCGATAATCTAGGCTTCCAGACTTGAACTAGCTTTTCAATTGCCAAATGACTTTATTTAGCATTTAGGCAAAATTGTCACTATCATTTTCACTGTGTCAGACTATAGGAATTTTCTTCCTGTAACGGTTGGTTGTGTTCATGGGCTTATCCAAGCCGTTATATCCATAAATTTTCAGATTATTATTATTATTATTATTTATTATTATAGCGCCATTTATTCCATGGCGCTTTACATGTGAGGAGGGGTATACATAATAAAACAAGTACAATAATCTTGAAAAATACAAGTCACAACTGGTACAGGAGGAGAGAGGACCCTGCCCGCGAGGGCTCACAATCTACAAGGGATGGGTGAGGATACAGTAGGTGAGGGTAGAGCTGGCCGTGCAGCGGTTTGGTCAATCAGTGGTTACTGCAGGTTGTAGGCTTGTCGGAAGAGGTGGGTCTTCAGGTTCTTTTTGAAGGTTTCGATGGTCAAAATATGATCAAAATAACTTTTCATATAACCATCATCGGAACAGGTATACAACTTTAGCTCTACTTATCTCAAGGCTCATTGCCTCGTCAACACATTTGCCACCAAAATCTTGGCAGTCTCCACAAGATGAAAGAGTAACTCATGACATCGGTATAAGATGCATTACCTAACTAATAAGTTGATGAGGGCTCATTGACTACACTGGAACTTTACAGCTTTGCTCCTCTTACCAATCATTTAATTGGTGCACTATAATTTAGTACCTCAACCCTTATGGTCAACAGCCTCAGAGAAATTAACCGCAATTATAATAAAACTATTTCTCAGAGATCAAATGTCAGCAGTTTAGGACTTGTAGAGGAGTAAACACGGCAGGAAAGGACATCATGTTCTTGAATGCATTTCCGGGGTTCTTTCATTAACGGATTTGTAAATATATAAAAAGTAAAACAACTTCATCTTGGTCAAAGACAAAATGATAGTTGAGTGCAGTTGAACTCTTTAAGATGTAAAGGCCCCATACACATTAGACTAATGTCAGTTGAACCCACCGATATCAGTCAATGTGAATGTGGGCACCCAGGGTTGTGGAGTCGGTAAGCCAAACCTCCGACTCAATGACACTGACCACCAAAATGGGCTCCGACTCCACAACTCCACAGCCCTGGAGGCACTGGCCGAAAGATGTTGATCGGACATGTTTGAGTTCGGACTGTTGAACGCATTGGTATTCCAGAGACTAGCAGATGTCAATTGGTGGTTTTCTCAAAGAGAACACAAGAGCTCTAGGCAGAGTGAGTGACCTATGAATGGGAGAGTCGGCTGAGATGCCCATTAGCTGAAGGATCGGCCAAAGCGTCAACAATAGCCATCTAAGAAACTTAATTCCAGCTCACCCAGTTGCTCTATGCTCATCCACCTGGGGCTCAGACACTGGCCTCGTCATGAGTAAGACTGCCTAGTGCAGTCAAAACGCGTCGACTGGGTCATGTCGACCATGTAAATTTTTCTTTTGTATGCAATATATTTTCTTTTGGAAAATAGAAAGAAAAGAAAAATCCAGTCCTGTTGAGCCGGATTCCAAATTTTTCTAACAGCCATCTAATGTATATGGCCGGCTTAGAAGGCTTGTCCCAGTATTGCCATGCATGGCATTTTGCAATCTCTGATCTATGCTTAAAAGTGGCAGCAGAGTTCTAAAAGTATCATGCCACGTCCTCTCCTGTCGGATCCTTTGGTCTATCCTCCATGGTTGGCCCAATATTGACATTAGCTAATATCTCCTCTGAAAAAGCAGCATTAAAGGTACCTTCACACTGAACGATATCGCTAGTGATCCGTGATGTTGCAGCGTCCTGGCTAGCGATATCGTTGAGTTTGACACGCAGCAGCGATCAGGATCCTGCTGTGCCATCGTTCGTCGGAGAAGAAAGTCTAGAACTTTATTTTGTCGCTGGACCTCCCGCAGACATCGCTGAATCGGCGTGTGTGACGCCGATTCAGCGATGTCTTCACTGGTAACCAGGGTAAACATCGGGTTACTAAGCGCAGGGCCGCGCTTAGTAACCTGATGTTCACCCTGGTTACCAGTGTAAATGTAAAAAAAAACAAACACTACATACTTACATTCCGGTGTCTGTCCCCCGGCGCTGTGCTTTCCTGCACTGACTGAGCGCCGGCCAGCCGTAAAGCAGATTACAGCGGTGGCTGTGCTTTACGGCCAGCCGGCGCTCACAGTCAGTGCAGGAAAGCACAGCGCCGGGGGACAGACACCGGAATGTAAGTATGTAGTGTTTGTTTGTTTTTTACATTAGCACTGGTAACCAGGGTAAACATCGGGTTACTAAGCGCGACCCTGCGCTTAGTAACCCAATGTTTACCCTGGTTACCCGGGGACCGGCATCGTTGGTCGCTGGAGAGCTGTCTGTGTGACAGCTCTCCAGCGACCACACAGCGACGCTGCAGCGATCGGCATCGTTGTCTAGATCGCTGCAGCGTCGCTAAATGTGACGGTACCTTTACAGGAGACAAATTAGCAAAATTGATTTCCCTGCACTTTGTTCTGGTGATAGGTAGAGATTAAAAGAGAAATGCTACCAATAATGTCTAAGCCAAATCAACCCCTTCTAAACAGAAAAAAAAATGATTAAATATAAATTGGTTCCCTTGAGCTCAATCGTTGTAGGTTTAGCCGATTGGCATCTGTCATTGCTACTTGCTTTAATAATTGTTATAATGGCAAATAAGCTGTGCTCCGACATTACTTACCATTACCATTGTTGGAGTTACAATGGTGGCCCCAAGATCTGCGACTCATCTTTCTTAGAAACTGGTATAAAGGGATCAACAGAAGACAAGATCTCAAAAGCAGGGGCGGACATACCAGTGGCGGAACTAGGGGCCAAGAGGTAAGGAGGTCCATTTCCATCTCCAAAACAGGTGTAATTGTGCATTATGATGGACTATTGCATTCAAAAGGGCCCTTATATTGTTCTTGCACAGGGGCCCTTTTCGGTCTGTGTCAAAATCTTATATTAACTGGGGAAAAACTTTTTTTTTTCTTAAATGGTACAGTTTCTTAGACACCATGTGTCCCATGACTGGTTAAGGTGTTACATAATGTCATGTATAAATCAATATTACCCAACCAATATTATATAAAGTGTCAGTACAAAGCATAGCAAAAACTAAAATCAATCATTACCGCGAGTGGATAAAAAGAAGAACCGAATACCTATAAAAGGGAGTTTCCTTTAAAACTCATATTCCAAATGTAAAACCTCATCCTCAACCCCAAACCAAAGTGCAAATAAGAAAATTTGATTACAAGGTAAATCTCTTTAAAAGAAAAATCTGGTAACATGAAAAAAATCCCACCAAAATTAAAATGTCTCCAGGTCATACTGTAGTCCAATGGAGCCAGTCCATCTGGAAATCTAATATCTCCAAGGGTTTGCAAACCACCTGTGAAAACAATTTCATGTTTAGATTCTGTGGGCTACAGCTTCTTCACACCTAACCTTATGTTTCTATCCAACAGGGCTACTTCAAAGGCCAGCCATTAAAGCAGATGGTCATTGTCGCCTATTTAGGACTGGGAAGACCTGCAAATCAGCCAGTTAGACCCGAAAAACAAACAAACCTTCCATACACAACCAGCTTTTATGATGCACATTAACATCTACTCTGAATATGCACACCTCTAAGTACATACAATCCTAAATGTTGTTACTTCACTGCTTTTAGCTTTCTGTGGGCAGCAGAGGATTCATGAGATGGCCCTCAATGTCCCATCACAAAAGTTCTCCACACACCCAAAAAGTCCTTCAGGTTGGAATTTGGTTGTCATTTGAAGAGCAGCGTGTCTCAGTGGGATATATAGTACACACGTCTATAGGAATAGCAGTCATTGAATAAAGGCCCTTGTTATAGGATAGGTGAGCAGACTATCTGACCAAAAATAGTTCTGCGGTCAAAGCCATGACGCAAAGCTGCATTTGCTACAACCTAGTCATAACGTTGTGTCAAGGACAACCCAACAAGCAGTATTTTTTTTTACTCGCTTATATAGCACCATCCTATTTCATCATCATCATCACTGTCCACATTGGGGCTCACAATCTAAATACCATATCAATAGGTCTTTGGAGAGTGGGAATACACAGGAGTGCCTGGCAGAAGACCACGCAAACATGGGGAGAACACAAAAACTGCTTGCAAATTTTGTTCTTGGTGGGATTTGAAGCAAGGACCCCACTGCTACAAAACAACAGTCTTAACCACTGGGCCACTCAATAAGCAAGGAAGATGTGTCGTTGCCACTGAGCAAAACCAGAGGTTGACTCACTGAATGATGCTGCTGTTCGACAGCCATCACCATTGACTGCTCATCAACATGCAGGTCAGATCCTCGGTTCCTCAGACAGAAGAAGACCATCTAATGGGCTCTATATTCATTGGAGGATTGATAGACCCCAATGATATTGTCAGGATTGGATGACAATCCTTTGGGTCTTTAGGCACGCCAATCTACATGACATAGGACCAAATACCCACCAGGCCTGGAAGATATACACTTCACTAAACCAGTCGTATATAATTGGGGCAAACTATATCCATCTGTCCAAACCATAGCAAGTCAATGTTTGAAAATCTCAAACTTTCAAAGCTAAATTTCTCACGTTCCCCAAGAAAGATATAAAATGAAATATAATCATGACAATAAATGACCGCACGAAGCCGACATACGCAATAGGAGTCTTCATTATTAGGTGTCCAGGTCTTGAGACGTCACCGTAAAGTCACCCTGAGGCACAGAACAGGTTTCACAGACGCCATCTCTTCAGCCAACAGGTTGAGATAAGCAAGACAAATTATCGACGTATGTGGAACGCCAGCATTTAATCTAATTATTTACTGCAAATCAGACACATTTGTAACACACGACTGCAAACAATAGACCGAGGATTGAATAAGCAAAAGCTGGAGACGAATACTTGCCGGAAATCAAGCGTCATCTACAGCCAAATTTCCACACCACGTCAGTGCTCGGGATACAGAGAATATTTTTGTCACACATTTTGTGACTCATCTCATGTTGGATCACAAATGTCGGCCTAGATAAAATGAAATGCTGGGAATACTGGTGCAAATTTTGGCAATTTCTGGGACCTTTACCACCATCTTTGACTATTTTTGATGGGTTTAAATTACCCATCTAAGTCTAGCTATGGAAGTTCTTGAGTTAAAAATCTCAAAAAAACAAAATAAAAACCTCCGATGCAAAAAAAGATGCCAACCATCAGACCAAGAAGGGATTAATGCTACTTTGGATAGAAAGCGGGTTTACTAAGCGTATATGGCCTACAGGCATATTTCTGAATAACTGATTACTCATATACTTGGGCACTCTAATGGTCTGAGCCTTGCACCTGCACAACCAGAAAAATAAGAGGCATCAATGGATAACGGAGGCAAAGATGGAAGGAAGGATAGGTAGAAGAAAGGAAGGATGGATAGATGATAGGCAGAAGGAAGGATAGGCAGAAGGAAGGATAGGCAGAAGGAAGGATAGGCAGAAGGAAGGATAGGCAGAAGGAAGGATAGGCAGAAGGAAGGATAGGCAGAAGGAAGGATAGGCAGAAGGAAGGATAGGCAGAAGGAAGGATAGGCAGAAGGAAGGATAGGCAGAAGGAAGGATAGGCAGAAGGAAGGATAGGCAGAAGGAAGGATAGGCAGAAGGAAGGATAGGCAGAAGGAAGGATAGGCAGAAGGAAGGTTAGGCAGAAGGAAGGTTAGGCAGAAGGAAGGTTAGGCAGAAGGAAGGTTAGGCAGAAGGAAGGATAGGCAGAAGAAAGGATAGGCAGAAGAAAGGATAGGCAGAAGAAAGGATAGGTAGAAGGAAGGATAGGTAGAAGGAAGGATAGGTAGAAGGAAGGATAGGTAGAAGGAAGGATAGGTAGAAGGAAGGATAGGTAGAAGGAAGGATAGGTAGAAGGAAGGATAGGTAGAAGAAAAGATAGGTAGAAGAAAGGATAGGTAGAAGAAAGGATAGGTAGAAGAAAGGATAGGTAGAAGGAAGGATAGGTAGAAGGAAGGATAGGTAGAAGGAAGGATGGATAGATTGATAGAAGGATCCCTATGGGTATGAATGGAACAACTTTCTGATCCTGACCCAGCAAAGAAGTTCATCCTCCGGCAGGATTTATGATGGAGTCATGGAACATTCTGTTGCAAATACTTTCCGAAACCTCTTTCTGAAAACACTGTCTGCACACTGTACAGTAATACAAGCAAAGAGGAGAAATAAAATATATTCTATAGATGGCTCATACCATACATTCCCTATACTGGGAGATACACAAAATGTCCCCGCAGACAAGTTTCTATGGAGCTACAATTATCAGTAGTAAGGAAAGTGCGGTGACAGGTATCGGCATATTTTTCAGCAGACTGGAGAGAAAAGAGGTTGTGCAATTATCATAGAATACAAAAAAGTACAATATATATATATATATATATATATATATATATATATATATATAAAATGTTCTACTAAATAATATATATTTAATATGTAAATAAAAAAATGCATTATTTAAAGGACTCCGGGCTGGAAAGTTGGACAGAAAATCATGGCTTGGCAAACATTCAAGTCACCTATTGTACAAGTATGAAAACATAGGAAGGAGCAGGAAACTCTGATAGAAAACATATGTGCTGAATGGATCTCACTGACTTCATCATCAAATCAAAACCAGAATATATAATTTTATACCGTCACCGAAACCATTTTGCTTTACATAATAATACTTAAAAAAAAAAACTAAAAAAACTGAAATCAACAAAGCCTGATACTAGTAGCAAACATTAGTATGCAAGTAAAAAACTATGTATGTATTTACCCACTTGAAATGTTTGATTTTTTGCACTCCGAGTCTTCTACTTTATCCTTCTGTAGATTTCAACAGTTTAAAAAAATATATATATAAAAATGTAAAAGAAAAAAGAAAAAAAATAAAAGTTTTGTTTTGGCCCCCAACTTCCAAACCGTCTTCTTAACCCTTTTGTTTCTCTCCCATAAAATAAATTACCGGGTTAGGATTCACCGTAGCCCTTTCTTGAGAAAAAAAAAAAGAAAAATAAAAAAATAAAAAAAATTCAAGGTATTTGAAAAAAAAAAAAAGTTGGAAAGAGTTTAATTTAAACCGTCTGGTGCCCTTGGGACAAAAATATGGACCGTATGAAGCACCTACAGGAGATCCAGGCAGGACAGAAAGTTTTAGAGATGCAATCAAAAAGTTTTCTTTCCAGTGATTGAAAAAAAAAAAAGAATCTTGAAGATGATAAATAAAGAAGATTTGTGAAACAATGTATCCAGCTCTGCTCAGGGTACATGAGGCAGAAAGTGTATCCCTCCAAGTGTGCAGGATTCCTTGAGCATGGAGAGAAGTGAGGCAGCTCCTATTCAGACCTAACAATACACTGCAGCCCCATCCCCCATGTTCCCTACAAGAATTTGCAGCCCCTCCCAGGTAGAGTTCATTTACACAATCCCCTCCCAGCCTCTCAGATTTCTCCCTGTGCACACTGGGGTTTGTAGTTTACATGCCAGCCTGCATAGACTTCAGGACATGTGCAAGGAAAGGGTCAAAGGGAAGAAAGCTGGGACTGCGAAGGGACTTTATCCTGGGACTGCGAAGGGACTGTACCCTGGGACTGAGAAGGGACTGTACCCTGGGACTGAGAAGGGACTGTACCCTAGGACTGCGAAGGGACTGTACCCTAGGACTGCGAAGGGACTGTATCCTGGGACTGAGAAGGGACTGTACCCTAGGACTGCGAAGGGACTGTACCCTGGGACTGCGAAGGGACTGTATCCTGGGACTGAGAAGGGACTGTATCCTGGGACTGAGAAGGGACTGTATCCTGGGACTGAGAAGGGACTGTATCCTGGGACTGAGAAGGGACTGTACCCTGGGACTGAGAAGGGACTGTACCCTGGGACTGAGAAGGGACTGTACCCTGGGACTGAGAAGGGACTGTACCCTGGGACTGAGAAGGGACTGTACCCTGGGACTGCGAAGGGACTGTATCCTGGGACTGCGAAGGGATTGAACCCTGGGACTGCGAAGAGACTGTACCCTAGGACTGCGAAGGGACTGTATCCTGGGACTGCGAAGGGATTGTATCCCCAGGATTGCTCTCAGACCAATCCTACATAGTTTATTAGGTGCAAACTCCCACAGCACTACACACAACAATGTGAAAAATTGGACTACTTTATATATATATCGGGCTCATTATTTGAGCTGTCTTAAAAGGAAGGCTTTGCAAAAGTCACATTTGACATAAGTGGTTAAAGTATCCCATTTTTCACTTTGCAAGTTGATCTAGTAGTGATGAGCGAGCGTGCTTAGACAAGGTGTTATCTCAGCATGCTCTGGTGCTAACCGAGTGATTTTGGCGTGCTCGAATAATATCTTCTAGTCCCCGCGCCTGCCTAACAAACAGACAATCCCTTATTATTATTTATTGTTATAGCGCCATTTATTCCATGGCGCTGTACATGTGAGGAGCGGTATACATAATAAAAACAAATACAATAATCTTAATACAAGTCATAACTGGTACAGGAGGAGAGAGGACCCTGCCCGCGAGAGCTCACAATCTACAAGGGATGGGTGAGGATACAGTAGGTGAAGATAGAGCTGGTCGTGCAGTGGTTTGGTCGATCGGTGGTTACTGCAGGTTGTAGGCTTGTCGGAAGAGGTGGATCTTCAGGCTCTTTGTGAAGGTTTCGATGGTAGGCGAGAGTCTGATGTCTTGTGGAAGAGGGTTCCAGAGTAGGGGTGATGCGCGAGAGAAATCTTGTATGCGATTGTGGGAAGAGGAGATAAGCGGGGAGTAGAGAAGGAGATCTTGTGAGGATCGGAGGTTGCGTGTAGGTAAGTACCGGGAGACGAGGTCACAGATGTATGGAGGAGACAGGTTGTGGATGGCTTTGTACGTCATGGTTAGGGTTTTGTAGTGGAGTCTCTGGGCAATGGGGAGCCAGTGAAGGGATTGACAGAGGGGAGAGGCCGGGGAGTAGCGGGGGGACAGGTAGATTAGTCGGGCAGCAGAGTTTAGAATAGATTTCAGGGGTGCGAGAGTGTTCGAGGGGAGTCCACAGAGCAGGAGGTTGCAGTTGTCAAGGCGAGAGATGATGAGGGCATGGACTAGGGTTTTTGCAGATTCTTGGTTGAGGAATGTACGGATTCGTGAAATATTTTTGAGTTGAAGTCGGCAGGAAGTGGAAAGGGCTTGGATATTTGGTTTGAAGGAGAGATCAGCGTCAAGGATTACCCCGAGGCAGCGAGCTTGTGGGACTGGGGAGAGTGGGCAGCCATTTACTGTAATGGATAGATTTGTTGGGGGGGTCGCGTGAGATGGGGGAAAGATGATGAATTCTGTTTTGTCCATGTTAAGTTTCAGAAATCTAGCGGAGAAGAAGGATGAAATAGTGGACAGACATTGAGGGATTCTGGTTAGTAGGGAGGTGACGTCTGGTCCAGAGATGTAGATCTGTGTGTCATCAGCATAGAGGTGATACTGAAAACCGTGAGATTCTATGAGCTGTCCCAGGCCAAAGGTGTAAATGGAGAAGAGCAGGGGCCCAAGGACTGAACCTTGTGGGACTCCGACAGATAGGGGGCGAGGTGAGGAGGTGGTGTGTGAGTGGGAGACGCTAAATGTCCGGTCTGTTAGGTATGATGTGATCTAGGATAGGGCCAAGTCTGTGATGCCAAGGGATGAGAGGGTCTGTAATAATAGGGAATGGTCCACTATGTCAAAGGCAGCTGACAGGTCGAGGAGGAGGAGGACAGAGTAGTGTCGCTTGCTCTTGGCGGTTAGGAGGTCATTGGTGACCTTAGTTAGGGCAGTTTCAGTGCAATGGTGTGACCGGAAGCCAGATTGTAAGCGGTCAAAGAGGGAGCAAGAAGAGAGATGGGAGGAGAGTTCAAGGTAGATGTGTTGTTCCAGTAGCTTGGAGGCATAAAGGAGAAGTGACATAGGGCGATAGCTAGATACAGAGGATGGGTCAAGAGAGGGCTTTTTGAGGATAGTTGTGATGGAGGCATGTTTAAAGCTTGAGGGGAAAACACCAGTTGTTAGTGATAGGTTGAAGAGATGGGTTAGGGTTGGGATGAAGACTGTGGTGAGGTTTGGGATGAAGTGGCATGGGAGTGGGTCAAGTGCACAGGTGGTGAGATGTGATCTTGAGAGTAGAGTGGAGAGTTGATCTTCTGTAATGGTGGAGAAGTTGGTTTTGGAGGTGGAGGGCTGGGAAGTCGGGAGGAAGGGCTCTGGGGGTTGTTGACCAAAACTGTCTCTGATGCTATCAATCTTCTGCTTGAAAAATGAGGCAAAGTCTTCAGCTGAGATAAGTGGGGAGGGAGGAGGTGCTGGGGGACGGAGGAGAGAATTGAAGGTGTTGAATAACTGTTTAGGGTTGTGAGACAGGGAGGATATGAGAGATGAGAAGTAGGTTTGTTTAGCTGTGGCGAGTGTGGTCTTGAAAGTAAGAGACTGTTTGAATGCGATGAATTGCTCGTTGGAGTGGGATCTTTTCCATCTGCACTCAGCAGCCCTGGAAGCTCGCCTCAGTTCTTTGGTCAGGCTGGTGTGCCAGGGCTGTCTGTTGATTTTGCGAGCTTTGGTATGTGTTAGGGGGGCAGCAGATTCCAAAGCTACAGCTATTGTGGTGTTATATAGAGCGGCAGCGTCATCCGCATTGTGTAAGGAACTTATGTCTGTGAGAGGGAGGAGGGATTCAGAGAATGAATGTAGGTCAAGATGTTTAAGATTTCTGCGAGGGTCTGAAAGTTTGTGGGGTGGGGATTGTAGACATGGAGTGGAGAGGGAAGAGAATGTGAGAAGGTTGTGGTCAGAGAGAGGAAGAGGTGAGTTAGAGAGGTTAGATAGAGAGCAGAGGCGGGTGAAGATGAGGTCCAGTGTGTGACCATCTGTGTGGGTGGCTGCAGAAGACCATTGAGTGAGGCCAAAGGAGAAAGTGAGAGATAGAAGTTTAGTGGCAGCTGAAAGGGAAGTGTCGATGGGGATGTTGAAGTCGCCCATGATAGTGGGGATGTCCGCGGAAAGGAAATGAAGTAGCCAGGTGGTGAAGTGGTCAAAGAAGGTGGTGGCTGGCCCTGGGGGGCAGTAAATGATAGCCAGTTGGAGGGGGAGGAGTTGCACACAGAGTGCACCTCAAAGGAAGGGAGGGTAACAGAGGGTGGCAGTGGGATTGGGGTGAAGGAGCAGTTATCTGACAGGAGAAAACCAACTCCTCCACCATGTTTGCTGCTGGGCGGGGTGTGTGAGAAAGGTGGAAGCCACCATAAGAGAGTTCAGCAGGGGAGGCTGTGTCAGAAGGGGTGAGCCAGGTTTCGGTGATGGCGAAGAAGGAAAGTTTGGTAGTAACAAAAAGATCGTGGATGTAGGAAAGCTTGTTGCAGACAGAGCGAGCGTTCCACAGAGCTCCTGTTAGTGGGACTGGGGAAGCGGGGGCTGGGTGAATGGGTATAAGGTTAGAGAGGTTACGGAAGTTTGTGATAGAGTGTGGATGGGAGGTAGAAATGACTGTGGGAATGTGGTGAGGAGGACCAGGATTTGGAGAGATATCACCAGCAGTGAGAAGGAGCAAAGAAAGTGTTAGCAGGTGGGAGCAGGAGAGGGCATGAGGGGGCTGTCTGTGTTTGGGCAGCACGGTGGCGCAGTGGTTAGCACTGCAGCCTTGCAGCGCTGGGGTCCTGGGTTCTAATCCCACCCAGGACAACATCTGCAAAGAGTTTGTATGTTCTCTCCATGTTTGCGTGGGTTTCCTCCGGGCACTCCGGTTTCCTCCCACATTCCAAAGACATACTGTTAGGGATTCTAGATTGTGAGCCCCATCGGGGACAGTGATGATAATGTGTGCAAACTGTAAAGCGCTGCGGAATATGTTAGCGCTATATAAAAAAAATAAAGAAAGAAGAGGATTATAGGTTATGGAACAGTTCTGAGGAGGAGATGAGATGGATGGGGAGGATTGAAGAAGAAATGAACAGTTCCTTACTTGGTGTGGGGATTACGGGAGGTAGCATAAAGTGAAGGATTATAGGGGTGAAAGTGAAAACAAACAGAAACATTGTTTACAGTGACTGTGTTCAGTTCCCTTCAGGTTCAATTCAGGTTTTAATTCTACTGTAAACTTCACACTTTTAGGACACACTTATAGGAATCACGCTGCAGATTGAAGTCATTGCAGACTTGAGCTATGCAATATATGTAAAACTAAGTGCATTCAGGTGTGAAGCAGAGAGGAGTGGTCTCTGCTCATCTTGGTCAGAGAATTAAGGGTGGACCAGATGCATACAATCAAGCCAGAGTAAACAAGGTCATAAATAACACTGGGGTAAGCTGGGGTTAGCTGAAAGGCATACCATGAGAATGCTAGGAGCAGAGGAAAATCTGTGTGCAAAGCTGGGTGATGTACTATGTGCACTTCATAGACAGACAGCAGGAGAGCTGGGTGGATGAACATACCATGAGAATGCTAGGAGCAGAGGAAAGTCTGTGTGCAAAGCTGAGTGATATACTATGTGCACTTCATAGACAGACAGCAGGAGAGCTGGGTGGATGAACATACCATGAGAATCCTAGGAGCAGAGGAAAGTCTGTGTGCAAAGCTGAGTGATGTACTATGTGTGTGCACTTCATAGACAGATGCAGGAGAGTTGGGTGGATGAACATACCATGAGAATGCTAGGAGCAGAGGAAAGTCTGTGTGCAAAGCTGGGTGATGTACTATGTGCACTTCATAGACAGCCAGCAGAAGAGCAGGAGAGCTGGGTGGATGAACATACCTGTCGGAAGAATAGAGATGCTTGTTAGAGTGCGATGGTGGCAGGTAGCAGGGCACAGTCTGTCTTTCAGGTTTTAATTCTACTGTAAACTTCACACTTTTAGGACACACTTATAGGAATCACACTGCAGACTGAAGTCATTGCAGACTTGAGCTATGCAATATATGTTGTATAGCTCAATATATGTCATACAGTATGTCATATGTTGCGACTGTCGAACAGCTGCAAGACTTGCAGGCGCGGTGATTCGAACATTGTTTTCGAGCACACCGAAGACACTCGGTTATCTCTGGAGCATGATCAGATAACACCTTCTCCCAGCACATTCGCTCATTACTTCTATCTATCTATCTACAGGTGCTTCTCACAAAATTAGAATATCATCAAAAAGTTAATTTATTTCAGTTCTTCAAAACAAAAAGTGATCCTCCTATATAGATTTATTACAAACAGAGTGATCTGTTTTAAGTGTTCATTTCTGTTAATGATTTTGGCTTACAGCCAGTGAAAACCCAAAGTCTCAGTAAATGTGAATAATTAACAAACAACACCTGCAAAGGCTTCCTAAGTATTTACAAAGGTCCGTTAGTCTATTTCAGTAGCTCCACAATCATGGGGAAGACTGCTGACTTGACAGATGTCCAGAAGGCCATTATTGACACACTCCACAAGGAGGGTAAGCCACAAAAGGTCATTGCTAAACAAGGCTGTTCACAGAGTGCTGTATCCAAGCATATTAATGGAAAGTTGAGAGGAAGGAAAAAGTGTGGTAGAAAAAGGTGCACAAGATAACCGCAGCCTTGAAAGGATTGTTAAGAAAAGGCCATTGAAAAATTTGGGGGAGATTCACAAGGAGTGGAGTGCTGCTGGAGTCATTGCTTCAAGAGTCACCACACACAGAGGTATCCAGGACAAGGGCTACAAGTGTCACATTCCTTGTGTCTAGCCACTCATGACCAATAGACAAAGCCTGAAGCTTCTTATGTGGGCCAAGGAGAAAAAGAACTGGACTGTTGTCAGTGGTCCAAGGTGTTGTTTTCAGATGAAAGTAAATTTTGCATTTCATTTGGAAATCAAGGTCCCAGAGTCTAGAGGAAGAGTGGAGAGGACGCAATCCAAGTTGCTTGAGGTCTGGTGTGAAGTTTCCACAATCAGTGATGGTTTGGGGAGCCATGTCATCTGCTGGTGTAGGTCCACTGCGTTTTACCAAGACCAAAGTCAGCGCAGCCGTCTACCAGGAAATTTTAGAGCACTTCATGCTTCCCTCTGCCGACAAGCTTTTTGGAGATGGAAATGTCATTCTCCAGCAGGACTTGGCAGCTGTCCACACTGCCAAAAATACCAATACCTGGTGTACAAACAACAGTATCACTGTGCTTGATAGGCCAGCAAACTCGCCTGACCTTAACCCTATAGAGAATCTACTGAGTATTGTCAAGAGGAAGATGAGACACCAGACCCAACAATGCAGACGAGCTGAAGGCTGCTATCAAAGCAACCTGGGCTTCCATAACATCTCAGCAGTGCCACAGGCTGATCGCATCCATACCACACCACATTGATGTAGTAATTGATGCAAAAAGAGCCCCGACCAAGTATTGAGTGCATTTACTGAACATACATTTCAGTAGGCCAACATTTTGGATTTTAAAATCATTTTTCAAGCTGGTTTTATAAAGTATTCTAATTTACTGAGATAATGACTTTTGGGTTTTCATTGGCATAATCATCAACATTAACACTTGAAATAGGCCTAATGCCAAAACCTTGGCGCAAATTTTCATGCGAGAGATTGTAAAACTACATGGGATCCCTACCGATATTGTTTCTGACTGGGGTGGGTGCAGTTTATTTCTAAATTTTGGAGGGCGTTTTGCACTCGTCTGGGGATCCATCTGTCATTCTCTTCAGCATTTCATCCGTAGGCAAACTGAACTGGTTAACCCGAATTTTGAGACTTATCTTAGGTGTTTTGTGTTGAAAAATCAGGAGGATTGGTTTACCTACTTGCCTCTAGCTGACTTCATGGTAAATGATCGTTGTCTTGAGACTACTGGTAAGTTCCCATTTTTCGTAGTATACAGGTTTCATCCTCAGTTCAGCTCATTTTATAGGAATCGTTCTTCTGGAATATCTGAAGAAGAACGGTTTTCATCATTAATTATGTCTGTGTGGCAAGAGGTTCTTGATCATTTGAGGAAGGTAGGGTCCAAATATAACAATGTGGCTGATCGGAGATGTTTGGTGGGTCCGGACTGGTGTGTTGGAGACTTGGTGTAGTTGTCCTCAAGGGACATTAAGTTGAAGGTTCCCTCTTGGAAACCGAGTCCCAGGTTCATCGGTCCTCATAAGATTGAGACCCTCATCAATCCCGTAGCATTCCTCTTTGCCGCCAACTTTTAGGATCCATAATGTGGTTCATAGATCTCTACTCAAAACATATGTTGCATCCTCTGTACCATCACCGCTACTGACATCTCCTGTCATTGTAGATGGAAATTTGGAATTTCAAATAGCTAAGATCATTGATTCTCACTTAGTAGCTTCAGTATCTGGTACACTGGAAGGGATACTGTCCTGAAGAGAGGATGTGGGTACCAGAATCTGACATCCATGCGGCCAGGCTGATTTGGTCTTCTCACGTGGCACACCCTGATAAACCCGGTTCTGAGTTTCCGGAGGTCTCTCGTAGAACTGGGGGTACTGTCACGGGTTTAACACGACAGAGGGGAGTCAGAAGTGCTTCTGCAGCGACCCAGGGTCCTGGTTGTTTCAGTAATATCATTCTCCTCTAGGGGGAAGTGATGTTACGTTTGGAGGCAATAAAGGAGATCTCTTTACCAGGTAACACCAACACACAACACATTTCATACTCCAGTCCACCAGGGGGAGCTATGCTCCTATTTATTAGGGCACTCTTCACAATTAGGTAAAACTGGTGGTCTGAAAAGTGAGACAGATGCTGGCTGGGCTTCTCCCAGTTAGCTGCTGCCTGAGCTCTGCTCACTGAGTTCGTCCCTGACAGGGGTGGGATCCTGTCAGAGGCCTAGACAGAAGGCCACGGAGCTGTGCCTGCCCCACGTGCGGCAGCTTCCAGAAAGAGACATGAACAGAGAACTGTATTGTAGAGAGTAAGAAGAAGTCATAGCAAAAGGAGAGGAAACCAGAAGGAGTTCTGCCCTACACAGGCTGCCTTCTTCTGAGGCGCAGGATCTCGGTAGCTGGAACACCGAGGGAGCAACAGTTCTCTATGCCTTGCTACAGAGACCGGCAGGACAGCTAATTCTACGTTACCTGCCCGCCCTATACCCAGGAGGCAAGGTGGCACCCACGAGAGGCTGGGGCGTGATAGAGTCCCTGTAAAAAGCCTCACGCCACCGGTCATACGGGTTTGTCCTATCCATCTGGGGGACAGAGAGAGACACAACATCTAGAACATCTACAATAGTTGTGAGGACCTTATGAAAGGCTCAGCTATAAGGTACTACAACACCCAGGCGCTAGAGGAAGGCTACTGATTTCCACCTGGATAAGGGGACTCTGGATTTGCTTCCAAACCGGCTGGACTCTGCCTGCCCTGTGATCTGGTGCTCTGGACTGTGGATGCTGAAGCCTTCAGTAAAGAGGTAAAGAGACTGCAACCTTGTGTCCTCGTTCTTCACTGCGCCTCACACCATCCACCATCTTATAAACTGGGAAGCCCTGGGGACACACTTCACCTGTGGGAAGGTATACCATCTAGCTGCCATAACATCACCCCAGCGGACCCCTAAGCAGTGTCGGTCACCCTGACCAAATACCACAGGTGGCGTCAAGAACATATCACTTTAAAGACCTTTCCCTTTTACAATGGACCTCCCGAGGGCCACGGACGGGTCAGACACTGTGACATCCCCCTTGAGAACTGAAGGACCCGGTACCGAGTACCCCACTTCCCTACGGGGGCACTTCAAATCTTTTGGCGTCACAAACAGGATCTACTTAAGCCTGAAAATCGGGTCATGTACACCTAAGAACTGTGCCAGAATTGTACTTGAACTGTGATTTGCTTAAGGACTGTGTATTGCAAAAGACCGCCAAAAATTCCTGCCAAAACTGCCGCCATTACAGCGCCACGAGGAGCGCAGAAGAAGAAGGGCGTGTCGTCGTGGTCGTGAACTAACTGAGAAGCACGAAAAATAATGGCCGCCCAGTCTAAATATCTCTGTACCTTGAGGACGTGTCCGTCAGCAGCCGAGATCCACCTCCTGATCATAATGACAGGCGGAGACAAAGAACAAGAAACCGGCCCCGGAGAAGAGAGCGGGAAAAGGACGAGGAAAAAGCAGACATGGTGACCCATGGGCACCTGAGAGGAAACGATGCGACCCAGCACGGACCTCAGTCACCGTAGGAACATCCATAGCTACCGCCGTCGGAGAGCGTGAACTTCTCGGAGTCGTCAATGGAGGAGTCGCAGTCTATGCCGCCGCTGATCTTAGCGCCCTCCTGGGAGGAGTGGGACGGCATCGGTGGAGTCACATCTCGCACAGGTACCGGGGAAGACCACATCAAAGGGATCTGCTTGCCCCTCCGTGACCGCTCCTTCCCCCTCTATGGCCGCTGGAACCTCGGCGCCCCCTCTTCGGGCTCTGGATTAAATGGGCACGATCTTAGAGTCCTCCCCTGGAGGGAATATCAACGCTACTTGATATCCCAGTGGAGAGAGGAAGAGGAGCAAAGGGCCCAGGGTAACGCGCAGGACAGCCCTTCACTGAAATGGGGCATTGTGGTATTCTTCCATCTCCAGAAAGGAAAGGGGTTTATCCAGGAGATTGGGCTGCCGGTGAGGGTCCATGTCACCCGGAACGAAGTGGAACCCTGTCTCAGAGGGTAACGCCTGGACCCATACCTATACCCAGGGGATGCTGTGACCTACTCTCGACACCGGAATGGAAACGGATGGTGGGCTCGAGATATCAGGAGATGCGCAGCCCTCATGGCATCACCTGGGGCCCAGAAAGAAGAACTCATCACTGAGACAACAGACTTCCATTGCTGCGCATGATATGACAATCCACGAAAGACATGTAGAAAAGCCGCGGAGACACCATCACGTGTTTCTCAACGCAAGCAATAAATAGTCAGGTCTTTCACCGGGAAGGAACAACCACGGGAAGGGCAGCATCCAAAAAGGAAAACCACCTATGCCAAAACATGGTATTCATCCACAGACAGCTGTGGGGACACACTTCACCTGTGGGAAGGTATACCATCTAGCTGCCATAACATCACCCCAGCGGACCCCTAAGCAGCGTAGGTCACCCTGACCGAATACCAAAGGTGGCGTCACGAACATATCCCTTTAAAGAAAAGAAAAAATCATTCCAGCTCCAAATAGTAAAATCCAAATTCCAACTTTATTAAACCAAAATAAAAACAACGGTGGACATATGCTCTACATGTGCATATCAGGACACGAGCGCTCGTGTCCTGATATGCACATGTAGAGCATATGTCCACCGTTGTTTTTATATTGGCTTAATAAAGTTGGAATTTGGATTTTACTATTTGGAGCTGGAACGATTTTTTCTTTTCTTCATGAGATGACCGCGTGGATCAGCGTTGGGTTCTGTGCTCCTGCGTTGGCTACTTGGTGAGCTGGCTTTTTTTCTTCTTTGCTATATCCCTTTAAAGACCTTTCCCTTTTACAACGGACCTCCCGAGGGCCATGGACCGGGTCAGCCACCGTGACATCCTCCTTGAGAACTGAAGGCCCCGGTACCGAGTACCCCACTGCCCTACGGGGGCGCCCACTTCTATTCACTGATTAGAAGCACTTCACCTTCATATTAATGGGGTGAAAGTTGCTTGAGGTTGATCTGCTCAGTTGCGAGCTCCTGGAAGCTTTCCTGCCTTAAAGGGAACCTGTCAGCAGGATTGTGCATAGTAAACTACACACAGCGTCAGGTCTGCACCATTATACTGAATAAAATGATACCTGGGTTGATGAAATCTGTCTTGTGATTGTTTCTTAATCTTTATTTTCAATTTTGTGCTAATGATGTGCTCGTGCCATAAGACAGGTCTGGAGATCCCTCATTGACCTGCCCCCTAGTTTGCATAATAAATGCCATCACATGCTGAATTAAAAAAAAGAAACGCTTCTGCAGGCAGGTGCCGGCCGTGGCCCCTGCGCTACAGCATAATCGCATGGTTACTGCGCACTTAACCCCCAGAGCTTTTTTCGGTTTTGCGTTTTCGTTTTTTGCTCCCCTTCTTCCCAGAGCCATAACTTTTTTATTTTTCCTTCAATTTGGCCATGTGAGGGCTTATTTTTTGCAGGACAAGTTCTACTTTTTAACAACACCATTGGTTTTAGCATGTCGTGTACTAGACAACGGGAAAAAAATTCCAAGTGTGGTGAAATAGCTAAAAAAGTGCAATCCCACACTTGTTTTTTGTTTCGCTTTTTTGCTAGGTTCACTAAATGCTAAAACTGACCTGCCATTATGATTCTCCAAGTCATTACGAGTTAGGCTACTTTCACACTTCCGTCTCTTGAGATCCGTCATAATCCGTCGATTTTTGAGAATGCAGGATCCTGCAAAAAAATTTGCAGGATCCTGCATTTTCCCATAGACTTGTATTAACGACGGATTGGGACAGATGACCATCCGTTTCATCCGTCGTGCACTGGATCCGTCGTAAAATAGCGGTCCGTCGTGCAGAGAAAATGTTCATTGTAACGTTTTTTGTGTACGTCGGAAAATCGTTCAGCGACGCATCCTGCGCTGCCCGTCGTCGGCTACAATGGAAGCCTATGGACGCAGGATCCGTCGCTGACCGTCACACACTGGAATCCAGCGACGGATCCAGTTTTTTCCTGCTGAGCATGCCCAGAAGGATTTTCTAGTCCGGGAAAAAGTCTCTCTCTCTCTCTCTCACTCTCTTCCCCGGGAATTTCTACGGCGGATCCATCATTACACTGGATCCGTCGCACACGTTTTTACCTATTTTCATGACGTCCGTCGATACGTCATGTTGCTACACCACGACGAACCCCAGAAAACGGAAGTGTGAAAGTACCCTTAATAGACACCAAACATGTCTAGGTTCTTTAGGTATCTAAGTGATGAAAAAAAATTCCAAACTTTGCTTAAAAAAAAAAAAATGGCGCCATTTTCCGATACCCGTAGCGTCTCCATTTTTCATGATTTAGGGTTGGGTAAGGACTTATTTTTTGCATGCCGAGCTGGAGTTTTTAATGATACCATTTTGGTGCAGATACGTTCCCTTGATCACTGCATTTTAATACAATGTCGCGGCGACCAAAAAAAGTAATTCTTGCGTTTAGAATTTTTTTCTCGCTACGTTTAGTGATCAGGTTAATTCTTTTTTTTTATTGATAGATTCGGGCTATTCTGAACGTGGCGATACCAAATATGTGTAGGTTTGATTTTTTCTGTAATGCTGTAGATAAGCCCCCAATGTATCCTGAAAGATGAGAAAAAGATGTTATACTATACTCACCCAGGGGCGGTCCCGATCCGATGGGCGTCGCGGGAAAGGTCAGAGAGGCCCGGCGCCTGCGCAGTGCAGTACTTTGCTCTGAGCATCATGTGTGGTGGCCGTTATACAGTATTGAGCATCATGTGTGGCCATTATACAGTATGGAGCACTGTGTGGCCATATTTTTGTTTTATATACAATAATTATAAGCAAACAGTGTGATCAGCAGTGCTAAACGGCTGCGATTGGGACGTGGATATGGGTGTGACTAGTTGTGAAATGGGTCTGGTCAGAGGCGTGGCCTAAAATTTGCCGCGGCGCACTACGCGCGCCGCACACGTTATACCTCCTTCCCTTCTTCAAAAGTTGGGAGGTATGGTACCACATTTGCCAGATCACGGCAAGTGCCGCAAATCCCATAGGGAATGAATGAGGCCGAACGCAGTGTTGCCGTAAGTGATCCGTTACGCGGCAGATGCAGAAAAACTGTAGGATCTGCTGCAAAAGGCGACTTTCACATCAGCGATTCTTGCCAAAGTCTATGCCGATAGTGTCATACTCACCAAAGGGGGAGGCAGCACTAAAAGTGCCTAGGGCAGCAGAAACTCTAAATACGGCCCTGGGGGGCTACATTATATTCTGTGGGGGGACTGCATTATACTCAAGGTACTACATAATATTATGGGGGCTACATCATACTATATCAGGGGGCTACAGCATACTCTATGGGGGGGCTGCATTATATTCTGTGGTGGAACTGCATTCTCTCGGGACTACATTATATTCTGTGGTGGGTGGCATTATACTATATGGGGGGGCTGCATTATACCCTATGGGGTGCTACATTATATTCTATGGTGGGGACTGCGTCATACCTGAGAGGGTTGCATTATATTTTGTGGGGTGCTGCATTATATTCTATGAGAGGGGACTGCATTATATTTTATGAGGGGGCTACATTATATTCTGTGAGGGGGCTACCCCAACCCTTGCTACATTATTAAGACGTGAACTACCTTATATTATACCCTGATATTAGCGCTTTTTACCGCACAATTGGTGGTCTTGTATCTATTTCTATGTAGCTACATAGTGGGCCCCAAGAATGATTTTCTCTAGTGTGCCCAAGGTGCTCCAGTCCGACGCTGCCCACAATGGTCACCGAAATAACTTGAATCTGACAAAAGTAATAAATATTCTATGAAAATGAACAAATGAAAGTCAGACGTTGCTTTTCAACCATGCTTCCACAGAATTTGAAAAAAAAACCTCATGAAATAGGCCTGGACAGAAATGATGGTGCCCCTGAAAATAATGTGACAAAGGGACATGGTATATCAATGTGTGTCCACTATCCAGCATCACAGGTGTCAACAATCTTGGAATCAGTGAGTGGACCTGTATAGGGCTACAGATACTCGCTGTGCTGTTTAGTGACATGGTGTGTATCACACTCAACATGGACCAGAGGAAGAAAAGGAAAGAGTTGTCTCAGGAGATTAGAAAGAAAATTATACACAACCATGTTAAAGGTAAAAGGTATAAGACCATCTCCAAACAGCTTGATGCTCCTGTGACTACAGTTGCACATATTATTCAGAAATGTAAGATCCATGGGACTGTAGACAACCTCCCAGGATGTGGCCGCAGGAGGAAAATTGATGACAAATCCCAGAGACGGATAATACGAATGGTAACAAAAGAGCCCAGAAAAACTTCTAAACAGATTAAAGGTGAGCTTCAAGCTCAAGGAACATCAGTGTCAGATAGCACCATCCGTCGTTGCATGAGCCAAAGTTGACTTCATGGGAGACGACCAAGGAGGACACCATTGTTGAAAAAAAATCATAAAAAGCCAGACTGGAATTTGCCAAACTACATGTTGATAAGCCACAAAGCTTCTGAGAGATTGTCCTATGGACAGATGAGACAAAAATTAAACTTTTTGGCAAAGCACATCAGCTCTATGTTCACAGACGGAAAAATGAAGCATATCAAGAAAAAAACACTGTCCCTACTGTGAAACATGGAGGAGGCTCTGTTGTGTTCTGAGGCTGCTTTGCTGCATCTGGCACAGGGTGTCTAGAAACGGTGCAGGGAACAATGAAATCTGAAGACCATCAAGGGATTTTAGAGAGACATGTGCTGCAAAGTGTCAGAAAGCTTGGTCTCAGTCGCAGGTCATGGGTCTTGCAACAGGATAATGACCCAAAACACACAGCTAAAAACACCCAAGAATGACTAAGAGGAAAACAATGGACTATTCTGAAGTGGCCTTCTATGAGCCCTGACCTAAATCCTATAGAGCATCTTTGGAAAGAGCTGAAACATGCCGTCTGGAAAAGGCAACCTTCAAACACGAGACAACTGGAGCAGTTTGCTCTTGGCCAAAATACCTTTCGAGAGGTGCAGAAGTCTCATTGACAGTTACAGGAATCGTTTGATTGCAGTGATTGCCTCAAAAGGTTGTGCAACAAAATGTTAAGTTAAAGGTACACTGTCACCTGAATTTGGAGGGAACAATCTTCAGCCATGGAGGTGGGGTTTTTGGGTGTTTGATTCACCCTTTCCTTACCCGCTGGCTGCATGCTGGCTGCAATATTGGATTGAAGTTCATTCTCTGTCCTCCGTAGTACACGCCTGCGCAAGGCAAGATTGTATTTTCATGACTATGAAAATTGTAAATTCACCCTGAAGGCATCAAAACTATGAATTAACACATGTGGAATTATAATTACTTAACAAAAAATTGTGAAACAACTGAAGAACCTATAATATAAGACAAATTTTCAAAGTAGCCACCTTTTGCTTTGATGACTGCTTTGCACACTCTTGGCATTCTCTTGATGAGCTTCAAGAGGTAGTCACCAAAAAGGGTTTTCACTTCACAGGTATGCCCTGTCAGGTTTAATAAGTGGGATTTCTTGCCTTATAAATGGGGTTGGGACCATCAGTTGTGTTGAGCAGAAGTCTGGTAGACAGACAGCTGATAGTCCTACTGAATAGACTGTTAGAATTTGTGTTATGGCAAGAAAAAAGCAGCTAAGTAAAGAAAATCAGGTGGCCATCATTACTTTAAGAAATGAAGGTCAGTCAGTCTGAAAAACTTTGAAAGCGTCCCCAAGTGCAGTTGCAAAAACCATCAAGTGCTACAAAGAAACTGGCTCACATGAGGACCGCCCCAGGAAAGGAAGACCAAGAGTCACCTCTGCTTCTGAGGATAAGTTTATCCGAGTCACCAGCCACAGAAATTGCAGGTTAACGGCAGCTCAGATTAGAGACCCGGTCAATGCCACACAGAATTCTAGCAGCAGACACATCTCTGCAACAACTGTTAAGAGGAGACTTTGTGCAGCAGGCCTTCATGGTACAATAGCTGCTAGGAAACCACTGCTAATACCAGGCAACAAGCAGAAGAGACTTGTTTGGGCTAAAGAACACAAGGAATGGACATTAGACCAGTGGAAATCTGTGCTCTGGTCTGATGAGTCCAAATTTGAGATCTTTGGTTCCAACCACCGTGTCTTTGTGCGACGCAGAAAAGGTGAACAGATGGACTCTACATGCCTGGTTCCCACCGTGAAGCATGGAGGAGGAGGTGTGATGGTGTGGGGGTGCTTTGCTGGTGACACTGTTGGGGATTTATTCAAAATTGAAGGCACACTGAACCAGCATGGCTACCACAGCATCTTGCAGCTATTTCATCCGGTTTGCATTTAGTTGGACCATCATTTATTTTTCAAAAGGACAATGACCCCAAACACACCTCCAGGCTTTGTAAGGGCTATTTGACCAAGAAGGAGGCTGATGGGGTGCTATGCCAGATGACCTGGCCTCCACAGTCACCAGACCTGAACTCAATCGAGATGGTTTGGGGTGAGCTGGACTGCAGAGTGAAGGCAAAAGGGCCAACAAGTGCTAAGCATATCTGGGAACTTCTTCAAGATTGTTAGAAGACCATTCCCGGTAACTACCTCTTGAAGCTCATCAAGAGAATGCCAAGAGTGTGCAAAGCAGTCATCAAAGCAAAAGGTGGTTACTTTGAAGAACCTAGAATATAAGACATATTTTCAGTTGTTTCACACTTTTTTGTTAAGTATATAATTCCACATGTGTTAATTCATAGTTTAGATGCCTTCAGTGTGAATTTACAATTTTCATAGTCATGAAAATACAGAAAAATCTTTAAATGAGAAGGTGTGTCCAAACTTTTGGTCTGTACTGTATGCCTGCTCTAAAATAATCTCTGCCTCCTGGCTCTCATAATGGCAGCTATAAGCCAACTCTGCTGCTCACATGACCGTCTTGCTACAGGTCCAGGTGCCAATTCCTCCCCTTCTCGCACCTTCCGGGCTTTTTATAATTATTAACTGTACCAGGGTTCAGCAGCTCAATATTCAAAATCCAATATTTGGCCTCTTGCAGAGTCTAAGCAACTTACACAGTGTTAGGGCTAGCGGAACGCACCGAGTAAATAGAGATGTTTATTGATATTGGTGCGTTCGCAGCCCGGGGTCCACCGTGCAGGAGTACCTGCTGCTAGCAAACGGCGGAGCTATATGGCGGTATAGACTAACTCAGTTAATTCACTGAGTAGCCGTGAAAGGAAAGCACTGTGCCCTGTTAGACTCCACAGAGGCACAGGCAAACTGCCCAAACAGAGAGCAGTCAGTGGTCACACAAACACACAAAACTCCTCGCCGGAGGAGCCAGCATTCTAGGGGCTTATTTCAGCCGGGTCCCTGAATATAC
Source organism: Ranitomeya imitator (assembly GCF_032444005.1). Classification (NCBI taxonomy): domain Eukaryota; kingdom Metazoa; phylum Chordata; class Amphibia; order Anura; family Dendrobatidae; genus Ranitomeya; species Ranitomeya imitator. The sequence goes on from NC_091285.1 coordinate 641,883,302, forward strand.
TCAGACTCAATCTCCTCGCCGGAGGAGCCAGCATTCTAGGGGCTTATTTCAGCCGGGTCCCAGAACACTCATACATGTGACCACACTGGCGCAAAGCACATAACATAAGACAATACTAGCGCATGGCCGTGCGGTCATGCGCTGTTTATATAGTTGCAGCACAGGAAGCTGCTACTGAAGTTTTTGCCCTTTCAGGACCTTCCAGAAGGACCAATGGAAAGTGCTGCAGTACCTGAGCATGTTTTGCCCTTTCAAGACCTTCCAGAAGGACCAATGGAATGTACTGCAGCACCTGAGCATGTGACCGAACATGTGGCCCTCGACCTCCAATGGGAGACCCTGCCCTGGGCATGCTCAGTGTGAGTAAACAAGGACTTAGTCCCAGAGAGGCTCGCTCGCCGCAGATCAGTGCAGGGTACCATAGGAAAGCCAGAAAAGGCAGTAGTGACCCTATGCACCGAATCAGCCCCAGCGAAATGCTGGGAGCGACGTCTCCTCTGAGCAGAGCCCACTGCGGCCGATACCGAATGGGAGACCGCAGCAGACACAGATCGAGATTCCCCCTGTGCAGCAGAGGAAACTCGACTCCTAACATTACCCCCCCCTCCTAGGGCCCCCCCCCCCCTCCTTGAGCCTCACTACGCTCAAAAGCTGCGATAAGCAGCGGAGCCCGAATGTGCTCCACAGGATCCCAGGTTCTATCCTCTGGGCCGTGACCCTTCCAGTCCACCAGATAAAATTTCTTGCCACGTACCACCTTGCACCCCACAATAGCATTCACCTCAAACTCATCCGTGGATGAACCCGATGTCCCAGCAGATGACTCGGAAAACCGGGACAAATGAACGGGCTTTAAGAGGGAAACGTGGAAAGTATCGGTGATACCAAGGCGTGGAGGAATAGCCAAACGGTAGACCACAGGGTTGACCTGTTCCAGAACCTTAAACGGGCCAATGTAGCGAGGAGCAAACTTAGTGGACTCAACTCGCAGCCTGATGTTACGGGCGGAGAGCTACACTAAGTCGCCAGGAGCAAAGACCGGAGCGGGGCGCCGGTGTGTATCAGCCGAAACTCTCATTCTCTCCTTGGAGGCCCAGATGGCATCCTGTGTGCGGTCCCAGATGTCACGTGCCTCCACCGCCCAGTCTGCCACCCTAGAATCGGTGGATGACACGGGCATGGGCACAGGGACACACGGATGCTGGCCGTAATTAAGGAGAAAAGGAGTTTGACCAGTGGAATCGGCTACGGCGTTGTTCAGGGCAAATTCCGCCCAAGGTAGCAAAGATGCCCAGTCATCCTGCCTAGCAGAGACGAAATGTCGCAAATATGTCACCAGGGTCTGGTTGGTTCTCTCCACCAACCCATTCGTCTCGGGATGGTATGCAGAGGAGAGGTTTAACTCTATGCTGAGTAAACGGCAGAGCTCTCTCCAAAACCGAGATGCGAACTGGGGACCCCGATCGCTGACAATCTTATCAGGCATACCATGCAAACGGAAAACGTGTTTAATGAACAACACCGCCAAGGCCCGTGCTGAGGGTAACCGAGGAAGCGGCACCAAATGCACCATCTTGGAGAAATGGTTGGTGACAACCCAAATAATGGAGCAGCCACGCGACTTGGGTAGACCCACCACAAAGTCCATCCCGACCATCTCCCAGGGCCTGTCTGCCACCGGTAGAGGGTAAAGCAACCCAGCAGGCCGTTGCCGAGGAGACCAATTCTGGGCGCAAGAAACGCACGCCTGAATATAGTCCTTGACATCTCGGGCCATATGCGGCCACCAGTATGTTCTCGCCAGAAGCTCAGATGTCCTCTTGGTCCCAAAATGCCCACCCACTCTGGAGGAGTGAGCCCAAGAGAGAACCTCCGGTCGCAAGTTAGCTGGTACGAAAGTCTTGCCCGGGGGCACAGACTCTAGCGAAACCGGAGCTACAGTTCTCAGGCTCTCAGAAGGGACAATAAGCCGAGGCTCCTCCTCCTCCTCCTCCGATGACACCACGGAGCGGGAGAGAGCGTCAGCACGAACGTTCTTCTCCCCGGAGAGGAAATGGAGAGTAAAATGGAAACGGGAGAAGAACAGGGACCATCTAGCCTGGCGAGAATTCAGCCGCTGGGCCGTTTGCAGATACACCAAGTTCTTGTGGTCAGTGAAGACTTGGAAGGGAAAGCGAGCTCCCTCCAAGAGATGTCTCCACTCCGAAAAAGCCAACTTCATGGCCAGCAACTCCCTGTCCCCGATGGAATAATTCCTCTCCGCTGGTGTGAAGGTCTTGGAGAAGAAGAAGCAAGGATGCTTCCGACCTTGAGCATCCTTTTGGAAAAGGACTGCTCCAGCACCAACGGATGAGGCATCCACCTCCAAGATAAATGGCTTATCAACATTGGGGCGATGTAGGATGGGAGCGCTAGCGAAGTGTGACTTGATCGAGAGAAAGGCTTTGGAGACCTCCACTGACCACAACTTGGGATTTGCTCCCTTCTTGGTGAGGGCAACCAAGGGAGCTACCAAAGTTCAGAAGTGTGGAATGAACTGGCGATAGTAATTAATGAACCCCATAAAGCGCTGCACCGCTTTAAGAGAATGGGGTTCCTGCCAGTCCATTACAGCCTGTAGCTTGGCAGAATCCATAGCCAAACCCTGGGCAGAGATGATATAACCAAGGAAAGGCAAGGACTCCTGCTCAAACACACACTTCTCCAACTTGGCGTAGAGGTAGTTTGCCCATAAGAGGTCGAAGACTTTGCGAACATCTCTCCGATGGGAGTCAATATCTGGAGAGAAGATGAGAATATCATCCAGATAGACTACGACCGAGGTGGTGAGCATATCCCGGAAGATGTCGTTCACAAAGTCTTGGAAAACGGCTGGGGCATTACAGAGCCCGAAGGGCATCACCAGATATTCATAGTGCCCATCCCTGGTGTTGAAAGCCGTCTTCCATTCATCCCCCTCACGGATGCGAATCAGGTTGTAAGCACCCCGCAGATCTAACTTTGTAAATACCCTCGCTCCCCGTAGCCTATCAAACAGCTCAGATATCAGGGGTAGTGGGTACTTGTTCTTAACGGTGATGGCGTTAAGACCCCTGTAGTCTATGCATGGACGTAAGTCGCCAGTCTTCTTCTGTACGAAGAAGAACCCTGCCCCTGCCGGTGACACTGACTTCCTAATGAATCCTCTTGCCAGATTCTCCTGGATGTACTGGGACATTGCCTCCATCTCCGGGAGAGATAACAGATAGACTCGACCCCGGGGAGGCTCAGCACCAGGCAAGAGGTCAATAGGACAGTCATAGGGGCGGTGAGGCGGAAGGGTCTCCGCAGCTCTTTTGGAGAACACGTCTGCATAGGGCCAATAGTGCTTGGTGAGAGAGGAAAGATCTGCGGGTACCTGTGTAGTAGCAACCTGAACGCACTCCCTCAGACATCTACCCTCACAAGATTTACTCCATGCCAAAATTCTCCCAGAGGACCACTCAATATGAGGAGAATGGTAGCGAAGCCATGGTATCCCCAACAGGACCTCATCAATTCCCTCAGGAATGACTAATAGGGAGATTATCTCCTGATGTGATGGAGACACAGATAGCGTGAAAGGAATGGTTTGGTGGGTAATCTGTGAAGGTAGTGTTGACCCATTTACCACTCGAACGGTTACCGGCTTGGCGAGCATCACCAAGGGTATTGCGTGACGCTGGGCAAAAGCGGAAGACATAAAGTTACCCTCTGCCCCAGAATCCACGCATAGCTCGACCATAAGAGTGGATGGGCCTATGGTAATTGTCCCCTTGAAGGACAACTTTGAGGCAAATGTCGCCGTGGCTAGTGTACCTCCTCCAACTGCCACTAGACGCTGACGTTTCCCCGACCGCTGAGGACCCTTGGAGGCAAGGTGTCCTGACTGCTGGCAAACATGACGGACCTTATGTGCACGGGCAGACTGAGACTTGGATCCCGCTCGTGTCACCTCTAAGGCCTCATGTGACTCGGATGCCTGGACTGGAGATTCCAAAGGTTTGGCGAAGGTGGGAGCCAGCCGAAACCTCTGCCTACACTGGGCTTGCTCCAACCTCCGCTCGTTAAAACGGAGGTCAATACGAGTAGAGACAGTTATTAACTCCTCCAGTGTGGCAGGAATCTCCCTAGTGGCCAGAGCGTCCTTAATGTGGTCAGCCAGGCCCCTCCAAAATATGGGGATAAGGGCTTTATCTGACCACTCCAGCTCGGAAGCTAAAGTACGGAAGCCGACGGAAAAATGGCTGACCAAGGACTCACCCTGAGTTAATGCCAGTAGTTGGAGCGCTGTGTCATGGGTGACTTGAGGTCCTAAAAAGACCTTTTTCAGAGTGCTCAGGAACAACGGAGCACTCTGCACCACATGATCACCACGCTCCCACAGCGGCGTAGCCCACTCCAACGCCCTGTCCGACAAAAGAGACACAATAAATCCCACCTTAGCCCGCTCTGTAGGAAATTGTGCAGCCAGGAGCTCGAGGTGAATAGAGCACTGACTCACGAATCCCCTACAAGTTTTGCTATTTCCAGAAAATTTTTCTGGCAGCGGGAGGCGAAATAACATCGGAACAGGGGTGGCAGTGGACAAGGTTGCTGCAGCCACGCTAGCAGCCTGTACAGCAACTGCGGTAACATCCACAGCTGAGGTTGAGCTCTCGAGAGCCGCCAACCTACCCTCCAGCTGCTGGATATACCGCAAAGATTGCTGAATGTCCGCCATTTACTAGCCAGACCCTGGCGCTAGTATTCTGTTAGGGCTAGAGGAACGCACCGAGTAAATAGAGATGTTTATTGATATTGGTGCGTTCGCAGCCCGGGGTCCACCGTGCAGGAGTACCTGCTGCTAGCAAACGGCGGAGCTATATGGCGGTATAGACTAACTCAGTTAATTCACTGAGTAGCCGTGAAAGGAAAGCACTGTTCCCTGTTAGACTCCACAGAGGCACAGGCTAACTGCCCAAACAGAGAGCAGTCAGTGGTCACACAAACACACAAAACTCCTCGCCGGAGGAGCCAGCATTCTAGGGGCTTATTTCAGCCGGGTCCCTGAATACACTCAGACTCAATCTCCTCGCCGGAGGAGCCAGCATTCTAGGGGCTTATTTCAGCCGGGTCCCTGAATACACTCAGACTCAATCTCCTCGCCGGAGGAGCCAGCATTCTAGGGGCTTATTTCAGCCGGGTCCCTGAATACACTCAGACTCAATCTCCTCGCCGGAGGTGCCAGCATTCTAGGGGCTTATTTCAGCCGGGTCCCTGAACACACATACATGTGACCACACTGGCACAAAGCACATAACATAAGACAATACTAGCGCATGGCCGTGCGGTCATGCGCAGATTATATAGTTGCAGCACAGGAAGCTGCTACTGAAGTTTTTGCCCTTTCAGGACCTTCCAGAAGGACCAATGGAAAGTGCTGCAGTACCTGAGCATGTTTTGCCCTTTCAGGACCTTCCAGAAGGACCAATGGAATGTACTGCAGCACCTGAGCATGTGACCGAACATGTGGCCCTCGACCTCCAATGGGAGACCCTGCCCTGGGCATGCTCAGTGTGAGTAAACAAGGACTTAGTCCCAGAGAGGCTCGCTCGCTGCAGATCAGTGCAGGGTACCATAGGAAAGCCAGAAAAGGCAGTAGTGACCCTATGCACCGAATCAGCCCCAGCGAGACGCTGGGAGCGACGTCTCCGCTGAGCAGAGCCCACTGCGGCCGATACCGAATGGGAGACCGCAGCAGACACGGATCAAGATTCCCCCTGTGCAGCAGAGGAAACTCGAGTCCTAACACACAGGTCCTCTACCTTGCATATACAGATCCAAATACCAGAGGTGTTTGCACCTCCACTCCCAGACAAGGAATGAACAGATCAGCTGCCCTTTTTAAACCAGCTGCACCTCCTGGATTGCAGAGTGGATATGACAAGCTCCGCCCACCTCATCAAATTATTACTGACAAACCTGGACCTATATATTGGTCCTATTCACCCTCTCAGTTCCTCCTATGCAGGATTCTGCCAGCTGCTTGTCTACAATATACTGCAAATATATTGTGACAAAGTCACTGGTAAACTGCTGGAGGGGATACGTTTCACTGAGACTGTTAGCTTCAGTGACTTGAAACCCAGAAATTTGCTCCAGCACATCATATGTTCAAAGCGCTTAATCGGCCACTTTAAGAACTGAGTTTTTGTGGACAACCATAGAGCGGGTGGGAAGTTGTCCACTTTATTTCCACCCCAGGGTGTGGTATGGGGTTTAAATAGTCAGCTTTCTCAAGCATTCAGTATTCAGTAGGCCTGGAGATAGGAACTCCAGTGCTGTGTGTCCTGACAAGGAAGCTGAATGTGTGGTGATTGATTTTCCCTTAATGGGGCGGAACCCTGCAACCACACGGACTGTGCTGCAGGTTATGTTTTGTTTTTCCTTAGGTCAGGAAGGCCTTGTTTATATTTGCTATCTCTGCACTGGCTTATGCAGCAACCCTAATAAACCAGTGAAAGACTTAAAAAGACAGTGTTCCTTTGTCTACCTCTGTTTGCAACCGAGTTAGCTGATCTACCACAATATATACACCTATACTGTATATTCTATATGTATGTAGTATACCCTCTGTCCTTTCTCTCTTTTTTCTGTTGCCGTTATATATATATTTTTCCCTTTGTCTATATAGTACCGCCATATTTTGGAGGGCTGTACACAGATAGTCCCTGATACAGCTCACAATCTAATCTCCTTATCTTTCCTGCATGCTAGGGGCTATCACATAGGAAGTCAATAAGAATGAGATTGGAGTGTGGGAAGGAAGTTATTTTAAAGGGACACTGTCACCTGAATTTGGAGGGAACAATCTTCAGCCATGGAGGCGGGGTTTTTGGGTGTTTGATTCACCCTTTCCTTACCCGCTGGCTGCATGCTGGCTGCAATATTGGATTGAAGTTCATTCTCTGTCCTCCATAGTACACGCCTGCGCAAGGCAATCTTTCTTTTTTTCAGTCAAGATGGGGTGCAGAGTGTACATTAATGAGAAAAAAATAAACTTTTTTGAATTTGCCAAATGGCTGCAATGAAACAGACTGAAAAATGTAAAGGGGTTTGAATACTTTCAGTACCCACTGTAGATGTTGTTTCCCACCATCAAGCACTTCCAATAGGCAATGAGGCAATGATTAGAGATGAGCAAACTAATTCTAAACTAATCAGATTTGTCACAAATTTCATGAAATTTTTTTCTTCAGCTTTTCTTGCTATGACTAGAGCCCAAGTGACCGCTGTGGCCCAGGAAGACTGAAGACTGAAACAAAATCCAAGCAAAGACTGGAAGAGCCGCAGTGGCAAGGCAGGTGAGAGGTGGGCCTAGGACATAGTAACATAGTAACATAGTAACATAGTTAGTAAGGCCGAAAAAAGACATTTGTCCATCCAGTTCAGCCTATATTCCATCATAATAAATCCCCAGATCTACATCCTTCTACAGAACCTAATAATTGTATGATACAATATTGTTCTGCTCCAGGAAGACATCCAGGCCTCTGTTGAACCCCTCGGCTGAGTTCGCCATCACCACCTCCTCAGGCAAGCAATTCCAGATTCTCACTGCCCTAACAGTAAAGAATCCTCTTCTATGTTGGTGGAAAAACCTTCTCTCCTCCAGACGCAAAGAATGCTCCCTTGTGCCCGTCACCTTCCTTGGTATAAACAGATCCTCAGCGAGATATTTGTATTGTCCCCTTATATACTTATACATGGTTATTAGATCGCCCCTCAGTCGTCTTTTTTCTAGACTAAATAATCCTAATTTCACTAATCTATCTGGGTATTGTAGTTCTCCCATCCCCTTTATTAATTTTGTTGCCCTCCTTTGTACTCTCTCTAGTTCCATTATATCCTTCCTGAGCACCGGTGCCCAAAACTGGACACAGTACTCCATGTGCGGTCTAACTAGGGATTTGTACAGAGGCAGTATAATGCTCTCATCATGTGTATCCAGACCTCTTTTAATGCACCCCATGATCCTGTTTGCCTTGGCAGCTGCTGCCTGGCACTGGCTGCTCCAGGTAAGTTTATCATTAACTAGGATCCCCAGTTGAGTAGTGATTGGCAAAGCCCCCGATGTTCGGGATCGGCGGGTTCACTCGAGTTTTTCTGCAAAGTTCGAGTTCGAGCCCGGAGATGACGCGAACTTGCATCCGAACCGCTTGGATTTTACAAATATGGGATGGGGGGGCAGTTGCGTCCGGGAGACAGCGGGACTGAAGGACGCGACGCTGGGCAGGTAAGTATAATTATAATGTTTATTAGTAATTTTATGCTTTCTATACAGTTGCCCTGGACCCGAACTGGACCCGAACTGTAACACAGGTTTCCCATGGAAACCCGTGTTCGGGACCTTGTGACCGAACAAGTTTGGTACGGTCCCAAACTTTATTGTTCGGATTCGCCCATCCCTACAGGTAAGTATAATGTTTTATTCTTTTTTTAACCTCTTCTCACACATTTATTTATTGTGCTTTGGAGTCAGGAGAGACCTTACAGCATAATAAGACTTTTTTTTCTAGGCATTTTCAATTTTAGCCAAATCAATTCAGATCCAAATCAAATTTTTCACACAAATTGAACTTGAATCAAATTCTTAAAAGTTTGCTTATCTTTAGTCATGATTTAAGAAAATAAATTCCCAGCAGGTTCTGACTGCTGCTGTTATGGTATGCTGTTGTTGTACATTTCTCCCGTGTATTCTGGACTCCGCTTCCTTCACGTGGGTCTACAGCCCTCTTCCATGCTCCACATCAGGTTTTGCAGGTTGCCCAGAGAGGATCAGTGACATCTTCTCCCTAGACCTATTTAAGCCCATTTAGACACATGCCTGTGTTACATAGTTACATTGGGTGAAACAAGACCTGAGTCCATCAAGTTCAACCTTTCTCCAAAAATTGTATATTTTGTCACTAAATTATCTATAGCCCACAATGTTGTGTACTGAGGAAATCATCCAGCCCCTTTTTAAAAAGTTGTTCTAGTGTCTGCCATTAGTACCTCTTGTGGTCGTCATTCCACAGTCTGACTGGGTTCCATTTCATTCATCCTGCTGCTCCTGAGATTTCTGAGTGTACCAAGCCCACGCCACCTACACTCTTTTCTGCTTCCTGTTGTAAGATAGCGCTTACTGCTTGTGTTGGGGGACACTCGCTTGGCAACGGGATAAATGTAGTCATTCACGGTTTTTCCACATAAACAGTCTATTCTGGTTTATTCAGACATCATAAACTACACCCTAGGACATGTTGCACATCACAGGTCTACACGTAGTCCGTAGCACTTTACAGTATATGGCTTTAACTCGCAGTCACTAAACACACGACATTAGGTTGCAGGCACTACACATGCCATGGGTGACTCACAACAGTCCAGACTCTTCGAAGGTCGGTAGCTCCCCAATGCAGTGCCGTCACTGACTCTGCTCACACATGGCCTCTCCGTGCACTCTTCAGGGATCTGATACTACTCCCAGGAGCTCCCAAATCAAAAGTCTTTCAGTGCGCTATTCAGGGATGCGATCCTACTCCCAGGATCTCCCAACACACAAGTCTTCAGGTTCACGGCCTTTCAGTGCGCTATTCAGGGATCCGGTCCACACACAGGACATCCCAACACACAAGCCAACCAGGACCTATACACTCTCTATCACAGAGACCATGTGACCACACCATGGTCACATTATGTACTTGTAACCACTCCCATAGGTGGGAGGTGTGTGTGGTTAGCCAGACCCGCCTAGCTCTCTGGCTAACCCTGCAAGCCTTCCTTTTAACTACACAAATACCTGTGGGACTACAGTTCCCAGAACAACAACATTACTGGCTTACAGCGCAGACTCCCTCTGCAACACATACCGGCTATTTACAATCCTGCCGGTCACTGTTTCACCATCATAATCACAGATATATGCCTCCATGCGGATCTCAAGGACCACCTACAGCGCCCTCTAGATGTAACAGGGGTCACTGCATCACACTGTGTAAATGTGATCGACTGGACAGTCGCATTCCTAACCTTGAAGAAACCAATCGCATCATGTTCATTGTGTAATGTGTATTGTGTCCTGCATCTTTGTAAATATATTGAGATGTGGTTGTGTACAGTGTACAGTAGTATTATTTATAAGTAATGTATAGTGTAGAATGTTAAAATGTAAGATAGGTAGTATAGGTAGTGACATTAAGGTAAGTTAGGAGTTAATGTTTGAGACTAGCCATTAGTGGGACGGGCTTAGTGTTAGAGAAAGAGTCTGCTTCCTATAGATAGTCAGATAGGGTTTGTAGACTGAAGAGAGAAGTGCTGCTGTTGTGGTGATCCAGAGAAGAAAAGGTGACTTGAGTACATGGATAGCGAGATCCTGAAGTGACCTAGGAGACAGAGTGGCCTTCCAGAAAGGGGTCCTTGAATAGGACGACAAGTCACGAGAAACCCTGAGCTTGCAGAATACCGAAGGTAATGGACCTAAACAGGGCTTAGTTCACGGGACTAATGGGGGTCCCGAGCGGTAGATCCAGGGTCCCAGCAGTGGAAGAAATAGGATGCAAAACTGCTGAGTGAGTAGAGAGACTTGCTGAACAGGAATGTGGCGACGAGCTAGGTTGTGATGAAGTAGGGTTAAACAGTGTGCCTCACCGGCCCTTGAGTAGAATACAGAGGAAGGATATTGTGTGGTGAAAATAATTTGTACTGCAAAGGAAATGTCCATAAGACTTTGAACCTGCTATCCCTTTTACATAACCCTCACTAAGTTACCGTTCGGTAAAGACTCTGTTTTTGAATGGAAGTCTCCTTTTTTGAACTGTGGAGCATACATGCTTGGCGTGCCAACCCAATTGGCTATAAGTGGCCTGCATGGGCACAAAGCCCTAACTACACGAATACAAACACCCACCCAGGACCAACACTTTCATGTAGAACGCCAGGGCGTAAAAGGAGGAGACACGTGCCTCACCCACAGCTACGTGCCACATCTGAATCAGCGCCTGGGGTCCATGTGCTCTCCCGGACCTAGGCTCAGTTAATCCACCTAACCTAGTGAGCCTTAACAGCTGGAAGTTGAAGTTTTGCAACAACTGGAGATTCCTAAGCTTCATAGCATTGAAAAAGCGAGAACACAGCCATATTGTCCAGACCATCATGGGGGTCCTGACCCAAACTCAACAACCTCACCGGTATGTTTGACACTGTTTGCTTGGGGGTAGGATGCCCACGACCAAACTGGACATTATTGTATATACTTGGATCGTGTTTCATGGATGTATGAAAAACAAACTAATTATGTCAACTCTGCAGTACTGAGGAAATCCTGAAAACATGACCTGTTGAGTTGAGATACATATCCATTAAACACAGTGCTCTTTATCCTGGGCCAGTACTATCTATTAGACTCTGGGCAATGGCAATGTTAATGCTTACCTATAGCATACACAACATAGTCATTGGTCAGAACCTCCGTTTTGGTTGGGATGGGCCAACAATCCCATATGAATTGGGATTCCTGACTCTTCCTCAATGGGAGATCATGGATTGGAGACACATGTGGAGAAACTACTATTAGGTAATAGGATATTTCAAGTAAATTTCTCTTTTGGCCTATTTTTTTATTATGCTCTACATATGCACCAGATTTGCCATAAGCCTTATGTGCTCAGTGATAAGCATCAACTTAAAAACAGCAGGAAGCACAGCGTGGAATGCATGGACACATGATCAACAGCTGTTTCGCGGCAGTCAGGGCCTTCTTCCTGGTCCCTCAAAATCATCCCTATACACACTCATATATATTGCAGAATAGATCCTGTATATTTCCTGTGACACTTGTTTCTGACTAACTTTCGGCTTCTGAATCCAAAAGTGACCCCAGTTTTTCTCTATCACAGTTTTTTAAGCTACTGGTTACCCTCCCTTTGTCTCCAAAACCATACAAAATGTACCGTACATACAATGGAAAATAATGCAAAAAATGATTTGAATGTATTGTTTATTTAAAGCTATTTTGTTCATACAAAGGATATATTGTTATTGTAAGTCAAATTGTGTGCCAGTAGTAAAGTTAGGAAAAAAAATTGGGTCAGCAAACTGAATTAAAAAAAATAAATCTTTATTTCATTCTTTTAAAAAAATTAGTCCAGACAGATGATAAAATCATATAGCATTCTTATGCATTTCTGGCCCTAGCCCTTAGTCGTAGAATAAGTAAAGTTAGGTAGCAGTTAAGGTAAAAATGTATGCTTATAGCTTTTCCTCGAGTGTTCAATCTGTGTTTCCCCTGATGCTCCAAAAATAGCCATCACATGTACATCCCATCTACACTGATATCGTCCCTCCATGACCTTAAAATGCTGGTGAAATTGTTCACCTTGCTCATCACTGAGGGCATCAAGGTTTTTAACTATTCACCCCCTAAAGTCAGCACTTTGCAGAGCCTCCTTTTGCGGCAATTACAGCTGCAAGTCACTCTGGTTAAGTCTCTATGAACTTTACACATCTTGCCTACGGGATTTTTGCTCTTTCCTCAAGGCAAAACTGCTCATACAAGCTAGATGGTTTTCTCTGCTGAATAGCAATTTTCAAGTCTGACCACAGATTCATGATTGGCTTAAGGTCTGGGCTTTGACTAGGCCACTGCAAAACATTTACACATTTCCCCTTAAACCACTTGAGTGTTGCTTTAGCAGTATGCTTTGGGTCATTGTCTTGTTGGAAGGTGAATCTCCGTCCCAGTCTCAAATCAGTGACAGACTGGGACTGTTTTGTTCAAGAATATCCATGTATTTTGCACCATCTATCTTCCCCTGACTTGGACCATTTTCCCTGTTCCTGCTGCCGAAAAGCATCCCCACAGCATGATGCTACCACCATGTTTCACTGTGGGGATGGTGTTCTTAGAGTGATGAGCTGTGTTGGTTTGGCGCTAGACACTGCATTTACCTTGGTAGCCAAAAAGTTAAATTTTGGTCTCATCTGACCACAGCACCTTCCACCATACATTTGGGGAGTCAATCACATGTCTGTTGTGGTTGTGGACAGGGTTCCTTCCCTGTTCTCTCAGGGTTAATTTTTTATGGCCTCCTTTTGGTTTGGGGAGGGCTTGGGTAGTCCGTTTGCCTTCTCGTGTATGATCCGGTCCGTGATCTTGTTCTGTGCATTGCTTTGTGATTCCGTGCTTACTGTCTGTTTCTGGCTCTGACCTTCGGCTTGGTACTCTTACTAATCTCCTGTCTGCCCCGTTTGTACTGCACCGCTATCTCCGACTACCTGATCTTTTACTACGTCCTCACCACTCTCAGCGTCTAACTCTTTACTACTTCATCGACCTCCTGGCTTGATTTTGGCACATTCAGACTACTCTCCGGTTTCGCCGGTCACCACCGCTACTCGGCGTTTGGCTCCACCTCCGGCCCCTTCCCAGTGGTCACGTGTTTCAGTTCCTGCGCCCCGCAGGTAAGCTCACCGCAGCCCTCCCCTCTCACCCCCTGTCCTTCTATATATCTCATGCACAAACTCCTGCTGTAAGTCTGCAGCAGGGTTTTTGATAATGTCTTTTGGTGAACTCAAAATGAGCATTACAGTTTTTGTGTGTAAGTAAAAAATGTTTCTGCTCAATCTTCCATAAAGTCCATCTATATGGAGTGTACGGCTTATCGCGGAACTATGGACAGATACTCCAGTCTGTTCTTGGGAACTCTGCAACTCATTTGGGGTTACCTATGGTCCCTGTGCTGCCTCTCTGAATAATGCCCTCCATGCCCGGGCTGAGAGTTTTGGTGGGTGCCCCTCTCTTGGCAGGTTTGTTGTGGTACCATGTTCTTTCCATTTGATGATAATGGATTTGATGGTGCTCTAGGGGATCATGAGAGATTGGGATATTTTTTTTTAGAACCCAACCCTCATTTTTACTTCTCAACAACTTTGTCCTGACTTGTTTGGAGATCTCCTAGGTCTTCATGGTGTTGTTTTGTTAGTGATGTGGAGCGCCCGCTAGGGCCTAGGGGTACTCAGTACCGGGTCCGGTGGTCGGCAAAGGGGTAGTCACGGCGACAGCGACCCAGTCCGTTGCCCTGGGTGTCCAAGTTAAAGGGAAAGTCTTTAAAGGGGTTGTTTTGAAAAATAATGTTCGTGATGCCACCTGTGGTAGTCGTCAGGGATGACTGACGCTGCTTAAAGGGGTCCATTTGGGATGATGTTATTGCAACAGGGATGGTATGGCTTCCCACAGGTGAAGCTTAGTCCCCAGGGCTCCTGTTGTAGTACGCAAAGATGATAGATAGTGTGGTCCCAGAAAGAATTAGAGGACACAAGATTGCAGTCTGTTTACCTTTTCCTTGTAGTATGCAGCCACAGTCCAGGGTATCGGTAACAGATGATTGTGAGGTCCGGCCAGCCTGGAAGTGATTTGGAGTCCCCTTAACCAGGTGGGGTTGGAAGCTTTACTTACTGCGCTGTAGTGTGTGTCCCTTGCTGCCTGAGGCTTCACACAAGGTCCCCTCTCTCTTTCCTATATGTAGGACAGTACCCACATGGCAGGCAACCGGAGCCTTTTTACAGGTGTCTCTACTTGCGGTGACTCTGGGCTTATATGCTGCTGTGCCTTTGGGTGTAGTTGTGGACAGGCGACTTGAAATCCCCTGCCCTCTGGTTTCTGCTGTGGGGCATACAGTCCCACACAGCCTTGGACTCCCGGTATCCGGTTCTTGCGCTTCAGCGTGGAGGGAGCTCAGTCGCTGCTCCCTTCCAGCTCTTCACTTCTCCTGTGCTTCTTCTCCCCTCACACGTTCCTACAGACTGCACTCTGTCAGGAGCTGCAGAACCTCAAGTCTGCACGGCTCCAGCTCTGACTAACTCTGACTCACTCTCTAACTCCTACTACAGCCAGAATATATATCTAGGGGAGCTACCCCTAAAGTCTGGATCTCCCCCTTCTGGCCTGGAGTCAGAACATGTTGCATGCATGTGCTACCTGTTAAAGGGATCCTTGTCGCTTCCAGGCATGGCATCACCCTTCCCGAAAGGAAGGCAGCACCACTGTAACAACCGACTTCCTGGGGTGTTACAGGTGCATCTTGCTCAACGATCTCAATGCAGCCTCTATGGCCTTTCAAAAAGTGTGTATACACTGACAGACCATGTGACACTTAGATAGCACGCAGGTGGATGTCCTGTCACTAAGCATAATAATAATAATAATACATATGCACATGGCAATTTTTAGTTACTTCATTCCAGAAATTTGATTTATGCCTATATTTTTCTCACTTCACTTCAAAAACTTAGACTGTTTAGTGCTGATGAATCACACGCAAATCGGTTTACAAAAATATTTCAACACAGGTTATAATGTAGCAAAATAAATAAAAAGCCAAAGGGGGTGAATACTTTCACAAGCCACTGTATATTTATTTTTCTTGTTATATTCTGAAGTTTTCACTTCACAAAAGTAATAGTCACTAGACTGATCTCTTGGTTCTCCCTAAAACATAGGTATACCAAATGGCATGCTATCGCGTGTTCCCCTCGCCCACATCCGTAAACTCTCGATACACTGCTTGTACACCTTGTTGGGGACCCAAGGTATATCACGATCATCAAATTTTACTTTGAAATGTGCAAAATAGGCTTGCTTGGCAAATGTGTTGATATTCGTCATTTGACTGGGAATGGTGAAACTGCCACAAATATCAGCCAGAACGTCTCCTTATATGTTACCAATCTTCATATCCACTACAACTCTCCATGGCCTTGCTTCAGGTCATGTTCATGTACATTTGTCTAAAGTCCACTTTAAGGGAGGATATTAGCGAAGGGAATGAGGATGTCGAGTCCATATGGGTCGAAATTCATGGAGGGAAAAATGGTAACAAAATTCTCATTGGGGTCTGTTACAAACCCCCAAATATAACAGAAATCATGGAAAGTCTACTTCTAAAGCAGATAGATGAAGCTGCAACCCATAATGAGGTCCTGGTTATGGGGGACTTTAACTACCCGGATATTAACTGGGAAACAGAAACCTGTGAAACCCATAAAGGCAACAGGTTTCTGCTAATAACCAAGAAAAATTATCTTTCACAATTGGTGCAGAATCCAACCAGAGGAGAAGCACTTTTAGACCTAATACTATCTAATAGACCTGACAGAATAGCAAATCTGCAGGTAGTCGGGCATCTAGGAAATAGCGACCACAATATTGTACAGTTTCACCTGTCTTTCACTAGGGGGACTTGTCAGGGAGTCACAAAAACACTGAACTTTAGGAAGGCAAAGTTTGACCAGCTTAGAGATGCCCTGAATCTGGTAGACTGGGACAATATCCTCAGAAATAAGAATTCAGCTAATAAATGGAAAATGTTTAAGAATATCCTAAATAGGCACTGTAAGCGGTTTATACCTTGTGGGAATAAAAGGACTAGAAAAAGGAAAAACCCAATGTGGCTAAACAAAGAAGTAAGACAGGCAATTAACAGTAAAAAGAAAGCATTTGCACTATTAAAGCAGGATGGCACCATTGAAGCTCTAAAAAACTATAGGGAGAAAAATACTTTATCTAAAAAACTAATTAAAGCTGCCAAAAAGGAAACAGAGAAGCACATTGCTAAGGAGAGTAAAACTAATCCCAAACTGTTCTTCAACTATATCAATAGTAAAAGAATAAAAACTGAAAATGTAGGCCCCTTAAAAAATAGTGAGGAAAGAATGGTTGTAGATGACGAGGAAAAAGCTAACATATTAAATACCTTCTTCTCCACGGTATTCACGGTGGAAAATGAAATGCTAGGTGAAATCCCAAGAAACAATGAAAACCCTATATTAAGGGTCACCAATCTAACCCAAGAAGAGGTGCGAAACCGGCTAAATAAGATTAAAATAGATAAATCTCCGGGTCCGGATGGCATACACCCACGAGTACTAAGAGAACTAAGTAATGTAATAGATAAACCATTATTTCTTATTTTTAGGGACTCTATAGCGACAGGGTCTGTTCCGCAGGACTGGCGCATAGCAAATATGGTGCCAATATTCAAAAAGGGCTCTAAAAGTGAACCTGGAAATTATAGGCCAGTAAGTCTAACCTCTATTGCTGGTAAAATATTTTAAGGGTTTCTGAGGGATGTTATTCTGGATTATCTCAATGAGAATAACTGTTTAACTCCATATCAGCATGGGTTTATGAGAAATCGCTCCTGTCAAACCAATCTAATCAGTTTTTATGAAGAGGTAAGCTATAGGCTGGACCACGGTGAGTCATTGGACGTGGTATATCTCGATTTTTCCAAAGCGTTTGATACCGTGCCGCACAAGAGGTTGGTGCACAAAATGAGAATGCTTGGTCTGGGGGAAAATGTGTGTAAATGGGTTAGTAACTGGCTTAGTGATAGAAAGCAGAGGGTGATTATAAATGGTATAGTCTCTAACTGGGTCGCTGTGACCAGTGGGGTACCGCAGGGGTCAGTATTGGGACCTGTTCTCTTCAACATATTCATTAATGATCTGGTAGAAGGTTTACACAGTAAAATATCGATATTTGCAGATGATACAAAACTATGTAAAGCAGTTAATACAAGAGAAGATAGTATTCTGCTACAGATGGATCTGGATAAGTTGGAAACTTGGGCTGAAAGGTGGCAGATGAGGTTTAACAATGATAAATGTAAGGTTATACACATGGGAAGAAGGAATCAATATCACCATTACACACTGGACGGGAAACCACTGGGTAAATCTGACAGGGAGAAGGACTTGGGGATCCTAGTTAATGATAAACTTACCTGGAGCAGCCAGTGCCAGGCAGCAGCTGCCAAGGCAAACAGGATCATGGGGTGCATTAAAAGAGGTCTGGATACACATGATGAGAGCATTATACTGCCTCTGTACAAATCCCTAGTTAGACCGCACATGGAGTACTGTGTCCAGTTTTGGGCACCGGTGCTCAGGAAGGATATAATGGAACTAGAGAGAGTACAAAGGAGGGCAACACAATTAATAAAGGGGATGGGAGAACTACAATACCCAGATAGATTAGCGAAATTAGGATTATTTAGTCTAGAAAAAAGACGACTGAGGGGCGATCTAATAACCATGTATAAGTATATAAGGGGACAATACAAATATCTCGCTGAGGATCTGTTTATACCAAGGAAGGTGATGGGCACAAGGGGGCATTCTTTGCGTCTGGAGGAGAGAAGGTTTTTCCACCAACATAGAAGAGGATTCTTTACTGTTAGGGCAGTGAGAATCTGGAATTGCTTGCCTGAGGAGGTGGTGATGGCGAACTCAGTCGAAGGGTTCAAGAGAGGCCTGGATGTCTTCCTGGAGCAGAACAATATTGTATCATACAATTATTAGGTTCTGTAGAAGGACGTAGATCTGGGGATTTATTATGATGGAATATAGGCTGAACTGGATGGACAAATGTCTTTTTTCGGCCTTACTAACTATGTTACTATGTTACTATTTATTCAGGATTGTTCTAATACTATCTATTAATAATCTTTCCTGATTACCCACCACAGGGCCCATCATCCAGGAGCTTCAGTGTTTTATTATGGCTTTCCATACATTGGATGCATTAAAAGGTAATAAAAGTCCAAAAACATTTTGCCAGTCTATCCTGTAACTACTCAGTCTCAGGGCCGGATTTAAGAGGTGGGTGGCCCGGGGCCCATTTTGGAGGGAGGACCATTTTTAAAGGTGTTGCAATATGTAATGCAAAAACACAGAACGTAAGTTTAGTTACAAAAATCATTTACGCAGAGTAATTCAGGTAAAATCATTCATTTTTTACAATTCAGGCACTTTCCTTGATTTTCGTGCTGCAAAATCCCTAATGATGTCACTAAAGTCCAATTCACGCAGTATATCGGACTCGATGCTCATGATAGCCTAATTTACAAGTCGTTCCTGCTTCGTGGATGTCCTTAATCGGTTTTCAACTAATTTGAGTTTTGAGAAGGAACGCTCACCACTGCAGTTTGTTACCATCAAAGTTAGATATATCCTTAGAGCTATCTCAATATTTGGGAAAGTGTCCTGCACACCCTTTTCCATGATAAGCTTGTACATGAAAAGTTTAGTGCTGATATCTTTTGGCTCCTCGTCTGTGAATAAATTGGCAAATGTTACAAACTGACACAGTTCATCGATAAATGTAATGTCCAAGTCACCTGAATAAGACCTGACGAGATGCTCTGCTGTGGCCTTAAGCTCGTCTGAAGACAGTTCTTTCAGATGGCTTAAAAAGCTAAATTTGCTTGATATATCTTTATATGCTTGAAGACGTTGGTCAAGAGAAGCGATAAACTGATCAGTGATAGGCAAGAAAGTTTCTGTTCTGTATCTCCGCGGTGGAGAATCCTCTTCTCGCGCCGACATCGTGGCTCCATCTCCTTCCTCGAAAGTAGCTGAACAAACTCTCATCTGATCTAATCCGAGGGAGCGATCATATAGCTGAATAGGTAGCGGCTCGAAACTTCTGTTGGGATCGGAGAAGGCTGCTGCATGCCATTAGCTAAGCATTAGGTACAGGGAGGGTACTAAGGAGGGACGCAGGTCAGGTGCCATGACTCTGCCGCTCTGCTCCAGCCACTGAGATGTAGGACCGTAGCCAGGTCCCTACGCTTTCAATAGTTTCTCTTTTGTTAAATGATCCTTAACATTAGAAATGGTTCACAGCAAAGAGATGTGTATTTTACATGTTTTGAAATATTTATCCCTATATTGGTGGGAGGCCCCCGCCTGGTGGGTGGCCCAGGGCCCGGGCCCCTTGGGCCCACCCCTAAATCCGGGCCTGCTCAGTCTAAACATGTGGAATACAGGAGGCATGAAAGTGTTAAGGTACTGTCACACTAGACGATATCGCTAGCGATCCGTGACGTTGCAGCGTCCTCGCTAGCGATATCGTCCAGTGTGACAGGCAGCAGCGATCAGGCCCCTGCTGGGAGATCGCTGGTCGGGGAAGAAAGTCCAGAACTTTATTTCGTCGCTGGACTCCCCGTAGACATCGCTGAATCGGCGTGTGTGACACCGATTCAGCGATGTCTTTGCTGGTAACCAGGGTAAACATCGGGTAACTAAGCGCAGGGCCGCGCTTAGTAACCCGATGTTTACCCTGGTTACCATCCTAAAAGTAAAAAAACAAACAGTACATACTTACCTACAGCCGTCTGTCCTCTAGCGCTGTGCTCTGCTCTCCTCCTGCTCTGGCTGTGAGCGTCGGTCAGCCGGAAAGCAGAGCGGTGACGTCACCGCTCTGCTTTCTGGCTGCCCGGCGCTCACAGCCAGACCAGAGAAGCAGAGCGCCGAGGACAGACAGCAGAAGGTAAGTATGTAGCGTTTGTTTTTTTACTTTTTAGGATGGTAACCAGGGTAAACATCGGGTTACTAAGCGCGGCCCTGCGCTTAGTTACCCGATGTTTACCCTGGTTACCGGGGACCTCGGATCGTTGGTCGCTGGAGAGCTGTCTGTGTGACAGCTCTCCAGCGACCAAACAGCGACGCTGCAGTGATCCGGATCGTTGTCGGTATCGCTGCATCGTCGCTATGTGTGACGGTACCTTTAGTGTATTCCATCTTTTTGCCATGAATGTTCTCTAGGTGGGAAAACAACTTGCCTAGGTTTAAGAAACAACTCCTGTGTAAATATTTGCCATGGAGTGAAGCCATCTTGTATCATGTCACCTGATTTTTTATTTTTCCACATAAATTTACTAGCGGTGTGGAACATCATCTGAAGAGTATAATTAAACTATTATCTAGCTGTCTATCTATCTATCTATCTATCTATCTATCTATCTATCTATCTATCTATCTATCTATCTATCTATCATCTATTATCTATCTATCTATCTATCTATCTGTCTGTCTATCTATCTATCTATCTATCTATCTATCTATCTATCTATCTATCTATCTATCTATCTATCTATCCATTATCTAGCTATCTATTATCTATCTAATATCTATCTATCTATCTATCTATCTATTATGTATCTATCTATCTATCTATCTATCTATCTATCTATCTATCTTTCTATTATCTATCTATCTATTATCTATCTATCTATCTAAAATAGGGGGCAGCACTCCAATGTCAGATGGTGAGAAAACAGATTTTTATCAGCATATGGACTGATTAAAATCTGTTTTCTCCCCATCTGACATAAGGGTGCTGTGCCCATTTTTTTGATTTGTAAATAAACTGCTTTTGATGATAACCATGGGGACTTCACACCCATTTTTGCCTGAAAAGCGCTGTCTTTCGTTCTTATTTTTTTCCTTTCTCTATATTTGGCTGAGCACTTTCAGATGATTTTTTATTATACGGTCGTATGACCTTAGCCTTAAGGTACCGTCACACTCAGCAACTTTCCAACGATCCTGACCAGCGATACGACCTGGCCGTGATCGTGGGAAAGTCCTTGGGTGGTCGCTGGAGAGCTGTCACACAGACAGCTCTCCAGCGAACAATGATGCTGAAGTCCCCGGGTAACCAGGGTAAACATCGGGTTACTAAGCACAGGGCCGCGCTTAGTAACCCGATGTTTACCCTGGTTACCAATGTAAATGTAAAAAAAAAAAAAAACATATACTCACATTCCGGTGTCTGTCACGTCCCCGGCGTCCGCTCCCCTGCACTCCTCCTGCATCCTGTGTAAGCGCTGGCCGTAAAGCAGAGCGGTGACGTCACCGCTGTGCTCTGCTTTACGGTCGGCCGGCGCTGACACAGGATGCAGGAGGAGTGCAGGGAAGCTGATGCCGGGGGACGTGACAGGCACCGGAATGTGAGTGTGAAGGAACAAATTATGAAAGATTCTCCATTTTGTGCTTTGACTCCATTTTGTTGTTGGTTAAAGATAAATTCTGTTATTTACTTAGGTAGAAGGTTACAGCTGCTATTAAATAACTCTGTCCCGTTTCTCACGAAGATAACATTTTGTTATTCAGCTAGTCTATGGTTCATAATTGGTATAAAGACCTTGAGTATTCTAAGGGTACCGTCACACTATACGATTTACCTACGATCACGACCAGCGATATGACCTGGCCGTGATCGTAGGTAAATCGTAGTGTGGTCGCTGGGGAGCTGTCACACAGACAGCTCTCCAGCAACCAACGATGCCGAGGTCCCTGGGTAACCAGGGTAAACATCGGGTAACTAAGCGCGGTCCTGCGCTTAGTTACCCGATGTTTACCCTGGTTACAAGCGAACGCATCGCTGGATCGCATCGCTAGATCGCTAGATCGGTGTCACACACACCGATCTAGCGATGACAGCGGGAGATCCAGCGATGAAAGAAAGTTCTAAACGATCTGCTACGACGTACGATTCTCAGCAGGATCCCTGATCGCTGCTGCGTGTCAGACACAGCGATATCGTAACGATATCGCTGGAACGTCACGAATCGTACCGTCGTAGCGATCGAAATGTTATAGTGTGACGGTACCCTAACTCGAGTGAGCCAGATAAGAGACTCGTGGGGGTATCGCTATACAAGACTGAGGCATCTGTTAATATGTTTTTCTATGCCAAAAAGACATTACCACATCTGTAGTTTCCATTTTTCCTGGATCCTCATGGGTTAAGTTTTTCCTGCATTCTTATAGGTTAAGAATTGTGAGCGTATTCTTATGCTGATTGGTTGAAGTATAATTTCTATGACTATGAAAACTCATACACAATAAACGGGGGCCCAGAGATCTGCTCGATCCCCCACACAGAGGCACGAGTCTCCGTCTGGTCATTTTCAGTTGCCGGCAACGCACTTTAGATTAATTTGGAAATCACTGAGTCAACCGTGAAGGATCACTTTAGATCCTCCCTCAACAGCTTGGCGCCCAACGTGGGGACCCAAACAGGAACGCCTCTGCCCCCCGGAGGACAAGACAAAGGACCCTCGGAGCGGACACAGGCACTGGAAAATTGGGACTGATCATCCCCCACAACAACCACGGTAAGTTGGCAGTTATACTGTCCAGACTGACCGTTTGGTGTGGTTTTCCTGTGTTTGTTGCTGCAAAGAGGATCTGAGGTTTGTCCCCGATGGTGGGTGATTTTTGGGTGGAATCATATAGAGGTGTAGTTCCGTTGGGAGCCCAGTGCTCGAACCGTACTTTATAAGGGACGGACACCCCGGATTGACCAGTGATGTAATTCTCTTTATAGTCAAAATATCCTGAATTCCTGATCATCGTTAGAATCAGGCGCGGTGAGGTGATCGAAGATTGGGTAGGATACGTAACTCAGGAATATATAGAAGTATACAGTATATATATTCAGAGGTATTCGGAGGGAATGTCTAAGACGCCCTCCTCCTTTCACTGAGTACCGCGTTTTTGGGTTGTCCCAGCGGGGGACAGGTAAACCTAGTGGAATAGACTATATACAGCCGCTCTGGTACTATGCACGACAAAGTAAGGATATTTAGCTCTAAAGGAGAATCATGTTTCCATGGAAGTAAGAGAAGACTTTGAATTTGTGTGTTGAATCTGATACTGTTAGCCCAAAGATGAGGAAAATATTCTCAATCATTGGTTTTTCTAAGGTGTTCTGGCATATGAATTGTGTGATGAAGGTTTTGTAGAAATGAATTAAGTCTGAGAACTGCTGTATTCTGTTTCTGTGTATAGATTTCCAAAATATCCAATGGGAGGGGTCAAACATCTGCGCTGTGTCTTTCTGCTTTCTGTGCTGAGGAATGCTGTAAATTCTTATCTCTGTGTCTCTGGTATGGAGGGGGCACAATGCCGCGTCCTCTCTGAATTTTCTATCCTTGTGTAGTGTGTGCAATAGTACAATATTGTATTGAATTAGAAAGAAATATTGTAAGTTTAAAGTAAAAAAAAAAATAAAAAATGGCGCCTAGTTTTAGAAGGAAACTTGAAAGAGATGGTTATCAGTGTGATTGAAAGATTGGTAAAAGATTCACCTGCTTCAAGTTGAGTGGTTGATATATAGCAAATTAAGGATTAACAGAGAAAGTGAATTCGGATTTGTTTTTGTTACGTTGAAAAAAGGAAAGTTGTCTATTACTATGACAAAAAGTGGATGTTTGTGGTGCAAGAAGGAACTGAGAAAGTGATTGAGGGTAATGTGTTAGAAAGACAAATAATTAAAAATAATAATCTGAAACAGGGGGGCTCCCTGCTAGATGATAAGGTCCCTCCCCAGGAAATCAAGCCTCTTCTCCCGACTGTAAGCTTTGTGCCCCTTAACCCCAAAGCTCCAATATATCCTGGGTTGCCAAAACTTAGTGCGCCCCCACCCTATGATCCTGCCGGGTGGATTTGTGATGTATGCAGAGTTACTAATTCTCAGTGGAGACAGGTCTGTTACAATTGTGAAGGAAGAAGACCCGGAGTTGTAGCCCCCACCTTTCCCTTGGTAAACGCTGACAGGTTATCAGCCAGAAACATCCCCCATGGCCTTCTATAGACAAATAGCAGCGAATCGAGAGATTTATTCCACTCCAGACGATGCATTAAAAGTAGTACAAAGTTTCCAGAAGAACTTAACCCATTCTGTATCAGCAGCTGCGCTCTCTAGCCCCCACCGCTCTCAGCCCCCTTCCCCACAGCTGCAAGGACACAGCTCCCAGCTCCGTTCCTTATCAGTGGCCCAAGAAGAAGACTTCAGCTCCAGCCCCCCTCCCCTACACAAATCCAGTCTCATACTCCAATATTCATTTTAACCCTGTGTCTGGAAATCTCCCTCGCCATGTTAATTCTCAGACCAAGACAAGACAGATGGACTTGTAAACATTGCGGTCAGACAAACCCAGACTGGAGAAATACTTGTATAATCTGTGCTGCAACCCAACCTAAGTGAATTACGCTGAATCCTGTCCAGACAAGATCACATGTAGTGACATAAGAAGCTGACACAGGATTGTGGTTGGTGGGTAGTGGGGGCATTAACTTTTGAGAGTAAGCTGACAGTAATCCTTTTGGGAAGGAGCTGTAGACCAGCATGTCATGTCACCCCCACCACCAGAGAACCAACCACATCAGGTAGTGTAGGACAGATACAGGAGTATTATCCCTGGAAGCCCTCTGACTAGGTAGCTACGCTAAAATAATTGGCTGACCCTGAGAACAAACCTTTCCCATTTTACAGACAAAGACAATATGATGGATGTATAAGTGCACCTGAGCAGACCTAGAGAGTTGGTGAGCCAAGATGATGGTCAGATGGTCCTTACGTTATATAACCCCTATGCAGATGAGCATAATGAGATGTGTATCTTACATGTCCTTTCCCGATCAGTTTGCAAAAAAAAAAATATATGGGCGAGTGTCTTTAACCCTGTCAGTTAGAATATCCCTATGTCACGTTGCTTCAGTATGTGGGACATCTTTTGTTATGTGCACAGAGAGAGCAGGAAGCCATTGTTGCCACTGTTAGTTTCCTCAAGTATCTTGCAGATCTGAACTGTCGGGTTTCGGCCTCGAAACTTCGGTTCTGCCTTGGTCAAGTGATATTTTTGGGTCACTGTCTCCTTCAGGGTGCCAGACACCTCACAGAAGGAAGAAAAATAGCCGTCAGCTCCCTTCCTTTCCCAAAAGATGAGACTGCACTCCAGCGTTTTCTTGGATTATGTTCTTATTGTTGTCAGTGGATACCGGACGCATCCCGCATAATGCTACCTCTCTACAAAGCCTTGAAAGACGGTTCAGGATATGATGATTTTGGCAGATTCCGCACAGGATACGCTGTTACTACGGAAGACACTGTAGTGCCCGGAGCTGCACTCCCTCCCTCCCTCACTGTCAGCACAAGAAGCAGAATTTCAGGCTCTGTCTACTGCATGTGTTCTGGCCAAAGACAGGCGGGCTAATATACACGGACTCACAGTATGCATTTGGTATTGCTCATGATTTCGGAGCCCTATGGGCCAATCGAGGGTTTGTTACTACTGCCGGGACTCCAGTGAAGAATGCTGAAGCTGTTAAAACCCTTATGGACTCAATCAAATTACCTACCCAGGTGGCCATTATCAAAGTTAAGGAGCATGGTACTATGGAACAGTCCACAGACTGTTGGTAACACCTTTGCGGATATGCAAGCAAAAGCTGCTGCTCTTCTACCCGTTGAACCGCCCATACCAACTATGGTGACCACACGCTCTCAGCGTAAACAGTTACAAGAAACAGTGACTCTACAGGAACCTGATGATCTATGCCAGACTGAGGTTTTCTGCCGGACCCCGCGAGACCGCTTAATGACGATGCAGAGAATGTTTCCAAAGGAAGAAGTGAAGCAGTGGAAGTTGATGGAGCACGTATGGACAATGGTTTCTGGAAAAAGGACCAACTTGTGTGTCTCCCTAAGCGGATGTACCCCGCTATTGCCACGTGGGCGCATGGGCCCACACATCGAGGTATCTGTCAGACCTGCAATCCCGGTCAACTTCAACGTGTAACCCCGAAGCACCTTGCTAAGCCCGACTATCCTTTCCAAAGGCTCCAGGTGGACCTCATCACGTTGCCTAAGTCTGAAGGTATGAATATTGTCTGGTGGTTGTCGATATGTTCTCCAATTGACCAGAAGCATTCCCCGTTACCAACGTAACTGCAAAGATCACAGCAAAGAAACTGGTGATGAAAGTTATATGCAGATATGGTGTTCCAGAAGTTGTTGAAAGTGACCAAGACCCGGACTTTCCTTCTCATGTGTATCAGGAGGTTCTGACAATGCTTGGATCCACTGTAGCCGTCCATATTCCGTACCATCCACAATCTAGTGGGAAAGTTAAGAGGCTGAATGGCACATTGAAGGGACAATTGACCAAAATGATACAGGAGACTACGGCTCCATGGCCAGGGCTCTTATATATTCGTACTACCCCTATTGCAAAACATGGCCTGTCCCCATATGAGATATTGTTTGGTGCTAGGTTCTCAGTTGTAAATTTTCAGTCTCAGTAGTTGTCAGAAGAAACTGACCGTGCTGTTCAATATGTTATTCAGTTTAGTAGAAATGTTGCTAACACCCATGTTTTAGTTTCTTCTTCCCTTCCAGATTCAGCAGAAACCGATATTGGTCACAATTTGAAGCCTGGTGGTTTTATGGTCGTGAAAAGCTATGTCAGAAAACACGGACTAGAACCCTTGTATGATGGTCCCTACCAAGTCCTCCTCATTATTCCTATGTCAGTAAAGCTGGAAGGAAGACCGACGTGGA
The DNA here is from genome assembly GCF_032444005.1 of Ranitomeya imitator. Taxonomy (NCBI): domain Eukaryota; kingdom Metazoa; phylum Chordata; class Amphibia; order Anura; family Dendrobatidae; genus Ranitomeya; species Ranitomeya imitator. The sequence goes on from NC_091285.1 coordinate 641,910,537, forward strand.
TCCACGTATCGCACTGCAAGCTGGTCAAACAGACTAGTAGCAAATAAGGGGACATGATGTTTTGGTTTTTCGTATTTCCATTTAATAATATTGATAACCGAATGGGACAGCCTAAATTCCACAACATCCTTGAATAATAAGTTTGTACAATATCATGAAAGATTAATAGTACAGATGGGTATAGCCAATAAAATTGTCAGTTCTATTTTCATTTACCCTATGATTACACAAATGTGGGATAAATTGCTTAGGGCCACAGATTATCCAGATGATCAAATTTGGGGATATATTGGATATACTTAATACCACTGCCTGTGTTATGAATCTGTTGAAGGGTTTAAAGCCCACTGATTGCTCAGATTATGTCCCACTAATTCATGAAGCACCTAAACTAAAGGTCCCAGGGGGGATAACCGTATTAGCTGATAATTATACCTGCTATAATACCCACGACACTACAGGTACACCAGTAGGGGTCTTCGAGACAGGTTTCTGCAACAAGAACAGTTCCCTGGATACTGACTTGCTAGCTAATCATACACAGTATATGTACGACATTTATTGGTTATGTGGAGATGGTAAGCTCCGTCCTAGGTTGCCTAATGCCTGGACAGGTCAATGTACCCTTGTTAAACTAGCTATGCAGTTCAAGATTTTACCTTGGGATCCGGAGACACCTGATGAATATACCAGAAGGAGGAGAAGTCTCGATCAGCTCCATATGAGTTATGAAGAAAATCCATTGATATATGTCGATGGCATTGGAGTGCCAAGGGGGGTGCCTGACCAATTTAAAGCCCAGAACTAGATCTACAGTATGCTAGCTTTGCTTCTATAATCCCACAGGTGCAGATTAATAAAAATGTTGATGGGATCAATTACATATATTACAGTGAACAAAGGTTTGTCAATTTTACCTGTGATGCTTTCCAAGGTATAGTTGAGGAGTTGAGCCCTAACACTAGAATGACCCTCCAAAACCGAGTAGCCATTGATATGATCTTAGCTGAGAAAGGAGGAGTCTGTGGGATGGTGGGAGAGGAATGTTGTACCTATATCCCTCAGAACTCTGGGGTAAATGGAAAGACCATGATAGCCCTTAAAACGATAAATGGGTTAGCAGCAGAATTAAAAACTAATGTTGGAGTAGACACATCTTTCTTTTCCGGTTGGTTGGGTGGGCTCAAAGGATTCCTCCAACAAGCTTGTCTGGTACTGATTGCCCTTCTTGTAGTTAGATCGATAATCCTCTGTTGTGTTATTCCCCTGTATAAAAAGGTTATCACTGAGGCAACTCCGACTGGCACCTTCCTCAACCAAGAAGTAGACTCACCAGAGTGCGATGGCACTGATCCAGGGGAGATCCCCAAGTACGTCCCCCTCAAGAAGTTAGACAATACCCTTTACTCTCAGATGATGCTAAGAGATTTAGTTTAGGGACAGTGGGAGAACTCCATGTGAAGCTAGTGAAGGGTTCAGCTACCTGGAGGCCTCTCACAAGGGGAGAGTTTCTGAGGTGTCTGGATGAAGAAATCCACCTCCCCTTTCCCCATCACATGGACAGTCTCGAAGGATCTTTCTTTTTAGGGAAAAACTTAGTGTTTAGTCAAGGTGAAAATATATATCTTTATACTCTTTTGTACTTTTATATATTCTTATGCTGTGAAACAAGTTTTTCCCCTTATGTTTGCTAATGCAAATTTAACTGTATTTAAGATGGCTGCCAGTATTCACATAAGTTAGAAGATATTCAAAGACTCAGAGATTAATATGATAGAGACAATGACCGTAATAAGGACAGTTGGTGGGCAGACACCTTCTCCTTTCTTAATCCAGCCAATTGGTTTGAGGGACTTGCGGCTGGATAGCTGGAATCTTACAAAGTTTGTTACATATCACTGCCTTTATCCTTGTCATGTATGTAATACTAAAACTTGTTTTTTTGGTGTATTTCTGTATGTATTAGGAAATTCTGCACTAAGACAACTAATGATGAAACCAAAAGCGTTGCCACCCCTGCTCTCTACACCAATTTCACAAAGTTACCTGATGAAGATGTTGAAGCCAAGCGCATGGCTATCTTCAAAAGATACCCACCACCGTTATCAACAATTGTAATTCATAAACTCTAGTATACAGGGGGGACGGGTACGCCGCAACAGCCATGGCTGGTAACATGGCACCAGTCATGTGAAGACAAGTACCCCTCGAGCTTATAGCTTGGGATAGTACCTCTGATGCTGGACATTAGTTAACAAAATTTATCTAGGGGGGAATGTGAAGGAACAAATTATGAAAGATTCTCCATTTTGTGCTTTGACTCCATTTTGTTGTTGGTTAAAGATAAATTCTGTTATTTACTTAGGTAGAAGGTTACAGCTGCTATTAAATAACTCTGTCCCGTTTCTCACGAAGATAAAATGTTGTTATTCAGCTAGTCTATGGTTCATAATTGGTATAAAGACCTTGAGTATTCTAACTCGAGTGAGCCAGATAAGAGACTCGTGGGGGTATCGCTATACAAGACTGAGGCATCTGTTAATATGTTTTTCTATGCCAAAAAGACATGACTATATCTGTAGTTTCCATTTTTCCTGTATCCTCATGGGTTAAGTTTTTCCTGTATTCTTATAGGTTAAGAACTGTGAACGTGTTCTTATGCTGATTGGTTGAAGTATAATTTCTATGACTATGAAAAGTCAGACAATAAACAGGGGCCCAGAGATCTGCTCGATCCCCCACACAGAGGCACGAGTCTCCGTCTGGTCATTTTCAGTTGCCGGCAACGCCCTGTAGATTAATCTGGAAATCACTGAGTCAACCGTGAAGGATCACTTTAGATCCTCCCTCAACATGAGTATGTGTTGGTTTTTTTTTACATTTACAATGGTAACCAGGGTAAACATCGGGTTACTGAGCGCGGCCCTGCGCTTAGTAACCCGATGTTTACCCTGGTTACAAGTGAAGACATCGCTGGATCGGGGTCACACACGCCGATTCAGCGATGTCAGCGGGTGATCCAGTGACAAAATAAGGTGCTGGCCTTCTAGCTCCGAACAGCGATGTCACAGCAGGATCCTGGTCGCTGCTGCGTGTCAAACACAACGATATCGCTATCCAGGACGCTGCAACGTCGTTCTCGATCTAAAGTTGTTCAGTGTGAAGGTACCTTTAGGTTGTTTTTTAATTAGTGCTGGACTCTACCTGCCCTTTATAGTTGTAGGTCTTGGCTTAGGACAGGTATGTCTGATAAAAGTAAGGGTTGCATCAAAAAAGGTATTCCTACTAGATGGAGGAGGGCGGTAATGTCACGATGGGGGGCAGTCTTTGCAGCTTTGAGAATCTCTCCCCCCATGTGCTCACCCACCTGTCCACTCTCTCTTTCCCCATGTGCTGACTTCTCCCGTCTGTGCTCTCTTCTTTGACCTGTCTACCCCATGTGCAATCCCCTTGTCTGCTGTCTCTCTCCTTCCTGTTTTTAGGAGGAGCCATGTTGGCATTGATATTTGCTTTTTAAAGGGGTTTTCCCACGAATGAAAGTTCATTTTAAAAATTGTCTGTGTCTGACCGTGTACAGAACATACCACGGCTCCTGGGCTGGGGAGGAAGCAAAAGACAATACTGACATTACAGCAGGCGATCACAGAGGATTCATTTTGTGAGGTAAAATATTGTTTCAAAGCAGTCAGTAAGATATTTTACCTCACAAAATGTATCCTCTGAGATCTCCTGCTGTAATGTCAGTATTGTCTTTTGCTTCCTCCCCTGCCCAGGAGATGTGGTATGCTCCGTACACGGTGAGACACAGACAATTTTTAAAATGAACTTTCGTTCGTGAGAAAACCCTTTAATGTGACTGGCTTCCTCTACCTGTAGACACGTCGCGCATCTGCTGCCGGGATCAGCCGATTGATTCACTGCACCTGCAGGCGCAGTAAATCAGACCGCCGCCATCTTTGTGCAGATAGATAGCGGCGGTCACATTAAAACTTCACATGCGCTCCTCCTGTACAAATATGGTGGCGGTCAGTGAATCATTTGGCTGATTCCGGCGACAGTGTGTTCACGACGGTGCTCCGCTGGTGGTACCGCGCAAGAGGCTGCGTACAGCGTATACAGTGTTTGTGTGGTGCATACGGCGTATACAGTGTGTGTGTGTGTGTGTGGTGCGTACGACGTATACAGTGTGTGTGTGTGTGTGTGGTGCATACGGCGTATACAGTGTGTGTGTGGTGCGTACGGCGAATACAGTGTGTGTGTGTGTGGTGCATACGGGGTATACAGTGTGTGTGTGTGGTGCGACGGTTTTCCGATGGTGGTACCACGCAAGAGGCTGTTACCACCATCAGTTTCCATATTGAGACACCCATCACTTGGGTGTCCCAATATGGAGGTCGGTGAAGTTCCGCCGCTTGGAATTTTGGGATCCGAACACATCTGGACGGAACAGGATGTGAAGACATTACACGGTAAGTATATATTAAGATATGGCAATAATGCAGTTCAAAATTCATACAGTCACTGTTTGTAAATATCTTAGTGTGCTGCTGCGCTGTTATTAATCTACCTTTCAAGGCTTGAAGGGGCGCACAGTGGAACTGATTATTCCTGTGGTAGGCCCAACTGCCTATCTGAGCAAAAGTTGGCAAAATACACTTGATCCTTTATGTACAAACAAAGGCAGCATCTTATCATTCATTTAACAAACTACTCAGTGTATTATTATATAGAAGCAGAAGTATATTTGTGAATGAGAGTAATGTAATATTTGCATACAGTAGAGCAATGGGCCCTCAAAGTAATGTTACTGGTGGGCCATTTGCACTCCACTCAAACACGATCTATCTAGGCTTGGACAGAGCAGGCCGGAGGGAGCCGTCCCCTCCCCCACAGACGGCGTACGTGCAGGCCGTCATGACAGGGGTTTGGGAGCAGAAGGTCAGAAGAGGTAGGGGTTAATTATGGGAGGAGGGTCGTATGCATGAGGAGGGGGTTTATAGGGTAGGGGGGGTGGTGCTTACCAGTTCCCGCTCTGGAAGCATCAGGAAGATCCCGCCCTCCCGCCCTGTTTTTTGTGTTTTTGTATTGTTGCGTTTTTCGGTAATTGTTTTTGGGTCATGGTGGCTCGAGGCGGTGGGAGGGGTCCTTGGAGTTGGTGCTAAATTGGCCTGGAGGATCCGTCGGGGTACGGATTCTTCAGCTGGTGTAAACTTTGGTTTTGGGTCTGGTGGTTCGGGAGGGGGGTGGGGGGGTGGAGGCCACACACACTACTGAGCATCATTTCCATGCCTTGAGGCATTTCCCCTGAAGTTGGGTCAGCCTGCAACTTCATTTTCCACTTTGATTTTGAGCAACATTCCAGCTCCCGACCTCAGTGGGATATTAGTTGTGATTTACGTTGATAATTTTTAGGTTTTATTGTTCTCAACACATTCCACTATGTAATGAATAAAGATTTACAATGGAAATATTTCATTCAGTGATATCTAGGATGTGGGATTTTGGTGTTCCCTTTATTTTTTTGAGCAGTGTATTTTCAGGAAGTATTGCTCCCAAAATCTGCTATCTGTCTTTTCTATTTTTCTATCTATCTATCTATCTATCTATCTATCTATCTATCTATCTATCTATCTATCTATCTATCTATCTATCTATCTATCTATCTATCTATCTATCTATCTATCTATCCTATCTATTTAGGCTTGGACTGGCCTAAGGGCGAATAGGTGAATCTCCTTGTGGGCCCACCTCACTATATGAGCAGTAGTTGGCACAATACACTTGATTCCTTTATAGACAGACAAAGGCAGACTACTCAGTGTATTATTACATAGCAACATAGGTAAATTTGTGAATGAGGGTAATGCAATATTTGTGTGGTAGCAAAGTGGGCCCTCAAAGTCAATGCTACTGGTGGACCATTGTTATTTCCATGTCAGCTATGAAAATCTGATTGTGAAATAGCCATGTAGATTACTGTCACCAATTTATTAGATTTTGTATATGGCGTGATTAATTTTGGGAGTCTGTAATTTGCTAAAAACAGTGTCTATCTATAATGAATTTGGAAACTTATGTGAATCCAGTTCATTCCTTGTCCTACAGTGGACTGGCTATAAATTTAAATCACTGAGAGAATAGTCATTGAGGTCCTTCGAGTGTTGTCCAAGTTTTACCATAGGCTGGGTTTGGAATTGCAGTTCAGTCCGTTCACTAGAAATGGGACGAGCTACTGTATAATACCATAAACATAAGGATGAATGACCTCGGGGAGATCAAAACATCCAACACCATGGAGACACCATCACGTGTTTCTCAACGCAGTGATCCAGAACACTGCGCCCATCCCTTATGGGAAATATGCAAATGCATGTAGAAAAGCCGCGGAGACACCATCACGTGTTTCTCAATGCAAGCAATGAATAGCAAGGTCTTTCACCGGGAAGGAACAACATGGTATCCATCCACAGACAGCTGTTTCAGGGTATTTGCCCTGAAAACCCCGAATACCCCGAAACAGCTGTCTGTGGATGGATACAATGTTTTGGCATAGGTGGTTTTCCTTTTTGGATGCTGCCCTTCCCGTGGTTGTTCCTTCCCGGTGAAAGACCTGGCTATTCATTGCTTGCGTTGAGAAACACGTGATGGTGTCTCCGTGGCTTTTCTACATGCAACTGTATAACACCAGGCACTGCCCAGGGACATTCATGATGCTGGCTTTGGAAATAAAATCAGTCACTTCTTTTTAATTCCATCAAACAAATAATCAAAATTTGCAAATCATGTAAACTATTGTAGATTCAATGCATTTCACCCATGTGTTTCATTGTTGACATTGTCGACTCGTAGAAGAAAAAATACTTTCTGGAGGAATTTTGTTGGGAAAATGCTAGTAGTAGTATTTGCTGTAAGAGATATGCATGTTGTAGATTTGCTGAATACTCTTGGGAGTATTGCATTTTTCTTCATCTGTTCCATTCAGGATTCATCCGGCCATTACTGAACAAATTTCACCTCACCAGGGAAGGCCATGAGATGCCTCCCTAAATCCATCAGCTCCGTCCTCATGACATGACCAGATGTACAGCTGGACCTCAGCTCTGCATGACATCTTCACCTCTCCTAGTCCCTGGAGTGTGGACTGAACACTTGGAAGACTTCTCTTTATGCCACATATTCACCTTCTGGTTTACTTGTGAGAAAATCTTAACTTCTAGGTGGTAACAGCTGTACATCTACTGTTATCTGTGATTTCTCATGAAGTAGAAGTTCTGGTTTTCAGAAATAAACAATATCCTTTTTTGGTGACAATTTTCTTTTTTATTTCTTGAATATATGGATTTTTTGGGATCAAAATAGTTTTTTGAAAGTGGGTCCTGTTAAATCTTTAGCACCGTTTTTCTTCTATATCCTTTTTGTAGCCCCAAAGTAAAAAAAAAAAAAAGGCAACCCATTGGACAACTCCTAATAGTTTCAGTAAAACTTCATCAGTCTAGATCTAGATTTTCCTTAGGGGTCACGTAAAAGACCGTGACTGAGGTGGAGAACCAAACTAATAAACTAAAATTGATTCTGCTCAGTATTATTATTATTAGTAGTATTATTAATAATATCATTTTACTATTAATTATCAATATTATTACATTAATATGAATTTAATCACGCAACCCCTTCACACTCCATAACGGATATATATTTGTCATGTAGGGTGTCAATGACTTTGGAGCGTGCTCAGAAGCAAAGCCTGTGCCACACAGGGCAGATGTCGGCTAGCTTATACTGTATAGCCGGCATCTGCCTCTAAAAGCAGCAATCAGTAATTTGTTAATTAGGTATTGGTCCCAGAGTTGAATCTCCCACCTATTAGACATATGTGGCATATATTATGTAATATGGGAATACTTTTTTTAAGCAAGCCATACGTTGAAACCGAGATGATCGGCTTTTTATATGCAGTTTTCTATAGGTCATAGGAACATAGGAATAAAGTATGATATGGGATAGTGATAAATATACCAAACGATAAACATATCGATACTTGGTGTGTACCACAATTTTTGGGGTGTGCTACTGGTGTGGTTTCGTCACATTACTCTTATGTGTGTGAACAGACTGTCATGCACATGAAACTCTCGTCAAGCCTTTACCGAGGCACACGAAGTGGTCTATTCTACTAGAGAGTTGTAGACCCCTTTTCTGCTGCCATATGGAGACTTTGTATGAACCTGTTAGATGTGAGGCTTCTAGGGGACAATACCTTCATACATGGTATTTGGCCACGATAGTTCAGCTTTAAGGGAGGATATTAGCGAAGGAAATGAGGATGTCGAGTCCATATGGGTCGAAATTCATGGAGGGAAAAATGGTAACAAAATTCTCATTGGGGTCTGTTACAAACCCCCAAATATAACAGAAACCATGGAAAGTCTACTTCTAAAGCAGATAGATGAAGCTGCAGCCCATAATGAGGTCCTGGTTATGGGGGACTTTAACTACCCGGATATTAACTGGGAAACAGAAACCTGTGAAACCCATAAAGGCAACAGGTTTCTGCTAATAACCAAGAAAAATTATCTTTCACAATTGGTGCAGAATCCAACCAGAGGAGCAGCACTTTTAGACCTAATACTATCTAATAGACCTGACAGAATAACAAATCTGCAGGTGGTTGGGCATCTAGGAAATAGCGACCACAATATTGTGCAGTTTCACCTGTCTTTCACTAAGGGGACTTGTCAGGGAGTCACAAAAACACTGAACTTTAGGAAGGCAAAGTTTGACCAGCTTAGAGATGCCCTTAATCTGGTAGACTGGGACAATATCCTCAGAAATAAGAATACAGATAATAAATGGGAAATGTTTAAGAACATCCTAAATAGGCACTGTAAGCGGTTTATACCTTGTGGGAATAAAAGGACTAGAAATAGGAAAAACCCAATGTGGCTAAACAAAGAGGTAAGACAGGCAATTAACAGTAAAAAGAAAGCATTTGCACTACTAAAGCAGGATGGCACCATTGAAGCTCTAAAAAACTATAGGGAGAAAAATACTTTATCTAAAAAACTAATTAAAGCTGCCAAAAAGGAAACAGAGAAGCACATTGCTAAGGAGAGTAAAACTAATCCCAAACTGTTCTTCAACTATATCAATAGTAAAAGAATAAAAACTAAAAAAATGTAGGCCCTTTAAAAAATAGTGAGGAAAGAATGGTTGTAGATGACGAGGAAAAAGCTAACATATTAAACACCTTCTTCTCCACGGTATTCACGGTGGAAAATGAAATGCTAGGTGAAATCCCAAGAAACAATGAAAACCCTATATTAAGGGTCACCAATCTAACCCAAGAAGAGGTGCGAAACCGGCTAAATAAGATTAAAATAGATAAATCTCCGGGTCCGGATGGCATACACCCACGAGTACTAAGAGAACTAAGTAATGTAATAGATAAACCATTATTTCTTATTTTTAGGGACTCTATAGCGTCAGGGTCTGTTCCGCAGGACTGGCGCATAGCAAATGTGGTGCCAATATTCAAAAAGGGCTCTAAAAGTGAACCTGGAAATTATAGGCCAGTAAGTCTAACCTCTATTGTTGGTAAAATATTTGAAGGGTTTCTGAGGGATGTTATTCTGGATTATCTCAATGAGAATAACTGTTTAACTCCATATCAGCATGGGTTTATGAGAAATCGCTCCTGTCAAACCAATCTAATCAGTTTTTATGAAGAGGTAAGCTATAGGCTGGACCACGGTGAGTCATTGGATGTGGTATATCTCGATTTTTCCAAAGCGTTTGATACCGTGCCGCACAAGAGGTTGGTACACAAAATGAGAATGCTTGGTCTGGGGGAAAATGTGTGTAAATGGGTTAGTAACTGGCTTAGTGATAGAAAGCAGAGGGTGGTTATAAATGGTATAGTCTCTAACTGGGTTGCTGTGACCAGTGGGGTACCGCAGGGGTCGGTATTGGGACCTGTTCTCTTCAACATATTCATTAATAGAGTTGAGCGACCTTGACCTTTTTAGAGTCGAGCCGGGTTTCGCGAAACCCGACTATCTCAAAAGTCGGGTCGAGTGAAATCGGCCGATTATGACGTAAAGTCGGGATCGACCGAAACACGAAACCCAATGCAAGTCAATGGGGCAGCATAGTCGGCAGTGAGTGGGGGCCAGGAAAACACCTAGAGTGCCCATTTTAATGTCAAAACCATCCATTCTTCTTAATGAAGCTTGTCAAGCGTAATTTACCTTATAATAATTGGAAGGCATTTGAAATTGGGGGTCATTTGGCTAAAGTTGTGGTGGGTAGGGCTGGTTCAAGTAATTAGTGGGCCCAGGAAATCTGGACCACGTCACGGCAGTGGAGCAGGGAGAGGTAAGTATTTCAACTTTGCAAGTGCTGTGAACCTGAGCAAGCAGGGGGGGCCCACTCGTTGGCATTGGCACTGGCACAGGGCCCCTCAAAGTACAGCGGTGTGTTTGCACGGCGGGGGCGCCTCCCACCGGCAGCAACACTTTTGCGTACCATGAGAGGCCCTGTGCCAGTGACGTCGCCAACTAGTATTCCTCCCCCCACCTGATGAAGGAACCTGCACTTTCATCTGCACCTTCCTGTTTGTCCCCGTGTAAGGTGGTATGGTATGCGGGAAGGGGGACCTGACTTTCAGCAGGGTCACAATCTTGCAGTGTAGCGTGCACGGGAAATGTTGCGTTATGGGTCAATGTACCAGCAGACTCATCTATCACTGGCTGGGCAATGGGCAGGATGAGGAGGAAACACAGATATAGGCCCAAAGAATAAAGTGGGCTAAATGCAGTTCAAAATTGGTAACACAGGACTAATCAGGGGGCATTGCAGTGGAGGACAACTGGAATGAGAGGCTGACACAGAGAGTAGGCCCAAATCAGTAAGTAGTCGAAATGCAGTTCAAAATTGGCAACAGTAGTAAACAGGCGGCACAGCTTTGTTCAGTGGAGGAGAACAGCAAGGAGTGGCAAACACCGATAGTAGGCCCCAACCCAACTAGTAGGCCAAATGCAGTCTAACATTAACAACTACTTAACGAGCGCCTGAAAACGGAATTTCAGGACAGGAAACCAGGAGAACAGCAAGGAGCGGCAGACACCGATAGTAGGCCCCAAACCAACTAGTACGCCAAATGCAGTTGTTCCGTTTAACCACAATTTAATGAGAGCCTGAAGATAGAAGTTCAGGAAAGGCAACCTGGAGAACACCTTGGAGTGGAACACACCATCTCTCTACACCCCATACCCAATTTGTAGGCCTAATGCAGCGTAGTTTCCAACAACTACTAAACGAGAGCATGATGATCGAAGCATTGGCAAGGAAACCTGGGGAACACCTTGGAGTGGAACACACCATCTCTCTACAGTGGAACACACCATCTCTCTACACCCCATACCCAATTTGTAGGCCTAATGCAGCGTAGTTTCCAACAACTACTAAACGAGAGCCGGAAGATCGAAGCAATGGAGAGAAAACCTGGGGAACACCTTGGAGTGTAACACACCATCTCTCTACACTCCATACCCAATTTGTAGGCCCAATGCAGCGTAGTTTCCAACAACTACTAAACGAGAGCCGGAAGATCGAAGCTCAGGAAAGGCAACCTGGAGAACACCTTGGAGTGGAACACACCATCTCTCTACACCCCATACCCAATTTGTAGGCCCAATGCAGCGTAGTTTCCAACAACTACTAAACGAGAGCCGGAAGATCGAAGCAATGGAGAGGAAACCTGGGGAACACCTTGGAGTGTAACACACCATCTCTCTACACCCCATACCCAATTTGTAGGCCTAATGCAGCGTAGTTTCCAACAACTACTAAACGAGAGCCGGAAGATCGAAGCAATGGAGAGGAAACCTGGGGAACACCTTGGAGTGTAACACACCATCTCTCTACACCCCATACCCAATTTGTAGGCCTAATGCAGCGTAGTTTCCAACAACTACTAAACGAGAGCCGGAAGATCGAAGCAATGGAGAGGAAACCTGGGGAACACCTTGGAGTGGAACACACCATCTCTCTACAGTGGAACACACCATCTCTCTACACCCCATACCCAATTTGTAGGCCTGATGCAGCGTAGTTTCCAACAACTACTAAACGAGAGCCGGAAGATCGAAGCTCAGGAAAGGCAACCTGGGGAACACCTTGGAGTGGAACACACCATCTCTCTACACCCCATACCCAATTTGTAGGCCCAATGCAGCGTAGTTTCCAACAACTACTAAACGAGAGCCGGAAGATCGAAGCAATGGAGAGGAAACCTGGGGAACACCTTGGAGTGGAACACACCATCTCTCTACAGTGGAACACACCATCTCTCTACACCCCATACCCAATTTGTAGGCCTGATGCAGCGTAGTTTCCAACAACTACTAAACGAGAGCCGGAAGATCGAAGCTCAGGAAAGGCAACCTGGGGAACACCTTGGAGTGGAACACACCATCTCTCTACACCCCATACCCAATTTGTAGGCCCAATGCAGCGTAGTTTCCAACAACTACTAAACGAGAGCCGGAAGATCGAAGCTCAGGAAAGGCAACCTGGGGAACACCTTGGACTGTAACAAACCCTCTCTCTACACCAGGGAAGGGCTGATTCTTAGGAAGGAAGGCTGTCGGAAAGAAGCAGGGCGCGTCCGAGGGTGATTATATTCTTATTAGGTATATACTCACCCTCGGACGCGCCCTGCTTCTTTATTTGTAATGAATGTTTATTTGCAATGTGGTTTTGACTTACTCTATTTTTTTGGTAAATAATGATTTTATTATTTTCATTGTTTTGCATCTTCTTGGCAATAATATAAAGAAGACGCGACAGGACAACACTCGGTAGATGCCATATCTGTGTTTAAAATTGAAAAAACCTTTCAGTTAACTACTTGCAGGAGAAAGTTATTGTAGCTGGTGGCCATTTTTAGTACTGTACCAGATTTTTGTTGTATGTGTTTGTTTTTAATGTTAAAATGTCTGCATTTGATATCTCTCCAGTATTTTCTTTTTTATAAGCAAAATACTTATTTTTATATTTTCTGATGTTGGTTCCAGGGGTACACGGGCAGCAGTGGTGTGGTCAGTGGAGGCCTAGTGGAAGGAGTGACCGCAGACAGGCATCGAAGGCCTAAAATAATAACACATGGCTGTAGGCAATTTTAAATTAGTTCCAGGGGTACACAGGCAGCAGTGGTGTGGTCAGTGGAGGCCTAGTGGAAGGAGTGACCGCAGACAGGCATCGAAGGCCTAAAATAATAACACATGGCTGTAGGCAATTTTAAATTGGTTCCAGGGGTACACGGGCAGCAGTGGTGTGGTCAGTGGAGGCCTAGTGGAAGGAGTGACCGCAGACAGGCATCGAAGGCCTAAAATAATAACACATGGCTGTAGGCAATTTTAAATTGGTTCCAGGGGTACACGGGCAGCAGTGGTGTGGTCAGTGGAGGCCTAGTGGAAGGAGTGACCGCAGACAGGCATCGAAGGCCTAAAATAATAACACATGGCTGTAGGCAATTTTAAATTGGTTACAGGGGTACACGGGCAGCAGTGGTGTGGTCAGTGGAGGCCTAGTGGAAGGAGTGACCGCAGACAGGCATCGAAGGCCTAAAATAATAACACATGGCTGTAGGCAATTTTAAATTGGTTCCAGGGGTACACGGGCAGCAGTGGTGTGGTCAGTGGAGGCCTAGTGGAAGGAGTGACCACAGACAGGCATCGAAGGCCTAAAATAATAACACATGGCTGTAGGCAATTTTAAATTGGTTCCAGGGGTACACGGGCAGCTGTGGTGTGGTCAGTGGAGGCCTAGTGGAAGGAGTCACCGCAGACTGGCATCGAAGGCCTAAAATAATAACACATGGCTGTAGGCAATTTTAAATTGGTTACAGGGGTACACGGGCAGCAGTGGTGTGGTCAGTGGAGGCCTAGTGGAAGGAGTCACCGCAGACAGGCATCGAAGGCCTAAAATAATAACACATGGCTGTAGGCAATTTTAAATTGGTTCCAGGGGTACACGGGCAGCAGTGGTGTGGTCAGTGGAGGCCTAGTGGAAGGAGTGACCGCAGACAGGCATTGAAGGCCTAAAATAATAACACATGGCTGTAGGCAATTTTAAATTGGTTACAGGGGTACACGGGCAGCAGTGGTGTGGTCAGTGGAGGCCTAGTGGAAGGAGTGACCGCAGACAGGCATTGAAGGCCTAAAATAATAACACATGGCTGTAGGCAATTTTAAATTGGTTCCAGGGGTACACGGGCAGCAGTGGTGTGGTCAGTGGAGGCCTAGTGGAAGGAGTCACCGCAGACAGGCATCGAAGGCCTAAAATAATAACACATGGCTGTAGGTAATTTTAAATTGGTTCCAGGGGTACACGGGCAGCTGTGGTGTGGTCAGTGGAGGCCTAGTGGAAGGAGTCACCGCAGACAGGCATCGAAGGCCTAAAATAATAACACATGGCTGTAGGCAATTTTAAATTGGTTACAGGGGTACACGGGCAGCAGTGGTGTGGTCAGTGGAGGCCTAGTGGAAGGAGTGACCGCAGACAGGCATCGAAGGCCTAAAATAATAACACATGGCTGTAGGCAATTTTAAATTGGTTACAGGGGTACACGGGCAGCAGTGGTGTGGTCAGTGGAGGCCTAGTGGAAGGAGTGACCACAGACAGGCATCGAAGGCCTAACATAACAAAAATGTCAATACAATGGTATTGTCAGTGGCAGGCATTGAAGGATGTCAGCGCATAGACTAAACATTGGTGGAGCTGTGAGATAATTTTGCAAGTGGTAGAGCACTGTTTGAGCTGGGGTGGGGGGAAACTGTCTTGTGGCCGGCGGTACAGGCCCAGGGCCCCTCATATTACAACGGTGTGTCTGACATTGGGTGCGCACCACCACCGCCAGAGACACTTTATTGTCCTAGGAGGGACCCAGTGGCAGTGCCGTCGACCAAAAGCGGGCTCACCCACCTCTTCAGACAAACTGCACTCTCACGGGTGCTGTCGCCAAGTGTCGATACCACGGCCCCGTGTGGGGAGTTTGGCCATTTAGTGAGGTGTAAACATGTCGTATGCTGGACAATCAGGTGCAGAAAATTACGAGATTGGAAAAGGCATTCAGAATAGTCCACAGGCAAGACCTTTTCATAGGAAAGCTAGGTGTCAGCCGGGCAAGGTGGGGCAAAAGATTTCGAAATCCAGTTGTGGTTCATTTTAATGAAGGTTAGATCATCTACATTTTGGGTAGCCAGACGAGTCCTTTTTTCTGTTAGTATTGAACCTGCAGCACTGAATACTCTTTCTGATAGGACACTAGCTGCCGGGCAAGCAAGCTCCTGCAATGCATATTCTGCCAATTCTGGCCAGGTGTCTAATTTTGATGCCCAGTAATCAAATGGGAATGACGGTTGAGGGAGAACATCGATAAGGGATGAAAAATAGTTTGTAACCATACTGGACAAATGTTGTCTCCTGTCACTTTGAATTGATGCTGCAGTACCTGTCCTGTCTGCGGTCATAGCAAAATCACTCCACAACCTGGTCAGAAAACCCCTCTGGCCAACGCCACTTCTGATTTCTGCCCCTCTAACTCCTCTGGTCTGCTGGCCCCTGCAGCTCGTGTGAGAACGATCACGGGCGCTGTGTGCAGGGAATGCCAGAAGCAAACGGTCAACAAGAGTTGATTGTTTGGTTGCTAATATTAGTTCCAAGTTCTCATGTGGCATTATATTTTGCAATTTGCCTTTATAGCGAGGATCAAGGAGGCAGGCCAACCAGTAATCGTCATCATTCATCATTTTAGTTATGCGTGTGTCCCTTTTGAGGATACGTAAGGCATAATCCGCCATGTGGGCCAAAGTTCCAGTTCTCAAATCTGCGGTTGTGCTTGGTTGAGGGGCAGTTTCAGGCAAATCCACGTCACTTGTGTCCCTCAAAAAACCAGAACCCGGCCTTGCCGCGCCACCAATTTCCAGTGGCCCCGGAAAAGCTTCCTCATTAAAAATATAATCATCCCCATCATCCTCCTCATCCTCCTCCTCCTCTTCGCCCGCTACCTCGTCCTGTACACTGCCCTGGCCAGACAATGGCTGACTGTCATCAAGGCTTTCCTCTTCCTCAGCTGCAGACGCCTGATCCTTTATGTGCGTCAAACTTTGCATCAGCAGACGCATTAGGGGGATGCTCATGCTTATTATGGCGTTGTCTGCACTAACCAGCCGTGTGCATTCCTCAAAACACTGAAGGACTTGACACATGTCTTGAATCTTCGACCACTGCACACCTGACAACTCCATGTCTGCCATCCTACTGCCTGCCCGTGTATGTGTATCCTCCCACAAAAACATAACAGCCCGCCTCTGTTCGCACAGTCTCTGAAGCATGTGCAGTGTTGAGTTCCACCTTGTTGCAACGTCTATGATTAGGCGATGCTGGGGAAGGTTCAAAGAACGCTGATAGGTCTGCATACGGCTGGAGTGTACGGGCGAACGGCGGATATGTGAGCAAAGTCCACGCACTTTGAGGAGCAGGTCGGATAACCCCGGATAACTTTTCAGGAAGCACTGCACCACCAGGTTTAAGGTGTGAGCCAGGCAAGGAATGTGTTTCAGTTGGGAAAGGGAGATGGCAGCCATGAAATTCCTTCCGTTATCACTCACTACCTTGCCTGCCTCAAGATCTACAGTGCCCAGCCACGACTGCGTTTCTTTCTGCAAGAACTCGGACAGAACTTCCGCGGTGTGTCTGTTGTCGCCCAAACACTTCATAGCCAATACAGCCTGCTGACGTTTGCCAGTAGCTGCCCCATAATGGGAGACCTGGTGTGCAACAGTGGCAGCTGCGGATGGAGTGGTTGTGCGACTGCGGTCTGTGGACGAGCTCTCGCTTCTGCAGGAGGACGAAGAGGAGGAGGAGGGGGTGCGAACGGCTACAGCCAATTGTTTCCTAGACCGTGGGCTAGGCAGAACTGTCCCAAACTTGCTGTCCCCTATGGACCCTGCATCCACCACATTTACCCAGTGTGCCGTGATGGACACGTAACGTCCCTGGCCATGCCTACTGGTCCATGCATCTGTTGTCAGGTGCACCTTTGTGCTCACAGATTGCCTGAGTGCATGGACGATGCGCTCTTTAACATGCTGGTGGAGGGCTGGGATGGCTTTTCTGGAAAAAAAGTGTCGACTGGGTAGCTCGTAGCGTGGTACAGCGTAGTCCATCAGGGCTTTGAAAGCTTCGCTTTCAACTAACCGGTAGGGCATCATCTCTAACGAGATTAGTCTAGCTATGTGTGCGTTCAAACTCTGTGTACGCGGATGCGAGGCTAAGTACTTCCTTTTTCTAACCATAGTCTCATGTAGGGTGAGCTGGACTGGAGAGCTGGAGATCGTGGAACTAGCGGGGGTGCCGGTGGACATGGCAGACTGAGAGACGGTGGGAGATGGTATTGTTGCCACCGGTGCCCTAGATGCAGTGTTTCCTACTACAAAACTGGTGATTCCCTGACCCTGACTGCTTTGGCCTGGCAAAGAAACCTGCACAGATACTGCAGGTGGTGCGGAAAATGGTGGCCCTACACTGCCGGAAGGGATGTTGCGTTGCTGACTAGCTTCATTGGCCGAGGGTGCTACAACCTTAAGGGACGTTTGGTAGTTAGTCCAGGCTTGCAAATGCATGGTGGTTAAATGTCTATGCATGCAACTTGTATTGAGACTTTTCAGATTCTGTCCTCTGCTTAAGGTAGTTGAACATTTTTGACAGATGACTTTGCGCTGATCAATTGGATGTTGTTTAAAAAAATGCCAGACTGCACTCTTTCTAGCATTGGATACCTTTTCAGGCATTGCAGACTGAGCTTTAACCGGATGGCCACGCTGTCCTCCAACAGGTTTTGGCTTTGCCACGCGTTTTGGGCAAGATACGGGCCCGGCAGATGGAACCTGTTGCGATGTTGATGCCTGCTGCGGCCCCTCCTTCTCCGCTTCAGAACTGCTGCCGCCTGCACCCTGTTCCCCCAATGGCTGCCAATCGGGGTCAAGAACTGGGTCATCTATTACCTCTTCTTGTAGCTCGTGTGCAACTTCGTCTGTGTCACCGTGTCGGTCGGTGGTATAGCGTTCGTGATGGGGCAACATAGTCTCATCAGGGTCTGATTCTTGATCAGCACCCTGCGAGGGCAATGTTGTGGTCTGAGTCAAAGGACCAGCATAGTAGTCTGGCTGTGGCTGTGCATCAGTGCACTCCATGTCAGATTCAACTTGTAATGGGCATGGACTGTTAACTGCTTCACTTTCTAAGCCAGGGACGGTATGTGTAAAGAGCTCCATGGAGTAACCCGTTGTGTCGCCTGCTGCATTCTTCTCTGTTGTTGTTTTTGCTGAAGAGGACAAGGAAGCGACTTGTCCCTGACCGTGAACATCCACTAACGACGCGCTGCTTTAACATTTACCAGTTTCACGAGAGGAGGCAAAAGAGCTAGAGGCTGAGTCAGCAAGATAAGCCAAAACTTGCTCTTGCTGCTCCGGCTTTAAAAGCGGTTTTCCTACTCCCAGAAAAGGGAGCGTTCGAGGCCTTGTGTAGCCAGACGACGAACCTGGCTCCACAGCTCCAGACTTAGGTGCAATATTTTTTTTCCCACGACCAGCTGATGCTCCACCACTACCACTACCCTCATTACCAGCTGACAATGAACGCCCCCGGCCACGACCTCTTCCACCATACTTCCTCATTGTTTTAAAAACGTAAACAAACTAACGGTATTTGTTGCTGTCACACAAATTACACGGTGAGCTATAACTTCAGTATGATTTAGCTACCCCTTTACAGGTGAGTGAGACCACAACGAAAATCAGGCACAATGTTACACACTCTGTTGTTGGTGGCAACAAATGAGAGAGATGCCACACACGCAGGACTGTCACTGAAGCACAAATGTAAATATTAATCTCCCACTGATTTGATTTTTTTTTTTTTATGGGAGACTTTAGGAAAAAAAAATAATAGAATAAAATGATTTTTTCAGGAAGAATTTAGAAACCAAATAAAATAAAATGATTTTTTCAGGGAGAATTTAGAAAACAAATAAAACAAAAAAAGGCTTTCTATGGCCCACTGAGTGAGAGATGACGCACACAGGAGTCAGGAGTGGCACACAAGCCCAGAGGCCAATATTTATCTCCCACTGATTGATGTAGTGATTTTTTCAGGTAGATTTTGGAACCCAAATCAAGCTAAAAAAAATAATAGGCTTTCTATGGCCCACAATTGGAGAGAGAGAGAGAGAGAGATGGCACACCCAGGAGTCAAGACTGGCCCACAAGCAGAAAGGGCAATATTAATCTCCCACTGATTTTTTTTTTTTTTTTTTTTCAGGGAGACTTTAGGAAAAAAAAAAAATAGAATAAAATGATTTTTTCAGGAAGAATTTAGAAACCAAAGAAAATAAAATGATTTCTTCAGGGATAATTTAGAAAACAAATAAAACAAAAAAAGGCTTTCTATGGCCCACTGAGTGAGAGATGACGCACACAGGAGTCAGGAGTGGCACACAAGCCCAGAGGCCAATATTTATCTCCCACTGATTGATGTAGTGATTTTTTCAGGTAGATTTTGGAACCCAAATCAAGCTAAAAAAATAATAGGCTTTCTATGGCCCACAATTGGAGAGAGAGAGAGAGATGGCACACCCAGGAGTCAAGACTGGCCCACAAGCAGAAAGGGCAATAATAATCTCCCACTGATTTTTTTTTTTTTTTCAGGGAGACTTTAGGAAAAAAAAAAATAGAATAAAATGATTTTTTCAGGAAGAATTTAGAAACCAAAGAAAATAAAATGATTTTTTCAGGGATAATTTAGAAAACAAATAAAACAAAAAAAGGCTTTTTATGGCCCACTGAGTGAGAGATGACGCACACAGGAGTCAGGAGTGGCACACAAGCCCAGAGGCCAATATTTATCTCCCACTGATTGATGTAGTGATTTTTTCAGGTAGATTTTGGAACCCAAATCAAGCTAAAAAAATAATAGGCTTTCTATGGCCCACAATTGGAGAGAGAGAGAGAGAGAGAGATGGCACACCCAGGAGTCAAGACTGGCCCACAAGCAGAAAGGGCAATATTAATCTCCCACTGATTTTTTTTTTTTTTTTTTCAGGGAGACTTTAGGAAAAAAAAAAAATAGAATAAAATGATTTTTTCAGGAAGAATTTAGAAACCAAAGAAAATAAAATGATTTTTTCAGGGATAATTTAGAAAACAAATAAAACAAAAAAAGGCTTTCTATGGCCCACTGAGTGAGAGATGATGCACACAGGAGTCAGGAGTGGCACACAAGCCCAGAGGCCAATATTTATCTCCCACTGATTGATGTAGTGATTTTTTCAGGTAGATTTTGGAACCCAAATCAAGCTAAAAAAATAATAGGCTTTCTATGGCCCACAATTGGAGAGAGAGAGAGAGAGAGAGATGGCACACCCAGGAGTCAAGACTGGCCCACAAGCAGAAAGGGCAATATTAATCTCCCACTGATTTTTTTTTTTTTTTTTCAGGGAGACTTTAGGAAAAAAAAAATAGAATAAAATGATTTTTTCAGGAAGAATTTAGAAACCAAAGAAAATAAAATGATTTTTTCAGGGAGAATTTAGAAAACAAATAAAACAAAAAAAGGCTTTCTATGGCCCACTGAGTGAGAGATGACGCACACAGGAGTCAGGAGTGGCACACAAGCCCAGAGGCCAATATTTATCTCCCACTGATTGATGTAGTGATTTTTTCAGGTAGATTTTGAAACCCAAATCAAGCTAAAAAAATAATAGGCTTTCTATGGCCCACAATTGGAGAGAGAGAGAGAGATGGCACACCCAGGAGTCAAGACTGGCCCACAAGCAGAAAGGGCAATAATAATCTCCCACTGATTTTTTTTTTTTTTTTTTTCAGGGAGACTTTAGGAAAAAAAAAAATAGAATAAAATGATTTTTTCAGGAAGAATTTAGAAACCAAAGAAAATAAAATGATTTTTTCAGGGATAATTTAGAAAACAAATAAAACAAAAAAAGGCTTTCTATGGCCCACTGAGTGAGAGATGACGCACACAGGAGTCAGGAGTGGCACACAAGCCCAGAGGCCAATATTTATCTCCCACTGATTGATGTAGTGATTTTTTCAGGTAGATTTTGGAACCCAAATCAAGCTAAAAAAATAATAGGCTTTCTATGGCCCACAATTGGAGAGAGAGAGAGAGAGAGAGATGGCACACCCAGGAGTCAAGACTGGCCCACAAGCAGAAAGGGCAATATTAATCTCCCACTGATTTTTTTTTTTTTTTTTTCAGGGAGACTTTAGGAAAAAAAAAAAATAGAATAAAATGATTTTTTCAGGAAGAATTTAGAAACCAAAGAAAATAAAATGATTTTTTCAGGGATAATTTAGAAAACAAATAAAACAAAAAAAGGCTTTCTATGGCCCACTGAGTGAGAGATGACGCACACAGGAGTCAGGAGTGGCACACAAGCCCAGAGGCCAATATTTATCTCCCACTGATTGATGTAGTGATTTTTTCAGGTAGATTTTGGAACCCAAATCAAGCTAAAAAAATAATAGGCTTTCTATGGCCCACAATTGGAGAGAGAGAGAGAGATGGCACACCCAGGAGTCAAGACTGGCCCACAAGCAGAAAGGGCAATAATAATCTCCCACTGATTTTTTTTTTTTTTTTTTCAGGGAGACTTTAGGAAAAAAAAAAAATAGAATAAAATGATTTTTTCAGGAAGAATTTAGAAACCAAAGAAAATAAAATGATTTTTTCAGGGATAATTTAGAAAACAAATAAAACAAAAAAAGGCTTTCTATGGCCCACTGAGTGAGAGATGACGCACACAGGAGTCAGGAGTGGCACACAAGCCCAGAGGCCAATATTTATCTCCCACTGATTGATGTAGTGATTTTTTCAGGTAGATTTTGGAACCCAAATCAAGCTAAAAAAATAATAGGCTTTCTATGGCCCACAATTGGAGAGAGAGAGAGAGAGAGATGGCACACCCAGGAGTCAAGACTGGCACACAAGCAGAAAGGGCAATATTAATCTCCCACTGATTTGTTTTTTTTTTTTTTTTTTCAGGGAGACTTTAGGAAAAAAAAAATAGAATAAAATGATTTTTTCAGGAAGAATTTAGAAACCAAAGAAAATAAATGATTTTTTCAGGGAGAATTTAGAAAACAAATAAAACAAAAAAAGGCTTTCTATGGCCCACTGAGTGAGAGATGACGCACACAGGAGTCAGGAGTGGCACACAAGCCCAGAGGCCAATATTTATCTCCCACTGATTGATGTAGTGATTTTTTCAGGTAGATTTTGGAACCCAAATCAAGCTAAAAAAATAATAGGCTTTCTATGGCCCACAATTGGAGAGAGAGAGAGAGAGAGATGGCACACCCAGGAGTCAAGACTGGCCCACAAGCAGAAAGGGCAATATTAATCTCCCACTGATTTTTTTTTTTTTTTTTTCAGGGAGACTTTAGGAAAAAAAAAAAATAGAATAAAATGATTTTTTCAGGAAGAATTTAGAAACCAAAGAAAATAAAATGATTTTTTCAGGGATAATTTAGAAAACAAATAAAACAAAAAAAGGCTTTCTATGGCCCACTGAGTGAGAGATGACGCACACAGGAGTCAGGAGTGGCACACAAGCCCAGAGGCCAATATTTATCTCCCACTGATTGATGTAGTGATTTTTTCAGGTAGATTTTGGAACCCAAATCAAGCTAAAAAAATAATAGGCTTTCTATGGCCCACAATTGGAGAGAGAGAGAGAGATGGCACACCCAGGAGTCAAGACTGGCCCACAAGCAGAAAGGGCAATAATAATCTCCCACTGATTTTTTTTTTTTTTTTTTCAGGGAGACTTTAGGAAAAAAAAAATAGAATAAAATGATTTTTTCAGGAAGAATTTAGAAACCAAAGAAAATAAAATGATTTTTTCAGGGATAATTTAGAAAACAAATAAAACAAAAAAAGGCTTTCTATGGCCCACTGAGTGAGAGATGACGCACACAGGAGTCAGGAGTGGCACACAAGCCCAGAGGCCAATATTTATCTCCCACTGATTGATGTAGTGATTTTTTCAGGTAGATTTTGGAACCCAAATCAAGCTAAAAAAATAATAGGCTTTCTATGGCCCACAATTGGAGAGAGAGAGAGAGATGGCACACCCAGGAGTCAAGACTGGCACACAAGCAGAAAGGGCAATATTAATCTCCCACTGATTTGTTTTTTTTTGTTTTTTTTTCAGGGAGACTTTAGGAAAAAAAAAAATAGAATAAAATGATTTTTTCAGGAAGAATTTAGAAACCAAAGAAAATAAAATGATTTTTTCAGGGAGAATTTAGAAAACAAATAAAACAAAAAAAGGCTTTCTATGGCCCACTGAGTGAGAGATGACGCACACAGGAGTCAGGAGTGGCACACAAGCCCAGAGGCCAATATTTATCTCCCACTGATTGATGTAGTGATTTTTTCAGGTAGATTTTGGAACCCAAATCAAGCTAAAAAAATAATAGGCTTTCTATGGCCCACAATTGGAGAGAGAGAGAGAGAGAGATGGCACACCCAGGAGTCAAGACTGGCACACAAGCAGAAAGGGCAATATTAATCTCCCACTGATTTGTTTTTTTTTTGTTTTTTTTTCAGGGAGACTTTAGGAAAAAAAAAAATAGAATAAAATGATTTTTTCAGGAAGAATTTAGAAACCAAAGAAAATAAAATGATTTTTTCAGGGAGAATTTAGAAAACAAATAAAACAAAAAAAGGCTTTCTATGGCCCACTGAGTGAGAGATGACGCACACAGGAGTCAGGAGTGGCACACAAGCCCAGAGGCCAATATTTATCTCCCACTTTTTTTTTTTTGTTCCAGGGAAAATTTATAAACCCAATAAAAAAAATAATAAATAGGCTTTCTATGGCCCACTATCTGAGAGACAGAGAGAGATGGCACGCTTAGGACTGGCACACAAGCCCAAAGGCCAATATTAATCTCCCTTTTTTTTTTAAGGGAGAATTTATAAAACAAAAAAAAAAAAATAAATAGGCTTTCTATGGCCCACTATTTGTGAGAGAGATGGCACGCTCAGGACTGGCACACAAGCCCAGAGGCCAATATTAATCTCCCACTTTTTTTTTTTTTTTCCAGGGAAAATTTATAAACCCAATAAAAAAAAAAATAAAATAAATAGGCTTTCTATGGCCCACTATCTGAGAGAGAGAGATGGCACGCTTAGGACTGGCACACAAGCCCAAAGGCCAATATTAATCTCCCACTGATTGATTTATTGATTTTTTCAGGTAGAATTTAGAACCCAAATAAAGCAAAAAAAAAAAAAAACAGGGCTTTCTATGGCCCACTGAGTGAGTGATGATGCACACAGGAGTCAGGAGTGGCACACAAGCCCTGAGGCCAATATTTTTCTCCCACTGATTGATGTAGTGATTTTTTCAGGTAGATTTTATAACCCAAATCAAGCAAAAAAATAAATAGGCTTTCTATGGCCCACTGAGTGAGAGATGGCACACACAGGGATGGCACTCTAGCAGAAATGTCAATCTTAATCTCCCACAAAAAAAAAAAAAAAACAGGGAGTGTCCTTCAATTACTATCTCCCTGCAGTAATCTCAGCCAGGTATGGCAGGCAGCAATAAGGAGTGGACTGATGCACAAATTAAATAAAAAGTGTGTACAAACCAAAAAGATAGCTGTGCAGAAAGGAAGGAACAAGAGGTTTTGTGCTTTGAAAAAAGCAGTTGGTTTGCACAGCGGCGTACACACAGCAATGCAGCTATCAGGGAGCCTTCTAGGGCAGCCCAATGAGCTACAGCGCTGAGGAAAAAAAAAAAAAAAATGTAGCTTCCACTGTCCCTGCACACCGAAGGTGGTGTTGGGCAGTGGAAATCGCTACATCACAAGCGGTTTGGTGGTTAATGGACCCTGCCTAACGCTATTCCTGCTTCTGACGAAGCGGCAGCAACCTCTCCCTAAGCTCAGATCAGCAGCAGTAACATGGCGGTCGGCGGGAACTCCCCTTTATAGCCCCTGTGACGCCGCAGACAGCAAGCCAATCACTGCAATGCCCTTCTCTAAGATGGTGGGGACCAGGACCTATGTCATCACGCTGCCCACACTCTGCGTTTACCTTCATTGGCTGAGAAATGGCGCTTTTCGCATCATTGAAACGCGACTTTGGCGCGAAAGTCGCGTACCGCATGGCCGACCCCGCACAGGGGTCGGATCGGGTTTCATGAAACCCGACTTTGCCAAAAGTCGGCGACTTTTGAAAATGAACGACCCGTTTCGCTCAACCCTATTCATTAATGATCTGGTAGAAGGTTTACACAGTAAAATATCGATATTTGCAGATGATACAAAACTATGTAAAGCAGTTAATACAAGAGAAGATAGTATTCTGCTACAGATGGATCTGGATAAGTTGGAAACTTGGGCTGAAAGGTGGCAGATGAGGTTTAACAATGATAAATGTAAGGTTATACACATGGGAAGAAGGAATCAATATCACCATTACACACTGAATGGGAAACCACTGGGTAAATCTGACAGGGAGAAGGACTTGGGGATCCTAGTTAATGATAAACTTACCTGGAGCAGCCAGTGCCAGGCAGCAGCTGCCAAGGCAAACAGGATCATGGGGTGCATTAAAAGAGGTCTGGATACACATGATGAGAGCATTATACTGCCTCTGTACAAATCCCTAGTTAGACCGCACATGGAGTACTGTGTCCAGTTTTGGGCACCGGTGCTCAGGAAGGATATAATGGAACTAGAGAGAGTACAAAGGAGGGCAACAAAATTAATAAAGGGGATGGGAGAACTACAATACCCAGATAGACTAGTGAAATTAGGATTATTTAGTCTAGAAAAAAGACGACTGAGGGGCGATCTAATAACCATGTATAAGTATATAAGGGGACAATACAAATATCTAGCTGAGGATCTGTTTATACCAAGGAAGGTGACGGGCACAAGGGGGCATTCTTTGCGTCTGGAGGAGAGAAGGTTTTTCCACCAACATAGAAGAGGATTCTTTACTGTTAGGGCAGTGAGAATCTGGAATTGCTTGCCTGAGGAGGTGGTGATGGCGAACTCAGTCGAGGGGTTCAAGAGAGGCCTGGATGTCTTCCTGGAGCAGAACAATATTGTATCATACAATTATTAGGTTCTGTAGAAGGACGTAGATCTGGGGATTTATTATGATGGAATATAGGCTGAACTGGATGGACAAATGTCTTTTTTCGGCCTTACTAACTATGTTACTATGTTACTATGTAAGGGCTCGGGCACACGGCCGTAATAATCGGACGAGTGCAATCCATTGCTTTGATGGATAGCACTCGTCCCCATGTTATTCTGTGAGGCAGTGCACGTGTACATTTTTTTCCTCGAACTGTTTTGGTCTGAGAAACAAATCTCTGTATGTACGAGTTGCCTCCGATAGGATGGTACTCGGCCATTTATGTCTGTTGGAAAACATCAGACTGCACTTGGATGATTTTCACGGGAGAAAATTCCTTTTCTCCACATCTGAGATAGTCGGAGTACACCATGATCACACTCTGATTAAACTCTGATCAGAGTTGGATGAGCATAATCAGACCGATTTTCTCACATGACCCTAGCCTAGCTGGTCATACACATTCAATTGTTGTCTTCCAAAAGCTCATTTGGCCAACAGCTATTTGCTCCAACTCACCACCCCGTTATACATGCACATTCGATTTGGCTGAGTTTGCATGTTATTCCATTGGGGAGAAAGAATTAAGCCACTGAAATACAACTTTAGTGGCGAGGTGACTTATCTTCTCTAAGAACAATAATGTCCAATGATAAAATTCAACATACCCGACCCTTCTTCTTCACCCCAACATCCTCTCTCAGGGGAGAGTTGGGAGGTCCTCATTACATATGAAATAGCCATCCACCTTGCCGAAATAATTGGGGTCAGACAACTTTGATCACCTTTAAGTATTGATTGTGGTTGGCTTTTTTGGTTATATATTTTTTTCCAATTGCAAGGTCGTAGCTCAATTTATACATTTCCTTAAACCAATGTTTTCCGAGAGTTTTTGGAATATCTTTCAAGGAACTGATTGTTAATTATTTCTTAAAGGAAATAATCGGAACAAAACCTTATTGTAAACCGGCAAACCTTTTCCAGAGATACAAAGTGACCTCTACTGTGTGGTCAACGTAAAGGGACAATACTGTTTGTATTTGACAGGATCACCTCCTGTAGAGGAGTAATGATTGCTCCCTTGCTCCTTTTGTTAGCCAAGAAAGGATTAAATCTTCTTTTATTTTGCTTGGTTGATCCCTTTAGACACTATATCCAGATGGGGGACATGCCTCAGCAAGTACAGTATGTGTAATATATCCTGCCATGATGCCAAGCCCTTATTTGCAGTTGACTGCGTATTCAAGGACATAATTCATTTAGTCAAAGGTCCCATATGAAAGCTTCTTCTTATAGGATGCTAATGGGATGGAGTAAAGGTCGCCATACACATTAATTAAAACTAGTTTTATGGTTGAACAATCGGTTCGCCTACATAGCCATAGACATTCTAGCCAATTTTGGTCATTACAGTTCAGCTTGGCCATACATGTTCGGTGACACCGGACGACAAATTAACAGTCTTTCTGGGAATATTCTTCCAATGAATGATCGTTCATGGATAGAAGATCTTTTTATAAATAAAAGAACTTTCAGCTGATGCTCGGCCGAAAACAACCATAGACATCTTCATTTCAGATGATGGCGGTCTGGGATCAGTTGGCTTAAAAAACCTCTGGAGTGGTGTCATTAATGAATGTTCCCTTCTTGTAGTAGAATACTTACCGGTCACTGTCCTCTGGTGCTCGCGGCGCTGCTCCAATCAGCTTCTGCTCTTTGTGACTGGCCGGGTGGCTCCAATGTTTGGTAGGAGGTCCCTTCTCAATTTAAAGCCTCATTCAGATATCTGATTTTCTAATGTATGAGAAACGGACTGATTAGTTTGATCAGACACTGGTCAAAGTTTGATCAGAGTTTGGTCCGAGTGTCATCAGTTTTTCTCGTTCATGGAGAAAAAAAAAGTTTCTTCATCTTTTCCTTTCTGACAGTCCATGAAAAGTGTTTGGCCTCTCAAATAGCATCTGAGTGTGGTTCGATTTTTTTTTAACCAACCCACTGACTTGCATTGCTGATTTTGATCCGACCCTCGATCAAAGTCAGACTTGTCTCCGCAATGTTCCAGTCCACAAAAAATCACGGACATATGAAAGACAATCACAGGTACCAGTACTATCTGTGAAAACAATAGATAGCCCTTAGTTAATGAGCACCAGAATGAGGCTCTCAAAGACTTAAGGTACCGTCACACATAGCGACGCTGCAGCGATACCGACAACGATCCGGATCGCTGCAGCGTCGCTGTTTGGTCGCTGGAGAGCTGTCACACAGACAGCTCTCCAGCGACCAACGATCCCGAGGTCCCCGGTAACCAGGGTAAACATCGGGTAACTAAGCGCAGGGCCGCGCTTAGTAACCCGATGTTTACCCTGGTTACCATCCTAAAAAGTAAAAAAACAAACGCTACATACTTACCTACCACTGTCTGTCCTCGGCGCTCTGCTTCTCTGGTCTGGCTGTGAGCGCCGGGCAGCCGGAAAGCAGAGCGGTGACGTCACCGCTCTGCTTTCCGGCTGACCGACGCTCACAGCCAGAGCAGGAGGAGAGCAGAGCACAGCGCTGGAGGACAGACGGCTGTAGGTAAGTATGTACTGTTTGTTTTTTTACTTTTAGGATGGTAACCAGGGTAAACATCGGGTTACTAAGCGCGGCCCTGCGCTTAGTTACCCGATGTTTACCCTGGTTACCAGCAAAGACATCGCTGAATCGGTGTCACACACGCCGATTCAGCGATGTCTACGGGGAGTCCAGCGACGAAATAAAGTTCTGGACTTTCTTCCCCGACCAGCGACAGCACAGCAGGGGCCTGATCGCTGCTGCCTGTCACACTGGACGATATCGCTAGCGAGGACGCTGCAACGTCACGGATCGCTAGCGATATCGTCTAGTGTGACAGTACCTTTACATTGAGCGCTTGTGACTGTTAGCAGTGACTTCCGGTCAGTCAGGATCTGCGGTCACAAGACTGCGAAGCAAGACCGGGAAAAACAAGATGACGACTGGTAAGTAACTTACTAGGAGCAGGGATCAGACATTAGTGATACCACTCTGGCAGGGAAATAATACAAAAAAGCCAAAGTGGTGCTTTAACCCCTTCATGACCGGAGGTATTTTCGTTTTTGCATTTTTGTTTTTGACTCCCCTTCTTCCCAGAGCCATAACTTTTTATTTTTCCGTCGATATGGCCATCTGAGGGCTTGTTTTTTGTGGAACGAGTTGTACTTTTGAACTACATCATTGGTTTTTACATATCATGTACTGGAAAACAGGAAAAAAATTCCAGGTGCGGTGAAATTGAAAAAAAAAGTGCAGCCCCAAAGTAGTTTTTTGTTTTGCTTTTTTACTATGTTCAGTAAATGCTAAAACTGACCTGCTATTATGATTCTCCAGGTCATTACGAGTTCATAGACACCAAACATGTCTAGGTTCTTTTTTATCTAAGTAGTGAAAAAAGTTCCAAACTTTGTTAAAAAAAAAAAACACATCGAGCTGACGTTTTTAATGATACCATATTGGTGCAGATACGATCTTTTTTGCACTTTAATGCAATGTCGCTGCGATCAAAAAAATGTAATTCTGGTGTTTTGACTTCTTTTCTCGCTACATTGTTTAGAGATCAGGTTAATCCTTACTTTATTGATAGATCGGACGATTCTGAACACGGCGATACCAAATATGTGTAGGTTTGATTTTTTTTTTATTGTATTATCTTGAATGGGGCGAAAGGGGAACGATTTGAACTTTTATATTTTTTTATTTCATTTATATTTTTAAAAGCTTTTTTTTTACTTTTGGCATGCTTCATTAGTTTCCCTGGGAGACTAGAAGCTGCCATAACCCGATCGGCTCTGCTACATACATCATCATCATCGCCTGTATGTAGCAGAGTACCTCACTTGCTATGAGTGCCGGCCACCGGCAATACGGCAGTGACAACAACAGAGGTCTCCAGGAGACCTCTGGTTGTCATGCCAACCCATCAGTGACCCTGTTATGACCTGGTGGTTAAGAGGCCACACTGATAAGACCTGGTGGCTAAAACGCAACATGGAGCGAGCTCTGAGAAGGTGGTATCTTTACTGACCGCAGTCCCTAATCCTAACAACAACACTAGAAATAGCCGTGGGATGTTCCTGACTCTCCCTAGACACCTCTTCACAGCCTAAGAAATAACTACCCCTAAAGAAGGAAATAGAAAGCTATCTTGCCTCAGAGAAAACCCCCAAAAGGAAAGATAGCCCCCCACAAATATTGACTGTGAATGGAGAGGGAAATGACGTACACAGAAATGAAATCAGAATTCAGCAAAGGAGGCCAATACTAAACTAGATAGACAGAGAGAAAAGGATACTGTGCGGTCAGTATAAAAGCTACAAAATCCACGCAGAGTTTACAAAAATGAACTCCACACCGACTCACGGTGTGGAGGGGCAAATCTGCTTTCCCAGAGCTTCCAGCTAACCTGAATAAGACATAGTGACAAGCTGGACAAAAAGAGACAAAATGCAAAGCAATAGAGTCCAAACAAATGGACAAACAAAAACTAGCAAAAACTTATCTTTTGCAGACAAGGACTGGCCATATGAAAATTCCAAGGAGAGAACCAAATCCAACCAAGAACATTGACAGGCAGGCATGGACTAAAGTCCAGAGCAGGTTTAAATAACAAACCCAGGCAAGGCGATTAGTGAAGGCAGCTGCTACAGCTACCTAAAGGAGCAGCAGTTCCACTCGAAACCACCAGAGGGAGCCCAAGGGCAGAACTCACAAAAATACCATTAGCAACCACAGGAGGGAGCTCCAGAACGGAATTCACAACATGACCCGCAATCACGGGGGTCACCGATGGGCGGATTTCCGGGGCGATTGCCGTAAGTGCGTATTAAATGCCGCTGTCAGCGTTTCACAGGCGCATTTAACAGGTTAACAGCCATGGGAGGATCACGATTCCTCCTGCAGCTGTTAGGGCACATGTCAGCTGATCAGATCAGCTGTCATGCGCCGGAAAAGGTTCGGACTCATCGCTGGAGCCCGCACCAAACAGGGGGAGGCATCCTATGATGGATTTATCCGTCATTGGTCATTAAAGGGTATTCCCATCTCCAAGATCCTATCCCAATAACTATCAAGTGTAATAATAATACAGGGTGGGCCATTTATATGGATACACCTAAATAAAATGGGAATGGTTGGTGATATCAATTTTCTGTTTGTGGCACATCAGTATATGGGAGGGAGAAAACTTTTCAAGATGGGTGGTGACCATGGTGGCCATTTTGAAGTTGGCCATTTTGGATCCAACTTTATTTTTTCCAATGGGAAGAGGGTCATGTGACACATCAAACTTATTGAGAATTTTACATGACCACCAACGTCTCCTGATGTGACCCCCTTAAGACTTTTATCTTTGGGGCCATCTGAAGGCAAGTGTCTATGCTGTGAAGATAGGAGATGTGCAGCATCTGAAACAATGGATACTGGAAGCCCGTGCTAGTATTTCTTCTGCTGTGTTGCTATCAGTGTGTCAAGAGTGGGAGAAGAGGGTTGCATTGACAATCCAATGGGCAGCACTTTGAACACATTTTATAATTGGTCATTATCTTGTAAATAACTCATGAAAGAATAAAATTACATTGAAACCAAGCTCACCATTGTTTTTCTTGTGAAATTCTCAATAAGTTTGATGTGTCACGTGACCCTCTTTCCATTGGAAAAAATAAAGTTGGATCCAAAATGGCCGATTTCAAAATGGCCGCCATGGTCACCACTCACCACCCATCTTGAAAAGTTTTTCCCATCCCATATACTAATGTGCCACAAACAGGAAGTTGATATCACCAACCATTCCCATTTTATTTAGGTGTATCCATATAAATGGCCAACCCTGTACAATTAGAAATGTAGCATAGTTATTCTGGTTCGCTATGTTGCTTACCCCATGTGCAGGGCATTGCAGTAGCTTAGGTATCCATGGTTATGATGACTCATATACTGACAGTTAGTTAGATGTTAGTGGTTGTAACCATGGTAGATACCTAAACTACTGCAATGCCCTGTACATAGGATAAGCGACATAGTGAATCAGAAGAACTATGCTACTTTTTTAAATCATAGGTATTTGCTGATATTTTTATTACACCTACTACATATTGGGATAGGTATACCATGCTATGTTTTATCCAACGAAAGATCATTCTGGTTGAATCATCCATTTTCATCAATGAAAGACTAAAGTCTATGGGATCCATACCTGCCTCATACCTGTCGGAATTCCCGATTCATCTTCTGATTGGTGTGTGATGCAGAAATGACTGTTAATGAGGACAGGCACCAGGGAAGCAGTGCACAGGGCTCTCGTCTGGCAGCCATGGGCTACTGGTCTGGCCGCTGGACCAAGAACCTGCGAATGGATTTGCTCATCAATACTTGGAATCTGTCAATAAGTTGGTGGGTCTAGAGACATGTTTTTGCAGATGGCCTTCTGTTACTTCTTAAAGAAGAATATGATGAACATTATCCAAGCTGACAAATTGTCTCTTTATCAGTAGCTTCTCTGTTCTTACTGCCCCCGCCATAAAATCTATCACAAAGACCCTCTTTTGTCTTCCAAGGACCCAGTTTATGTGTCGTTTATTGCTAACTAATCTTGTGGTTTTAAACCATCCATAATAGTGACTGTGACTAATGTATAAGATACATGTGATTCTTAGCCGTGTTAGCAAGGACATCGTGGTATAGGCAGACAAAGCTTCTTAACCCCTTTACCCCCAAGGGTGGTTTGCACGTTAATGACCAGGCCAATTTTTACAATTCTGACCACTGTCCCTTTATGAGGTTATAACTCCGAAACGCTTCAACGGATCCTGGTGATTCTGACATTGTTTTCTCGTGACATATTGTACTTCATGATAGTGGTAAAATTTCTTTGATAGTACCTGCGTTTATTTGTGAAAAAAACGGAAATTTGGCGAAAATTTTGAAAATTTCGCAATTTTCAAACTTTGAATTTTTATGCAATTAAATCACAGAGATATGTCACACAAAATACTTAATAAGTAACATTTCCCACATGTCTCCTTTACATCAGCATAATTTTGGAACCAATTTTTTTTTTTGTTAGGGAGTTATAAGGGTTAAAAGTTGACCAGCAATTTCTCATTTTTACAACACCATTTTTTTTTAGGGACCACGTCTCATTTGAAGTCATTTTGAGGGGTCTATATGATAGAAAATGCCCAAGTGTGACACCATTCTAAAAACTGCACCCCTCAAGGTGCTCAAAACCACATTCAAGAAGTTTATTAACCCTTCAGGTGTTTAATAGGAATTTTTGGAATGTTTAAATAAAAATGAACATTTAACTTTTTTACACAAAAAATTTACTTCAGCTCCAATTTGTTTTATTTTACCAAGGGTAACAGGAGAAATTGGACCCAAAAAGTTGTTGTCCAATTTGTCCTGAGTACGCTGATACCCCATATGTGGCAGTAAACCACTGTTTGGGCGCATGGGAGAGCTCGGAAGGGAAGGAGCGCCGTTTGACTTTTCAATGCAAAATTGACAGGAATTGAGATGGGACGCCATGTTGCGTTTGGAGAGCCACTGATGTGCCTAAACATTGAAACCCCCCACAAGTGACACCATTTTGGAAAGTAGACCCCCTAAGGAACTTATATGGATGTGTGGTGAGCACTTTGACCCACCAAGGGCTTCACAGAAGTTTATAATGCAGAGCCATAAAAATAAAACAAAATTTTTTTCCCACAAAAATTATTTTTTAGCCCCCAGTTTTGTATTTTCCCTAGGGTAACAGGAGAAATTGGACCCCAAAAGTTGTTGTCCAATTTGTCCTGAGTACGCTGATACCCCATATGTGGGGGGGAACCACCGTTTGGGCGCATGGGAGGGTTCGGAAGGGAAGGAGCGCCATTTGGAATGCAGACTTAGATGGAATGGTCTGCAGGCGTCACATTGCGTTTGCAGAGCCCCTAATGTACCTAAACAGTAGAAACCCCCCACAAGTGACACCATTTTGGAAAGTAGACCCCCTAAGGAACTCATCTTGATGTGTTGTGAGAGCTTTGAACCCCCAAGTATTTCACTACAGTTTATAACGCAGAGCCATGCAAATAAAAAATATTTTTTTTCCACAAAAATTATATTTTAGCCCCCAGTTTTGTATTTTTCCAAGGTTAGCAGGAGAAATTGGACCCTAAATGTTGTTGTCCAATTTGTCCTGAGTACGCTGATACCCGATATGTGGGGGGGAACCACCGTTTGGGCGCATGGGAGGGCTCGGAAGGGAAGGAGCATCATTTGGAATGCAGACTTAGATGGATTGGTCTGCAGGCGTCACATTGCGTTTGCAGAGCCCCTAATGTACCTAAACAGTAGAAACCCCCCACAAGTGACACCATTTTGGAAAGTAGACCCCCTAAGGAACTCATCTTGATGTGTTGTGAGAGCTTTGAACCCCCAAGTATTTCACTACAGTTTATAACGCAGAGCCATGCAAATAAAAAATATTTTTTTTCCACAAAAATTATATTTTAGCCCCCAGTTTTGTATTTTTCCAAGGTTAGCAGGAGAAATTGGACCCTAAATGTTGTTGTCCAATTTGTCCTGAGTACGCTGATACCCGATATGTGGGGGGGAACCACCGTTTGGGCGCATGGGAGGGCTCGGAAGGGAAGGAGCATCATTTGGAATGCAGACTTAGATGGATTGGTCTGCAGGCGTCACATTGCGTTTGCAGAGCCCCTAATGTACCTAAACAGTAGAAACCCCCCACAAGTGACCCCATATTGGAAACTAGACCCCTCAATGAACTTATCTAGATGTGTTGTGAGAACTTTGAACCCCCAAGTGTTTCACTACAGTTTATAACGCAGAGCCGTGAAAATAAAAAATCTTTTTGTTTTCCCTCAAAAATTATTTTTTAGCCCCCAGTTTTGTATTTTCCCAAGGGTAACAGGAGAAATTGGTCCACAAAAGTTGTTGTCCAATTTGTCCTGAGTACGCTGATACCCCATATGTTGGGGTAAACCCCTGTTTGGGCACACAGGAGAGCTCGGAAGGGAAGGAGCACTGTTTTACTTTTTCAACGCAGAATTGGCTGGAATTGAGATCGGACGCCATGTCGTGTTTGGAGAGCCCCTGATGTGCCGAAACAGTGGAAACCCCCCAATTATAACTGAAACCCTAATCTAAACACACCCCTAACCCTAATTCCAACGGTAACCCTAACCACACCTCTAACCCTGACACACCCCTAACCCTAATCCCAACCCTATTCCCAACTGTAAATGTAATCTAAACCCTAACCCTAACTTTAGCCCCAACCCTAACTGTAGCCCCAACCCTAACCCTAACCCTAGCCCTAACCCTAGCCCTAACCCTAGCCCTAACCCTAACCCTAGCCCTAACCCTAGCCCTAACCCTAGCCCTAACCCTAGCCCTAACCCTAACTCTAACCCTAGCCCTAACCCTAGCCCTAACCCTAGCCCTAACCCTAACCCTAGCCCTAACCCTAGCCCTAACCCTAGCCCTAGCCCTAACCCTAGCCCTAACCCTAGCCCTAACCCTAGCCCTAGCCCTAACCCTAGCCCTAATGGGAAAATGGAAATAAATACATTTTTTTTTTATTTTTCCCTAACTAAGGGGGTGATGAAGGGGGGTTTGATTTACTTTTATAGCGAGTTTTTTAGCGGATTTTTATGATTGGCAGCCGTCACACACTGAAAGACCCTTTTTATTGCAAAAAATATTTTTTGCAATACCACATTTTGAGAGCTATAATTTTTCCATATTTTGGTCCACAGAGTCATGTGAGGTCTTGTTTTTTGCGGGACGAGTTGACGTTTTTATTGAAAACATTTTTGGGCACGTGACATTTTTTTATCGCTTTTTATTCCGATTTTTGTGAGGAAGAATGACCAAAAGCCAGCTATTCATGAATTTCTATTGGGGGAGGCGTTTATACCGTTCCGCGTTTGGTAAAATTGATAAATCAGTTTTATTCTTCGGGTCAGTACGATTACAGCGATACCTCATTTATATCATTTTTTTATGGTTTGGTGCTTTTATACGATAAAAACTATTTTACAGAAAAAATAATTATTTTTGCATCGCTTTATTCTCAGGACTATAACTTTTTTATTTTTTTGCTGATGATGCTGTATGGCGGCTCTTTTTTTGCGGGACAATATGACGCTTTCAGCGGTACCATGGTTATTTATATCTGTCCTTTTGATCGCGTGTTATTCCACTTTTTGTTCGGCGGTATGATAATAAAGCGTTGTTTTTTGCCTCGTTTTTTTTTTTTTTTCTTACGGTGTTTACTGAAGGGGTTAACTAGTGGGACAGTTTTATAGGTCGGGTCGTTACGGACGCGGTGATACTAAATATGTGTACTTTTATTGGTTTTTTTTTTTTATTTAGATGAAGAAATGTATTTATGGGAATAATATATTTTTTTTTTTTTCATTATTTTGGAATATTTTTTTTTATTTTTTTTACACATTTGGAAATTTTTTTTTTTACTTTGTCCCAGGGGGGGACATCACAGATCAGTGATCTGACAGTTTGCACAGCACTCTGTCAGATCACTGATCTGACATGCAGCGCTGCAGCCTTCACAGTGCCTGCTCTAAGCAGGCTCTGTGAAGCCACCTCCCTCCCTGCAGGACCCGGATCCGCGGCCATCTTGGATCCGGGGCTCGAGCAGGGAGGGAGGTGAGGAGACCCTCGCAGCAACGCGATCACATCGCGTTGCTGCGGGGGGCTCAGGGAAGCCCGCAGGGAGCCCCCTCCCTGCGCGGTGCTTCCCTGCACCGCCGGCACATCGCGATCATCTTTGATCGCGGTGTGCCAGGGGTTAATGTGCCGGGGGCGGTCCGTGACCGCTCCTGGCACATAGTGCCGGATGTCAGCTGCGATAAGCAGCTGACACCCGGCCGCGATCGGCCGCGCTCCCCCCGTGAGCGCGGCCGATCGGCTATGACGTACTATCCCGTCCAGGGTCAGATAAGCCCAGGGCACCTCAACGGGATAGTACGTCTAAGGTCACAGAGGGGTTAAGATCAGACACTGATTCATTTGTGGCTCAAGGAAGTTTTCAATTCGTAAAAGCCCTTTATCCCGAGACATTACTTATTCAAGAACAATAAATATTTTTCTTTTACAGCCCTTGTTTCGTCCTGCTGCATAACACCGCGCTCCATCTGTGTAGGCCATTTATAGTAGACGTATTAAGCTTTCACGATCGCCAAATCCAATGTTAGACCAAGTGGATGCCATGCAGTGAAGAACCGGTGCGGCTTCTCTTATACAGTAATGGTATGTTCACACAAGGTCGTTTTTGCAGGAAAAAAGTTGGCCTACGTTACTTATGTTTTTTTATGCTTTTTTGATATGTTGTTAGTTGCATTTTCGTTGCGTTTTGTGGTCGTGCTCTTTAGGCCTTCATTTGAATGGGTAAAAAACACTGCAAAAAAACGATGAAAGAAATGTCATGCTGCAGATTTGAAAAATGCATTAATGGTTAAAAAACTCACAAAAAAACACAGCACGTGGATGACATTTTGGGAATCATATTTTTGTATGCTGGGACTGTAAAACGCTGGTGAACAAACGACACGTGGAGAAAATGCTGCAAAAACACAGCATGTGAAAAAGCCCTAAGAGTTTCTCTCTTGATCATCGACCTACCTGTGAAAAATTGAAATACCAAATCGTAGTATACTTATGCTCCCTTTGTAAAGTATATATAGCATGAACACCGATTTTCTTTGGTTTTCACGGATAGCACTCATTCCTATGATAATCTATGGGGCTGTGCACGTGTCCAATTTTTTTCCTCTGATCTAGCGGTCCGCGAAAAAAATTGGAGACATGACCAATTTTGAGCCGAGTGTCAGAGCAAAATTAGTAATGCGAGTCTTTGGGGGAGTCCGTGAAAAAATATCTGACCGCACTCGTCTAAAATCTGACTGTGGACCAATTTTCACGGGCTGACAGCATGGAGCAGATGAAGTTTTTTTTTTTCTCTCCATGTCCGAGAAAAACTGGTGCCGCTCTAATCAAAGTCTGATCAGAATAAAAGCACTAGTTTTCTTGGATGTGGAAACATTGGTCATGTGAACTTATCATAAGAACAACTGCTCAAAAAATAAGTCTATGCATTGCCCTTGTTGGAGAAAAACAGCCAAATAATAATAATAATAATCTTTATTTTTATATAGCGCTAATATATTCTGCAGCGCTTTACAGTTTGAACACATTATCATCGCTGTCCCCAATGGGGTTCACAATCTAAATTCCCTATCAGTATGTCTTTGGAATGTGGGAGGAAACCGGAGAACCTGGAGGAAACCCACGCAAACACGGGGAGAACATACAAATTCCTTGCAGATGTTGTCCTTGGTCAAAGCAACTGATTTTGGGGAGATCGGTCATCAAATATCTAATCTGTATTTAGTTGTCCTAGATGATGTCAGAGGGAGAGGGGCCAATATCAGTTGAATTTCAATGCCCAATCCTTTTGTTTCCAGGGATGAAATATTACTAAAAGCAATTTTTGCCTTCTTTCCATTACTACAAAACCAACATATTCCATAACGATGTACAAAGAGTGGTAGGTCTCACTCGGCTGCTTAATGAAGTAGTCAAAGGAATGCTTCTCGTTTAAATTTTTAACTTTTTTATTAAAACAGGCTTCATAAACCAGTCCAAACACAAGAAATAGACATATTCAGTCTTCTTGACATAAACCAAACAGCACTCACTATAGTCCTTAAAACTGCGGAGTTTGACCACACAGGAAACAGGATTCATCCCTGTTTACCCAGCTCTCCTAAAGAGTACACAGAACAATCATTAAAGGTACCGTTACACTAAACGATTTACCAACGATCACGACCAGCGATACGACCTGCCCGTGATCGTTGGTAAGTCGTTGTGTGGTCGCTGGGGAGCTGTCACACAGACAGCTCTCTCCAGCGACCAACGATCAGGGGAACAACTTCGGCATCGTTGAAACTGTCTTCAACGATGCCGAAGTTCCCGGGTAACCAGGGTAAACATCGGGTTACTAAGTGCAGGGCTACGCTTAGTAACCCGATATTTAGCCTGGTTACCATTGTAAAAGTTTTTTTTTTACTTTTACAATGGTTACCAGGGTAAATATCGGGTTACTAAGTGCTGCCCTGCACTTAGTAACCCGATGTTTACCCTGGTTACAGGTGAACACATTGCTAGATCGGCGTCACACACGCCGATCCAGCGATGACAGCGGGTGATCAGCGACCAAAAAAAGGTCCTGATCATTCCCCAGTGACCAACAATCTCCCAGCAGGGGCCTGATTGTTGGTCGCTGTCACACATAAAGATATCGTTAGCGGGATCGTTGCTATGTCACAAAAAACGTGACGTTGCAACGATATCCTTAACGATATCGTTATGTGTGAAGGTACCTTAAGTCCAGAGACTTCACTTTTTGCCTCCTGGATCCCTCCCTAGGGGAGAGATATGGTGAACAGCTGTCCTGCCCACCTCTTCAGCTGTTCATAATAGACCTGGGCCTGTCATGGCCGATTAACCCCTCTCAGCCTATAACATGCTCGAGCAAAACTTCCAGATTTATATCACAGAAGCTAATAACCTCAGTGAAACATATCTCCCCTCCAGCACATTACCAGTGACCCTGTTACACCCAAATGGGGCTTACAATCTCTATTTTCGCTATATTAGACATACAAGCTAAGGGCAAATTGATAGAAAGCCAATTCGCCTCTTAGTATATTTTTGGAGGGGAACATACGAGCTGCACACAGATGTTTTACTTAGTCAGGCTTGAACCTCAGATTCCAGTCTTTTTATCTAAATGGGTGTGGTCCTCAAGAAGACACCCACAGAGAAGAGTTAAGGATCACGCCCACTTGACTAAAAAGGCTAAATTTACAGAAGGAGAACAAAGAGTCATATCTCAGGAACAGAGAGGCGCAGGAGCAAAAGAAAAGCAACGCCGGTGTCACGGGTTTACAGTAACAGAGAGGAGCCAGAAGACCGCAGTGTCTGATTTCTCCTATTCCTGCAATGATTAGAAGC
Source organism: Ranitomeya imitator (assembly GCF_032444005.1). NCBI lineage: Eukaryota > Metazoa > Chordata > Amphibia > Anura > Dendrobatidae > Ranitomeya > Ranitomeya imitator. The sequence goes on from NC_091285.1 coordinate 641,950,884, forward strand.
ACTTCACCTTCATATTAAATGGTGCAGGTTTCTTTAGCAGTGCAGGGATTAATCTGCTCAGTTGAGAGCTCCTGGAAGCTTTCCTGCATTAAGCCTCTCAACTGTTCACTGTTAGCCACTCCCATCTCATATAATCTGGGTCCTGGCTAGCACTCATTGTCAGAGTTAACTTTTGCTGCATGGCTGGAGGTTGTTGATGGTTGTTATTTGAGAAGGCGTTTGGTGAATTTATCTTTGACTGTTAGGTTTTGAGTGTGTGATAATTCCCATTCTTCTCCTACTTTGGTTTAACCCCATCCTCCACTCTGCAACAACAGTGTCCTGCAATGCTCAAATGCTAGTCCATATGGTGTCTAACTTTTACCATCATATAGATCCCAAATAATAGCTGAAAATAATGCTCCAGTAGAATGTGTATACCGCTATACAAATGTCATCCAGTGGAACACTGGAGGCATATGAAGAGACAGAAGAGGCCACATCCCGGGTGAAGGAAAGCATAGCTATGGCCAGGGTTCATAAAATAGTTGTTTCTCACTATAGAGAAGCATTGTGACATGTTTCACGGAGAAGAGAAGGACACATTTGGTGTCAAGTTTGTTGACCAAGTCTGGTGGGATTGTATATTAGGGGTCCCTAAATAGCTAAATGGCTCTGGTCAATTGCCTTTTATTCCTACCTATAATACAGCCTTGGCAGCTCTTGTACAGTGGGTTGTTTTTTCTTCTTCAAACATTTAAAAATGAGTCCTAGAAAGTATGAAGTCACTCAGTGAATACTGAAATGTGCATTTGAAGAGTCATTTAAGACAATTTGCCTAACAAATTGGAATTTTACATAACCCTCCGGTCATGTTCTCATCTACTGGTATTGAGAAAAGCAAGGAAATATCAATTCTGACAGTGACAGTAAAGAGCGAATCTCCTCTCTCATATCAGACTCTTGTTGTGGTGACAACATTTTGGTCTGGCAAAAATTAAGAGACCACTGCAAAATGTTCAATTTGTATGATTTTTCTCTTTATAGGTATATTTTTGAGTAAAATGTAAATTGTTCTTTTATTCTATAAACTACTGACAACATGTCTCCAAAGTTCCAAGCAATACATTTTGTATTTATTTTCTGAAAATGAGAAATGGTCAAAATAATAAAAAAATACATTGCTTGCAGACCTCAAATAATGCAAAAAAAAAAAAACAAGTTCATTTAGAAACAACAATACTAATGTTTTAACTCAGGAAGAGATCAGAAATCAATATTTAGTGGAATAACCATGATTTATAGGGCCCTCATTCCTCCTGGCATCTGTTTTGAACTGTATTTCTGTTATGCTGTAATGTCTATTGTCTGTACAAGTCCCCTCTATAATTTGTAAAGCGCTGCGGAATATGTTGGCGCTATATAAATACAAATTATTATTATTATTATTATTATTATTATATTTATAATCACAGCTTTCATGCGTCTTGGCATGCTTTCCATCAGTCTTTCACACTGATTTTGGGTGACCTTATGCCACTCCTGGTACAAAAATGTAAGCATTTCTTCTTTGGTTGATGGCTCGTGACTATCCATCTTTCTCTTGATTACATTTCAGAGGTTTTCAATGGGGTTCAGGTCTGTAGATTGGGCTGGCCATGACGCGTGGGGTACACTTGACTCACAAGCGCCTTTGATGACTATACACTTTCTCCAAAACCCTTTTATTTAAACAACCCCCCAACCTATGATAGAATTAGTTGTAACACCCAAAAATGACATTACACCAGATTTTGGATTAAATGGCCACAGCAGCCTTTTATTAACATACAATTACAAAAAATTGAACAACAACCCAAACTAGGAAGGGGTGGTCCTCAAAGCCACAAATTAAGCATTTCCAATGTTCCAATTTCTATTCCTTTTGGCCTCCAGGCTTAGTCTTAAGGTACCGTCACACTAAGCGACGCTGCAGGGCCGCGCTTAGTAACCCGATGTTTACCTTGGTTACCGTTGTAAATGTAAAAAAAAAACCACTACATACTTACATTCCCGGTGTCTGGTCAGGTACCTCGCCTTCAGCTTCCAGCACTGACTGAGCGCCGGCCGTAAAGTACAGCGGTGACGTCACCGCTGTGCTTTGCTTTACGGCTGGCCGGCTGTTGTGGATTCTGTTTTTGGGCTCCCTCTGGTGGTTACAGATGGTACTGGGTGACTTGTGTTTTCTGCGGTCTCTGGTGTCCACCTGTTCTATCAGGATATGGGAGTTTCCTATTTAACCTGGCTTTCTTGTCATTTCCTCGCCGGCTAACAATGTAATCAGTGTGTCTTGTTACCTCTGCTTCCCGCTTCTGTAATCTTCAGGACAAGCTAAGTTTTTGATTTTCCTGTTCCACGTTTTGCTTAATTTTTGTCTTAGTCCAGCTTGCAGATATGTGATTCCTTTTTGCTGGTTGCTCTAGTGGGCTGATATTACTCCTCATGTTCCATGAGTTGGCACATGAGTTCAAGTAATTTCAGGATGGTTTTTTGTAGGGTTTTTCGCTGACCGCGCAGTTCACTTTTGTATCCTCTGCTATCTAGCTTTAGCGGGCCTCATTTTGCTGAATCTGTTTTCATAACTACGTATGTGCTTTCCTCTCAATTCACCATCATTACATGTGGGGGGCTGCTATTTCTGTGGGGTGTTTCTCTGGAGGCAAGAGAGGTCTGTGTTTCTTCTAATAGGGGAAGTTAGTCCTTCGGCTGGCGCGAGACGTCTAGTAATCATCGTAGGCACGTTCCCCGGCTACAGCTAGTTGTGTGTTAGGTTCAGGATCACGGTCAGCTCAGTTTCCATCACCCTAGAGCTTGTTTTGTTTTTTGTGCTTGTCCTTTTGTGATCCCCTGCCATTGGGATCATGATAGTATAGCCGGCCAAAAAGTGGTAATCGTATTGGCTGAAGTAGGAGGAAAAGTAGTCTGAGGAATTTTTTTTTTTTTTTTCCCTCAGAGTTTGCTGCCTAGCCTTAATTGCAGCCTGGCTGCGTCTTACCTCCTCTTAATCCCTGAATGGCTCTGACCTCAGCTGTTTATCATGGACGTCCAGAGTTTGGCTTCCAGCCTGAATAATCTTGCTGCTAAGGTTCAAAATATACAAGATTTTGTTGTACATGCTCCTATGTCTGAACCTAGAATTCCTATCCCAGAGTTTTTTTCTGGAGATAGATCTAGTTTTCTGAATTTTAGGAACAATTGCAAGTTGTTTCTTTCTTTAAAATCTCGCTCCTCTGGAGACCCTGCTCAGCAAGTCAAAATTGTTATATCTTTCCTGCGGGGTGACCCTCAGAATTGGGCATTTGCATTGGCACCAGGGGATCCTGCGTTGCTTAATGTGGAGGCATTTTTTCTGGCATTGGGTTTGCTCTATGAGGAACCTAACCTAGAGATTCAGGCTGAAAAAGCTTTATTGGCTCTCTCTCAGGGGCAAGATGAAGCAGAAATATATTGTCAGAAATTTCGGAAATGGTCGGTGCTTACTCAGTGGAATGAGTGCGCCCTGGCTGCAAGATTCAGAGATGGCCTTTCTGAGGCCATTAAAGATGTTATGGTGGGGTTCCCTGCGCCTACAGGTCTGAATGAGTCTATCACTATGGCTATTCAGATTGATCGGCGTTTACGGGAGCGCAAACCTGTGCACCATTTGGCGGTGTCTTCTGAACAGGCACCTGAGACAATGCAATGTGATAGAATTCAGTCCAGAAGTGAACGGCAAAACTATAGGCGGAAAAATGGGTTGTGTTTTTATTGTGGTGATTCAGCTCATGTTATATCAGCATGCTCTAAACGCACAAAAAAGGTTGATAAGTCTGTTGCCATTAGTACTTTACAGTCTAAGTTCATTCTGTCTGTGACTCTGATTTGTTCATTATCAGCCATTTCCGTCGATGCCTATGTGGATTCAGGCGCTGCCCTGAGTCTTATGGATTGGTCATTTGCCAACCGCTGTGGGTTTAGTCTGGAGCCTCTGGAAGTCCCTATTCCTTTGAAAGGAATTGACTCTACACCTTTGGCTATGAACAAACCTCAGTACTGGACACAAGTGACCATGCGTATGACTCCCGTTCATCAGGAGGTGATTCGCTTCCTGGTACTGTATAATTTACATGATGTCTTAGTGCTTGGTCTGCCATGGTTACAAACTCATAACCCAGTCTTGGACTGGAAAACGATGTCTGTGTTAAGCTGGGCATGTCAGGGGGTTCATGATGATGCACCTCCGATTTCTATCGCTTCATCTACTCCTTCTGAGGTTCCTGTATTTTTGTCTGATTATCGGGATGTTTTTGAGGAGCCTAAGCTCAATTCGCTTCCTCCTCACAGGGATTGCGATTGTGCTATAGATTTGATTCCTGGCAGTAAATTTCCTAAAGGACGTTTGTTCAATCTGTCAGTGCCAGAGCATACTGCTATGCGGGATTATGTTAAGGAGTCCTTGGGAAAGGGACATATCCGTCCATCTTCGTCCCCTTTGGGAGCAGGTTTTTTTTTCGTGGCCAAAAAAGATGGTTCTTTGAGGCCTTGTATAGATTACCGTCTTTTGAATAAGGTTACAGTCAAATATCAGTATCCTTTGCCATTGTTGACTGATTTGTTCGCTCGCATTAAGGGGGCTAAATGGTTCACTAAGATTGATCTTCGGGGTGCGTATATTCTTGTGCGGATAAAGCAGGGTGATGAGTGGAAAACCGCATTTAATACGCCTGAGGGCCATTTTGAGTATTTGGTGATGCCTTTTGGACTTTCTAATGCTCCTTCTGTCTTCCAGTCCTTTATGCACGATATTTTCCGTGAATATCTGGATAAATTTATGATTGTGTATTTGGATGATATTTTGGTTTTTTCTGATGACTGGGAGTCCCATGTTCAGCAGGTCAGGAAGGTGTTTCAGGTCCTGCGGGCCAATTCTTTGTTTGTAAAAGGTTCAAAGTGTCTCTTTGGAGTCCAGAAGATTTCTTTTTTGGGGTATATTTTTTCCCCTTCTACTATTGAGATGGATCCCGTCAAGGTTCAGGCTATTAGTGACTGGACGCAGCCTACATCTCTTAAGAGTCTACAGAAGTTCTTGGGCTTTGCTAATTTTTATCGTCGTTTCATAACTAATTTTTCTAGTGTTGTTAAGCCTTTGACGGATTTGACTAAGAAGGGTGCTGATGTTGCTGATTGGTCTCCTGCGGCTGTGGAGGCCTTTCAGGAACTTAAGCGCCGGTTTTCTTCTGCTCCTGTGTTGCGTCAGCCAGATGTTTCGCTTCCTTTTCAGGTTGAGGTTGATGCTTCCGAGATTGGAGCGGGGGCTGTTTTGTCGCAGAGAAGCTCCGATTGCTCAGTGATGAAGCCATGTGCGTTCTTTTCTAGAAAGTTTTCGCCCACTGAGCGGAATTATGATGTTGGTAATCGGGAGCTTTTGGCCATGAAGTGGGCATTTGAGGAGTGGTGTCATTGGCTTGAGGGTGCTAGACATCGTGTGGTGGTCTTGACTGATCACAAAAATCTGATTTACCTTGAGTCTGCCAAGCGTCTGAATCCTAGACAGGCTCGTTGGTCACTGTTTTTCTCCCGTTTCGATTTTGTGGTTTCATACCTGCCAGGTTCAAAGAATGTGAAGGCGGATGCTCTTTCTAGGAGTTTTGTGCCTGACTCCCCTGGAAATTCTGAGCCCACTGGTATCCTTAGGGATGGGGTGATTTTGTCGGCTGTCTCCATAGACTTGCGACGTGCTTTGCAGGAGTTTCAGGCGGATAAACCTGATCGTTGTCCGCCTGAAAGACTGTTTGTTCCGGATAATTGGACCAGTAGAATCATCTCCGAGGTCCATTCTTCTGTGTTGGCAGGTCATCCTGGAATATTTGGTACTAGAGACTTGGTGGCCAGGTCTTTTTGGTGGCCTTCCTTGTCGAGGGATGTGCGTTCTTTTGTGCAGTCTTGTGAAGTTTGCGCTCGGGCTAAGCCTTGCTGTTCTCGGGCCAGTGGATTGTTGTCACCTTTGCCTATCCCGAAGAGGCCTTGGACGCACATTTCCATGGACTTTATTTCGGATCTCTCTGTCTCTCAAAAAATGTCCGTCATCTGGGTTGTGTGTGACCACTTTTCTAAGATGGTTCATCTGGTACCCTTGCCTAAGTTACCTTCCTCCTCTGAGTTGGTCCCTCTGTTTTTTCAGAACGTGGTTCGTTTGCATGGGATTCCGGAGAACATCGTTTCTGACAGGGGATCCCAGTTTGTGTCTAGATTTTGGCGGACGTTCTGTGCTAAGATGGGCATTGATTTGTCCTTTTCGTCTGCATTCCATCCTCAGACGAATGGCCAGACGGAACGAACTAATCAGACCTTGGAAACTTATTTAAGGTGTTTTGTTTCTGCTGATCAAGATGACTGGATTACCTTTTTGCCGCTTGCCAAATTTGCCCTTAATAATCGGGCTAGTTCTGCTACCTTGGTTTCTCCTTTCTTTTGTAATTCGGGGTTTCATCCTCGTTTTTCCTCTGGTCAGGTGGAGCCTTCTGATTGTCCTGGAGTGGACATGGTGGTGGATAGGTTGCATCAGATTTGGAGTCATGTGGTGGACAATTTGAAGTTGTCCCAGGAGAGGGCTCAGCAGTTTGCTAATCGCCGTCGCCGCGTGGGTCCTCGACTTCATGTTGGGGACTTGGTGTGGTTGTCTTCTCGTTTTGTTCCTATGAAGGTCTCTTCTCCTAAGTTCAAGCCTCGGTTCATCGGTCCCTATAGGATCTTGGAAATTCTTAACCCTGTGTCGTTTTGTTTGGATCTCCCGGCATCGTTTGCTATTCATAATGTGTTCCATCGGTCGTTGTTGCGGAGGTATGAGGTACCTGTTGTTCCTTCGCTTGGACCTCCTGCTCCGGTGCTGGTGGAGGGAGAATTGGAGTATGTTGTGGAGAAGATCTTGGATTCTCGTGTTTCCAGACGGAAACTCCAATATTTGGTCAAGTGGAAGGGTTATGGTCAGGAGGATAATTCTTGGGTGGTTGCCTCTGATGTTCATGCTGCTGATTTGGTCCGTGCATTTCATAGGGCTCATCCTGGTCGCCCTGGTGGTTCTCGTGAGGGTTCGGTGACCCCTCCTCAAGGGGGGGGTACTGTTGTGGATTCTGTTTTTGGGCTCCCTCTGGTGGTTACAGATGGTACTGGGTGACTTGTGTTTTCTGCGGTCTCTGGTGTCCACCTGTTCTATCAGGATATGGGAGTTTCCTATTTAACCTGGCTTTCTTGTCATTTCCTCGCCGGCTAACAATGTAATCAGTGTGTCTTGTTACCTCTGCTTCCCGCTTCTGTAATCTTCAGGACAAGCTAAGTTTTTGATTTTCCTGTTCCACGTTTTGCTTAATTTTTGTCTTAGTCCAGCTTGCAGATATGTGATTCCTTTTTGCTGGTTGCTCTAGTGGGCTGATATTACTCCTCATGTTCCATGAGTTGGCACATGAGTTCAAGTAATTTCAGGATGGTTTTTTGTAGGGTTTTTCGCTGACCGCGCAGTTCACTTTTGTATCCTCTGCTATGTAGCTTTAGCGGGCCTCATTTTGCTGAGTCTGTTTTCATAACTACGTATGTGCTTTCCTCTCAATTCACCGTCATTACATGTGGGGGGCTGCTATTTCTGTGGGGTGTTTCTCTGGAGGCAAGAGAGGTCTGTGTTTCTTCTAATAGGGGAAGTTAGTCCTTCGGCTGGCGCGAGACGTCTAGTAATCATCGTAGGCACGTTCCCCGGCTACAGCTAGTTGTGTGTTAGGTTCAGGATCGCGGTCAGCTCAGTTTCCATCACCCTAGAGCTTGTTTTGTTTTTTGTGCTTGTCCTTTTGTGATCCCCTGCCATTGGGATCATGACAGCCGGCGCTCACCAGTCAGTGCGGGAAGTTGAAGGCGAGGTACCTGACCAGACACTGGGAATGTAAGTATGTAGTGTTTGTTTTTTTACATTTACAACGGTAACCAGGGTAAACATCGGGTTACTAAGCGATTGGATGAGAAGTTGTCCAACACCTTGCTTCTTTAATGGACGACCTGCATCTAAGAAATCTCCAAAAAGGAAATGTCCAACCTTTTCTACTTAGCAATTAGGGGGTCTAGAGCTGGACTACCCCACAGATCCCATAGAATTGTGGTGGCCCTGCCTTCAAGATACATGGACACATTTTTCAATCCTAAAATTAGCTATTGGCAAAGGGTTGGGGCGGTAGCCATTTCCGTTGGACCCTTTTCTATGGGATCAATAACACGGGGCTGCCTTCTATGAACTATGTGATGCTTGATAGAAATCCCTCTATCCTCAAATTAGCAGACATGTCCTGGGAAGTACGCAGCTGCATAAGACAGGTCTTTGTGTGCAGGTCTCAACATCAAAAAATGTCCTTTACATGTTTATTCCCAGGTTACTTATTAAATGAAGTAATTACGAGACATGTTTTTTTAAAGTAAAGGAGAGTTCTTCCAGATACAAGGGAAATAATACACCATCTGAGATATTATTGTGCAATTTTGGGAAAGAAATACAGTTTCATACTGCATTGCCATATATATTTTTATGCATACACCTAATCTGTGTTTGGGGATCAGACATAACATTTCAGCTATTTATAAAAGGCCTATACCCATTAGATGACTTTTCTCACCTTTCTGTTCCTTTGTTTTTTCAATCACTGTTTATCGTTTATTTATTCTTATATGATGTTTAAATATATGTTCATACGATTAAATTAAAAAAATCTCACCTTAAAAGGGTAATTCCCAAAATAACAAGTTAGCCCCTATCTGAGTACAGCATCCGATTGTTTCCATCAGTCACACACAACAGGATGGAAATGGGGGAAGAAGGTCCTACCGATAGGGAATGATGGACGGAACTCTTAACGCGCAAAGCGGGTCCTTTCCCCCGCCGCCATCACAAACCTCGTCCCTCGCTGTCACCTCGCACTGCCCTGGATAGTGTACTTGCTGGCAAGGGCGCTAGCCTCACCACTGCAGATGGTACAACACAGGGGGTGGAGAAAAGCACGAGATAGACAAGGTAAAAACACCAAACTTAGCTTGCTCCCTACTGCAGAGGACACAGAAACAGGACTCCAAACTCCAGAAGCAGCTGACATCAGAGAGCTACAACAGCACGGCTGGTCTCTATAGAATAACTCTATCACCAACATATATGCATCAGGTGACTATTTAAAGGATGGTGGGAGTGGTCATCACCCACATCAGCTGACAAGCAACTCTACAGTTGCAGCAGGCTGCCAGCAGGCAGGCTACTAGCAGGGGAAACTGACATTAACCCCCGCTGGCCTAAAAGGAAAAAAAGCTACATTTAAAAACATAGTGGCACTAGAGCTGCTACGAATCCAAAAATGGATCATGATAGTGAGTTTGCTGGACAATCAAGCACAGTGATACTGCTGATTTTAAACCAGGTATTGGTCCTTTTGGCAGTGTGGACAGGTGCCAAGTCCTGCTGGAGAATGAAATTTCCATCTCCAAAAAGCAGAGATAAAGCATGAAGAGCTTTAAAATTTCCTGGTAGACGGCTGCGCTGACTTTGGTCTTGATAAAACACAGTGGACCTACACCAGCACTGGCTCCCTAAACCATCACTGATTGTGGAAACTTCACTGTAGACCTCCAGCAGCTTGGATTGTGGCCTCTCCACTCTTCATCCAGACTCTGGGAACTTGATTTCCAAATAAAATGCAACATTTACTTTAATCTGAAAACATCTTGGACCACTGAGCAACAGTCCAGTTCTTTTTCTCCTTGGCCCAGGTAAGACGCTTCTGGCGTTGTCTATTGGTCATGAGTGTCTTGAAACAAGGAATGTGACACTTGTAGCCCATGTCCTGGATACGTCCGTGTGTGGTGGGTGGCTCTTGAAGCAATGACTCCAGCAGCAGTTCACTCTTTGTCAATCTTCCCCAAATTTTTGAATGGCCTTTTCTTAACAATCCTTTCAAGGCGGCGGTTATCCCGGTTGCTTGTGCACCTTTTTCTACAACACTTTTTCCTTACACGCAACTTTCCATTAATATGCTTGGATACAGCACTCTGTGAACAACCGGCTTCTTTAGCAATCACCTTTTGTGATTTACCCATCTTGTGGAGTGTGTCAATAACGGCCTTCTGAACATCTGTCAAGTCAGCAGTCTTCCCCATGATTGTGGAGCCTACTGAAACAGACTAAGGGAACTTTTTAAACTCTTCGGAAGCCTTTGCAGATGTGTTTTGTTAATTATTAGTGATGAGCGAGTGTACTCGTTGTGTTATGATCTGGTGGCCTAGGAGCAGCATGAGACGTACTCTGGAGGAGGTGGTACCTGTACTGACCGCAAACCCTGAACTTAGCAGCGCAACTAGAAGTAGCCGTGGGGGGTACCTAACACTCCCTAGACCCCTCGACACAGCCTAAGAACTAACTTCCCCTAAAGACAGAAACGGGAAAACTATCTTGCCTCAGAGAAAATCCCCAAAGGATAGACAGCCCCCCACAAATATTGACTGTGAGAGGAGAGGGAAATAACATACGCAGACATGAAACCAGGATTTAGCATAGGAGGGCATACTAGCTAAAAAGAAAGAATAGGACAGAGTACTATGCGGTCAGTATTAAAACACTAGAAAATATCCACCACAGAAAATACAAATCACCACATATGACTAAAGACATGGAGGGTATATCTGCATCTCCAGAGACACAGCTTGGCTGCAAAAAATCCTTCACAGACAAAGCTGGACAAGACAAAACATGAAAATGCACTGAACTATAAGGCCCACAGCATGTGGACAGCAAAAACAAAGCCAGGACTTATCTTTGTTGAAAAGCACAGCAAACAGGAGAGACCAGAAAGGGATGTGAATCCTCCAAAAACAATGGACAACTGGCACTGACTAAAGGATCAAGCAGGACTAAATAGCTGAGTCCAAATTGCAAAAAGTGAACACACCTGATAAATGCTGCGATCCAAAGACAGCAGCACTACCACTCATAACCACCGGAGGGAGCCCAAGAGCAGAATTCACAACATCATTGCTCGGGTTTTCCCGAGCACCCTCTGGTGACCTCCGAGTATTTATGACTTCTTGGAGATTTAGTTTTCATCGCGGCAGCTGAATGATTTACAGCTACTAGCCAGGCTGGGTATATGTGGGGGTTGCTTGGTTGCTAGGGAATCCCCACATGTAATCAAGCAGGCTAATAGCTGTAAATCATACAGCTGCCTCAATGAAAACTAAATCTCCGAGCAGTCATAAATACTCGGAGGTCACCCAAGCATGCTCGGGAAAACCAAAGCAACAAATACACTCACTCATTAATTATTCTAATTTACTGAGATAATGACTTTTCGGTTTTCATTGGCTGTAAGCCACAATCATCAACATTAACAGAAATAAACACTTGAAATAGATCACTCTGTTTGCAATGACTCCATATAATATATGAGTTTCACTTTTTGTGTTCAAATGTGTGCAAAATGTAAAGCGCTGCGGAATATGTTAGCGCTATATAATAAAAAAAAAAAAAAGATTATTACTATATAAAAATAAAGATTATTGTGTTGAAGAACTGAAATAAATTACCATAACTTTTTGATGATATTCTAATCTTGTGATAAGCACCTGTATATTGTACGGATATCTTGGTATTTTTGGAATAACCCTTTAAATGAGCATTCTCAGATTGGTAAAAGGAGATGGAAACATGTGCACATAGCCTAATACTGTGTGGCGCGTGTAGGGAGCTACTTTTAGGCTTTGTTCACACGATGCGGATTTTGCCGCAGATCCGCAGCGGATTTGACCGCTGCGGATCCGCAGCAGTTTTCCATGCGGTGTACAGTACAATGTAACCCTATGGAAAACAAAATCCGCAGTGCACACGATGCAGAAAAATCCGCGCGGATTCTCTGAGGAATAGAAGAAGGAGCATGTCACTTCTTTCTGCGGATTCCGCAGCAAATTTCAACTTGCACCAATAGGAAAGTGCAGTTGAAAACCCGCAGAGGAATCCGCAGAAGAAACTGCACACAAATCCGCAGTGAAAACCGCAGCGGTTTTGCACTGCAAATTTTCCAAATCCGCGGCGGAAAAATCCGCAGCAAAATCCGCATCGTGTGCACATACCCTTAAAGTATTAGTATTAGGCCGGAGTCACACTACAGCGAGATACGGCCGAGTCTCGCAGGTTAAAACCAAGCTCTGGCACCGGCACTCCGGAGCGGAGCGTGCGGCTCCATGTATTGCTATGCGGCCGCACGCTCCGCTCTGGAGTGCCGATGCCAGAGCTTGTTTTTAACCAGCGAGACTCGGCCGTATCTCGCTGTGTGTGATCCCGGCCTTAGGCTATGTGCACACGTTCAGGATTTCTTGCAGAAATTTCCTGAGAAAAACCTGAAATTTTCTGCAAGAAATCTGCATGCCTTTTTTTGCGCATTTTTACCGCATTTTTTTTGCGGATTTTTCCAGACATTTCCCAACGCATTATATAGTGGGAAATCCGCAAAAAATCCGCAAAATTAATGAACATGCTGCATTTTTTTACCGCAATGCGTTTTTTTCGCGGAAAAAAACGCATCTTGTGCACAAAAATTGCGGAATTCATTCTAAATGATGGGATGCATAATATATGCTTTTTTTGCGGTTTTATAGCGAAAAAAAGCGAAAAATCAGCAACGTGTGCACACAGCCTTAGTTAGGCCGCATCAAATATTATTCCCAACATAATAATAGTGCTCCCCTTTAGGCCCCTCAGATTGTAATAGTGCCTCCTCTTAAGAGGGTCCTCTTTTATGCTCCATACAGCAATATTTTAGCTCTCTCCCCGCTCCAATCTGTCCTGAATGCTGCTGCCAGGATCATATTCCTCACCAACCGTTACACCGATGCCTCTACCTTGTGCCAGTCATTACACTGGCTACCCATCCACTCCAGAATCCAGTACAAAACTACTACCCTCATCCACAAAGCACTCCATGGCTCAGCACCACCCTACATCTCCTCTCTGGTCTCAGTCTACCACCCTACCCGTGCCCTCCGCTCCGCTGATGACCTCAGGTTAGCATCCTCAATAATCAGAACCTCCCACTCCCGTCTCCAAGACTTTACACGTGCTGCGCCGATTCTTTGGAATGCACTACCTAGGATAATACGATTAATCCCCAATCCCCACAGTTTTAAGCGTGCCCTAAAAACTCATTTGTTCAGACTGGCCTACCGCCTCAATGCATTAACCTAACGATCCCTGTGTGGCCTATATTAAAAAAAAAAAAAAAAAAAAAAAAAATTAATTAACTGGTTCATGCAGCTTTACATGAACACCCAAGCCTTACACTATGGCTGGTCCGAATAACTAAAGCAATTGTTACCATCCACCTCTCGTGTCTCCCCTTTTCCTCATAGTTTGTAAGCTTACGAGCAGGGCCCTCACTCCTCTTGGTATCTGTTTTGAACTGTATTTCTGTTATGCTGTAATGTCTATTGTATGTACAAGTCCCCTCTATAATTTGTAAAGCGCTGCGGAATATGTTGGCGCTATATAAATAAAAATTATTATTATTATATTATTAATATTTCACCCTTTCAGACTTGTATACTAATAGTGTTCCTATTTAGACCTTACACACGAAAAATGCCCCCATTCAATCCCATTGGTGTCAGTTTTGTGTCCCACATGGTAATAGTGTACCCATTAGCCCATACAATACTAGTGCCTCACTTTTAGGCCCCATACATTAATAGTTCCTCCTCTTAGGCCCCATACATTAATAATTTATTTCTTGGTCCTCACACTGTAATCTTGTCCTCTTTTAGGCTGCTTTCACACATCAATTTTTAGCCGTCAAGCTAAATCCGATGAATTGTGAAAAAAACGGATCCGTCGCAAATTGTGAAAAACTGATGCGACGGATCAGTTTTTTTGCCGGATCCAACTAATATCCGGGGACTAGCTGATCTGGGGAGGAGGAGAAGAGAGAGAGAGAAGCAAGCTGAACATGCTCAGTTTAAAAAAACAGAATCCGTTGCCGGATTCCGTCATTTTACGGATCCGTCACCATAGGCTTCCATTATAGCAAACGCCGGACACCGTTGGATCCGTCGCTGTCCGTTTTTTTACGGACATAAAAAACATTCCTATGTCCGTTTTCTGTGGCCGCCAGAAAACACATTTTAGATGGATCTAGCAAAAAACAGATGAAACGTGAGGCCATCCGTCACAATCCGTCGCTAATGTAAGTCTATGGGAAAAAAAACGGTTCCGGCGGTAACTTTTGCTGGATCCGTTTTTTTTTCAAAATTCGGCGCATTGTGACTGATGGCAAAAAACTGATGTGTGAAAGTAGCCTTACACAGTCTGGAGGTGTTTTGGATCATTATCATGTTGCAACACACAACGTGGTCCTACTAAGTGCAAACCAGATGAGAAGGCATGTACAGTGCCTTGCGAAAGTATTTGGCCCCCTGGAACTTTTCAACCTTTTCCCACATATCATGCTTAACCCCTTCCTGACCTTTGATGCCACGTAGGCGTCATGAAAGTCGGTGCCAATCCGACCTGTGACGCCTATGTGGCGTCATGGAAAGATCGCGTCCCTGCAGATCGGGTGAAAGGGTTAACTCCAATTTCACCCGATCTGCAGGGACAGGGGGAGTGCTACTTCAGCCCAGGGGCTTCACCTGCCCCCCCGTGGCTACGATCGCTCTGATTGGCTGTTGAAAGTGAAACTGCCAATCAGAGCGATTTGTAATATTTCACCTAAAAAAATGGTGAAATATTACAATCCAGCCATGGCCGATGCTGCAATATCATCAGCCATGGCTGGAAACACTGGTCTGCCCCCACCCCCACTGCCACCGATCTCCCCCCCCCCAGTCCTCAGTCCGGTACTCGGCTCCCCTCCGTCGCCCTGTCTGCTCCCCCGTCCTCCTGCCGCGCCCCCATGCTCCGATGCCCCCCCCCACGTCCTCCGATCCACCCCCCATGCTAAGATCCCCCCCTCATACTTACCGGGCCTCCTTGTGTCCGTCCGTCTTCTCCCTGGGCGCCGCCATCTTCCAAAATGGCGGGCGCATGCGTAGTGCGCCCGCCGAATCTGCCAGGTATATTTTGATCACTGTGATATAAACTATCACAGTGATCAAACTAAAAAAATAGTAAATGACCCCCCCCCTTTATCACCCCCATAGGTTGCCACAATAATAAAATAAAGAAAATATTTTTTTTTTCTTTTTCCACTAGGGTTAGGGTTAAGGCTAGGGTTATGGTTAGGGCTAGGGTTAGAGTTAGGGCTAGGGTTAGGGTTAGGGCTAGGGTTAGGTTCAGGGCTAGGGCTAGGGTATGTGCACACGGTGCGGATTTGGCTGCGGATCCGCAGCGGATTGGCAGCGGATCCGCAGCAGATTGGCCACGGATCCGCAGCGGATTGGCCACTGCGAATTCGTAGCAGTTTTCCATCAGGTTTACAGTACCATGTAAAACCAAATCCGCTGTGCCCATGGTGCGGAAAATACCGTGCGGAAACGCTGCGTTGTATTTTCCGCAGCATGTCAATTTTGTGCGGATTCCGCAGCGTTTTACACCTGTTCCTCAATAGGAATCTGCAGGTGAAATCCGCACAAAAAAACACTGTAAATCCACTGTAAATATGCAGGTAACACTCAGTGCCTTTTACCTGTGGATTTTTCAAAAATCGTGCGGAAAAATCTCACACGAATCCGCAACATGGGCACATAGCCTTAGGGTTAGGGTTGGAATTAGAGTTAGGGTTGGAATTAGGGCTAGGGTTGGAAATAGGGTTAAGATTAGGCTTGTGGTTAGGGTTATGGATAGGGTTAGGTGTGTGTTGGGGTTAAAGTTGTGGTTAGGGTTGGGATTAGGGTTAGGGTTGGGATTAGGGTTACAGGTGTGTTGGGGTTAGGGTAGTGATTAGGGGTGTGTTGGGGTTAGGGTTGGGATTAGGGTTATGGCTACAGTTGGGATAAGGGTTAGGGGTGTGCTGAGGTTAGTGTTGAAGTTAGAATTGAGGGGTTTCCACTGTTTAGGCACATCAGGGGTCTCCAAACGCAACATGGCGCCACCATTGATTCCAGCCAATCTTGCGTTCAAAAAGTCAAATGGTGCTCCCTCCCTTCCGAGCCCCGACGTGCACCCAAACAGTGGTTTACCCCCACATATGAGGTACTAGCGTACTCAGGACAAACTGGGCAACAACTATTGCGGTCCAATTCTCCTGTTACCCTTGCAAAAATAAAAAAGTGCTTGCTAAAACATAATTTTTGAGGAAATCTTTTTTTTTTTTTTCACGGCTCTGCGTTATAATCTTCTGTGAAGCACTTGGGGGTTCAAAGTGCTCACCACACATCTAGATAAGTTCCTTGGGGGGGTCTAGTTTCCAAAATGGGGTTACTTGTGGGGGGTTTCTACTGTTTAGGCACATCAGGGGCTCTGCAAATGCAACGTGACGCCTATAAACCATTCCATCAAAGTCTGCATTTCAAAACGTCACTACTTCCCTTCCGAGCCCTGACGTGCGCCCAAACAGTGGTTTACCCCCACATATGGGGTATCGGCGTACTCACGACAAACTGGGCAACAAATATTGGGGTCCAATTTCTCCTGTTACTCTTGTGAAAATAAAAAATTGCAGGCTAAAAAATAATTTTTGAGGAAAGAAAAATGATTTTTTATTTTCACGGCTCTGCGTTATAAACTTCTATGAAGCACTTGGGGGTTTAGAGTGGTCAGCGCACATCTAGATTAGTTCCATGGGAGGCCTAGTTTCCAAAATGGGGTCACATGTGGGAGAGCTCCAATGTTTAGGCACACAGGGGCTCTCCAAACGCGACATGGTGTCCGCTAACGATTGGAGCTAATTTTTCATTCAAAAAGTCAAATGGCACTCCTTCCCTTCCGAGCCCTGCCGCGTGCCCAAACAGTGGTTTACCCCCACATGTGAGGTATCAGTGTACTCAGGAGAAATTGCCCAATAAATTTTAGGATCCATTTTATCCTGTTGCCCATGTGGAAATGAACAAATTGAGGCTAAATGAAATTTTTTGTGAAAAAAAAAGTACTTTTTCATTTTTTCGGATCAATTTGTGAAGCACCTGGGGGTTCAAAGTGTTCACTATGCATCTAGATAAAATTCCTTGGGGGTCTAGTTTCGAAAATGGGGTCACATGTAAGGGAGCTCCAATGTTTAGGCACACAGGGGATCTCCAAACGCGACATGGTGTCCACTAACGATTGGAGCTAATTTTTCATTCAAAAGTCAAATGGCGCTCCTTCCCTTCCAAGCCTTGCCGTGTGCACAAACAGTGGTTTGTGACCACATATGAGGAATCAGTGTACTCAGGAGAAATTGTCCAACACATTTTAGGATCCATTGTATCCTGTTACCCATGTGAAAATGAAAAAATTGAGGCTAAAATAAATTTTTTGTGAAAAAAAAGTACTTTTTCATTTTTACGGATCAAATTGTGAAGCACCTGGGGTTTCAAAGTGCTCACTATGCATCTAGATAAGCTCCTTGGGGGGTCTAGTTTCC
This sequence comes from Ranitomeya imitator, assembly GCF_032444005.1. Taxonomy (NCBI): domain Eukaryota; kingdom Metazoa; phylum Chordata; class Amphibia; order Anura; family Dendrobatidae; genus Ranitomeya; species Ranitomeya imitator. Next base: position 641,968,439 of record NC_091285.1, read on the forward strand.
AAAATGGGGTCACTTGTGGGGAAGCTCCAAACAGGGGCTCTCCAAATGGGGCATGGTGTCCGCTAAAGATTGGAGCCAATTTTTCATTGAAAAAGTCAAATGGCGCTCCTTCCCTTCAGAGCCCTGTCGTGCGCCCAGACAGTAGTTCCCCCCCCCCACATATGAGGCATCGGCGTACTCAGGACAAATTGTACAATAAGGTTTGGGGTCCAGTTTCTATTTTTACCCGTGGGAAAATAAAAAAATTGTTGCTAAAACATCATTTTTGTGACTAAAAAGTAAAATGTTCATTTTTTCCTTCCTTGTTGCTTCTGCTGCTGTGAAGTACCTGAAGGGTTAATAAACTTCTTGAATGTGGTTTTGAGTACCTTGAAGGGTGCAGTTTTTAGAATGGTGTCACTTTTGGGTATTTTCAGCCATACAGACCCCTCAAACTGACTTCAAATGTGAGGTGGTCCCTAAAAAAAATGGTTTTGTAAATTTCGTTGTAAAAATGAGAAATCGCTGGTCAAATTTTAACCCTTATAACTTCCTAGCAAAAAAAAAATGTTGTTTCCAAAATTGTGCTGATGTAAAGTAGACATGTGGGAAATGTTATTTATTAACTATTTTGTGTCACATAACTCTCTGGTTTAACAGAATAAAAATTCAAAATTTGAAAATTGCGAAATTTTCAAAATTGTAGCCAAATTTCCATTTTTTTTCACAAATAAATGCAAAAATTATTGACCTAAATTTACCACTAACATGAAGCCCAATATGTCACGAAAAAACAATCTCAGAACAGTTACGAGCCGTTAAAGCGTTCCCAATTTATTACCTCATAAAGGGACACTGGTCAGAATTGCAAAAAATGGCCAGGTCATTAAGGTCAAAATAGGCTGGGTCATGAAGGGGTTAAAGCATAAAGATACCAAATGTAAATTTTTGGTGAAGAATCAGCAACAAGTGGAACACAATTGTGAAGTTGAACTAAATTTATTGGTTATTTTAAATTTTTGTGGAAATTCAAAAACTAAAAAGTGGGGCGTGCAATATTATTCGGCCCCTTTACTGTCAGTGCAGCAAACTCACTCCAGAAGATCATTGTGGATCTCTGAATGATCCAATGTTGTCCTAAATGCCTAATGATGATAAATATAATCCACCTGTGTGTAATCAAGTCTCCGTATAAATGCACCTGCTCTGTGATAGTCTCAGGGTTCTATTTAAAGCACAGAGAGCATCATGAAGACCAAGGAACACAACAGGCAGGTCCGTGATACTGTTGTGGAGAAGTTTAAAGCCAGATTTGGATACAAAATGATTTCCAAAACTTTAAACATCCCAAGGAGCACTGTGCAAACAATCATATTGAAATGGAAGGAGTATCATGCCACTGCAAATCTACCAAGACCCGGCCGTCTCTCTAAATTTTCATTTCAAACAAGGAAGACTGATCAGAGATGCAGCCAAGAGGCCCATGATCACTCTGGATGAACTGCAGAGATCTACAGCTGAGGTGGGACAGTCTGTCCATAGGACAACAATCAGTCGTACACTGCACAAATCTGGCCTTTATGGAAGAGTGGCAAGAAGAAAGCCATTTCTCAAAGATATCCATAAAAAGTGTCGTTAAAGTTTGCAACAAGCCACCTGGGAGACACACCAAACATGTGGAAGAAGGTGCTCTGGTCAGATGAAACCAAAATCGAACTTTTTGGCAACAATGCCAAACGATATGTTTGGTGTAAAGGCAACACAGCTCATCACCCTGAACACACTATCCCCACTGTCAAACATGGTGGTGGCAGCATCATGGTTTGAGCCTGCTTTTCTTCAGCAGGGACAGGGAAGATGGTTAAAATTGATGGGAAGATGGATGGAGCCAAATACAGGACCATTCTTGAAGAAAACCTGTTGGAGTCTGCAAAAGACCTGAGACTGGGACGGAGATTTGTCTTCCAACAAGACAATGATCCCAAACATAAAGCAAAATCTACAATGGAATGGTTCACAAATAAACGTATCCAGGTGTTAGAATGGCCAAGTCAAAGTCCAGACCTCAATCCAATCGAGAATCTGTGGAAAGAGCTGAAAACTGCTGTTCACAAACGTTCTCCATCAAACCTCACTGAGCTCGAGCTGTTTGCCAAGGAAGAATGGGCAAGAATTTCAGTCTCTTGATGTACAAAACTGATTGCGACATACCTCAAGCGACTTGCAGCTATAATCGCAGCAAAAGGTGGCGCAACAAAGTATTACGTTATGGGGCCAAAAAATATTGCACGCCCCACTTTTTCGTTTTTGAATTTCCACAAAAATTTCATTCAACTTTTCAATTGTGTTCCACTTGTTGTTGATTCTTCACCAAAAATTTACATTTGGTATCTTTATGTTAGAAGCATGATATGTGGGAGAAGGTTGAAAAATTCTAGGGAGCCGAATACTTTCGCAAGGCACTGTAAGTGTATAACAGTGTGGTAGCCAGGCTGGGCAATGTGCCTTTAGTTTGGAATGAATCACCAAAAGAACTACCAGCAAAGCATCCCCACATCTCCCCCTCCATGCTTCACCGTGGGCACCACACATGTGGAAACCCTCCACTCACATTTTCTTCATCTAACAAATAAATGGCCTTTGGCAGCAAAAATCTCAAATTTTAACTTATCAGACCACAGTGCAGATTCCCACTGACCTAAAGTCCATTCCTTGTGTTGTATTGTGCAAATTAGTATCTTCTTGTTTTTGGTCCTGGGTAGTAGCTTCTTTGCAGCAATTTGACCATAAATGCCTGCTTCTCGCAGTCTCCTCTGGACAGTTGATGTTGAGAAGTGTACCCTACTTCATATCTGTGCATAATTTATGAGCGCTGTTGTCTGAGGAGCTGTCAATTTACAGTTTCTGAGGTTGGTAACTCTGACAGAGAGACCAGAATGGGAAACGTTTAAAACATGCTCAGTTTAAAAAATTGGAATCCGTTGCCGGATTCAATCATTTTACAGATACGGCGCCATAGGCTTCCATTGAAGCAAACGCCGGACGCCGCTTGATCCGTTGTTGTACATTTTTTCGCCGGACACAAAAAACTTTACTATGTCCGTTTTCTCTGACCGCCGGAAAACAAATTTTCAACAGATCCAGCAAAAAACAGATGAAATGTGAGGCAACCCGTCACTAATACAAATCTATGAGAAAAAACTGATCCGTCAGCAACTTTTGCTGAATTCGTTTTTTTCAAAATTTGCTGCATTTAGCCTGGCGGCAAAAACCTGATGTGTGAAAGTAGCCTTGGGCCCCACACAGTAATAATGTCCTTTTTTCAGCCCCACACAGTAATAGTGTCCTCTTTTAGATCTTACACTGTAATAATGTCCTCTTTTGGGCCCCACACAGTAATAGTGTCTTCTCTTAGGATACATGATAAGTCGAGTGGCTGGGGCCTCTTCTGGCCTCTACTGTTAGCTGCTTGTCAAGCTGCCTCCTCCACATTGTTGAGAGCAAAGGAAGTAACGGTCCTCCTATAGAGTTATTACAATTCAAAATCCATAGAAAGAAGCCCAGCTCTGCTACATCTGTGGTTACGCAGTCCGGTATACAAAGCTTGATTCTGGCAAAACTTGAAGTCAAAACTATTTCCCTGAGGATTATATTGGGGCACCAAACACAATCATTTTCTTCACAATTACATTGCTTTGTTGAATTGCGATTGACTAGGGGGTGTAGCCCACAGACTCTGGGGGCATGTCTTGAGGGTGCTCTGGATTACCAGCTTGTAAAGACCACGCAAAATTAGCATAAAATAAAAAGGCCCATAGCTCTGGACCCATATGGTGTATTTGTAAAAAAGAAAGGGAAAAAAATACTTAGGGGAAGGGAGCAGTGGGAATAAAGTAAGAGCAAAAATTGGTCACTTTTGATCTGGTAACAAGACCTCTTTAAAGCTTCTATAACCAAAAGGTTGATACATAAAATGAGAATAATGGGGATAGGGGAAAATATGAGTAAGTGGGTTAAGAGCTGGCTCAGGGATAGGAAACAAAGGGTGGTTATTAATGGATTACACTTGGACTGGGTCGCAGTTAGCAGTGGAGTACCACAGGCAGGGCCGGACTGGCCATCTGGCAATTCTGGCAAATGTCAGAAGGGCCTGTCTGGTCATGGGCTGCCTTGTGTGCTATGTTGTTAGTAGAATCGGCGTTCTCAAGACATCCATATTGTTATGGAGCACAAAGTTGCTGACTCCATCCCTTACCCCAGCAGGCCACGGGTATCATTAGAAATATTGGTCTTGTAGAATATCTTCCTTTCCTCCATCCAGGGTAATATTAGTGATATATCCCATCTGGTTCATCGGGACGGGGACAACATGGGCCTCTGTGATTTCAAATGCCAGGACTGAATTTCAGCCCCAGTCCGTACCTGACCACAGGGGTCAGTATTGGGCCCTCTTCTTTTTAACATATTTATTAATGATCTTGTAGGGGGCATTCAGAGCAGAATTTCAATATTTGCAGATGACACTAAACTCTGCAGGGTAATCAATACAGAGGAGGACAATTTTATATTACAGGATGATTTATGTAAACTAGAAGCTTGGGCTGATAAATGGCAAATGAGCTTTAATGGGGATAAATGTAAGGTCATGCACTTGGGTAGAAGTAATAAGATGTATAACTATGTGCTTAATTCTAAAACTCTGGGCAAAACCGTTAATGAAAAAGACCTGGGAGTATGGGTGGATAACAAACTCATGTTCAGTGGCCAGTGTCAGGCAGCTGCTACAAAGGCAAATAAAATAATGGGATACATTAAAAGAGGCACAGATGCTCATGAGGAGAACATAATTTTACCTCTATAAAAGTCACTAGTTCAACCACACTTGGAATACTGTGCACAGTTCTGGTCTCCGGTGTATAAGAAAGACATAGCTGAACTAGAGCGGGTGCAGAGAAGAGCGACCAAGGTTATTAGAGGACTGGGGGGTCTGCAATACCAAGATAGGTTATTACACTTGGAGCTATTTAGTTTAAAAAAGCGAAGGCTAAGGGGTGATCTTATGTTAATGTATAAATATATGAGGGGACAGTACAAAGACCTTTCTGATGATCTTTTTAATCATAGACCTGAGACAGGGATAAGGGGGCATCCTCTATGTCTGGAGGAAAGAAGGTTTAAACATAATACCAGGTGTGATTCTTTACTGTAAGAGCAGTGAGACTATGGAACTCTCTGCCGTATGATGTTGTAATGAGTGATTCCCTAATAAAATTTAAGAGGGGACTGGATACCTTTCTTGAAAAATATAATGTTACAGGTTATATATACTAAATTCCTTGATAGGGCGTTGATCCAGGGAACTAGTCTGATTGCCGTATGTGGAGTTGGGAAGGAATTTTTTTCCCCAATGTGAAGCTTACTCTTTGCCACATGGTTTTTTTTTGCCTTCCTCTGGATCAACATGTTAGGGCATGTTAGGTTAGGCTATGGATTTAACTAGATGGTCTTAAAGTCTTCCTTCAACTTCAAAGTCTTCCTAATAACTATAAGTCTTATTGCCAAAATTCCCTTTTTTTCTCAGGGGAGAGAAGATGCCACCAAGGAAGTCTATCAATGGCTTCAAGGCTGAAGGTGGACATAAGTCCATCAAGTTCAACCTATAAATTAACATGTTATTTCACCTCATGAGGCAGACACTACTTGCCACTAATGCCCTTGATAAACGTCCCATCACAGAAGCTAGTACCTACAACTTGCAGAAACAAGAGGAAATTCTTCTAAGTTGTGTCCATCTATGACCCCATGCGGTTGTATAGGTGGTCAATAAAAATAAGGGAATTTCATTTTTGCGAAATATTGATTAGATAATGGGGTCGTTTACACAATGCAGTAGGAGCATATGGGCCAAACCTCATAAGGAAAACATTTTCCACTAAAGGGTTTTTCTTGTCTCGTGAAAACAACCCTGATTAGGACATACAGACATAGATCCAGATCGAGCCTGTGCTCCCTTGTATTGGCATTGAGCGTCCATTCCTATCATGGGCTGCAGCTTTCCCAACAGAATCAGTCATCAATGGTGCTGTTGGGAATTGAAACCGGTGTGATCATCCGATTGCGCCAGTGGCTGAAATTTTAAATGGGTTCTTGTTGAGGAGACCATCTTTAGGAACAATTTTATTTCATTTTTTTACTTAAATGCATGTAAATGAGGCAAAAAAAAAACATTTTGGCAAATTTGTAAATTTTGCACCTTTTGCTTCCTATAGCCACTCTATTGCTGGCTGCAGAATGAACTGAGAATTCAACAATAAGCTTGCCACAACGGTCTGGTAGGGAGTTTGTAAGTCTTTTATCTTTAATCTTTTATTTTTATCAAAGTTGAATATGAAGGGAAACCAAGAGCCTATAAAAACAAAACGGTGCAGAATTTGTAATGAAACCCACTAGCAAAAAGGATTTTTTTTTGTCCAAAATGCATGCATTTAAGTACAAAAAAAGTAACTTTAGTAATATGTTGGGATTGCACCATTTTCTTGTAACATTTCCATTTTTCACACCCATGCACAGGACATATGATTAAAAATTATCCCATGAGAAGTAGATCCTAATTGACTGGTTCCAAAGTCAACTCCAAATGGGGCCAATTTCTCCTGGACCTATCGGCTCATTAATTTATCATGTTCCAATTTTGGTCTACAGGAGAATTTCTGCTACTTCGGTGGGTTATAACCGACCCTAATTATCGATAGTTGTTGCATCCGTAGCCAATCTGAGACATATGATACATGCACTTGTGTCTATAAACATTTCAACTTTAATGCAGGGCTTAAACGTTTACGGCTTCCAGTGTCTTCCATGTTTCTACATGGACATCATCCTCCGTGAAGCCAGGTTGTGAAGGCACCTGTCCCCGTTTTTGACGTCCTAATTGATGTTAATTGTGTTATGCTGATCGCTCTTACTGGATGCTTGCCAAGGAGCACGTATTAATAACATTAACGAAATCACAGCCCTCTGAATTTAATTTGCTACCAAAGCAGCACGTACCTTTAACCATTTCACTGCTGATGGCTAGTGGACGTAAACCGAGTGACCTTCACCGTCTTACTGCACCAATTATTTTATCATGGTCTTGTTCAGCTTGTTTCAGACAGAAGTCCCCAAAGCGTACCTTTTATGGAGCACCATAATGGATTGCCGGATACGTGGTGGTCATGGGACAAAGTAGGAACCTGAGAGTGACCTTCACCTTCTTACTGCATTATTAATTATTTTATAATGGTCTTGTCCAACTTATTTCTGATAGCGTCCTCCAAAGCATCCCTTTTCTTCAGCACCATAGAAGATCTCCGGATACATGGTGGTCATAGGAAATAGGGACCTGATATAAAATATAAAATGCAATAAGCAGACAAGAGTGTGAACAATGCATGTGGAAATGAAAGGTTTTGTCTTGGATTTTTACTTGATGACCTATCCTTAGGGTTTATTGACACACTCAAGTCATTACGGCGCTGGGCAATGAAATTTTTTATGTAAGATCGGTGGGGATCCTTGAGGTCAGCACATCCTAACAATATTTTTTGCAGAATTAACTGATTTTGGTTGGCATGGACAATCAGTTAATATCTATTGGGAACTCTAGAATCAAATGATCGGAGAAGCGAAGGATTGGGCATGATGAACTATCCTTAGGTTCTCAGAGAACATTAGCCACGACTTGAGGAGTCTGTAGTCACTTACCTTCCTTTCCCTATTTAGAACATATGCATGCTTGGCTGAACTGTACGTGTATGTGGATGATGAGGATGGGGATGGATGGCTATTTCCTGAATGAGCATTTGCCCACTAACAATCCGAAGAGTATGGCTTGAGTTCAGCAAAAAGAAATGAGGAACCCTGGTTCAACGGTCATGTCAGTAGTCCATGACTGCTGGACTAAAGCCCTGCCTACCTCCTCCTTCTTGCCAGTATCCCTGGCACTTCTATTGCTTCGTATTTCTGATGAAACGTCACGAAAGTTTCAACCACTATGATGATGTCTACGAATCAGCAGAGACCCCAAAAATGCTGGCAACAGCAAGTTTTCAAGGATCTAGTCAGGAGGCTAAAGACTACTAATGTGCCCACTGAAAAAGGGTTCTGCAAAATGTTTTGCTCGGTTCTATGTATGGTCAATGTTCAGCTCAAACAGAAAGTTGCATGGTAGGTTTGCAACAGCTGGAGACCACTGGTTAAGACCGAATAGCATCATATTGCAAGGTCCAAACATTTTGTAAGACATTGTCCTAGGCACCTGAGTAAATATACTTTCATTAAAATGCTATGATTACTTAACAATCAATATCTCAATAAGTGTGCTTATCTCTATCACTTATTGCATGCAACCAGTAGTAACGTTTTACTTACTTTTGCTGTTTGGTCTTGGGACCAAGTGCAGTGCCAGGCACTGCCATGTGTGGGGATGAGCCTCTGTTTGGGGATACACAAACTCTAGACAGTGTGACGCCTCTTTACTTCCGTAGGACACGCATCACTGACCACACATTGATCACCTCATTACATGCAAAGCACATTTTGGCTTCTGAGGGTGCTGATCATCTCAGTCATGGGAGGTGTTTTCGTGATAATAGAAACCACTTAAAATCTAACTTGGTTTTACTTAAAAGGAATCTGTCACCCCCCGGGATGTACATAGCCAATTAATATGGACATACAGGTAATAGAAATGTTACACTAGTCCTACCTGTCTGCCTCATATTAATGGTCTTGTTGCTGAGAAATGTTATATTCTTTCTTTATGCTAATGATTTCTTGCAGGCTTCGGGGTGTCCGGTACATGGAAGAAATCCCTGCCTTTTGTCATCATTGTAATACTACCTGTCACGGATCCCTTACTCCATGGTGTAACTAATTCGTCACATGACATGGGGTTGCACCTGCAAGGGTTAGTCTATGTCCCCACTCTCAATCCAGCATTCAACCTTTGTCCTATGCTGTAATGTGAGCAAAAATCACACACTGACCCAGGCCACACACCCACTCATACACACTGCCACCACTCACCGAATACACGGGCGATGAGTCCCGGAAATATTAATACTAATAATGTCTACCACTCATAAGGCTCACACACCTTAGGCTATGGATTCTTTTAGAACATTCAAGGTTCAACTTGTTAAAGTTTTATACTTTAATACAAAAACGGTTCAGTGCTTACAGTAGGAAAAAGGTATAAAAATATGATAACAAAAAGACATACAACTTATGCAAAACAGTATGAAATAAACAGGAGAAAACTTACAGAAATCATCTAACTGGTAGTTTGCTTTCTGCTCCCTGAGGGGGGGTGAATGGAGTTGGTGGAACATATCAGCGTCTCAGGCTGCCCTCACATGTGAACACCATTCTCTGTATACAGCCCTAATTTATAGCTGGTCTGGAGGTCAGGTTTCTAGACCAGCCCCTCAGGTTAATATCATAATTGCCCGTTTTTTGATTGGACCACGGCCGCACCCCCTATGAATATATTATTTTCTCTTGAGATCCTTTGGGTAAGAGTTCTCACAGAGATACTATCAGGCTGTAATTGACATCTCTCTTCCAAGAGCTAGGAGGTGTCAAATGTTACCTTTCTTCTTGGCTTCTAGCAGGACCCCCTGGTGAGGTTGGAGACAGAAGTCTACTTGTCTCAGGAAAATACATATTACCACCTGGGTGAGAACTTGCAGCTTTCAAGACAGATGTTACATTATTGCCAGTGACACAATAAATCTAGTAAGTAATGGTAAACTGACTGAACAGCGAACTAGTCTGAACTGGTGCTTAACCAAAAAAACAACTTACATAGCAAATAGATGAATGGCTGCACTCAATTGTACTAAAGCAAGGGAATGTGTGATACATGAAATGTGAATAGCATAATGGCTCGTGAAATCTTTTAAAAAACACATGAGATGTTTAGCACAAAATTTGGCCAAAAAATGTGAGCCCATCCACCAAACGTCAAGGTAATCTCATGGATCAGATGGGTCCCTGACCTGACTGCCTAGTGTGAACACTTACCTCTGGCTAATATCATGGTAAAGCCTGCATTTATAGAAGGTTGAAACAACTGTGTTTGGATGTAATTAAAATCACAGCATGGTGAAGGGCGGGGCGTTGAAGTCAGAAAAAAATAGTACATAGCAAGTAATGGTAAACTGACTGAACAGCGATCTAGTCTGAACTGGTGCATAACCAAAAAACAACTTACATAGCAAATAGATTAATGGCTGCACTTAATTGTACTAAAGCAAGGAAATGTGTGATACATGAAATGTGAATAGCATAATGGCTCGTGAAATCTATGAAAAAACACATGAGATGCTTGGGAGAGCATATTATCGGCGCACACCAGAGGTCACAGTGACTCGCCAGCACCTGCACAGAAAATCTCTGAATGCAGCACCCACAGAAGGGAGGAAGAGTTATATATTTCTGAGGGAGTGCAGGGTCCAGGCGCGGTATTCCTGCGCCACAACTTACGTGCATGGGAGGGGTGTATTATTGTAATGAGGAGGGGACAGGGATTTCTTCCAGGCACCACATGTGCCAGACCCTGGAAGAAATAATTGACATAAAGACAGAATATAACATTTCTCCACAACAAGACCATTAATATGAAGCATACAGGTAGGACCAGTGTAACATTTCTACTCCCTGTATGCCCATATAAATACGTCGTATACATCCCAGGGGGGACAGATTCCCTTGAAGAGAAAATCTAGAAAACCACAGAGAAATCCACTACTCTCTTGGCTGCCATCCTCTCCCTGGTAGTGGGACTGGAAATGCTGGTGGCATGTGCCACCATTCACTGTTGTTCAACTGTATGGTGAAGAACAACACTGGAAAACAGCATGGATGTCCAATGGTGGTATCTTGCCAGGTCCATCGCTTACAAAAACCTATGTAAGCAGGTGCGACATAAGAGTCAAGAATCCCCAGTGCTGTGCTACATTTGTGCAAGAAGACTGCCATCTATTGTCCAAACGAGACCTTGTGAATCTAACCAGAACAGGAAGAGTCTGAATGGAGCACCAAGTCAGGTGACCTTAATGATGCAGTTCCTCGATATAAAAGGCCAGATGAGAGAAGTTTTGACGCCAAGTGAAGGGACGGGCAGGACATGCATGAAGGAAGATGCTGAGGCAGAGTTGACAAGTTGCAGAAGAAGGCCCTAGACAGCAGGTCATGGCGCGCCTGGAAGCAGAACCTGGGTGGCATCCAGAGGACGCCGGTCAAGACTCGAAGATCCATTCCACGTTAGGCAACTTACAGAATCCAGATGCTAACCGGTCAAAGCCCAAAAACTCAGCCTGCACTGTCAAAATTTGGAGTCCAGACTATGCCAGTTAAGAGCCAAGGCTCAGCCCTAATCCCACTGGGTACCAGAGACATCCGCCATTGCTCAAGCGCGAAGAGCAGGGCCTTATTTGCCACTAGGCACTTGAGGGCACGTGCCTAGGGTGGGGACGATGTGGGGGGTCGGCACCTGAGCAAGGTTTGTTTTTTTTTGTGTTTTTTTTAAAGTCCTGGGTCACCTCTCGACCAGGAGGGGGGGAATTATGAGCCATGCATACAGGGGGGGATTATGAGCCATGCACACAGGAGGGGGGGATATGAGCCATGAATACAGGAGGAGGGGGGAATATGAACCATGCATATGGGATGGGAGGGAGATGAGCCACGCATACAAGATGGGAGAGGGGCATTATACAGTATTGAGCATCATGTGGGGTCATTATACAGTTTGGAGCATCATGTGGGGTCATTATACAGTATGGAGCATCATGTGGGGTCATTATACAGTATGGAGCATCATGTGGGGCAATTATTCAGTATTGAGCATCATGTGTGGCCATTATACAGTATAGAGCATCATGTGTGGCCATTATACAGTATTGAGCATCATGTGTGGCCATTATACAGTGTAGAGCATCATGTGTGGCCATTTTACAGTATGGAGCATCATGTGTGGCCATTATACAGTATTGAGCATCATGTGTGGCCATTATACAGTATTGAGCATCATGTGGGGCCATTATACAGTATTGAACATCATGTGTGGTCATTATACAGTATGTGTGGCCAATGGCCATTATACAGTATTTAGCATCATGTGTGGCCATTATACAGTATTGAGCATCATGTGTGGCCATTATACAGTATTGAGCATCATGTGGGGCCATTATACAGTATTGAACATCATGTGTGGTCATTATACAGTATGGAGCATCATGTGTGGCCATTATACAGTATAGAGCATCATGTGTGGCCATTATACAGTATGGAGCATCATGTGTGGCCATTATACAGTATGGAGCATCATGTGTGGCCATTATACAGTATGGAGCATCATGTGTGGCCTTTGTACAGTATGGAGCACTGTGTGGCCATATTTATTTTTGTTTATAATTATTGTATATGAAACAGTGTGATCAGCAGTGCTAAATGGGTGTGGTTGGGACGTGGATATGGATGTGACTAGTTGTGAAATGGGCACTACGTGCACTGCAAACTTTATACCTCTTTCCCTTCTTCAAAAGTTGAGAGGTATGGTACCACATTTGCCAGATCACGGCAAGTGCCAAAAATCCCATGGGGAATGAATGAGGCCGAATGCAGTGTTGCTGTAAGTGATCCGTTACACGGCAGATGCAGAAAAACTGCCCAATCTGCTGCAAAAGGCTACTTTCACATCAGCGATTCTTGCCAAAGTCTATACCGATAGTGTCATACTCACCAATGGGGGAGGCAGCACTAAAAGTGCCTAGGGCAGCAGAAACTCTAAGGCCATGTTCACACGTTGCGTCGGGTCCCTGCGGGTTTTCCCGCAGCGGATTTGATAAATCTGCAGGGCAAAACCGCTGTGGTTATCCCTGCAGATTTATCATGTTTTGTCCTGCGGTTTCCGCTGCGGGATTTCCTACTATTGATGCTGCATATGCATATGCAGCATCAATAGTAATGTTAAAAATAAAAAAATAATGATATACTCACCCTCTGACATCCCGATCTCCTCGGCGCTGCAGGCGGCGGTCCGGTTCCAAAGATGCTGTGCGAGAAGGACCTTCGTGACGTCACGGTCATGTGACCGCGATGTCACCACAGGTCCTGGTCGCATATAAAACCTGAGACCGGACGGCCACGTGCAGCGCTGAGAGGTGAGTATAACATTATTTTTTATTTTAATTCTTTTTTTAACCACAAATATGGTTCCCGGGGCCTGGAGGAAAGTCTCCTCTCCTCCACCCCGGGTATAACCCGCACATTATCCGCTTACTTCCCGCAAGGTGGGCACAGCCCCATGCGGGAAGTAAGCGGATCAATGCATTTCTATGGGTGCAGAATCTCTGCGATTCTGCACAAAGAAGTGACATGCTGCGGGTTATAAACCGCTGCGTTTCTGCGCGGTCTTTCCCGCAGCATGTGCACAGCGGTTTGCGGTTTCCATAGGGTTTACAGGTTACTGTAAACGCAATGGAAACTGCTGCGGACCCGCAGCATCAAAATCGCCTCGGTTCCGCGGTAAAAACCGCAAAGTGTGCACATAGCCTTAATACGGCCCTGGCGAAGAGTACTTCGGTCAGGGGTGGAATCCTGCAGTGACGAATGTAAGCGCAAGTGAGACAGGCCAGTGCTTCCAGCACCAACGTAAGGTACAGGGGTTGGTCTGGACTAGCACAACAGACAGGGCAAGGGTCTATTGAAGCGAAAGCGGCCCAGCGAGCATTGTTAGACTTTGTCAGGAGGATGTGCAGCCTAGCAGGAAGAGTCGGAGACCCCCGCTAGGCCCTGTGCTAGAAGCACTAATACAGTGACTTTCTCTAGTACCGGTATCATATACTTTGTCAGAAGTCAGAGGTTTCAATGTATATTTGTTATTGTATATTTCATGCTGTGATTATCCTGTTTAGCATTAATTGCTGTTGCTATAGTTACCACAACTCCCACCATATCAGGGAAATAAATGGCTATAATGGCTACGTCTGCCATGTGCTGTACGTGCGTTGCCTCTGGTCACCTGCTTACATCTAATTAATATAAGTAATAACATTTGTTAAAGGGAATCTGTCACACGGCTTTTGCTATGTAATCAGAGAACTTCCTAAATAATAAGAGAACACTTGCGGCGTCAGTGCAACCTGCATCCAAATTTCAACATCTGGGCTCTAAAAACAAACATTGTGAAATACTTGTCTGATGTTAGTAAGATTTAAAAAAAAAACATCTTTATATTTACATGAATTTAATATTTTTCTGAAATTTAAAAATATCGCGGAACTAAATAAATTTTACTCAGCGTGGATCGTCACCAAATTTCACAACACAATCAACATGCATCATTAACCCCTTCCCAACCATACAAATTTTGTTTTGCTTTTCATTTTTTTCCACCCCTTCTTCCAAGAGCCATATTTTTTTCTTTCTGTCGACGTAGCCGTATAGGGCTTGTTTTGTGTGAGACACATTATAGTTTTTATGGACACCATTCATACCATGTACTGAAAAAGGGTAAAAAAAAGATTCCAAGTGTTGCGAAATAGCAAAAAAAATTCCCACAAAAATTACGCAACTGTTTTTATTGCTTTTGTTTTAGATTAATATAAATCTCCAGATCAGTTCAATTATAGAGATACCAAACTTGTCTTGTAAGTTTTTCTTATTTAAGTGGTTGAAAAAAATGGGAAATTTGAAGAAAAAAATAATAATTATTTGCGTGTGTCGTCATTTTCTGAGACCTGTAAAGTTTAGATTTTTCCATTGATGGAGCTGTGTGAGAAATTTCTTTTTTTTTGCATGGCAAGCTGACGTTTTTATTGTTACCTATATATGGTAGATAGGATGTCTTCATCACTTCTTATTGCTTTTTTGGCAGAGCTACAGGAATCACAAAAAATGCATTTTGGCATTTAGATTTTTTTTTTCTTTTATGGCTTTTACCGATCAGTGTACTTAATTTTATATTTAGGTAGATCGGACTTTTACGGGTGCAGTGATACCAAATGTTTATCTTTTGATTACTTTTTTAAAGTGGGCAAAGGGAGGTGATTCGAATTTGTATATATTTTTATTTCTTTTATATTTAAAAAACACTTTTTCAATTGTATTTTATAGCCCCTTTACCAGTCTTGAACCTTTGATCATCAGATCACTTGTACTATATATCGCAATGTCACAGTATTACAGTATATTTTGAAATCTGTGGTCTACTATAAAGCCCCCCTGGTTCATGCTTTGCCAATGCCGCTATCAGGCATTGACGGTGGGGTTAGGGCGGTCAGCAGCAGGGGAAGCTCAGTTTCGCTTGCTACTTTTAGAGGCAGATGCTTGCGGTGCTGTGTGACACAGTTATCATCTGTGCAGGAATGATGAAGGCTGAGCTCCTGAGCCAGCATCATACATGGAGACCCGACACTGGACATACCTGTACGTCTAATGTTGGGAAAGGGTTAAAAAGATCTCGTTGTCCTAATGAGATAGGTGTGTGCTCATGAGGGCCATGGGGCACCCGGTACCGGGTCCAGTGTTCACAGTGGGATGTCACGGTGGCGACCCGGTCCGTGGCCCTGGGCCTTCATGTAAAAGGGATATAGATTACAGTTTGTATTCGTGATGCCACCTGTGGTATTCGCATGTAAAGAAGCTGCGGAGACACCATCACGTGTTTCTCGACGCAAGCAGTGAATAGCCAGGCCTTTCCCCGGGAAGGAACAACCACGGGAAGGGCAGCATCCTATGAAGGAAAACCACCCATGCCAAGCATGGTATCCATCCACAGACAGCTGTTTCGGGGTTTTTACCCCTCATCAGTGTGGAGTAGGAATCTGGCTATTAGGAGCAGTGCCTAGTAAAAAGGCTATAAAGGCACAGATGATTGGCCTCGGGGAGACCAAAACATCCAACACCGTGGAGACACCATCACGTGTTTCTCAACGCAGTGATTCCAGAACACTGCCCCCATCCCTTATGGGAAATATGCAGATGCATGTAAAGAAGCTGCGGAGACACCATCACGTGTTTCTCGATGCAAGCAGTGAATAGCCAGGCCTTTCCCCGGGAAGAGCAGCATCCTATGAAGGAAAGCCACCTATGCCAAGCATGGTATCCATCCACAGACAGCTGTTTCGGGGTTTTTGTCCCTCATCAGTGTGGAGTAGGAATCTGGCTATTAGGAGCAGTGCCTAGTAAAAAGGCTATAAAGGCACAGATGATTGGCCTCGGGGAGACCAAAACATCCAACACCGCGGAGACACCATCACGTGTTTCTCAACGCAGTGATTCCAGAACACTGCCCCCATCCCTTATGGGAAATATGCAGATGCATGTAAAGAAGCTGCGGAGACACCATCACGTGTTTCTCGACGCAAGCAGTGAATAGCCAGGCCTTTCCCCGGGAAGGAACAACCACGGGAAGGGCAGCATCCTATGAAGGAAAACCACCTATGCCATGCATGGTATCCAGCCACAGACAGCTGTTTCGGGGGTTTTGCCCCTCATCAGTGTGGAGTAGGAATCTGGCTATTAGGAGCAGTGCCTACTAAAAAGGCTATAAAGGCACAGATGATTGTCCTCGGGGAGACCAAAACATCCAACACCGCGGAGACACCATCACGTGTTTCTCAACGCAGTGATTCCAGAACACTGCCCCCATCCCTTATGGGAAATATGCAGATGCATGTAAAGAAGCTGCGGAGACACCATCACGTGTTTCTCGACGCAAGCAGTGAATAGCCAGGCCTTTCCCCGGGAAGGAACAACCACGGGAAGGGCAGCATCCTATGAAGGAAAGCCACCTATGCCAAGCATGGTATCCATCCACAGACAGCTGTTTCGGGGTTTTTGTCCCTCATCAGTGTGGAGTAGGAATCTGGCTATTAGGAGCAGTGCCTAGTAAAAAGGCTATAAAGGCACAGATGATTGGCCTCGGGGAGACCAAAACATCCAACACCGCATCTGCATATTTCCCATAAGGGATGGGGGCAGTGTTCTGGAATCACTGCGTTGAGAAACATAGTAACATAGTAACATAGTTAGTAAGGCCGAAAAAAGACATTTGTCCATCCAGTTCAGCCTATATTCCATCATAATAAATCCCCAGATCTACGTCCTTCTACAGAACCTAATAATTGTATGATACAATATTGTTCTGCTCCAGGAAGACATCCAGGCCTCTCTTGAACCCCTCGACTGAGTTCGCCATCACCACCTCCTCAGGCAAGCAATTCCAGATTCTCACTGCCCTAACAGTAAAGAATCCTCTTCTATGTTGGTGGAAAAACCTTCTCTCCTCCAGACGCAAAGAATGCCCCCTTGTGCCCGTCACCTTCCTTGGTATAAACAGATCCTCAGCGAGATATTTGTATTGTCCCCTTATATACTTATACATGGTTATTAGATCGCCCCTCAGTCGTCTTTTTTCTAGACTAAATAATCCTAATTTCGCTAATCTATCTGGGTATTGTAGTTCTCCCATCCCCTTTATTAATTTTGTTACCCTCCTTTGTACTCTCTCTAGTTCCATTATATCCTTCCTGAGCACCGGTGCCCAAAACTGGACACAGTACTCCATGTGCGGTCTAACTAGGGATTTGTACAGAGGCAGTATAATGCTCTCATCATGTGTATCCAGACCTCTTTTAATGCACCCCATGATCCTGTTTGCCTTGGCAGCTGCTGCCTGGCACTGGCTGCTCCAGGTAAGTTTATCATTAACTAGGATCCCCAAGTCCTTCTCCCTGTCAGATTTACCCAGTGGTTTCCCGTTCAGTGTGTAATGGTGATATTGATTCCCTCTTCCCATGTGTATAACCTTACAGTTATCATTGTTAAACCTCATCTGCCACCTTTCAGCCCAAGTTTCCAACTTATCCAGATCCATCTGTAGCAGAATACTATCTTCTCTTGTATTAACTGCTTTACATAGTTTTGTATCATCTGCAAATATCGATATTTTACTGTGTAAACCTTCTACCAGATCATTAATGAATATGTTGAAGAGAACAGGTCCCAATACTGACCCCTGCGGTACCCCACTGGTCACAGCGACCCAGTTAGAGACTATACCATTTATAACCACCCTCTGCTTTCTATCACTAAGCCAGTTACTAACCCATTTACACACATTTTCCCCCAGACCAAGCATTCTCATTTTGTGTACCAACCTCTTGTGCGGCACGGTATCAAACGCTTTGGAAAAATCGAGATATACCACGTCCAATGACTCACCGTGGTCCAGTCTATAGCTTACCTCTTCATAAAAACTGATTAGATTGGTTTGACAGGAGCGATTTCTCATAAACCCATGCTGATATGGAGTTAAACAGTTATTCTCATTGAGATAATCCAGAATAACATCCCTCAGAAACCCTTCAAATATTTTACCAACAATAGAGGTTAGACTTACTGGCCTATAATTTCCAGGTTCACTTTTAGAGCCCTTTTTGAATATTGGCACCACATTTGCTATGCGCCAGTCCTGCGGAACAGACCCTGTCGCTATAGAGTCACTAAAAATAAGAAATAATGGTTTATCTATTACATTACTTAGTTCTCTTAGTACTCGTGGGTGTATGCCATCCGGACCCGGAGATTTATCTATTTTAATCTTATTTAGCCGGTTTCGCACCTCTTCTTGGGTTAGATTGGTGACCCTTAATATAGGGTTTTCATTGTTTCTTGGGATTTCACCTAGCATTTCATTTTCCACCGTGAATACCGTGGAGAAGAAGGTGTTTAATATGTTAGCTTTTTCCTCGTCATCTACAACCATTCTTTCCTCACTATTTTTTAAGGGGCCTACATTTTCAGTTTTTATTCTTTTACTATTGATATAGTTGAAGAACAGTTTGGGATTAGTTTTACTCTCCTTAGCAATGTACTTCTCTGTTTCCTTTTTGGCAGCTTTAATTAGTTTTTTAGATAAAGTATTTTTCTCCCTATAGTTTTTTAGAGCTTCAATGGTGCCATCCTGCTTTAGTAGTGCAAATGCTTTCTTTTTACTGTTAATTGCCTGTCTTACTTCTTTGTTTAGCCACATTGGGTTTTTCCTATTTCTAGTCCTTTTATTCCCACAAGGTATAAACCGCTTACACTGCCTATTTAGGATGTTCTTAAACATTTCCCATTTATTATCTGTATTCTCATTTCTGAGGATATTGTCCCAGTCTACCAGATTAAGGGCATCTCTAAGCTGTTCAAACTTTGCCTTCCTAAAGTTCAATGTTTTTGTGACATTAGATAGTATTAGGTCTAAAAGTGCTGCTCCTCTGGTTGGATTCTGCACCAATTGTGAAAGATAATTTTTCTTGGTTATTAGCAGAAACCTGTTGCCTTTATGGGTTTCACAGGTTTCTGTTTCCCAGTTAATATCCGGGTAGTTAAAGTCCCCCATAACCAGGACCTCATTATGGGTTGCAGCTTCATCTATCTGCTTTAGAAGTAGACTTTCCATGCTTTCTGTTATATTTGGGGGTTTGTAACAGACCCCAATGAGAATTTTGTTACCATTTTTCCCTCCATGAATTTCAACCCATATGGACTCGACATCCTCATTCCCTTCGCTAATATCCTCCCTTAAAGTGGACTTTAGACAAGACTTTACATAGAGACAAACCCCTCCTCCTCTCCGATTTTTACGATCATTTCTAAACAGACTGTAACCCTGTAAGTTAACTGCCCAGTCATAGCTTTCATCTAACCATGTCTCGGTTATTCCCACTATGTCAAAGTTACCTGTAGATATTTCTGCTTCTAGTTCTTCCATCTTGTTTGTCAGGCTTCTGGCGTTTGCGAGCATGCAGTTTAGAGGATTTTGTTTTGTTCCAATCTCCTCACTGTGGATTGTTTTAGAAATGTTCTTACCTCCCTTCTGAGTATGTTTTCCTGGGTCGTCTTTGTTCGAGTCTAATGTTTTTCTTCCCGTCCCCTCTTCTTCTAGTTTAATGCCCTCCTGATGAGTGTAGCGAGTCTTCTGGCGAATGTGTGTTTCCCAGGTTTGTTGAGGTGTAGTCCGTCTCTGGCGAGGAGTCCATCATACCAGTAATTCACACCGTGGTCCAGGAATCCAAATCCTTGTTGTCTGCACCATCGTCTTAGCCAGTTGTTTGCATCAAGGATCCTGTTCCATCTCCTGGTGCCATGCCCGTCTACTGGAAGGATAGAAGAAAAAACTACCTGTGCATCCAGTTCCTTTACTTTCTTCCCCAACTCTTCAAAGTCCTTGCAGATTGTCGGTAGGTCCTTCCTTGCCGTGTCATTGGTGCCAACATGTATCAGAAGAAATGGGTGGACGTCCTTGGAGCTGAAGAGCTTTGGTATCCTATCGGTCACATCCTTGATCATCGCACCTGGAAGGCAGCATACTTCTCTTGCAGTTATGTCCGGTCTGCAGATGGCTGCTTCGGTGCCTCTCAGTAGTGAGTCTCCCACCACCACCACTCTTCGTTGCTTCTTGGCTGTACTTTTTGCTGTCACTTGTTGCTGTGTGCCCTTTTCTTTTTTGCTTGCTGGTATTGCTTCATTCTTAGGTGTGCCATCTTCATCCTCTACAAAGATTTGATATCGGTTCTTCAGTTGTGTGGTTGGTGATTTCTCCATGGTCTTCTTGCTTCTTTTGGTCACATGCTTCCACTCATCTGCTTTTGGAGGTTCTCTGACACTTTTTGCACCTTCTGTGACCAGTAGAGATGCTTCTGTTCTGTCTAGAAAGTCTTCATTCTCTTTGATGAGTTTCAAAGTTGCTATTCTTTCTTCCAGACCCCGCACCTTTTCTTCTAAAAGGGCCACTAGTCTACACTTCTGACAGGTGAAATTGGATTCTTCTTCTGGTCGATCTGTGAACATGTAGCACATGCTGCAGCTCACCATGTAGGTTGTCACATCTGCCATGTTGCTCCTAGATCCTGCTGACTTGCTGTGTGTTTTCCTTCTTGTGTAATCTACTCAGCCAAGCTCTCTTGCAATAATGTCCTACAGGCAAAAATTTGCGCGCCGTATGGCGCGCGGTTTGGTGATGCTTTCGAAGCAGCTGGTCCCGGCTGTACCCAACGATCTTCTAGCTTAGGGAGACTTCACTTCTCCCAGAAGGCACCTGGAATATGCAAATTAGCCTCCTGAAGCTTGAATCCCTGGTTTGGTGATGCTTTCGAAGCAGCTGGTCCCGGCTGTACCCAACGATCTTCTAGCTTAGGGAGACTTCGCTTCTCCCAGAAGGCACCTGGAATATGCAAATTAGCCTCCTGAAGCTTGAATCCCTGGTTTGGTGATGCTTTCGAAGCAGCTGGTCCCGGCTGTACCCAACGATCTTCTAGCTTAGGGAGACTTCGCTTCTCCCAGAAGGCACCTGGAATATGCAAATTAGCCTCCTGAAGCTTGAATCCCTGGTTTGGTGATGCTTTCGAAGCAGCTGGTCCCGGCTGTACCCAACGATCTTCTAGCACCGTGATGGTGTCTCCGCGGTGTTGGATGTTTTGGTCTCCCCGAGGCCAATCATCTGTGCCTTTATAGCCTTTTTACTAGGCACTGCTCCTAATAGCCAGATTCCTACTCCACACTGATGAGGGGCAAAACCCCCGAAACAGCTGTCTGTGGATGGATACCATGCTTGGCATAGGTGGCTTTCCTTCATAGGATGCTGCCCTTCCCGTGGTTGTTCCTTCCCGGGGAAAGGCCTGGCTATTCACTGCTTGCGTCGAGAAACACGTGATGGTGTCTCCGCAGCTTCTTTACATGCATCTGCATATTTCCCATAAGGGATGGGGGCAGTGTTCTGGAATCACTGCGTTGAGAAACACGTGATGGTGTCTCCGCGGTGTTGGATGTTTTGGTCTCCCTGAGGCCAATCATCTGTGCCTTTATAGCCTATTTACTAGGCACTGCTCCTAATAGCCAGATTCCTACTCCACGCTGATGAGGGGCAGAAACCCCGAAACAGCTGTCTGTGGATGGATACCATGCTTGGCATAGGTGGCTTTCCTTCATAGGATGCTGCCCTTCCCGTGGTTGTTCCTTCCCGGGGAAAGGCCTGGCTATTCACTGCTTGCGTCGAGAAACACGTGATGGTGTCTCCGCAGCTTCTTTACATGCATCTGCATATTTCCCATAAGGGATGGGGGCAGTGTTCTGGAATCCCTGCGTTGAGAAACACGTTATGGTGTCTCCGCGGTGTTGGATGTTTTGGTCTCCCCGAGGCCAATCATCTGTGCCTTTATAGCCTTTTTACTAGGCACTGTGTTGTTGGCATTTCCTCGCCGGTTATCAATGTATCCAGTGTGTCTTGTTACCTCTGCTCCCTGCTCCTAGAACCTTCTGGACAAGCTAAGTTTGGATTTTCCTGTGTTGTGTTTTGCTTAATTTGGTTTTTAGTCCAGCCTGCAGATATGTGATTCTCTGCTGCTGGTTGCTCTAGTGGGCTGAAATTGCTTTTCATGTACCATGAGTTGGCACATGAGTTCAAGTAATTTCAGGATGGTTTTTTGAAGGGTTTTTCGCTGACCGCGCAGTTCACTTTTGTATCCTCTGCTATCTAGCTTTAGCGGGCCTCATTTTGCTGAAACTGTTTTCATACTACGTATGTGCTTTCCTCTCATTTCACCGTCATTATATGTGGGGGGCTGCTATTTGCTGTGGGGTATTTCTCTGGAGGCAAGAGAGGTCTGTGTTTCTTCTGATAGGGGAAGTTAGATCTTCGGCTGGAGCGAGACGTCTAGGATCATCGTAGGCACGTTCCCCGGCTACTTTTATTTGTGTGTTAGGTTCAGGGTCACGGTCAGCTCAGGTTCCATCGCCCTAGAGCTTGTTTGTATCTGTGCTTGTCCTTTTTGTGATCCCCTGCCATTGGGATCATGACAGTATAACCGGCCCACAAAGTGTTAATTGTATTGGCTGAAGTAGGAGGATAAGTAGTCTGAGGAAGTTTTTTTTTTTTTTTTTTTTTTACCCTCAGAGTTTGCTGCCTAGCCTTATTGCAGCCTGGCTACTTCCTCCTCCTCTTAATCTTTGAATGGCTCTGATCTCAGCTGTTTATCATGGACGTCCAGAGTTTGGCTTCCAGCCTGAATAATCTTGCCACTAAGGTTCAAAATATACAGGATTTTGTTGTACATGCTCCTATGTCTGAACCTAGAATTCCTGTCCCAGAGTTTTTTTCTGGAGATAGATCTCGTTTTCTGAATTTTAGGAACAATTGCAAGTTGTTTCTTTCTTTGAAATCTCGCTCCTCTGGAGACCCTGCTCAGCAAGTCAAGATAATTATATCTTTCCTGCGGGGTGACCCTCAGGATTGGGCATTTGCATTGGCACCAGGGGACCCTGCGTTGCTTAATGCAGATGTGTTTTTTCTGGCATTGGGTTTGCTCTATGAGGAACCTAACCAAGAGATTCAGGCTGAAAAAGCTTTGTTGGCCCTCTCTCAGGGGCAAGATGAAGCAGAAATTTATTGTCAAAAATTTCGGAAGTGGTCGGTACTTACTCAGTGGAATGAGTGCGCTCTGGCTGCAAAGTTTAGAGATGGCCTTTCTGAGGCCATTAAAGATGTTATGGTGGGGTTCCCTGCGCCTGCTGGTCTGAATGAGTCTATGACTATGGCTGTTCAGATTGATCGGCGTTTACGGGAGCGCAAACCTGTGCATCATTTGGCGGTGTCGTCTGAACCGTCACCTGAGATAATGCAATGTGATAGAATTCAGTCCAGAAGTGAACGGCAAAAGTATAGGCGGAAAAAAGGGTTGTGCTTTTATTGTGGTGATTCAGCTCATGTTATATCAGCATGCTCTAAACGCACAAAAAAGGTTGATAAGTCTGTTGCCATTAGTACTTTACAGTCTAAGTTCATTCTGTCTGTGACTCTGATTTGTTCATTATCATCCATTTCCGTCGATGCCTATGTGGATTCAGGCGCTGCCCTGAGTCTTATGGATTGGTCATTTGCCAATCGCTGTGGGTTTAGTCTGGAGCCTCTGGAAGTCCCTATTCCTTTGAAGGGAATTGACTCTACACCTTTGGCTATGAATAAACCTCAGTACTGGACACAAGTGACCATGCGTATGACTCCCGTTCATCAGGAGGTGATTCGCTTCCTGGTACTGTATAATTTGCATGATGTTCTAGTACTTGGTCTGCCATGGTTACAAACTCATAATCCAGTCCTTGACTGGAAATCAGTGTCTGTGTTAAGCTGGGGTTGTCAGGGGGTTCATGATGATGCACCTCCGATTTCTATCGCTTCATCTACTCCTTCTGAGATTCCTGTGTTTTTGTCTGACTATCGGGATGTTTTTGAGGAGCCTAAGCTCAGTTCGCTTCCTCCTCACAGGGATTGCGATTGTGCTATAAATTTAATTCCGGGCAGTAAATTTCCTAAAGGTCGTTTCTTCAATCTGTCAGTGCCAGAGCATACTGCTATGCGGGATTATGTTAAGGAGTCCTTGGAAAAGGGACATATTCGTCCATCTTTGTCCCCTTTGGGAGCAGGTTTTTTTTTCGTGGCCAAGAAAGATGGTTCCTTGAGGCCTTGTATAGATTATCGTCTTTTGAATAAGATTACCGTAAAATATCAGTATCCTTTGCCATTGTTGACTGATTTGTTTGCTCGCATTAAGGGGGCTAAATGGTTCACTAAGATTGATCTTCGGGGTGCGTATAATCTTATACGAATAAAGCAAGGTGATGAGTGGAAAACCGCATTTAATACGCCTGAGGGCCATTTTGAGTATTTGGTAATGCCTTTTGGACTTTCTAATGCTCCTTCAGTCTTCCAGTCCTTTATGCACGATATTTTCCGTGAATATCTGGATAAATTTATGATTGTGTATTTGGATGATATTTTGGTTTTTTCTGATGACTGGGAGTCTCATGTTCAGCAGGTCAGGAAGGTGTTTCAGGTCCTGCGGGCCAATTCCTTGTTTGTAAAAGGCTCAAAGTGTCTCTTTGGAGTCCAGAAGATTTCTTTCTTGGGGTACATTTTTTCCCCTTCTACTATTGAGATGGATCCCGTCAAGGTTCAGGCTATTTGTGACTGGACGCAGCCTACATCTCTTAAGAGTCTACAGAAGTTCTTGGGCTTTGCTAATTTCTATCGTCGTTTTATAACTAATTTTTCTAGTGTTGTTAAGCCTTTGACGGATTTGACTAAGAAGGGTGCTGATGTTGCTAATTGGTCTCCTGCGGCTGTGGAGGCCTTTCAGGAACTTAAGCGCCGGTTTTCTTCTGCTCCTGTGTTGCGTCAGCCAGATGTTTCGCTCCCTTTTCAGGTTGAGGTTGATGCTTCCGAGATTGGAGCGGGGGCGGTTTTGTCACAGAGAAGCTCCGATGGCTCAGTGATGAAGCCATGCGCGTTTTTTTCTAGAAAGTTTTCGCTGGCTGAGCGGAATTATGATGTTGGTAATCGGGAACTTTTGGCCATGAAGTGGGCATTTGAGGAGTGGCGTCATTGGCTAGAGGGTGCTAGACATCGTGTGGTGGTCTTGACTGATCACAAAAATTTGATTTACCTTGAGTCTGCCAGGCGTCTGAATCCTAGACAGGCTCGTTGGTCACTGTTTTTCTCTCGTTTCAATTTTGTGGTTTCATACCTGCCAGGTTCAAAGAATGTGAAGGCGGATGCTCTTTCTAGGAGTTTTGTGCCTGACTCCCTTGGAAATTCTGAGCCCTCTGGTATCCTTAGGGATGGGGTGATTTTGTCTGCTGTCTCCCCAGACTTGCGACATGCTTTGCAGGAGTTTCAGGTGGCTAAACCTGATCGATGTCCGCCTGAGAGACTGTTTGTTCCGGATAATTGGACCAGTAGAGTCATCTCCGAGGTCCATTCTTCTGCGTTGGCAGGTCATCCTGGAATATTTGGTACTAGAGACTTGGTGGCCAGGTCTTTTTGGTGGCCTTCCTTGTCGAGGGATGTGCGTTCTTTTGTGCAGTCTTGTGAGGTTTGTGCTCGGGCTAAGCCTTGCTGTTCTCGGGCCAGTGGATTGTTGTCACCTTTGCCTATCCCGAAGAGGTCTTGGACGCACATTTCCATGGACTTTATTTCGGATCTCCCTGTCTCTCAAAAAATGTCCGTCATCTGGGTTGTGTGTGATCGCTTTTCTAAAATGGTTCATCTGGTACCCTTGCCTAAGTTGCCTTCCTCCTCTGAGTTGGTCCCTCTGTTTTTTCAGAATGTGGTTCGTTTGCATGGGATTCCTGAGAACATCATTTCTGACAGGGGATCCCAGTTTGTGTCTAGATTTTGGCGGACTTTCTGTGCTAAGATGGGCATTGATTTGTCCTTTTCGTCTGCATTCCATCCTCAGACGAATGGCCAGACTGAACGAACTAATCAGACCTTGGAAACTTATTTAAGGTGTTTTGTTTCTGCTGATCAGGATGACTGGGTTACCTTTTTGCCGCTGGCCGAGTTTGCGCTTAATAATCGGGCTAGTTCTGCTACCTTGGTTTCTCCTTTCTTTTGTAATTCGGGGTTTCATCCTCATTTTTCCTCTGGTCAGGTGGAACCTTCTGATTGTCCTGGAGTGGACATGGTGGTGGATAGGTTGCATCGGATTTGGAGTCATGTGGTGGACAATTTGAAGTTGTCCCTGGAGAAGGCTCAGCAGTTTGCTAATCGCCGTCGCCGCGTGGGTCCTCGACTTCTTGTTGGTGACTTGGTGTGGTTGTCTTCTCGTTTTGTTCCTATGAAGGTCTCTTCTCCTAAGTTCAAGCCTCGGTTCATCGGTCCCTATAGGATCTTGGAAATTCTTAACCCTGTGTCGTTTCGTTTGGATCTCCCGGCATCGTTTGCTATTCATAATGTGTTTCATCGGTCGTTGTTGCGGAAGTATGAGGTACCTGTTGTTCCTTCTCTTGAGCCTCCTGCTCCAGTGCTGGTGGAGGGAGAATTGGAGTATGTTGTGGAGAAGATCTTGGATTCTCGTGTTTCCAGACGGAAACTCCAGTATTTGGTCAAGTGGAAGGGTTATGGTCAGGAGGATAATTCTTGGGTGGTTGCCTCGGATGTTCATGCTGATGATTTGGTTCGCGCTTTTCATAGGGCTCATCCTGGTCGCCCTGGTGGTTCTCGTGAGGGTTCGGTGACCCCTCCTCAAGGGGGGGGTACTGTTGTGAGTTCTGTTTTTGGGCTCCCTCTGGTGGTTACTGATAGTACTGGGTGACTTGTCTTTCCTGGGTTTCTGGGTTCCACCTGTTCCATCAGCATATGGGAGTTTCCTATTTAACCTGGCTTTGCTGGCATTTCCTCGCCGGTTATCAATGTATCCAGTGTGTCTTGTTACCTCTGCTCCCTGCTCCTAGAACCTTCTGGACAAGCTAAGTTTGGATTTTCCTGTGTTGTGTTTTGCTTAATTTGGTTTTTAGTCCAGCCTGCAGATATGTGATTCTCTGCTGCTGGTTGCTCTAGTGGGCTGAAATTGCTTTTCATGTACCATGAGTTGGCACATGAGTTCAAGTAATTTCAGGATGGTTTTTTGAAGGGTTTTTCGCTGACCGCGCAGTTCACTTTTGTATCCTCTGCTATCTAGCTTTAGCGGGCCTCATTTTGCTGAAACTGTTTTCATACTACGTATGTGCTTTCCTCTCATTTCACCGTCATTATATGTGGGGGGCTGCTATTTGCTGTGGGGTATTTCTCTGGAGGCAAGAGAGGTCTGTGTTTCTTCTGATAGGGGAAGTTAGATCTTCGGCTGGAGCGAGACGTCTAGGATCATCGTAGGCACGTTCCCCGGCTACTTTTATTTGTGTGTTAGGTTCAGGGTCACGGTCAGCTCAGGTTCCATCGCCCTAGAGCTTGTTTGTATCTGTGCTTGTCCTTTTTGTGATCCCCTGCCATTGGGATCATGACAGCACTGCTCCTAATAGCCAGATTCCTACTCCACACTGATGAGGGGCAAAAACCCCGAAACAGCTGTCTGTGGATGGATACCATGCTTGGCATAGGTGGCTTTCCTTCATAGGATGCTGCCCTTCCCGTGGTTGTTCCTTCCTGGGGAAAGGCCTGGCTATTCACTGCTTGCGTCGAGAAACACGTGATGGTGTCTCCGCAGCTTCTTTACATGCATCTGCATATTTCCCATAAGGGATGGGGGCAGTGTTCTGGAATCACTGCGTTGAGAAACACGTGATGGTGTCTCCGCGGTGTTGGATGTTTTGGTCTCCCCGAGGCCAATTACCTGTGGTATTCGGTCAGTGGGGACCGACGCTGCTTTCAGGGGTCCTCTGGGCTGAAGTTATGGCAGCTAGATGGTATAACTTCCCACAGATGAACTGTATCCCCAGGGCTCCCGGTGTGTAGATGGAAGATGGTGAATGGCACAGTAAAGAACGGAGGACACAGGTTTGCAGTCTCTTTACCTGGTTTACTGAAGACTTCAGGCAGCCACAGTTCAGGGCACCAGATCACAGGGCAGGCAGGGTCCGGCCGGCTTGGAAGCGAATCCAGAGTTCCCCTTTACTAGGTGGCGTTAAAAGCCTTCCTCTAGCACAATGGTGTTGTTGTCCCTTACTGCCTATGGCATCAGATAAGGTCCTCACTGTTCTCTCTGTCCCCCATATAGGATAGGACATAACCCGTATGGCAGGTAACTCGAGCCTTTTTACAGGGACTCTATCCCGCCCTGGGCTCTATGTGTTACTGTGTCTTCAGGTGTGTGTAGCGGACAGGTAACTTGCAGTTCAGCTGTCCTGCTGGTCTCTGCTGTAAGTCCTAGAGTCCCTTACAACCTCGGTATTCCGGCTACCTGGTATCTGCACTTCAGAGGAAGGCAGCTCCTTCGCAGCTGGTCTCGTGATATCACTCTCCTGTGCTTTGCTCTCCTGCACGCTCACTGAATGATGTTCTTTCCTCAGTATGTCTCTTTCTCCAGAGGCTGTAGTACTTCAGACTACACGGCCCCTTCAGACCTTCTGATACTCTATGTCGTCTGCTCTCTTCTGTCTCTCTGACCATCTGACTGAATTCCCTTTCCCTCCAAACCACAATATATAGGGGCGTCACCTAGGAATAGGATCAAAAGCTCCCCCTTGTGGCCTGGAGTGTGAACATGTTGTGTGCATTGTGATTACCTGATAAAGAAGATCTTTCATCGCTTCCAAGCGTAACATCACTGTCCCCGTGAGGAAAACAATGTCACTGTGACGACCAGGACCCTGGGGCATCACATTCACTTTAAAAATCCATTAACAGCTCCTCAGTGTTCCGCCTCCCTGCTGCTGCTGATATCTCACATTGCTATGTACAAGCTGCAACTGTCAGTCAAGCTGGATTGGAGGCGACTGAATACACTTGGACTGATGCACAATCTCACTATCTTACTGAGCTCATAAAATGCTTAGTTTATCCCTTTCTGGCATGACATATAGTGTATATAGAGCGCCCCCAGACACAGGGCCACAGGTTACTCGGTAGCGGTCCTCTCTGTCTCAGTTCTGGGGTTGTCACGGTGGCGGGACCCGGTCCGTGACCCTGCTAAGGGGCGTCCAATGAAAGGATTGATGGAATTTTGTCAAGGGTTCGTGACGCCACCTGTGGTGTTCGGTCAGGGCGACCAACGCTGCTTCGGGGTCCGCTGGGGTGATGGAATGGCAGCTGTGACGCTGTAAGAATCTGGCTGCACTCGGATGTCACCCGAGTGCAGTCCGATCAGAGCATGTAGATTCAAACAGTGAAAAACGGAGAGTGGACCCACTGGACCGTGATGACGAACACCTCTCGGACGAGCTGACCAGGTGGACCGCCCCCTATACAGGGAGAGTTAGGGGCAGGCCCGTGAGGAACTATCGCCACGGAAGCTGGAGGGTCGACTGAGAACAGATGGGAACACAGCAGGCACAAAGGGAAAGAGGGCACAGAAAGGAACTACTGAGACAAGGGAGAAGATGGGAACGCTACGGAGGCACGGAGGCTGGCAGGACAATATGGAGACACCGAGGCTGACGGGAGCAAGGAAAAGATATAGGAGCCGGGTAGGTACCGCAGAGGAAAAGGAACTGAAGGAACAAGGCAGGAACACAGGAAACAGGCAGGCACTGCAGAGGAGACCCAAAGTCAGAGAGCTAGGAACGCACAGAGACCACAGGTGGCCAGAAGCACTTGTAAACACAAATGAACATCAGGCACAGAGAAGCAGCAGGAAGCAGTTTACATAGCAGCATGGGAGCTACTTCCGGGTTATAGTCCTCCAGGATGACGGAGAGGACAGGAAAGAGCGCCAACAGAGGAATCAGATGTGCGCATGCACAGAGCTGAATGCGACGCGCGCGCACCCGGCGAGCTGCAGTGGGGAGAGGCGCGGCAGCAACGGCATGACAGTACCCCCATCTTTACGCCCCTCCTTTTTAAGACTAGAAAGAAACCGGGACAAAATACGAGGAGCCCGAATGTTCTCTCGAGGCTCCCAGGACCTCTCCTCAGGGCCAAAACCCTTCCAGTCAACCAAAAACAAAGTTCTCCCTCTAAGTTTTTTCATGGCTAAGATGTCCCTAACCTCAAAGACATCATCCTCGGAAACAGGCGAAGGAGAACAAAGTTTAGAAGAATGAAACTGATTAAAAACTACAGGTTTAAGGAGAGACACATGAAAAGAATTAGAAATACGCAGAGAGGCAGGCAACTTAAGTTTGTAAGAAACGTCATTAATACGAGACAAAACTTCGAATGGACCGATATAGCGAGGACCCAGCTTATGTGAAGGGATTTTGAGACGGATAAATTTAGAAGAAACCCAAACCTTGTCCCCAGGATGGAATATAGGAGAATCAAGACGTCTTTTGTCCACATGTCTCTTCATCCTAACTTGAGCCAACTCAAGGGCGGACTTGGTCTCCTGCCAGACCCTGGAGAACTCTCTAGACAGAAGATCAGCCGCTGGTACAGTAGAGACAGGAGGAACCGGAAGAGGAAGACCAGGATGTTGACCGTAGACGATAAAAAATGGAGATTTGTTAGTGGCTTCGCTGGGATGGTTATTGTAAGAAAACTCAGCCCATGGCAGTAAGTCAGACCAATCATTCTGATGAGAATTGGAAAAATGACGGAGATAAGTTACCAAGGTCTGATTAGTACGTTCCACCTGGCCATTGGACTGTGGATGGTAGGCCGAAGAAAAATCAAGCGAAATGTTCATAGATCTGCAGAGGGATCTCCAGAAGCGGGCGGTGAATTGAACACCTCGGTCAGAAACAATATGTAAAGGAAGACCATGAAGACGAAAAATATGGTGAACAAAAATCTTTGCCAATTCGGGAGCAGAAGGTAAACCTGGGAGAGCGATGAAATGAGCCATCTTGGAGAAACGGTCCATGACCACGAAGATGACGGTGGAACCAGAAGAATGAGGCAGATCAGTGATGAAATCCATAGATAAATGTTGCCACGGAGAGGAAGGTACTGGCAAAGGATGTAGAAGCCCGGAAGGTAGTTGCCTGGGAATCTTATTCTTGGCACAGGAAGGACAAGAGGCGACAAAACTTTGGACATCCTTAGACAACGTTGGCCACCAGTAAAAATGAGAGATCAAACGAAAGGTTTTTTTTAAACCAACATGTCCAGCCAGTTTGGAGGCGTGACCCCAAAGTAAGACACGTCTCCTGTTCCCTTCAGCGACAAAGGTCTTACCCGGAGGCAACGAAGTGAGAGAGACTGGAGCAACTGTGATGACTCTGGCAGGATCAATGATGTGTGCAGGCTCGTCCTCCAAATCCACCACCTGGAATGACCTAGACAGAGCGTCGGCTTTGGAGTTTTTATTTCCTGGCAAGAAACGAAGTTCGAAGTCAAACCTGGCGAAAAACAAGGCCCACCTGGCCTGCCGAGGATTAAGTCTTTGCGCAGAACGAATATACGCCAGATTCTTGTGATCGCTGTAGATTATAAAACGATGTAAAGCCCCTTCTAAGAGGTACCGCCACTCCTCTAATGCCAACTTGATTGCCAACAGTTCTTTATCACCGATGGAATAATTTTTTTCTGAGGAGGAGAAGATCTTTGAGAAAAAAACCACAGGGCACAAGACGACCAGAAGAGGATTTCTGCGAGAGCACAGCTCCAGCTCCAATTGCAGAAGCATCTACTTCAAGGATGAAGGGTTTATTGGCCACTGGACGATGAAGAATAGGAGCTGAGGCAAAGGCTTGCTTGATGGACCGGAAAGCCTCTTCGGCCTCAGACGACCACAGATGAGGATTGGCACCCTTCCGAATCATGGAGGAGATTGGAGCTGAAAGAGAGGAAAAGTGAGGTATAAACTGCCGATAGTAGTTAGCAAATCCAAGAAATCGCTGAATTGCTTTCACTCCAAGAGGACGCGGCCAGTTGAGCACGACAGAAACTTTTCCCGGATCCATACACAAACCAGCGTCGGAAATGATGAAACCCAAGAAGGGTAGAGATGACTGTTCGAAGACACATTTTTCCAGTTTTGCGTACAGCCGATTCTCTCTCAAATGCTGAAGTACTTGCCGTACATCTCTTCTGTGAGTAGACAGATCTGGAGAGAACACAAGGATATCGTCCAAGTACACTACAACACAGGTGTAAAGTAGATCCTGAAAAACATCATTTACGAACTCCTGGAAGACTGCGGGTGCATTGCATAAACCGAATGGCATAACCAAATATTCATAATGACCATCTCTGGTATTAAACGCAGTCTTCCACTCGTCACCAGAACGGATACGGATCAAATTATAAGCTCCTCTGAGATCCAATTTGGTAAAGATTCGTGCTCCACGCAGACGATCAAAGAGTTCTGGTATGAGAGGAAGTGGGTACTTGTTTTTGATCGTGATGGTGTTGAGACCCCGGTAGTCTATACATGGGCGAAGAGAACCGTCCTTCTTTTTAACGAAGAAGAACCCAGCTCCTGCAGGTGAGGAAGACTTTCGAATGAAGCCTCTGGCCAGATTCTCTTGAATATATTCGGACATGGCTTGAGTCTCGGTAGGAGACAATGGGTAAATACGACCCCTAGGTGGAGTAGAACCAGGAACAAGGTCTATCGGGCAGTCATAAGAGCGGTGCGGCGGCAAAATCTCAGCTTCCTTCTTGTTAAAGACGTCCAAGAAAGCGCAATAGGCTGGAGGAATTCCCACGGATTCCGAAGCAGACCGAGAGGAGGACGCAGGCTTGACGGGAAGCAGGCACCTGTTCAGACAAGACTGTCCCCACCGTAGAACATCTCCAGTACGCCAGTCCAGCGTGGGTTCGTGATCTCTCAACCAAAGAAGACCCAAAAGGAAAGAATGAGACAAAGAAGGTAAAACATAAAAGGCCAGTTTCTCACGATGAAGAGCTCCAATCTGAAGTTCGACTTCCTCCGTAACCAAGTTGACGGTCTCCCGCAAAGGCTGACCATCGACGGAAGCTATTTGTCTAGGAGTCTCCAAGGGTCTAACAGGTATCCCAAGCCTGTTAACAACCTCGAGCTGAACAAAGTTCCCAGCCGCTCCTGAATCAACATAAGCCTCCAGAGAAAAGTGACGGGAACCTAAATGTAGAATAACAGACAAAACCAGAGGCGGAGAGGAATCATAACCACCTAGGAAGACCTCTCTTACCTGTCCTAGGCGGATGCGTTTCCCGGCTTCTGAGGACAAGCGCGTAAGAGATGAGAGGCACCGTCGATAAGTCACTGCCAGGTTCCCACGCCTGACAGGGACCCCTCTGAATCTTCCCCGCAACACCCCCTGCCACGGGATGTTGCCTGGACAAAACCCAGCCAGCTTCTGACTAACTTCCTATCCAACCCCCAGTTTTACCAAAGTGTGAGGAGTGGCCTAATAAATAGAACCTTTTGCTCCCCCTGGTGGCCGGAGTGTGAAATGTAGTGTGTGACTGTGATACCTGGTCAGGTGAACTCCTTTAGTGCCATCAGATGTACCATCACTCCCCTTAGTGGCAGAGCGATATTACTGCAACGACTAGGTCTCTTGGGCGCTGCATATATACACGGCCGGATTGGCCATCAGGCAAATCTGGCTAATACCAGATGTATCGGTCCTGCTGTGGGTAGCATCATTTACAGCACTGTTAATGGTATTGGCATCCTCAGAACCCAGGTACTGTTAACTGCTGTTTTGGAGCATGGAGCCAACTGCTCCATCACTTCCTCTACCAGGACACAGGCTTCTGGAGGTGTGAGATCTGCTGGAGGCAGGTACCTAGCATGAACATCGGGCAGCACAATGACATCACTGCACATTTGATACCTGACAGCCTAACATGAGGTTACTCATCTGTATTTTATGTCATAAATTTTAGTAGGTTTCTTACATTCAATCCATGTCTCAACCTAAGGACCCCCTATACGCATTAGGCAAATGTTGGCTGAACTCGCTGACATCGACGGGTTCAGCAGACACTCTACATGTGTATGGGAGCCCTGTTCAATTTATTTATTCTTGGGGGAGATATCGATCCGACATATCCAAATTCAGATGGCCGATCTTTTTGTTCCTCCATAGATAAGCCACTGTTGGCATATCTGGCGGAGGCCATCGCCTAGAAAACACAGCAGTGATCATTCGGCTGACAGCCATCTCATGTGTATGGTGAGCTTAAGTCTTAAGGTACCGTCACACTTAACGATATCGTTAACGATATCGTTGCTTTTTGTGACGTAGCAACGATATCGTTAAGGAAAT
This sequence comes from Ranitomeya imitator, assembly GCF_032444005.1. Taxonomy (NCBI): domain Eukaryota; kingdom Metazoa; phylum Chordata; class Amphibia; order Anura; family Dendrobatidae; genus Ranitomeya; species Ranitomeya imitator. Next base: position 642,003,092 of record NC_091285.1, read on the forward strand.
CGTTATGTGTGACAGCGACCAACGATCAGGCCCCTGCTGGGAGATCGTTGGTCGCTGAAGAAAGTCCAGAACTTTATTTCGTCGCTGGATCTCCCGCTGACATCGCTGGATCGGCGTGTGTGACTCCGATCCAGCGATGTCTTCACTGGTAACCAGGGTAAACATCGGGTAACTAAGCGCAGGGCCGCGCTTAGTAACCCGATGTTTACCCTGGTTACCAGCGTAAAAGTAAAAAAAACCAAACAGTACATACTTACCTACCGCTGTCTGTCCCCGGCGCTCAGCTTCTCTGCACTCCTCCTGCACTGGCTGTGAGCACAGCGGCCGGAAAGCAGAGCGGTGACGTCACCGCTCTGCTTTCCGGCCGCTGTGCTCACAGTCAGTGCAGAGGAGTGCAGAGAAGCACAGCACCGGAGGACAGACAGCGGTAAGTAAGTATGAAGTGTATGGTTTTTTTTACTTTTACGCTGGTAACCAGGGTAAACATCGGGTTACTAAGCGCGGCCCTGCGCTTAGTTACCCGATGTTTACCCTGGTTACCGGGGACATCGGGATCGTTGGTCGCTGGAGAACTGTCTGTGTGACAGCTCTCCAGCGACCAAACAGCGACGCTGCAGCGATCGACATCGTTGTCGGTATCGCTGCAGCGTCGCTTAGTGTGATGGTACCTTTAAGCACCCACCATACACTTTAGGTAGCTGTTGACCAAACAATGGCTTGGACAATTGTTTGGCCAACAGCTATCTCTCCTGATTCTCCAATATACAGGTGTGTTCGCTCTTTGACGAGCTTTTCTGCATTTTCAATGAAAGAGCCTCTGCCAAACATCTCTGGCAGTGGCTTAATTCTTAGTCCGGGGTCCCATTATCGTATATCATCTGATAGAAGAGCATTGCATGCAATATGCTAATGACACTCGGCTCAAACTCTGCTGCAAGCAGGAGCCGAGTGTCATGCCACTGTCAGGAATAGACTGGGACTGAAATTCCTTCCTGGCATCTGCTGCCCCGTCTCTAAGCACCAGATGGAATATATTACTAATATTACCCTGGATGGAGATTTACTACATGACCAAGATTTCTAAACATTCCTGTGGCCTGCTGGTATAAGTGATAGAGTCGGCGACTTTGTGCTCCATCACAACTCTTAATAGTATGGGTGCCTTGAGAACACCAATTCTGTTAACAACATAGCAGACAAGGCTGCCCATGACCAGAAAGGCCCTTCTGGTATTTGCCAGAATTGCCAGATGGCCAGTCTGGCCCTGGCTACTGTGCTCCAATCCTCTCACATGAGAGAATCGCAGCACAGGTGCGAAGGAGACAGAGAAAGTAATTTCTCCATCTCCCGCATTGCCGGCATCCACGGTAATCGCACTACACTCAGATGACATCCGAGTTTTTTATGTTGTTATTTGTTATGGCGACTCGGTATGAGAAACGAAACACTGGCCAGCACTGCTCCATAACATTGGAACTAATGAAACATCGGATAGCACTTGTCCGAATTATATGCTGGCTATACATCAGTCTGAGAGAGCCCTTAAAGAATTAAAGGATCAACAGAATCGTATCTCTCCCATTATGATCTGTTGGGAAAAAGTAAAGGCAGCACCCATACACATTAGACCATTGGCCGAAAACGTCGATATTGGTGGATTCGTCCGACGTAAGTCTATTATCTAAGGAGGGCTTTAGTGGGTACTTAATGTTAAATCTACAGTGGGTACGGAAAGTATTCAGACCCCTTTAAATTTTTCACTCTTTGATTCATTGCAGCCATTAGGTAAATTAATAATAATAATCTTTATTTTTATATAGCGCCAACATATTCCGCAGTGCTTTACAGTTTACACACATTATCATCGCTGTCCCCGTTGGGGCTCACAATCTACATTCCCTGTCAATATGTCTTTGGAATGTGGGAGGTAACCAGAGTACCCGGAGGAAACCCACGCAAACACGGAGAGAACATACAAACTCTTTTGCAGATGTTGTCCTTAGTGGGGTTTGAACCCAGGACTCCAGCGCTGCAAGGCTGTTGTGCTATCCACTGCGCCACTGTGCTGCCCTATATAAATTCAAAAAAGTTCATTTTTTTTCTCATTAATGTACACTCTGTACCCCATCTTGACTGGAAAAAAAAACAAAAATGTAGAAATTTTTGCAAATTTATTAAAAAAGAAAAACTGAAATATCACATGGTCATAAGTATTCAGAACCTTTGCTCAGTATTGAGTAGAAGCACCTTTTGAGCTAGTGCAGCCATGAGTCTTCTTGGGAATGATGCAACAAGTTTTTCACACCTGGATTTGGGGATCCTCTGCCATTCTTCCTTGCAGATCCTCTCCAGTTCGGTCAGATTGGATGGTGAACGTTGGTGGACAGCTATTTTCAGGTCTCGCCAGCGATGCTTAAATGGCTTTAGGTCAGGGCTCTGGCTGGGCCAGTCAAGAATGGTCACAGAGTTGTTTTGAAGCCACTCCTTTGTTATTTTAGCTGTGTGCTTAGGGTCATTGTCTTGTTGGAAGGTGAACATTCGGTCAAGTCTAAGGTCCAGAGCACTCTCAAAGAGGTTTTCATCCAGGATATCGCTGTACTTGGCAGCGCTCATGTTTCCTTTAATAGCAACCAGTCGTCCTGTCCCTGTAGCTGAAAAACACCCCCACAGCATGATGTTGCCACCACCATGTTTCACTGTTGGGATTGAATTGGGCAGGTGATGAGCAGTGCCTGGTTTTCTCCACACATACCGCTTAGATTTATCACCAAAAAGGCCTATCTTCGTCTCATCAGACCAGAGAATCTTATTTCTCATAGTCTGGGAGTCCTTCATGTGTTTTTTAGCAAAATCTATGCGGCTTTCATATGTCTTGAGTGAGGAGAGGCTTCCGTCGGGGCACTCTGCCATGAAGGCCCGACTGGTGGAGGGCTGCAGTGATAGTTGACTTTGTGGAACTTTCTCCCATCTCCCTACTGCATCTCTGGAGCTCAGCCACAGTGATCTTGGGGTTCTTCTTTACCTCTCTCACCAAGGCCCTTCTCCCAGGATTGCTCAGTTTGGCTGGACGGCCAGGTCTAGGAAGACTTATGGTGGTCCCAAAAATCTTCTATGTAAGGATTATGGAGGCCACTGTGCTCTTACGATCCTTGAGTACTGCAGAAATTCTGTTGTAACCTTGGCCAGATCTGTGCCTTGCCACAGTTCTGTCTCTGAGCTTCTTGGCCAGTTCCTTTGACCTCATGATTCTCATTTGGTCTGACATGCACTGTGAGCTGTGAGGTATTATATAGACAGGTGTGCGCCTTTCCATATCAAATTCTATTAGTTTAATTAAACACAGCTGGACTCCAATGAAGGAGTAGAACCATCTCAAGGAGGATCACAAGGAAATGGACAGAGTGTGACTTACAGTGGGGCAAAAAAGTATTTAGTCAGTCAGCAATAGTGCAAGTTCCACCACTTAAAAAGATGAGAGGCGTCTGTAATTTACATCATAGGTAGACCTCAACTATGGGAGACAAACTGAGAAAAAAGAATCCAGAAAATCGCATTGTCTGGTTTTTTAACAATTTATTTGCATATTATGGTGGAAAATAAGTATTTGGTCAGAAACAAAATTTCATCTCAATACTTTGTAATATATCCTTTGTTGGCAATGACAGAGGTCAAACGTTTTCTGTAAGTCTTCACAAGGTTGCCACACACTGTTGTTGGTATGTTGGCCCATTCCTCCATGCAGATCTCCTCTAGAGCAGTGATGTTTTTGGCTTTTCGCTTGGCAAAACGGACTTTCAACTCCCTCCAAAGGTTTTCTATAGGGTTGAGATCTGGAGACTGGCTAGGCCACTCCAGAACCTTGAAATGCTTCTTACGAAGCCACTCCTTCATTGCCCTGGTGGTGTGCTTTGGATCATTGTCATGTTGAAAGACCCAGCCACGTTTCATCTTCAATGCCCTTGCTGATGGAAGGAGGTTTGCACTCAAAATCTCACGATACATGGCCCCATTCATTCTTTCATGTACCCGGATCAGTCGTCCTGGCCCCTTTGCAGAGAAACAGCCCCAAAGCATGACGTTTCCACCACCATGCTTTACAGTAGGTATGGTGTTTGATGGATGCAACTCAGTATTATTTTTCCTCCAAACACGACAAGTTGTGTTTCTACCTATTTCACCTGTCAGAAGTGTAGACTAGTGGCCCTTTTAGAAGAAAAGGTGCGGGGTCTGGAAGAAAGAATAGCAACTTTGAAACTCATCAAAGAGAATGAAGACTTTCTAGACAGAACAGAAGCATCTCTACTGGTCACAGAAGGTGCAAAAAGTGTCAGAGAACCTCCAAAAGCAGATGAGTGGAAGCATGTGACCAAAAGAAGTAAGAAGACCATGGAGAAATCACCAACCACACAACTGAAGAACCGATATCAAATCTTTGTAGAGGATGAAGATGGCACACCTAAGAATGAAGCAATACCAGCAAGCAAAAAAGAAAAGGGCACACAGCAACAAGTGACAGCAAAAAGTACAGCCAAGAAGCAACGAAGAGTGGTGGTGGTGGGAGACTCAATACTGAGAGGCACCGAAGCAGCCATCTGCAGACCGGACATAACTGCAAGAGAAGTATGCTGCCTTCCAGGTGCGATGATCAAGGATGTGACCGATAGGATACCAAAGCTCTTCAGCTCCAAGGACGTCCACCCATTTCTTCTGATACATGTTGGCACCAATGACACGGCAAGGAAGGACCTACCGACAATCTGCAAGGACTTTGAAGAGTTGGGGAAGAAAGTAAAGGAACTGGATGCACAGGTAGTTTTTTCTTCTATCCTTCCAGTAGACGGGCATGGCACCAGGAGATGGAACAGGATCCTTGATGCAAACAACTGGCTAAGACGATGGTGCAGACAACAAGGATTTGGATTCCTGGACCACGGTGTGAATTACTGGTATGATGGACTCCTCACCAGAGACGGACTACACCTCAACAAACCTGGGAAACACACATTCGCCAGAAGACTCGCTACACTCATCAGGAGGGCGTTAAACTAGAAGAAGAGGGGACGGGAAGAAAAACATTAGACTCGAACAAAGACGACCCAGGAAAACATACTCAGAAGGGAGGTAAGAACATTTCTAAAACAATCCACAGTGAGGAGATTGGAACAAAACAAAATCCTCTAAACTGCATGCTCGCAAACGCCAGAAGCCTGACAAACAAGATGGAAGAACTAGAAGCAGAAATATCTACAGGTAACTTTGACATAGTGGGAATAACCGAGACATGGTTAGATGAAAGCTATGACTGGGCAGTTAACTTACAGGGTTACAGTCTGTTTAGAAAGGATCGTAAAAATCGGAGAGGAGGAGGGGTTTGTCTCTATGTAAAGTCTTGTCTAAAGTCCACTTTAAGGGAGGATATTAGCGAAGGGAATGAGGATGTCGAGTCCATATGGGTTGAAATTCATGGAGGGAAAAATGGTAACAAAATTCTCATTGGGGTCTGTTACAAACCCCCAAATATAACAGAAAGCATGGAAAGTCTACTTCTAAAGCAGATAGATGAAGCTGCAACCCATAATGAGGTCCTGGTTATGGGGGACTTTAACTACCCGGATATTAACTGGGAAACAGAAACCTGTGAAACCCATAAAGGCAACAGGTTTCTGCTAATAACCAAGAAAAATTATCTTTCACAATTGGTGCAGAATCCAACCAGAGGAGCAGCACTTTTAGACCTAATACTATCTAATAGACCTGACAGAATAACAAATCTGCAGGTGGTTGGGCATTTAGGAAATAGCGACCACAATATTGTGCAGTTTCACCTGTCTTTCACTAGGGGGACTTGTCAGGGAGTCACAAAAACATTGAACTTTAGGAAGGCAAAGTTTGAACAGCTTAGAGATGCCCTTAATCTGGTAGACTGGGACAGTATCCTCAGAAATGAGAATACAGATAATAAATGGGAAATGTTTAAGAACATCCTAAATAGGCAGTGTAAGCGGTTTATACCTTGTGGGAATAAAAGGACTAGAAATAGGAAAAACCCAATGTGGCTAAACAAAGAAGTAAGACAGGCAATTAACAGTAAAAAGAAAGCATTTGCACTACTAAAGCAGGATGGCACCATTGAAGCTCTAAAAAACTATAGGGAGAAAAATACTTTATCTAAAAAACTAATTAAAGCTGCCAAAAAGGAAACAGAGAAGCACATTGCTAAGGAGAGTAAAACTAATCCCAAACTGTTCTTCAACTATATCAATAGTAAAAGAATAAAAACTGAAAATGTAGGCCCCTTAAAAAATAGTGAGGAAAGAATGGTTGTAGATGACGAGGAAAAAGCTAACATATTAAACACCTTCTTCTCCACGGTATTCACGGTGGAAAATGAAATGCTAGGTGAAATCCCAAGAAACAATGAAAACCCTATATTAAGGGTCACCAATCTAACCCAAGAAGAGGTGCGAAACCGGCTAAATAAGATTAAAATAGATAAATCTCCGGGTCCGGATGGCATACACCCACGAGTACTAAGAGAACTAAGTAATGTAATAGATAAACCATTATTTCTTATTTTTAGGGACTCTATAGTGACAGGATCTGTTCCGCAGGACTGGCGCATAGCAAATGTGGTGCCAATATTCAAAAAGGGCTCTAAAAGTGAACCTGGAAATTATAGGCCAGTAAGTCTAACCTCTATTGTTGGTAAAATATTTGAAGGGTTTCTGAGGGATGTTATTCTGGATTATCTCAATGAGAATAACTGTTTAACTCCATATCAGCATGGGTTTATGAGAAATCGCTCCTGTCAAACCAATCTAATCAGTTTTTATGAAGAGGTAAGCTATAGACTGGACCACGGTGAGTCATTGGACGTGGTATATCTCGATTTTTCCAAAGCGTTTGATACCGTGCCGCACAAGAGGTTGGTACACAAAATGAGAATGCTTGGTCTGGGGGAAAATGTGTGTAAATGGGTTAGTAACTGGCTTAGTGATAGAAAGCAGAGGGTGGTTATAAATGGTATAGTCTCTAACTGGGTCGCTGTGACCAGTGGGGTACCGCAGGGGTCAGTATTGGGACCTGTTCTCTTCAACATATTCATTAATGATCTGGTAGAAGGTTTACACAGTAAAATATCGATATTTGCAGATGATACAAAACTATGTAAGGCAGCTAATACAAGAGAAGATAGTATTCTGCTACAGATGGATCTGGATAAGTTGGAAACTTGGGCTGAAAGGTGGCAGATGAGGTTTAACAATGATAAATGTAAGGTTATACACATGGGAAGAGGGAATCAATATCACCATTACACACTGAACGGGAAACCACTGGGTAAATCTGACAGGGAGAAGGACTTGGGGATCCTAGTTAATGATAAACTTACCTGGAGCAGCCAGTGCCAGGCAGCAGCTGCCAAGGCAAACAGGATCATGGGGTGCATTAAAAGAGGTCTGGATACACATGATGAGAGCATTATACTGCCTCTGTACAAATCCCTAGTTAGACCGCACATGGAGTACTGTGTCCAGTTTTGGGCACCGGTGCTCAGGAAGGATATAATGGAACTAGAGAGAGTACAAAGGAGGGCAACAAAATTAATAAAGGGGATGGGAGAACTATAATACCCAGATAGATTAGCGAAATTAGGATTATTTAGTCTAGAAAAAAGACGACTGAGGGGCGATCTAATAACCATGTATAAGTATATAAGGGGACAATACAAATATCTCGCTGAGGATCTGTTTATACCAAGGAAGGTGACGGGCACAAGGGGGCATTCTTTGCGTCTGGAGGAGAGAAGGTTTTTCCACCAACATAGAAGAGGATTCTTTACTGTTAGGGCAGTGAGAATCTGGAATTGCTTGCCTGAGGAGGTGGTGATGGCGAACTCAGTCGAGGGGTTCAAGAGAGGCCTGGATGTCTTCCTGGAGCAGAACAATATTGTATCATACAATTATTAGGTTCTGTAGAAGGACGTAGATCTGGGTATTTATTATGATGGAATATAGGCTGAACTGGATGGACAAATGTCTTTTTTCGGCCTTACTAACTATGTTACTATGTTACTATGTTACCAAACAGTTCCAGTTTGGTTTCATCAGACCATAGGACATTTTCCCAAAACTCCTCTGGATCTTCCAAATGCTCTCTAGCAAACTTCAGACGGGCCCGGACATGTACTGGCTTAAGCAGTGGGACACGTCTGGCACTGCAGGATCTGAGTCCATGGTGGCGTAGTGTGTTACTTATGGTAGGCCTTGTTACATTGGTCCCAGCTCTCTGCAGTTCATTCACTAGGTCCCCCCGCGTGGTTCTGGGATTTTTGCTCACCGTTCTTGTGATCATTCTGACCCCACGGGGTGGGATTTTGCGTGGAGCCCCAGATCGAGGGAGATTATCAGTGGTCTTGTATGTCTTCCATTTTCTAATTATTGCTCCCACTGTTGATTTCTTCACTCCAAGCTGGTTGGCTATTGCAGATTCAGTCTTCCCAGCCTGGTGCAGGGCTACAATTTTGTTTCTGGTGTCCTTTGACAGCTCTTTGGTCTTCACCATAGTGGAGTTTGGAGTCAGACTGTTTGAGGGTGTGCACAGGTATCTTTTTATACTGATAACAAGTTTAAACAGGTGCCATTACTACAGGTAATGAGTGGAGGAAAGAGGAGACTCTTAAAGAAGAAGTTACAGGTCTGTGAGAGCCAGAAATCTTGATTGTTTGTTTCTGACCAAATACTTATTTTCCACCATAATATGCAAATAAATTGTTAAAAAACAGACAATGTGATTTTCTGGATTTTTTTTTCTCAGTTTGTCTCCCATAGTTGAGGTCTACCTATGATGTAAATTACAGACGCCTCTCGTCTTTTTAAGTGGTGGAACTTGCACTATTGCTGACTGACTAAATACTTTTTTGCCCCACTGTAAATAGGAGGGTCTGAGCAAAGGGTCTGAATACTTAGGACCATGTGATATTTCAGTTTTTCTTTTTTATTAAATTTGCAAAATGCTCTACATTTCAGTTTTTTTCAGTGAAGATGTGCAGAGTGCACATTAATGAGGAAAAAAATGAACTTTTTTGAATTTACCAAATGGCTGCAATGATACAAAGAGTGAAAAATTTAAAGGGGTCTGAATACCTTCCTTACCCACTGTATATGTTAGCCCAAATCTTAGAGACTCCCTCATTTCTAATTTGTGAAATGTCATCAAATTCAGTATGGATGCTAATTTTGAGAAAATAATTAATATAGCCACAAAATTCTGCAAAATTCTTACCGTTTTGACAGGACGGAAAAATATTAAACATTAATAGGAATCCCGCTAATATTACTTACACTATATTTCTTAAGTATCCGACTTCCTCTACATTTATGGCATGGATATGCAATTAGTTTATTAATAATAATTAAAATTGTACAAATATAACACATGTTGTAATATGAATTTATTATTGCTTTATCAGCAGCTATTTTTAACCCACAACCAGTGGAGTTGTTTGCTCCTCGGATGCCAGAGATAGGAACAGGATATTATATTACAATAAACCTGAATCTACACCAGATCTCACTTGTGACTGGGGATTTGTTTTATTTTTTTTAAAACTTTATTAAATATATTTAGTGCTTTAATCCCTGATGGATTTATGCTGTGTTTATGCTATAAAAAGCAGGAACTGCTCATCTTGACGATGCTCCTATGACGGAAATGCAGAATTAAGCAGCATTTAATGAGACAGATAAGTGTGCCTCTGTCTGCAGCTTCCTCTGTAGCCTTGGTGATATTTTTTTTTTATATAATACACTGTCAGGTGAAAAGGCGGATACTGCAAGCAAAAAGGGTAATACAATGGATTTGTAATCTGAACATAGAACGCTTCTTTGGATGTATTGCATATATACAGTAGATATAATAGATATACTTTACACAATGTACATACAATTTTGCAATATTTCATTTTTTTAAATATATATATGTGTATTTGCAGTCTACATATATATACAGTACTAGATGGTGGCCCGATTCTAACGCATCGGGTATTCTAGAATATGCATGTCCACGAAGTATATTGCCCAGCCACGTAGTGTATTGCCCAGCCATGTAGTATATTGCCCAGCCACGTATTATATTGCCCAGTCACGTAGTATATTGCCCAGCCACATAGTATATTGCCCAGCCACGTATTATATTGCCCAGTCACGTAGTATATTGCCCAGCCACATAGTATATTGCCCAGCCACGTAGTATATTGCCCAGCCACGTAGTGTATTGCCCAGCCACGTAGTATATTGCCCAGCCACGTAGTATATTGCCCAGCCACGTATTATATTGCCCAGTCACGTAGTATATTGCCCAGCCACATAGTATATTGCCCAGCCACGTAGTATATTGCCCAGCCACGCAGTATATTGCCCAGCCACGTAGTATATTGTCCAGCCACGTAGTATATTGCCCAGTCACGCAGTATATTGCCCAGCCACGTAGTATATTGCCCAGCCACGTAGTATATTGCCCAGCCACGTAGTATATTGCCCAGCCACGTAGAATATTGCCCAGTCACGCAGTATATTGCCCAGCCACGTAGTATATTGCCCAGCCACGTAGTATATTGCCCAGCCACGTAGTATATTGCCCAGCCACGTGGTATATTGCCCAGCCACGCAGTATATTGCCCAGCCACGTAGTATATTGCCCAACCACGTAGTATATTGCCCAGTGACGTAGTATATTGCCCAGCCACGTAGTATATTGCCCAGCCACGTAGTATATTGCCCAGCCACACAGTATATTGCCCAGCCATGTAGTATATTGCTCAGTCACGTAGTATATTGCCCAGTCACGCAGTATATTGCCCAGCCACGTAGTATATTGCACAGCGACGGAGTATACAGCACAGAGCCATGTAGTATACAGACTTAAAATAAAAAATAAATATATACTCAACCTCCGTTGAAGTTCTGGCCCTGTGTGCGGTGCAGGCGGCAGCTTCTGGTCCCAGGGTTGGTATGTGCGCAGGACCTGTGATGACATCGCGGTCACATGACCGTGGCGTCATGGCAGGTCTTTCTCGCAGGACCTGTGATGACGTAGTGGTCACATGACCGTGACGTCATGGCAGGTCCTTGTCGCATACCATCCTTGCCATCGGAACCTACCGCTTGCATGGAGCGGTTACCGGAGCGTCGCGAGGAGCGGGAAAGACGCTGGAATGTCAGTAAATGATGATTTTTTATTTTTTTTATTATTTTTAACATTAGATCTTTTTACTATTGCGGCTGCATAGGCAGCATCAATAGTAATAAAGTTGGTCACACAGGGTTAATAGCAGCGTTAATGGAGTGTGTTATACCACGGCATAACTTGGTCCATTAGCGCTGCCATTAACCCTGTGTGAGCGCTAACTGAAGGGGAGTATGGAGCGGGCACTGACTGCGGGGAGGAAGGAGCGGTCAGCGGCCAGACTGCACCCATCGCTGATTGGTCGTGGCAATGGTCGTGGGCGTTTTGCCATGACCAATCAGCGACTTGGATTCCATGACAGACAGAGGCCGTGACCAATGAATATCTGTGACAGAAGGACAGACAGACAGACAGAAAGACGGAAGTGACCCTTAGACAATTATATAGTAGATATATATATATATAAAATGTATATAAATACGGGTATTCTAAAATATGCATGGCCACGTAGTATATTGCACAGCCCACGTAGTATATTGCCCAACCAAGTAGTATATTGCCCAGCCACGTAGTGTATTACCCAGCCACGTAGTATATTGCCCAGCCACGTAGTATATTGCCCAACCACGTAGTATATTGCCCAGCCACGTAGTTTATTGCCCAGTCACGTAGTATGTTGGCCAGCCACGTAATATATTGCACAGTCACGTAGTATATTGCCCAGTCACGTAGTATATTGCCCAGCCACATAGTATATTGGCCAGTGACGTAGTATATTGCCCAGCTACATAGTATATTGCCCAGCTACGTAGTATATTGCCCAGTCACGTAGTATATTGCCCAGTCACGTAGTATATTGCCAAGTCACGTAGTATATTGCCCAGTCACGTAGTATATTGCCCAGTGACATAGTATATTGCCCAGTCACATAGTATATTGCCCAGTCACGTAGTATATTGCCCAACCAAGTAGTATATTGCCCAGCCACGTAGTGTATTACCCAGCCACATAGTATATTGCCCAGCCACGTAGTATATTGCCCAACCACGTAGTATATTGCCCAGCCACGTAGTTTATTGCCCAGTCACGTAGTATATAGGCCAGCCACGTAATGTATTGCACTGTCACGTAGTATATTGCCCAGCCACATAGTATATTGGCCAGTGGCGTAGTATATTGCCTGGCTACGTAGTATATTGCCCAGCTACATAGTATATTGCCCAGTCACGTAGTATATTGCCCAGTCACGTAGTATATTGCCCAGTCACGTAGTATATTGCCCAGTGACATAGTATATTGCCCAGTCACATAGTATATTGCCCAGTCACGTAGTATATTGCCCAGTTACGTAGTATATTGCATAGCGGCGTAGTATATTGCCCAGCCACGTAGTATATTGCCCAGTCACATAGTATATTGTCCAGTGACGTAGTATATTGCCCAGTCACGTAGTATATTGCCCAGTGACGTAATATATTGCCCAGCCACATAGTATATTGCCCAGTCAGGTAGTATATTGTCCAGTCACGTAGTATATTGCCTAGTCACGTAATATATTGCCCAGTCCCGTAGTATATTGCAGAGTGACATAGTATATTGCCCAGTCACATAGTATATTGCCCAGTCACGTAGTATATTGCCCAGTCACGTAGTATATTGCCCAGTCACGTAGTATATTGTCCAGTCACGTAGTATATTGCCCAGTCACATAGTATATTGCCCAGTCATGTAGTATATTGCCCAGCCACATAGTATACAGCACAGAGCCACGTAGTATACAGCACAGACACGTAGTATACTGCCCAGTCACGTAGTATATTGGCCAGTCACGTAGTATATTGCCCAGCTACGTAGTATATTGCCCAGCCAAGTATGTAACAGGTTAAAAAATAATAAATAAATATATACTCACCATCCGAGGGCCCCTTGTAGTCCTGTTGCCTGTGTGCGGTGCACGCGGCAGCTTCCGGTCCCAGGGTTGGTATGAGCGCAGGACCTGTGATGACGCCACGGTCACATCATGGCAGGTCCTTCTCGCATAGCATCCTTAGCACCGGAACCTGCTGCTTGCACTGACGAGGACAGGACGCCACGTCGGAGGGTGAGAATAACCTTTTTTTTTAATTATTCTTATTTGTAACATACGCAGCATCAATAGTAAAAACTTGGTCGCACAGGGTTAATAGCTGCATAACCGGAGTTGGTTACACCGCGCTCCGGTAACGCTGGCACTAACCCTGTGTGAGGGCTGACTGGATGACTGGAGGGGAGTATGGAGCGGGCACTGACTGCGGGGAGGAAAGAGCGGCAATATTGCCGCCGGACTGTGGCCGTCGCTGATTGGTCATGGCAATGGTCATGGGTGTTTTGCCACGACCAATCAGCGACTTGGATTCCATGACAGACAGAGGCCGCAACCAATGAATATCCGTGACAGAAAGACAGAAGGACAGACAGAAGGACAGAAAGACGGAAGTGACCCTTAGACAATTATATAGTAGATATACAAAAATAACGCATATCATATCAAACTATGATTTAAGCAATAGGGAATCTCTAGTGAAATTGTGATAGGACCCTTTACAGTATTTTTTTATTTTATTTCAGCGTTTGTTAACAATCAATAAAATATGTACAGTGTGTGCATTAACCCCTTTAGCACAAAGCCAGTATTCATCTTCATGACCAGTCCAAATGTTACAATTCTGACCAATGTCACTTTATGATGTAATAACTGAAATGTTTCAACAGATTCCACTGATTCTGAGATTGTTTTCTTGTGACATATTGTACTTCATGATTATGGTAAAATTAGTTTGATATGACTGGCGTTTATTTGTGGAAATTTGGCAAAAACGTTGACAATTTAGCAATTTTCAAGTTTTTAATTTTTATGCCCTAAAGTTATATCACACAAATGAGTTAATAAATAACATTTATCATGTCTACTTCAAATCAGCATCATTTTTTAATCATCATTTTCTTTGTTAGGATGTTAGTAGGGTTAAAAGCTGATCAGCAATTCCTCATTTTTCCAACAAAATTGACAAAACCATTTGTTTTAGGGATCATGTCACGTTTGAAGTAACTTTGTGGGTCCTATATGACAGAAAACACCCAAAACTGACACCATTCTAAAAACTGCCCCCCCCCCCAAAGTCCTCAAAACCACATTCAAGAAGTTTTTTAGCTTTTCAGGTGCTTCACAGGAATTAATGCAATGTGGAAGGAAAAAAATGAATATTTTACTTTTATTTTCATAACAATTTTACTTCAGCCCCAATTTTTTTTATTTTCACATGAATAGCAGAAGAAAATGGACTCCAAAATTTGTTGGTAAATTTCCCCTTAGCATGTCGATACCCCATATGTGGGTGAAAACTACTGTTTGGGTGCATGGCAGGACTCAGGAAGCAGCACCGTGTGATTTTTTTAGCACAAAAATGGCTGGAGTCAAGATTGGACTCCATGTCGCATTTGGAGAGCACAACAAGTGACTTCATTTTGGAAGCTAGACCACTCAAAGAATGCATTTTTATGTGTGGTGAACATCTTGGACCAATATGTGCTTCACAGAAGTTTATAATGTAGATCTGTGAAAATAAAAAACACATTTTTCCCACAAAAATGTTCTTTTAGCCCCAATTTATTTTTATTTTTACAAGGGTAACAGGAGAAAATGGACCCTAAAATGTGTTGTGCAATGTCTTCTGAGTGCACCAATACTGTATATGTGAGGGAAAGCTATTGCTTGGGGGCATGGCAGGGCTTGGAAGTGAAGCAGCACCGTGTGACCTTTTGAACACAAAATGGCTGGAATCGATAGCGGTTGTCATATTTGGAAAGTCCCTGATGTGCCTAAACAGTGGAAACCCCAAAGATAGCCCCATTTTGGAAGCTTGACCCCTCAAGGAATGTATCTAGATGTGTGGTAAGCACCTTGAACCCCAAGGTGCTTTACAGAAGGTTATAATGTAGAGCCATGAAAATAAAAAAAATCACATTTTTCCCACAAAAATGTTCTTTTAGCCCTATATTTTTTCTTTTCACAAGGATAACAGGACAAAATGCAATTTCTCCTGAGCATACTTCGATACTTCATTTGTAGAAGAAAACTAATGTTAAGACTCACGGCAGGGATCAGAAAGGCAGGAGGGACATTTTGGAACGCAGACTTTGATGGAACGGTCTGCAAGTTTCATGTCACGTCTAGGGTTGAGCGACTTTTGTTTTTATAAGATCCAGGGATTCAGGGAAAACCAGGGATTCAAGCTTGAGGAGGCTAATTTGCATATTCCAGGTGCCTTCTGGGAAGAGCGAAGAGTCTCCCTAAGCTAGAAGATTGTTGGGTACAGCCGGGACCAGCTGCTTGGAAAGCATCACCAAACCAGGGATTCAAGCTTGAGGAGGCTAATTTGCATATTCCAGGTGCCTTCTGGGAAAAGCGAAGAGTCTCCCTAAGCTAGAAGATCGTTGGGTACAGCCGGGACCAGCTGCTTGGAAAGCATCACCAAACCAGGGATTCAAGCTTGAGGAGGCTAATTTGCATATTCCAGGTGCCTTCTGGGAAAAGCGAAGAGTCTCCCTAAGCTAGAAGATCGTTGGGTACAGCCGGTACCAGCTGCTTGGAAAGCATCACCAAACCAGGGATTCAAGCTTGAGGAGGCTAATTTGCATATTCCAGGTGCCTTCTGGGAAAAGCGAAGAGTCTCCCTAAGCTAGAAGATCGTTGGGTACAGCCGGGACCAGCTGCTTCGAAAGCATCACCAAACCAGGGATTCAAGCTTCAGGAGGCTAATTTGCATATTCCAGGTGCCTTCTGGGAGAAGTGAAGTCTCCCTAAGCTAGAAGATCGTTGGGTACAGCCGGGACCAGCTGCTTGGAAAGCATCACCAAACCGCGCGCCTTACGGCGCGCAAATTTTTGCCTGTAGGACATTATTGCAAGAGAGCTTGGCTGAGTAGATTACACAAGAAGGAAAACACACAGCAAGTCAGCAGGATCTAGGAGCAACATGGCAGATGTGACAACCTACATGGTGAGCTGCAGCATGTGCTACATGTTCAGAGATCGACCAGAAGAAGAATCAAATTTCACCTGTCAGAAGTGTAGACTAGTGGCCATTTTAGAAGAAAAGGTACGGGGTCTGGAAGAAAGAATAGCAACTTTGAAACTCATCAAAGAGAATGAAGACTTTCTAGACAGAACAGAAGCATCTCTACTGGTCACAGAAGGTGAAAAAAGTGTCAGAGAACCTCCAAAAGCAGATGAGTGGAAGCATGTGACCAAAAGAAGCAAGAAGACCATGGAGAAATCACCAACCACACAACTGAAGAACCGATATCAAATCTTTGTAGAGGATGAAGATGGCACACCTAAGGATGAAGCAATATCAGCAAGCAAAAAAGAAAAGGGCACACAGCAACAAGTGACAGCAAAAAGTACAGCCAAGAAGCAACGAAGAGTGGTGGTGGTGGGAGACTCACTACTGAGAGGCACAGAAGCAGCCATCTGCAGACCGGACATAACTGCAAGAGAAGTATGCTGCCTTCCAGGTGCGATGATCAAGGATGTGACCGATAGGATACCAAAGCTCTTCAGCTCCAAGGACGTCCACCCATTTCTTCTGATACATGTTGGCACCAATGACACGGCAAGGAAGGACTTACCGACAATCTGCAAAGACTTTGAAGAGTTGGGGAAGAAAGTAAAGGAACTGGATGCACAGGTAGTTTTTTCTTCTATCCTTCCAGTAGACGGGCATGGCACCACGAGATGGAACAGGATCTTTGATGCAAACAACTGGCTAAGACGATGGTGCAGACTGCAGACAACAAGGATTCGGATTCCTGGACCACGGTGTGAATTACTTGTACGATGGACTCCTCGCCAGAGACGGACTACACCTCAACAAACCTGGGAAACACACATTCGCCAGAAGACTCGCTACACTCATCAGCAGGGCGTTAAACTAGAAGAAGAGGGGACGGGAAGAAAAACAATAGACTTGAACAAAGAAGATCCAGGAAAACATACTCAGAAAAGAGGTAATAACATTTCTAAAACAATCCACAGCGAGGAGATTGGAACAAAACAAAATCCTCTAAACTGCATGCTCGCAAACGCCAGAAGCCTGACAAACAAGATGGAAGAACTAGAAGCAGAAATATCTACAGGTAACTTTGACATAGTGGGAATAACCGAGGCATGGTTAGATGAAAGCTATGACTGGGCAGTTAACTTACAGGGTTACAGTCTGTTTAGAAAGGATCGTAAAAATCGGAGAGGAGGAGGGGTTTGTCTCTATGTAAAGTCTTGTCTAAAGTCCACTTTAAGGGAGGATATTAGCGAAGGAAATGAGGATGTCGAGTCCATATGGGTCGAAATTCATGGAGGGAAAAATGGTAACAAAATTCTCATTGGGGTCTGTTACAAACCCCCAAATATAACAGAAACCATGGAAAGTCTACTTCTAAAGCAGATAGATGAAGCTGCAACCCATAATGAGGTCCTGGTTATGGGGGACTTTAACTACCCGGATATTAACTGGGAAACAGAAACCTGTGAAACCCATAAAGGCAACAGGTTTCTGCTAATAACCAAGAAAAATTATCTTTCACAATTGGTGCAGAATCCAACCAGAGGAGCAGCACTTTTAGACCTAATACTATCTAATAGACCTGACAGAATAACAAATCTGCAGGTGGTCGGGCATCTAGGAAATAGCGACCACAATATTGTGCAGTTTCACCTGTCTTTCACTAGGGGGACTTGTCAGAGAGTCACAAAAACACTGAACTTTAGGAAGGCAAAGTTTGACCAGCTTAGAGATGCCCTTAATCTGGTAGACTGGGACAATATCCTCAGAAATAAGAATACAGATAATAAATGGGAAATGTTTAAGAACATCCTAAATAGGCAGTGTAAGCGGTTTATACCTTGTGGGAATAAAAGGACTAGAAATAGGAAAAACCCAATGTGGCTAAACAAAGAAGTAAGACAGGCAATTAACAGTAAAAAGAAAGCATTTGCACTACTAAAGCAGGATGGCACCATTGAAGCTCTAAAAAACTATAGGGAGAAAAATACTTTATCTAAAAAACTAATTAAAGCTGCCAAAAAGGAAACAGAGAAGCACATTGCTAAGGAGAGTAAAACTAATCCCAAACTGTTCTTCAACTATATCAATAGTAAAAGAATAAAAACTGAAAATGTAGGCCCCTTAAAAAATAGTGAGGAAAGAATGGTTGTAGATGACGAGGAAAAAGCTAACATATTAAACACCTTCTTCTCCACGGTATTCACGGTGGAAAATGAAATGCTAGGTGAAATCCCAAGAAACAATGAAAACCCTATATTAAGGGTCACCAATCTAACCCAAGAAGAGGTGCGAAACCGGCTAAATAAGATTAAAATAGATAAATCTCCGTGTCCGGATGGCATACACCCACGAGTACTAAGAGAACTAAGTAATGTAATAGATAAACCATTATTTCTTATTTCTAGGGACTCTATAGCGACAGGGTCTGTTCCGCAGGATTGGCGCATAGCAAATGTGGTGCCAATATTCAAAAAGGGCTCTAAAAGTGAACCAGGAAATTATAGGCCAGTAAGTCTAACCTCTATTGTTGGTAAAATATTTGAAGGGTTTCTGAGGGATGTTATTCTGGATTATCTCAATGAGAATAACTGTTTAACTCCATATCAGCATGGGTTTATGAGAAATCGCTCCTGTCAAACCAATCTAATCAGTTTTTATGAAGAGGTAAGCTATAGGCTGGACCACGGTGAGTCATTGGACGTGGTATATCTCGATTTTTCCAAAGCGTTTGATACCGTGCCGCACAAGAGGTTGGTACACAAAATGAGAATGCTTGGTCTGGGGGAAAATGTGTGTAAATGGGTTAGTAACTGGCTTAGTGATAGAAAGCAGAGGGTGGTTATAAATGGTATAGTCTCTAACTGGGTCGCTGTGACCAGTGGGGTACCGCAGGGGTCAGTATTGGGACCTGTTCTCTTCAACATATTCATTAATGATCTGGTAGAAGGTTTACACAGTAAAATATCGATATTTGCAGATGATACAAAACTATGTAAAGCAGTTAATACAAGAGAAGATAGTATTCTGCTACAGATGGATCTGGATAAGTTGGAAACTTGGGCTGAAAGGTGGCAGATGAGGTTTAACAATGATAAATGTAAGGTTATACACATGGGAAGAAGGAATCAATATCACCATTACACACTGAATGGGAAACCACTGGGTAAATCTGACAGGGAGAAGGACTTGGGGATCCTAGTTAATGATAAACTTACCTGGAGCAGCCAGTGCCAGGCAGCAGCTGCCAAGGCAAACAGGATCATGGGGTGCATTAAAAGAGGTCTGGATACACATGATGAGAGCATTATACTGCCTCTGTACAAATCCCTAGTTAGACCGCACATGGAGTACTGTGTCCAGTTTTGGTCACCGGTGCTCAGGAAGGATATAATGGAACTAGAGAGAGTACAAAGGAGGGCAACAAAATTAATAAAGGGGATGGGAGAACTACAATACCCAGATAAATTAGCGAAATTAGGATTATTTAGTCTAGAAAAAAGACGACTGAGGGGCGATCTAATAACCATGTATAAGTATATAAGGGGACAATACAAATATCTCGCTGAGGATCTGTTTATACCAAGGAAGGTGACGGGCACAAGGGGGCATTCTTTGCGTCTGGAGGAGAGAAGGTTTTTCCACCAACATAGAAGAGGATTCTTTACTGTTAGGGCAGTGAGAATCTGGAATTGCTTGCCTGAGGAGGTGGTGATGGCGAACTCAGTCGAGGGGTTCAAGAGAGGCCTGGATGTCTTCCTGGAGCAGAACAATATTGTATCATACAATTAGGTTCTGTAGAAGGACGTAGATCTGGGGATTTATTATGATGGAATATAGGCTGAACTGGATGGACAAATGTCTTTTTTCGGCCTTACTAACTATGTTACTATGTTACTATGTTACTATGTATATCTCGATTTTTCCAAAGCGTTTGATACCGTGCCGCACAAGAGGTTGGTACACAAAATGAGAATGCTTGGTCTGGGGGAAAATGTGTGTAAATGGGTTAGTAACTGGCTTAGTGATAGAAAGCAGAGGGTGGTTATAAATGGTATAGTCTCTAACTGGGTCGCTGTGACCAGTGGGGTACCGCAGGGGTCAGTATTGGGACCTGTTCTCTTCAACATATTCATTAATAATCTGGTAGAAGGTTTACACAGTAAAATATCGATATTTGCAGATGATACAAAACTATGTAAAGCAGTTAATACAAGAGAAGATAGTATTCTGCTACAGATGGATCTGGATAAGTTGGAAACTTGGGCTGAAAGGTGGCAGATGAGGTTTAACAATGATAAATGTAAGGTTATACACATGGGAAGAAGGAATCAATATCACCATTACACACTGAATGGGAAACCACTGGGTAAATCTGACAGGGAGAAGGACTTGGGGATCCTAGTTAATGATAAACTTACCTGGAGCAGCCAGTGCCAGGCAGCAGCTGCCAAGGCAAACAGGATCATGGGGTGCATTAAAAGAGGTCTGGATACACATGATGAGAGCATTATACTGCCTCTGTACAAATCCCTAGTTAGACCGCACATGGAGTACTGTGTCCAGTTTTGGGCACCTGTGCTCAGGAAGGATATAATGGAACTAGAGAGAGTACAAAGGAGGGCAACAAAATTAATAAAGGGGATGGGAGAACTACAATCCCCAGATAGATTAGCGAAATTAGGATTATTTAGTCTAGAAAAAAGACGACTGAGGGGCGATCTAATAACCATGTATAAGTATATAAGGGGACAAAACAAATATCTCGCTGAGGATCTGTTTATACCAAGGAAGGTGACGGGCACAAGGGGGCATTCTTTGCGTCTGGAGGAGAGAAGGTTTTTCCACCAACATAGAAGAGGATTCTTTACTGTTAGGGCAGTGAGAATCTGGAATTGCTTGCCTGAGGAGGTGGTGATGGCGAACTCAGTCGAGGGGTTCAAGAGAGGCCTGGATGTCTTCCTGGAGCAGAACAATATTGTATCATACAATTAGGTTCTGTAGAAGGACGTAGATCTGGGGATTTATTATGATGGAATATAGGCTGAACTGGATGGACAAATGTCTTTTTTCGGCCTTACTAACTATGTTACTATGTTACTATGTTACTATAGGATCGGGTCGGAATTCACGAAACCCAACTTTTTCAAAAGTCGGGTCGAGTGAAATCGGTCGATCCTATAGAAAGGTCGGGGTCGGCCGAAACACGAAACCCAATGCAGTGCATTGGGTTTCTAATGGTTCCCAGGGTCTGAAGGAGAGGAAACTCTCCTTCGGGCCCTGGGATCCATATTAATGTGTAAAATAAAGAATCAAAATAAAAAATATTGAAATACTTACCCTCGGACGCGCCCTGGTTGTAACCGGGAGCCTTCCTTCCTAAGAATGAGCGCCTGAAGGGCCTTCGATAACGTCGCGGCTTGTTATTGGTCGCGTGAGCGGTCACATGGGCGTCACACGACCAATCACAAGCCGCGACGTCATCTAAGGTCCTTCAAGCGCTGATTCTTAGGAAGGAAGGCTGCGGGTTAGAACCAGGGCGCGTCCGAGGGTGAGTATATTCCTAATAGGTATATCTTAAACATATCGGGAATCGGTATCGGAATTCCGATTCCAGTTCAGAAGATCGCCGACCTCATGGCCGACCCCACACAGGGGTCGGGTTGGGTTTCATGAAACCCGACTTTACCAAAAGTCGGCGACTTCTGAATCTGGCCGACCCGTTTCGCTCAACCCTAGTCACGTCTGGAGAGCCCCTGATATATCTAAATAGTGGCAACTCCCCACAAGTGACACCATTTTGAAAACTAGACCTCTCAAGGAATGTATTTAAATGTGTGGTGAGCACCATGAACCCACGGATGGTTCACAGAATTTTACAACGTTTAGCTGTGAAAATAAAAAAAATTTGTTTTCCCCACAGAAATGTTTTAGCTCCAATTTTTTCTCATTTTCACAAGGATAGCAGGAGAAAATGGACCTCAAAATTTGTTGTGCAACTTCTCCTGATTACACTGATACCCCATATGTGATCGAAAACTACTTTTAAGGTACAGTGCAAAGCTAAGAAGTGAAGAAGCACCCTACTGGAGTTCACATTTTGCTGGAATGGTTTGAGGGGACCATGTTACATTGGCAGAGCCCCTGAGGCTCCAGAACAGAAGAAACCCCCCCATAAGTTACCTCATGTTACAATTAATTCATGAAGGGTTGCAGTGAGCAGTGAGCATGTTGGCACCGAATGGGCCTCACAGAATTTTAGACCATTGGGTGGTGAAGAAAGAATAATTACATTTTGCCACTTAAATGTTGTTTTAGTCCCAAGTTTTTTATTTCTTAATGGGCTAATAGGAAAAAACGGACATCTCGGTTTGTTGTCCAATTTCTCCTGAGTGCGCCAATACCCTACATGTAATCTGGAAATACTTTTCAGGCATAGTGCAAAGCTCAGAAGGGAAGGAGCACAGTATTATAGTGCAGATTTTACTGTTAAGGTTAGTAGGTGCCATGACCCATTGGAAGAGCCCATGAGGTGCCAGAACAGAAGAACGCCACATAAGTGACCCCATTTTGTAAACTAAACCTCTCAATTAATTCATCTAGAGGTGCAGTGATCATATTGACACTACAGATGTGTCACAGAATTTTACACCATTGGGCAGTGAAGAAAAAATAATTACATTTTTATCACCAACATTTTGTTTTAGCCCCAGATTTTACATTTTCACAAGGGTAAAAATGGCACCAAAATTTGTCCCACAATTTCTGCTGAATGTTCAAATACCCCATATGTGTCTGTACAGTACTGCTTAGCCACATGGCGAGACTCGGGAGGGAAGTAGCGCTATTCGCCTACTGGAGTACAGATTTTCCTAGAATAGTGTATCATAGAAAAATTAGTTGGCGCACCACAATGATATCAAATAAATAAATATATATTGGGGGTGCAAAACAATGGCTAATACGCAGAGCAGATAATAAACAAGAAAAGAAAAGCCACTATAATATATGCACACCACCAAAAGTTATAATAAGTCAAACAAGCTTTATTGGTAACATATAAAAACAATTAAAACCATACACACAAAACTCCCTCCATATACGTGCGCCCAACACTGCCCAATACACAATACTTCCATATACCGTATATACTCGAGTATAAGCTGAGATTTTCAGCCCAAATTTTTGGGCTGAAAGTGCCCCTCTCGGCTTATACTCGAATCACGGTAGCGGTGGGGTCGGCGGGTGAGGGGGTGAGGGCGCTGAGGCATACTTACCTAGTCCCAGCGATCCTCGCGCTGTCCCTGCCGTCCCACGGTCTTCTGTGCTGCAGCTCTTCCCCTCTTCAGAGGTCACGTGGGACCGCTCATTAGAGAAATGAATAGGCGGCTCCACCTCCCATAGGGGTGGAGCCGCCTATTCATTTCTCTAATCAGCGGTAACGGTGACCGCTGATAGAGAAAGAAGCTGCGGCACCGAAGACAGCTGTGACAGGCGGGGAGCGCCAGGATCGCTGGGACTAGGTAAGTATGTCATATTCACCTGTCCGCATTCCAGCCGCCGGGCGCCGCTCTATCTTCCCAGCGTCTCCGCTCTGACTGTGCAGGTCAGAGGGCGCGATGACGCATATAGTGTGCGCGGCGCCCTCTGCCTGATCAGTCAGTGCAGAGACGCCGGGACCGGACGCTGGGGAGCTGCAAGCAAGTGAGGTGAGTATGGCTTTTTTTTTTTTATTGCAGCAGCAGCGGCCATGGCGCTTAGTAACCCGATGTTTACCCTGTTTACCCGGGGACTTCGGGATCGTTGGTCGCTGGAGAGCTGTCTGTGTGACAGGTCTCCAGCAACCAAACAGCGACGCTGCAGCGATCGACATCATTGTCTAGATCGCTGCAGCGTCGCTAAATGTGACGGTACCTTTACGTTTGTTTCCATGTAAATCTCTGAATGATGTGATTCAGATGAAACCCCTGAGTGATTCATTCACTATAACGAGGCAGCAGAGTTACTCTGGACTCTTTCTGGCCTGTGTTTAGCGGTTTCCATCTTTTCAGAAGGTCATAAAACTGTGGTCGACCTCGCTTTTATGAGTGACTAAAAAGATGGACAATCATGCTGTCTAACTAACTTGGGGTGGTGATGTCAATAAAGTTTACCATGGATCTTGTGAAACTCAACGCAAAGAACAGCAAAAGGCGACAGCCATATGGAATGGAGCAGAGCATTGGGGTATAGAGAAGTGTGTATCAATGGTCGTGACTAGGCCAATTAATAGATTAGCTGTCTGAACCAGGGCTTAGTTTTAGATCAAAGGCAGAATAAAAAGGGTGCTAGACAGCAACGGGGGACCAGATTTAGGATGGTACATGACTGTGGAAAGCACTGGTAGGGCGATAGATACACATGAGGGAGTAGATGTAGGGGAGTGCAGCACTGTGGAGAGGATGGTTAGGTTGGTAGAAAGATGAAGGTGGAGATCTGGGGGTGCAGCACTGTGGAGAGTGTGGGTAGGGTGGTAGAAAGATGAAGGTGGAGATGTAGGAGGTGCAGCACTGTGGAGAGTGTGGGTAGAGTGGTAGAAAGATGAAGGTGGAGATGTAGGAGGTGCAGCACTTTGGAAAGAATGGGTAGGATAGTAGGCAGATGAGGGAGGTCATATGGAAGAGTGCAAAACTGTGTAGGGCGATAGCCAGATGACGGAGGTGATGTAGAGTGGTGCAACGCTGCAGAGAGCTTTGTGGGTGTAAGGCTGGTTTCACATTTGCGTTTTTTGGCGCTGCGTTTTAGCGCAAAAAACGCATGCTTTTTTTTCCTATATTTAACATTAAAAACGAATGTGTTTTTTTTGTACGCGTTTTGCCGCTTTTGACGACGCATGCATCGTTTCTCTGCTTGCATTTTGATGCAGAAATGCAGCATGTAGTAATTTCTAGAGGCGTTTTTTTGCCGCAAAAAAACGCATGCGTTTTTTGCGGCAAAAAAATGTATTGCTGTCTATGTAAACGCATGCGTTTCTAGCACATGCGTTTGGTTGCGTTTTTAAACGCATGCATTTTCATAGAAAAAAACAAGTCTACACACTGATAAGCCACCCCCCACCATCAAGGTGATAAAGGGATCCAAACCCTATCCCTAATCCTAACCCTAACCCTAACCCCCCCACCATCAAGATGATAAAGGGATCCAAACCCTATCCCTAATCCTAACCCTAACCCCCCACCCATCAAGGTGATAAAGGGATCCTAACCCTAACCCTATCCCTAGGGATCCAAACCCTAACCCTAATTCTAACCCTAACCCTAGGGATCCAAACCCTAATCCTAACCCTAATCCTAACCCTAACCCCCCACCATCAAGGTGATAAAGGGATCCAAACCCTATCCCTAATCCTAACCCTAACCCTAGGGATCCAAACCCTAACCCTAATCCTAACCCTAACCCTAGGGATCCAAACCCTAACCCTAACCCTAGCTATTTCTAGTGGGTTTTCTAGTTGATTTTGATGATTGGCAGCTGTCACACACTTCTCATCATGCGTTTCAAAAACGCAAACGCAGGAAAAATCGCATGTAAACGTGTCAAAACGCCGTGTTTTTTTTTTTACCACATACGAAAACGCATGCATCTAAAAAACGCAGCGTTTGCACGCGTTTACATGCGTTTTTTTCAACACCTGCGTTTGCGTTTTTAATGCTGCGTTTTTAAACGCAAATGTGAAACCAGCCTAAGAGATAAATATAGTGGATGGGCAGCCAGTGCAATGACTGGTACAGGGTGGTATTATCCGTGTAATGATTGGACAAGAAGACGAGCCAGGCTGCTGCATTCAGGATAAATTGTGGAGAGCAAGACAAATTAGTAGTGAGTTACAATTAACAAGACGAGAAGAAGGAATCAAAATCCAATAAAGAGTTTTTGCTGTTTCCGTAATAAAAAAAAAAAATCAGATTCTAGAGATGTTTTTGAAGTGCAAAGTGCAGATGGCGTCATGTACTTAAAGTCCTGGAGCCTCTCTATAGAAACTACAATGTTAAATAATTGGAGTTTTCCATATTTTTCACCTTCCCCCAAGCAGATGTGCAGCAGGAGTAGCTGTATCCCAGACATGTCTCCACTCAATCCCTTATACCTTCTGTGACCCTATCCCCAACCATGTAATTCAATGGGCTGTATTGTCGGTGCACAATAAATCCTGGCATTTATGGCTTCCATGGGTTTTAGCTGAAAGGTAACAATGACAGCAGATGCTCTATAATCCACTTTAATTTTATTGCAACGTCCCTGTTTCTCTGCAAATCCGGTTTTTGAAGTGTTAGTCCCAGAGCTGCTATTAGACAAAGGCCTGATACTTAGAGGATAAACAAATGTGACCATGTTAATAGCCGGAGTTTTACCTGCATTTCTACAGGATATACTGTATGTATAATATTTGGAATTGGTAGTCCTCTTCTGGAAGGGGCCATTCATGATGTGCTTCACATGTGCATCTACAAAATACGGCACCAAAGAAATACCCAATAAATCTGTACCTGAAAATTAAGAACATTGACCCAGTAGCCCGCTATCTACCGTATACCCCTCCACTGTAAAGCATCTGCTGCATGCATTAGTGTATGACCTCTGCTTTGCACTTTGACCTGTGTAGTTAGTGTATTTCCCATATGATACATCATGTTTCCTTGCTTCTCATTAGTCCAATTAGACTAGAAGCTTTTTGGTCTTTTTATTACATGAATTTGGCATCTCTTTACAACATGATATTGGTCTTATACCATAGAATAGTCTCTTTAAGTTAATTTAAGGCAGCCACTGGGATTACGCATCGAATAACAGATCTGTTATTTTAGGACGTGATGAAATGTTGTTATGCCTCATTGAGAATTATTTAAAGGGGAGTTCCATCCAAAATTCTGTTTAGACCCTTATTTAAAATAAATTTAAGGAATAAGTATCAGATGACATATATAATTTGCAGGTGTGGGATGTGATGAAATGTAGTTATTCTTATCCTCTACTATTAGTGGTGGCAAAATGTTATTTAATTTACTGCCCCTCTTGACATGGAGGCCACATTCACGAAGAAGGCACTATAACACTTCACTTCACTTTAATAAAGTACTTCAACTTTATTAAAGAATTTCCCTCCTTCTACTTAAATAAGGTCCCTGAAATCCTTCCTCATCAATTTTATTCCCTACCCGACCTACTGTCCTAAAAGAAGACCAACAACACACAACATTCCCTGTCACGTATATTAGTTACTACTAGGAGACCCCATACACAGACCAATGTTGGTGGAACCCACTGTTATCGACCGGCTCAGCCAAAAGTCTAATATGAATGGAAGCTCCGGATAGATGATTGTTTGGCAGTTAAGGATCTGACATGTCTGATTTCGGATTGCCCATACTTTTGTTCTCTAAGAGATAAGCCACCTCCAGAGATAAACACAGAAGAACACAGAAGCGCTCTTGTACTGGGGACAGATAGCTGAGATAGCTTGCCCAACAGATATCTAACATGTATAGAGTGCTTCAACTGGGTCTGAACTGGGTCTGTCAACACAGAATGACTGTTCAAACCAAGTACAGTTGATTGGTGCACCCTTGACGTGGCCAAATATTTAAGTGTACCTTCTCACCTAAAACCTAAAAGTCCAGGGAACGCCTGTACCTGGTTAAACAGTTTTTCTGTCCTGACACAGTCCCTTTATGACTTTTGATGAGCATATCGCTTCACGTAACCCTGGTCCATGTTCCAGGTTAGTGTTCTCTGACTGAGGACCAGGGCTGTGCGAATTTCTTTAGGCTCTGTGATCCCTTATGATTAACCAGGCTCAAAGATGAACAGAAGATGTCATGCCAGACTGGTGAATCAAGCACCATGCTGAGGAACCTGGAAGCTCAGAAAATTTTTGCAGCTCCTGTACAAGGCCAGAGTACTGACCTTGACCATGGGATGAGGTTGTGCAAAGTGATCCACCCATCTCTACTTAAGATGATATGATTTTATAAAGCATGGGTTTTCACTTCTTCACTTTTGCAGCAGGCATCCTGGGCGCTTCTGGTGCTTACTAGTTCCCATGATATAATGACATCACATGAGGCCCTTGTAGGCTCCAGAGGTACCCAGGATGCTGGCCGAAGAAGTGAAGACTGGCTGCCCCAGAGAACCAGACTGGACGCTGTACCAGGGCAGCAAGAATTTAATTGCTCATCTCTGTTTTTTATGTAAATTATTATCTGGAACTGTACCTGATAACTCTCCAGAAAGGAAGGCTCCTGGAAGAAGAGAAGGCCTCCTAAAAGATAAATCTCATTGGCACAACAGAAGTTACTCACTAAGGCTACGTTCACACTAGCGTTATGCTAGTGTGCGTCGGGTTAGCGTCGGGCGACGCAGCGGCGACGCACGCGTCATGCGCCCCTATATTTAACATGGGGGACGCATGCGTTTTTGTTTGTTGCGTTGTGCAACGCATGCGTCTTTTTTGCCGCAAGCGTCGGACCAAGAAAACGCAACAAGTTGCATTTTTCTTGCGTCCGATTTTCGGCAAAAAACGACGCATGCATCGCGAAACGCAGCGTTTTTGCGTGCGTTTTGCCGAGTTTTTGCATGCGTTGTGCGTTGCGTTGCCGACGCAGCGGCGCACAACGCTAGTGTGAACGTAGCCTAAGCAGCATTCCCTAAGATTTCTTCAGTGTGGCACCAGGATGGTCATCGACAGATTGAGCCCAGTCTCAGGAGGGAGGAAAATGGGTGCATGTTAGAGGGTGCGACCTATAAAAAACAGCTATGTAAAAAATATTCTCCTCCTGCAAGGCTGGGTCCAAGCATGTCTGTAAGGGTAGGTTCACATGACCAATGTCTCCTTATCCAAGAAAAATGGTCTGATTATTCTGATGAGAGTTTGATCAGAGTGGCATCAGTTATTTCAGATGTGGATTAAAAATTTTAATTCTCCACGTCTCCATTCTGTCCGGCCATGAAAATCAAATTTCAAATGAACGTCACTTCTGAACAGGATAATGGTCTGAACTGGGCCCACTAAGAATGGCCATCTCAATACATAACCAACAAATAATGTTGGACTCTGTAACGCTATAGCATGTAAACATGAAATATATGAAATAGGAAGAAATGAAGGTACTTAGCACATAAATTGGCCAATTCATATATGCACAGCAGCCACGACAAGGCGATTTTGTTTTTGGGGGACTGTTATGAAGGCAATCCAGTGACACAGTGTGCCAGCAATCAGAGCACATACAGTGATTTGATAATAACCCAAAAACAATAGAACGAGCTCTGAGACGTGGAATCTCTGTAGACCGCAATACCTGAACCTATCCTAAACACAACTAAAGGCAGCTGTGGATTGCGCCTGTCACTACCTATGCAACTCGGCACAGCCTGAGGAGCTGACTAGCCTGAAGATAGAAAAACAAGCCTGACTTGCCTCAGAGAAATACCCCAAAGGAAAAGGCAGCCCCCCACATATAATGACTGTTAGCAAGATGAAAAGACAAACGTAGGGATGAAATAGATTCAGCAAAGTGAGGCCCGATATTCTAGATAGAGCGAGGATAGCAAAGAGAACTTTGCAGTCTACAAAAAACCCTAAAGCAAAAAACCACGCAAAGGGGGCAAAAAGACCCACCGTGCCGAACTAACGGCACGGCGGTGCACCCTTTGCGTCTCAGAGCTTCCAGCAAAAACGAATAGACAAGCTGGACAGAAAAAGTAGCAACAAAAGCAAAGAAACACTTATCTAAGCAGAGCAGCAGGCCACAGGAAAGATCCAGAAGCTCAGGTCCAACACTGAAACATTGACAAGGAGCAAGGAAGACAGAATCAGGTGGAGTTAAATAACAAAGCAGCCAACGAGCTCACCAAAACACCTGAGGGAGGAAGCTCAGAAGCTGCAGTACCACTTGTGACCACAGGAGTGAATTCAGCCACAGACACAACAGGGGACCTATCCTAATGTGAATCCTCTCTTAGGCTGAAGTCTACATTTATATGAGTAGACAGGATCCTGCTGTGATTAAAACCGCCAAAGGCTGAGGGGTGGAGTGCTTGTTCAGAGAGCCTATGTATACAAATTTCAAAAGACTGAACATCACTTACAAACAGAATACTGGTCTGAACAGGTGCATACTAAGAGTAGCCCTCTCCATACATAACTAACAATTAAAGTTGCACTCTGTTATGCCACAGCATGCAATATGAAATATATGAAATTGGAATTGCATTACTGTTCTAGAAAATAGGAAAAACAAAGATACTTAGCGCATAAATTGGCCAATCCATGTATGCCCAGCAGCAATAACAACGTGATCTTTTTTGCAGTATTTTGTCTGGAAGTGATGGTCAGTCTTTTGCTATTTGTATACATAGGCTCTCTAAATGAGTACTCCATCCATCAGCCTATGGTGATTTTAATCACTGCAGGATCCTTTATAAATGAAGGCTATCAGCCCAGAAGAGGAAACACATTAGATTAGGTCCCCAGCAAAGAAGATTGCCTTGTCGTGGCTGCTGGGCATACATGGTTTATGCATCAAGTATCATAAATTTTTCCTAATTTTTAGAGCAGTAATGCAATTCCAATTTCATGTATTTCATGTTTATGGTGTCATAACGTTACAGAGTGCAACTTTATTTGTTAGTTCATGAAAATCGGACCGCACACTGATGTCATCCGAGTGTGGTCGGATGTTTTTCATGGACACATAGACTTGGATCAAAATCAGACGTCTCAATTATTTTCCACAGACCACTAAAAAGTTGGACGTGTGCACAGCCCCATAGAATATCATAGATACAAGTGTAATCTGTGAAAACCATAGATAGCACTTGCACGAGAAAATTGGTCATCTGCACGAGCCCCAAAAGTCGAATATCTGATGATACTGTTGTCTTCTGTGGGTTTGTGAATAATAAAATGTCTGATCAAAAGTGCCAAGAAATTATCATACTAGGTATATTTTAGGAAATTGCTGTTTATGCAGTTTTCTAATATATTAGTGTAAATTTAACCTACTAACATCATTAATATAGTCATTATTATTATTAATCACTTTTCTTATGCGTGTGTTTTAATTCCATAAATCACAAACCTTGAAGGGGTTAAAGTGCGAAAGTCAGATCTTTGAAGAAAATGGATTTTCTCGTCAGTTTATAAAACCGCAGGCAATTCACTTAAACGCTGTATTTTTTCAGTCTCAAAAACCATATTTCATGGCAATATGTAATCTATGGATAGGACTTGTTCTTAAGCAAATTAATTTTGCCTGCCTTAAAAAAAACAGGTAAAACTGAGCTGAGATCATTCGTTACATTCATCTGCCCGTGGAGCAATTTAGCTTATTGATTCCTTTAATGGGGAGATATGAGTGCAAGGGATGATCCTTATTCCATACTGGGTAATCTCATCAAAACCTTTAGTGGATGAGAAGAGGTTTAGTGACAATGGAAGTAACTGAGGGGTTCACACTGAGACACATCAGGGGCAATAGGAAGATTAGAGGGGTACCGAAGGGTCTCGTATGGTCAGTGGGTCCTGGTGGCTGATCAGTGGCCATAGTTTGCATTGTAGATTTTCCCTTTAAACTGAATATCTACCCTCAAGACCAAATGTTCTGTCAAGTTGCAGAAAGGCGAAGCTTCTCACTAACACCACCAGGTGGTTGCAGGTAGGCGACACCTCTTACCAACACCACCAGCTATCTGGAGGGTAACTGGCTCCCCAACAACACACTGACAGACACTGGATCCTTAAAATGAGAGGGTTATTCCAACAAAAACAAGTTTCCCTTATCCATAGGATAGAGGTTAACTTGCTAATCACTAGGGGTCTGGCTGCTAGGACCCCAAGATCAGGACTTTAAAACCCTGCAACTCCATATTCATCGGATGAAAGGCCCGTCCACTGCATCATTGTCTATGGGACTAGCTGTCTGTGTAGGCAATAAATAGAGCAGGGACCGCGCCATTTTAAAGCCCCAATCTCAGGATCACTGGGGTCTCGGCGGTCGGATCCTCAGTGATCAGCAAGTAGATAGGGAATTACTTGTTTTTTTAAGGAATGACCCTTTAACTTGAATTCTATTTACGCGTGTTCCAACATGGAGGTAATAATCTTGTAACATTGCAGAACTTCAACAGGAAATGACAATGGCCTCTTACACAACTTTCTCCAACAAATATTATAAAGCAATATGTCTTCCTGGCTTCCTTCTCAAAGTTATCGCCGCTGATTTCCTGGCTGCTGCTCTTGAGCTCCCTGCAGTAGTTGCAGTACTGTGGCCAAAATAACTCTCCTGGGGCTGGAGGTCTACCAGTTAATGAATGAATGAATTAATGAATTGATTAATGATGTCCTTAATGCTGATACATATAGACAGATACGTATCATCATGTAATACCATGAGGGAGGCATCTGATTGGCTCCAAATTTATTTTGCAGCAGGACAATTACAACAAACATATAGCCAAAGCCAATAAAAACAAACTTCAGGGTAAAGAACAAGGAGTCCTGGAAGTGATGATCTTGCCCCACAGAGCCTTGGTCTCACATCGTTGAGTCAGTCTGGGATTACATGAAGAGAAGATCTGTGGTTAGTTCTGGATGATGTTTGGAACAACCCCTCTGTCTAGAAGAATTGATGTGGCTTTGAAGGCCAAGAGCGATCACACTAAATATTGGTTTGATTGAGATGTCTCATTTGACATACTATGTCATGTACACTCACCTCAGACAGTGCCCTCAACTATCCCCCTATGTACTTAACTGAAGGTTTGACTCTGGTTGTGAAGCGTAACTACTGCAATTGAAGAGGTCACCACAGAGACTGGGCACGGTGGGTGAGAAGTCCACCGACACCAGCAAATACTTCAGTTGGGTCTGTGCGTGGCAATACCCACTGCCAGCCAATCAAAGAGCAGTAGCTGACGCCGGCGTGCACTTTACTGGGGTTGCATGGCAGTGGCATCATGTGTGCCCGTCACTTGCACGCTGAAATCAGCTGCCGGTTTTCAGAAGATAACACCGTGATGGGGGAGCACATGGGAGGTGAGTATATTGGTTTATTTTTTTCTATACACTAAAGAACAGCGGCAAAACAGGGGACATATACCAGGAGGGAGATATATATATATACCAGGATGAGGAGCATATATAGCAGGGTGAGGGACATACAGTACAGACCAAAAGTTTGGACACACCTTCACATTTAAAGATTTTTCTGTATTTTCATCACAATGAAAATTGTACATTCAGACTGAAGGCATCAAAACTATGAATTAACACATGTGGAATTATATACTTAACAAAAAAGTGTGAAACAACTGAAATTATGTCTTATATTCTAGGTTATTCAAAGTAGCCACCTTTTGCTTTGATGACTGCTTTGCACGCTTTGGCATTCTCTTGATGAGCTTCAAGAGGTAGTCACCGGGAATGGTTTTCACTTCACAGGTGTGCCCTGTCAGGTTTAATAAGTGGGATTTCTTGCCTTGTAAATGGGGTTGGGTCCATCAGTTGTGTTGTGCAGAAGTCTGGTGGATACACAGCTGATAGTCCTACTGAATAGACTGTTAGAATTTGTATTATGGCAAGAAAAAAGCAGCTAAGTAAAGAAAAACGAGTGGCCATCATTACTTTAAGAAATGAAGATCAGTCAGTTTGAAAAATTGGGCAAACTTTGAAAGTGTCCCCAAGTGCAGTGGCTAAAACCATCAAGCACTACAAAGAAACTGGCTCACATGAGGACCGCCCCAGGAAAGGAAGACCAAGAGTCACCTCTGCTTCTGAGGGCAAGTTTATCCGAGTCACCAGCCTCAGAAATCGCAGGTTAACAGCAGCTCAGATTAGAGACCAGGTCAATGCCACACAGAGTTCTAGCAGCAGACACATCTCTACAACAACTGTTAAGAGGAGACTTTGTGCAGCAGGCCTTCATGGTAAAATAGCTGCTAGGAAACCACTGCTAAGGACAGGCAACAAGCAGAAGAGACTTGTTTGGGCTAAAGAACACAAGGAATGGACATTAGACCAGTGGAAATCTGTGCTTTGGTCTGATGAGTCCAAATATGAGATCTTTCCAACCACTGTGTCTTTGTGCGACGCAGAAAAGGTGAACGGATGGACTCTACATGCCTGGTTCCCACCGTGAAGCATGGAGGAGGAGGTGTGATGTTGTGGGGTGCTTTGCTGGTGAAACTGGGATTTATTCAAAATTGAAGGCACACTGAACCAGCATGGCTACCACAGCATCTTGCAGCGGCGTGCTATTCCATCCGGTTTGCGTTTAGTTGGACCATCATTTATTTTTCAACAGGACAATGACCCCAAACACACCTCCAGGCTGTGTAAGGGCTATTTGACCAAGAAGGAGAGTGATGGGGTGCTACGCCAGATGACCTGGCCTCCACAGTCACCAGACCTGAACCCAATCGAGATGGTTTGGGGTGAGCTGGACCGCAGTGTGAAGGCAAAAGGGCCAACAAGTGCTAAGCATCTCTGGGAACTCCTTCAAGATTGTTGGAAGACCATTCCCGGTGACTACCTCTTGAAGCTCATCGAGAGAATGCCAAGAGTGTGCAAAGCAGTCATCAAAGCAAAAGGTGGCTACTTTGAAGAGCCTAGAATATAAGACATATTTTCAGTTGTTTCACACTTTTTTGTTAAGTATATAATTCCACATGTGTTAA
Organism: Ranitomeya imitator; assembly: GCF_032444005.1. Taxonomy (NCBI): domain Eukaryota; kingdom Metazoa; phylum Chordata; class Amphibia; order Anura; family Dendrobatidae; genus Ranitomeya; species Ranitomeya imitator. The sequence goes on from NC_091285.1 coordinate 642,038,088, forward strand.
TTCATAGCTTTGATGCCTTCAGTGTTAATTTACAATTTTCATAGTCATGAAAATACAGAAAAAGCTTTAAATGAGAAGGTGTGTCCAAACTTTTGGTCTGTACTCTATACCAGGATGGAGGGCATGTATATATGACAGGATACATATACTGTATATCAGGATGGGGAGGAGCACTGGTCCAAATCTTGCATCGGGGCCCATCAGTCTCAAGTTACACCACTGCCAACATGGTAGTAATTACAAATAGATTTGATCAGGCCCCAAAGATGCAATATTAATGTATGCATGTATCTTTTAAACTTGGATAGACCGAGATTCCCACCCGTTACAGTCCAAAGTACCAAATGTAATTCTCAATATATTTTTATACTGGTCAGAATATCATTTTTTTCTCTATATATGTAAATTTACTCTGCTAGATTCCCCTTAAGTTGGGTTTAAACAACAATATGACAAATCAGTTCAATCTCATGTGCAAATTATTGCAATAGTTCTGCATCTCCTCTGAGGTTGGAGAGTTGCTGCAGATCCCTGCACAGTAGGTGGTTAGGAACGGTGCTATGCAGGGAAAATCAAGGAGAAGGAACAGGACTAAACCAGCAGCACTACCGCTTACAATAAGTTATTATTTTATCAGTTAAAAAGAATGCGGCATCAGAAAATGACCTATTGCTTAAATCAGGTTTTTGTGTTTCATGTATTTAAAAAAAAAATATTTTGGCAATGTTTGTGTTTTTTCTTTCATATCACTATTTGGATTAAAATAGTTGATGTCAAACCTGACCCTGCTTCCCCTGCCTTCACAATAACATTTGTACAGGTTCACGATATGCTTCAATATACAGTATGTTCATTTTGGCTATGACATGTGTTATTTCCTGAAACAACTGGAAATTAGAATCTAAAAAAGCTCCAGTGGCCAGTGAGAAAATGTAAATATTTGTAATTATTTTTTTAATTAAAAATCATGATATGAAAAAAAAAATTGCCAAACATTTTTAAATAATACATTAAGCTAAAACAATGGATTTAAGCAATAGGTGATTTTCTGATGATACTTTCCCTTTAAAAAATAACCGTTTGCATTTGCGATAGTGCTAATATCATTACAACATTTTTACAGAACTTCTGGAACTGTCGTAAAAACAAATAAACCCTTTTGATCTTGCAGTTTCCATTTTGTCTATGTCGGTGTACCTGAAGCTTTAATGGCTGCCAGCCTTGTCAGGGAGATGCATAAAATGTCCAGAGCCTGCTAATTTTCAATGTACTTTTCCAAAAATGCCACACGTAATGTTTTGTTGGCACCTCTGTTCTCCAAACAGAGAGGTTTTTATTCTGATTTATGTCAGCAGAATGATTCGATGCATCTAAATAATTTAACGTTGATTTTTGAAAGCTTTTTCTGGATTGAAGAACTACGTTAAAAGCTATGAGTTAATGTCGTCGGCACTTCGGCAACCGCAAGTCCAACTAGAAAACTGTTTTAAAGTTTTACTGCACTTTTTGTCCTCACTGGGTTTAATACTTAAGGTCTCTAGCCTGGGATAAGAGTCAATAAGGTCATTGCTATAAGGGTTGCAGAGGTAGCAGTCACCCCAGTGTCCTTGTGCTATAGAGGCCACTACTAGTACTAAAAATGACATATGGTAGGTGGGGGCTCTGTTACCGATTTGGCACCGATGACCCTTAACATCAATTTCCTCCAGTGGTGGAGCAGCAAAACTATTAATTATTTTCCCAGATTGGGTGCCCCCAACCTAAATTTACAAGTTTGCATTGAGAAGAGTAGCTTGTTGGTTCCCATCCTGGCACCATCACCAGAGGCACAAACACTCACCACCCTTTATGGGGTTGGAAATGTGCCCACGATGCAATCCGAGGCAAAGCCCAAGGTGTATTTTTCCTAATCTCACACAACCACTGTAAATTGAGTATCCAAGATTATTTTTTATTTTTACAATGTGCCTAAGAACTAACAGACAGATAGCTGCTAGCTACCTACCTACCTACCTGATGTGCCCCTGCGCCAGTCTCTGCCAGCACAGAACAGTCACGGGCCACTCCTACCAGTGATCCAGCAACTTTCGCTGACGTCATGTCAAAAGAGCAACGGCTTCTCTTCTCCTCTGTTGATAGGAGTGACTGCCGACGTCATACAGTTAGGCAGCGGAGAGCCAAGCCCTGTCGACAAATCAGAGTGGAAGAAGAAGAGCTGCTCTGTTGACATGAAGCAGCAGAATCTCTGGCAGACGTGGTCAGTGCTGGGTAGAATAGACAGGTAATAAGCAAAAATATCACATTAATTCCTCGCTAGCGCAGATCGGGTGTCTGCGCTAGCGGGATCGCCAAACGCGATCCCTTTTGGGACATTGCGTTAGCGCAGTCCGTAGCGCTATGCGCTAAACGGACTGCCCTAACGCAATGTGAACCTAGCCTTAGCGACATTTAAATGGTTAAACAGTAGAGAGCAGAGCCAGCACTGGTTTCTGTTCTTAGGAGAGTCAGGTGCTGGCAGACTAACACGGCTGGCATCTGCCTTGTATGGACGAGTTCAGCTCCTGAGCCTGCTCTATATAACCCACCCAACATGTGATGTACCAGTGCTTTTTAGGCCAAGGAGGGTTTAACAGCTAATCGTCAGAGGTTTCCACTTCGATTTTACCCTTCAATCTGGGAATTATTTATTTTTTAAGACAAGTTAGTCTCTTTATATATTGGGTTTCCACCTATTCTGCTTTTAGTTCACAGTGAAGCTTAGGTGGGCAGTTTGCTGTCTATGGCTCTCTGCTGCCTCACCCATGACAATCCCCTGATGATGCCAATTCCACACTTGACCTAGTGCTAACACTGATGACGTTGATAGAGCTGGCAAAGGGGTAGTATTCATGTCCAGTAGAAATTAAACTGACTGCTCATGCACTGTTTTATCATGAAGAACACCACAATTTGCTATTTTACTGGTGTCCATGGGTAAATGCCAGCTGTGCCGATAATTAACAGGCCCCTGATCTGATATTGATATCCTAATGATAGTCCTTCCATAGTCCGATCCTGGAAAACATTGGTAGGGCGCACATAGAGTTCTTTGCCCGATCATCAGTGTTGGGCTAGGGTCACACGACCGCTTTTCTCCCACCCGAGAAAATTTGGCAGATTATGCTTATCACATTCTGATCAGTGCGTGATCAGAGGGTGATCCGATTTTCTCAGATGTGGAGAATGAAAAAAATTAAATTGTCCATCTTCTCCGTTCACTGTGTCCGTGAAAATCGGACCGGACTCAGATGTCATCCTAGTGCAGTCCGATGTTTTCCACAGACCTAAAAACATGAATGGAAGAGTGCGATATGATAATTGGATGCAACTCATGCATGCTGCGAGATGGTGCGAGGAATAAAAAAGGATATGTGCATGGACCCAAAGAAAAACATGAGGATGATTGCTAGCAGTCAAAAAGACGGATAGAACTCGTCTGATTTTTACGGTTGTGTGCACGAGCCCTTGTAAAGAATTTAGCAGTGACTGAAAAGAGTATATAGGCAAAAAATTAGATTAATGAGACCTGCTACACAGACTGCAAGAGGTAGCATTAGAAGACTGACAAGCAGACGACAGTATAAATCGGAAAAGTGCTATCCATGGTTTTTACAGATAGCATTTGCGCACATGTTATCCTGTGGGGCTATGTACATGTCCGATTTTTTCCTCAGACTGAGTGGTCAAAAGAAAAAGATTGAAGCATGTACAATTTGGCTCCGAGAATTGGATGGCACACGCCCATTCATGTCTATGGGATTGTGAAAAAAATCGGACCGCACTCTAATTTTCGTGGACTAACATAATGAAGAAAGTAGAGAAACTTTCTTTTTTTTATCTTCACCTCCGAGAAAATCGAATCCCACTTTGATCAAACTCTGATCAAAGGGTAACTAATTAGCATAATTAGACCGATTTTCTCCGATGGAGAGAAAACAGTCGTGTGCACCTAACCTTACTGTGATCCCCAAGAGTCATAAAAAATAAGTAGTGAGCACTACCCTACACCCCCAAAGTGAGTGACATAAACCACTTCCTTATACTGTAAAAGAGGCTATAACTAGAAAGAAAGAAATATTTATTTTCTATCTTCTGTTTAAATCTTGTGATGTCCTATAATCAGGTTTGTTTTATAGTCCTAAACTACGTTGTTCAGCTAATTTTAAAAAAGTTGGTTCACTGTATTTTTTTTACGTTGAACTGAGTACCATCTTCAATTGGTGCTGTTTCACTGATTATGGAACAGGTTTTGTTTCTCTCTGTGCCCCTCAGTTCCAAAGTTAACCCCATAATTAGAAAGACACACATTTTCCCTTAAGCCAAATGGGTATATCACAGAACATCACAGCGGAATTTTGTTTTTTCACCTCTATGACGCTGGCCAATCAAAATACAGCTGCATCATAGAGGCTAAAAAGCAAAATTCCATAGTCACAGCTGCAGCCTGGCTCAGTGTATTTTTCCTCTTTAGCTAAAGAGCAGGAATGCTGACCTTGGCTGTTACAGGGGAGGTTTTCTTTGGTGCCATGACTCTCCTGAGCTTCGGCTCTCCAACGCTTTTGCTCTCCTATGCTCTGGTTCTCCAATGCTACTGCTCTCTTGTCCTCCAGCACTGCTCGTTTCCTGTGCTCCAGCTCTTTTGAATTCCAGCTCTCAAACTCATTTGCACTCCTGAGCTCCAGCTCTCCAATGTTTCTTCTCTCCTGAGCTGCAGCTTTCCAATGCTTTAGCTCTCCTGTGATTCAGCTCTGCAGCGCTGCTGCTCTCTTGAGCCCCGACTCTCCTTTGCTATTGTTTTCCTGTGGTTTGGGGCAACAGCACTGCTGCAATCTAGAGCTCTAGTTTTCCAACGCTTCTGGCCTCCTGACCTGTGGCTCTCCAATACTTCTTGTCTCCTGAACTCCAGCCCTCCAAAACTCCTGCATGCCTATGTTTCAGATCAGCAGTGCTGTTGCTCTCTCGGGCTGCTGATTTCTTGTGCTCAGTGCTCGAACAACAAGAATGGATGCTGCGACTGCTGAGTAGGAACCTACTGAGTCAGGGTGCAGCTATGAATTTCCCTGTGGGCGTTTCTTTTCCCCCTTCTATGACGTGGTTGCGTTTTGATTGGTCCAGCATGACAGAGAAGATAAAGCAAGTGCCTACACAAAAGTTCTGTGTTGCATACACCCCGTTGATTGAAGGGAAAAATTGCAGCTTTCTTACAGGGAGGCATAAGATCAATGGGAGCTGTAAAAATCATCTGTATACAAGGAGCTCTACCTATAGGCAGCTTAACCCAGTCATATACAGTATTTATCACATCTGTTGGGAGTCAATGAGATTTTGAGCTCTGCATCAGATAACTGGAGCTGAGTAGAAATAAAAAGAGATTTACTGTATTACTGTAAGAACAGTTATTAGCTCCATGTTTTGCTTTACCTTTTGATTTCTTGTGATACTTTACTTATTTTCCATCTTTCCATGGCTTGAGCAAGGTTTAATGAGGAACTGAAAGGTTGCTATTGGATATGCATTAATAAAGGCACCTTATTTTTATACTTATTGGAGTAGTACTGCCGTTTTGTGCATATTTTCCATTTTAGTTCTGTCATTGTATAATAAGGCTTTTCATGCTTTGCAGTGAAGTGATGAGCAAGCAATATGCAAACGGGAGGTTGTCTATGGATAAGCTTTTACGATATGGTTTGAAAATGATCCGTGTTGCACATGTTAAAAGTCCATGACTGGATAAACTAATGTATGATTCCTCTGCAGTTCTCTCTATTATGGCACACAGACTACCTACAAGTTCATATTCTGGACCTATAGGGACCTGAGGGGCTGCCACATAGGGTGCAATTACAGAGCCCTTATAATGTATTCATACTAATGTGTGAGCATCATAAAATGGTGGTAATCTACCCCACACAATATTATGCCCCAGTGTCCCACACACAGAGTATGATGTCTCCAACTCAGTATCAACCTCCCATTGTTCCAAATCGACTGAAAGATGTCCCAGTATCCCCCACACAAAGTATGCTGCCACTACCATCCCCACAGAGTATGCTGTACCTACAGTTTCCCATGCAAAGTAGTATGTGCCTGTAGTCCTCCCCACATAGTATGAAGCTTCCACTGTCCTCTCCACAGTTTGATGCTCTCACTGTCCTCCTCACACAGTATAATGCCAATGTGTCTACCATACACAGTATTATTCCCCCACAGTTTCTCTCACACAGTTTGATTTCCCCACTGTCCTCTCCACAGTTTGATGCTCCCACTGTCCTCTCCACAATTTGATGCTCCCGCTGTCCTCTCCACACAGATTGATGCTCCCGCTGTCCTCTCCACAATTTGATGCTCCCGCTGTCCTCTCCACACAGATTGATGCTCCCACTGTCCTCTCCACAGTTTGATGCTCCCACTGTCCTCTCCACAAAGTATGATGCATCCACTGTCCTCTCCACATGGTTTGATGATCCCATTGTCCTCTCCACACAGTATAATGTCAGTGTGCCAACCATACACAATATTATTCCCCCACAGTCTCTCTCACACACAGTATGATGCCCCCTCCCCTACAATCACCTTTCATACCAAGGCAAATGTAGGCATTCCGGAACCCAGAGTAATAATTCAGTTGGGTGCCCCATACTATAGACCGCTTAAGCGGTTTGAATAGTCATTGTGTGAACGCTCAAAGCGATTTGCTTATCTACAGTCACGTAATGCTGAGTAGCTTCTCTTCCTGATTCTTTTAATTTCCAGTGAATAACCACAGCTGCTGCTTCATTGAGAGAAGCAGGAAGAGAAGCTAGTCATCACATGACCATTAGCATGAAAGTCGCACGTGAGAACGGTCCAGCAGAACTAAATCCTGACAGTGAGTATGTTACACACTATTAGGCTTTGGCATGCTACAGTGTTTGCTTTTAACCTATACGTCGTGGGGTAGCATAATGTAGAGACATAGACATGGATTCCAGCAATGTATCACTTACTGATCTGCTTGCTAACAATTTGATAAAATCACTGTTTTATCTGCTGCAGATTTAGCAGTTATCTGGATGTCGAGCTCTGTATAACCCCGTCCACACCACTGATTGGCAGCTCTATGCCCATATACTGTGTAGACAGAAAGCCTCCGATCAGTGGTGGGGGCGGGTTATACAGAGCTCATGACTATGTTTGACTACCTGGCAATAAATTTACTAGTCCTTCAGTGATAATTACCTGCTGATAAAACAGTAATTTGGGGGTGGCAAAATGTTTCCACCTTAGAGACATATCAGATCATCACGAGGTGAGATGCTAAGGGCCCAAGGCACAAGCATTGCTTGCCCCCCCCCCCAGTTACACCATTGTCCTATAGACTATAATGCCCCCAGCAGTCTGCTCCACAGAGTATGATGCCCACACAGAACCCCCCACAGTGCCCTCCACACAGTGTGATGCCCCAGTGTCCCACTTACACAGTATGATGCCTCTCACAGTCCTTACTATGGATATGTTTCGCCACAGTTGTGCCTTCTTCAAGTACAAAGGGTCTATTTCCTGCACACAAAATCTATATTTTGAGATTATGGATGGAGTACAAATTAAAGACACTATTTGAATCTCATATGTTTAAAATTTTCTTTGCATTTGAATAGGGTTCAGCAGAAATACCGGTTACAACCCATAGGCAAGTGTGGCACTGTTTCTTTAAAAAAAAAAAAATCTCACCATACATCCTTAAGGTAAAATTATTTGTATGCTTTTATTTAATATTTTATAATTTTCCTCAATTTTATATTTTATTTTTCACTGTAATTGCTATGTCATTTGCTTGCCCCAATAGGTGCCTTTCCACTTTATACTTGCTAATCCATAGGAATATGTGATGATTGGTGATGATGAGTTATCTATTTGTATTTCCGTTCCTCCTTCAGAAGGAGAAACTATGCTTCATATTAGGATTGCAGCACCACTGGGACCATATTCTTGAACTCTTAGTTCCTATGAATTTCCAGGAATAAGTGAGAGGTCGGTCACGAGTTTTGTGGCTTGAATATAGATTTGCCTTAACAGTACAGGATGCAAAAGATTAAAGTGGGAAGGCGTGGGAACCTGGCAGGTGCCTAGCGAACAGAACAGAACGTAACGGAACCGCGCCTGCACACCCCACGGCGGTATCCAGGAGAGAGACACAAAGGGAAGGATATTGTGGAACAGTGTAAACGAGATCAAGCACAAAGGAGAGCCAGTAGGAGTCGTGCCGTGAGACCTACTGAGGCGCGTAGCAAGTGGCCGGAACACCGCGGGAATAACTGACTCTAGGCCTTACTTCGAACTCCGCAGGACAGTTAATTATAGGTTGGCTGTCTAGCTTACATTTCCTACGAAGACATAGGGGGCAACACGTGGAGAGGGGCGTCTCTAGGGTCCTGGAAGAGCTCCTAGCCTTCCCGTCATACGGGTGCGTCCTAGCCATAACATACCTGGGGGACGAGAAACTAGTAACATCTGGAACTAAAGAGAGAGAGAGCTGTAGAGAACGAACGAACGAGAACAGCAGTTGTGAGGACTATTCCGAATGCTCAGCAGGGTAGGACTACAAGACACAGGCGCTAGTGGTAGGCAACGATTTCCATCTGCAAAGGAAACTCTGGATGTGCCCATCGGACCGGCCAGTCTCAGATAGCCCTGTTAAGCGTGCTCTGGATTGAGGATCCTGAAGTTCTCAGTAAAGAGGTAAAGAGACTGCAATCTTGTGTCCTCGTTATTGACTGCACCTTACACCATCACCATCTACCTTACTGGGAAGCCCTGGGGACATACTTCACCTGTGGGAAGGTATACCATCCAGCTGCCATTCCATCACCCCAGCGGACCCCACAGCAGCGTCGGTCACCTTGACCGAATACCACAGGTGGCATCACGAACCCTTGACAGACTGTCCTACCTTTATTGGATGCCCCTTAGCAGGGTCGCAGATCGGGTCTAGCCACCGTGACAGCCTCAGAACCGAACCAGAGAGGCCCGGTACAGAGAACTCGTGGCCCTGTGTCTGGGGGCGCTCCAGTGGCGCAGGGATGCTTCTACATCAGCCTCAGTCTGGATCCAGACACACATTCAGAAAGCAAGAAATGGGTGAAACGGGCATGGCCTGTGGAAGTGGAGAGGCGATTGTCAGGCTCAGCTGATACTCATCTAATGTCATGATTAGTCTGTCTAGGTTGACACATTTCACATTTTGTGCACATTTTATATGCAGATTTTCCTCATATAAAATTATCCAGGAAATTGGCTTTTTATGTTTATATTTTTTAAATACTTAAAGGGGCTGTCTGGCCTCAGCTCACAAATCTGCAATCTCTCTATGTAACGGCAGACTTGTTAATCTTCACAGCGCTCACTGCGATACCGGCGCTAATAGCAGTGGATGTGTCGCTTCAAGTATGTGATTTGCATACTACCAGCCACATTCCGACTAGACATGTCGTGCACGTCTAGTTGGCATGTGGCGGCGTGCATGCAAATAACATACTTGCAGTCACACGCCTGCAGCTATCGTCACCTGCACCACAGAGCGCGCACTGTGAGGCTTCACAAATAGTGACTGCAGACTTGTACCCTAAGGCCAGACAACCCGTTAAAAGAAGTACTCCCAAGAAATGTTTACTTGTTTGTCTAAATATACTTGTGTGAAAAAGTGTTTGCCCCATGTCTGATTTCCTATTCTTTTGCATGTTTGTCACACTTAAATATTTTAGATCACCAAACAATTTTACAAAGATAACACAAGCGATCACAAAAAGCAGTTTTTAAATGAAGGTCTTTATTGTTAAGGAAAAAAAAATCCAAACCTACAGGGCTCTCTGTGAAAACGTAATTGCCCCTCCCCCCTTATAACATATAATAACTGTGGCTTATCACATCTTTGGAAGCTGAGTTCAAATTCCCTAGCAACACCTTGACTGCTAACATACCTGTTATCAATCAAAAAATCACTTAAATAGGACCTGCCTGACAAAATGAAGTAGACCAAAAGATCCTCAAAAGCTAGATTTCATGCCGCGATCCAAAGAAATTATTTCACCCTTTGTGAATAATGGCTCTCATTGTCGTTCGCTGAAGTCCCAAATCTTTAGGAATGGTTTGTAACCTTTTTCAGACTGAAAGATCTTAATTATTCTGTTTCTCATTTGTCATAGAATTTATTTGGATCACGGCATGAAGTCTAGCATTTGAGGATCTTTTGGTCCACTTCATTTTGTCAGGCGCTTTCACTACTCCCTCTCATACGTTGCCAATAACTGTTGACCAGCTGATGTATCAGTCTCAGACACAACTGAACTGTGATTGGCAGTGTCTGGGAAGGAGGGGAGAAAGTTGATGACACCAGTAATTGGCATCAGAAATTTGGTCTGCAGGAATTTCATATACTGTAATACAAATTGAACAAATATGAATATCTCTAAAATTGAGCGATGCATTGCAAAACAGAAAAGAGCTGAAGAGTCAGGGGAACTCAGTTTTTTTAATAAGGTATTTAATAGGGATATCGGTCAAGTATCTGGATGCTCGGATATGCTTGGCATTTGGCAAGCATTAGCCAGTTCTTGAATTTGAAACTCGAATACCCACCCTGCATGTTTGATGTCTGTTACACAGACAATAAGCATGCGGGGATTGCCTGCGAGGCGAGACACTGTAATTCCGTAGCCATCCTGGTAGTGGCATTACTTTGATTAGCTTGACAAATGACATCATCAAGGGTTATAAGTGAACAGGTGCCGCCATGCTCGGAACACTGATGCCATTGCACAGCTCAAGGACAGTCCTTATTGGAGGGAGAAAGTGCTTGTCCAGGGCTGTATATGTATAGTTGAACAAATCAGAGTCCCCTAGCTTTGATACTGGTGCTGGATTATGAACCATCATACTAAAAGCCCTTGCAAAGACTAAATCTGTGCTTTGCTTTTTGTATCAAATACAGTCTGCATTTATCCTAGGAAGGGACAGTTGCAGGAACAGGTAGAGTGGCTGAATACAGTCTCTAGGCAGGGCTTAGAATTTGCAGACTGTCTGCTATATGTGACCACAGTTTTTGTTTGGGGGGGTTGATTCAGTTACTCACCCACAGAGTATTATGTGCTTTGTGGTACATTTCTGTGGTATATACAGTAACACTCCAAAAAAGCGTTAACAAATTTTCCTGGATTCAAATATTCACCCATAGAGTATTATGTGATTTGTGGTACATTTCTGTGGTATATAACACGACAAGAAAGCATTATAAAATTTTTCTGAATTCAATTACTCATCCATAGACTATTATGTTCTTTTTGATATGTTTTCATGCTATATTACACTGTAAAATAGCATTAAAATTATTTCTGGATTAAATTACTCACTCATAGAGTATTACGGGCTCTGTGGTATATTTTGGTGGTATATAACACTCCAAAAAGGCGCTGAAATTTTTTTCGATTTAGTTACTCACCCATACAATATTACATGCTTTGTGGTACATTTCTGTGGTATATACCACTTTAAAAAAAAGTTGAAAAAAATTCTCAATTCAATTACTCATCCATACAGTATTACATGCTCTGTAGTACATTTTGGTGGTATATGACACTCTGAAAAAGCATCGGGAGAAATAGTGGTGGCTGGAGACTGAGCACCGAGCGAACAAATTTGTACACTTGTAGCATGCCAATTTAGGTTTTTATTTAAAACAAACAAAATTGTATGAAAACCAAGTTCTATAGTACATATGATAATAGTCACTTTTGAACAACCAACTTTGTACACCTATAGCAGGCCAACTATTCAGTGATTAATTATCATTTATATACAACTCAAAAACTTTTTAATATATGTAATAGTTAAATAAATGACCAATAGCTCTTTCTCAATAGGCTGTATAAAAACGCTCATTTTAAGTTACATACAATCCATTTTTAGTTCTGCTTCCTTCATATGCCCATAATAATATATTATACAGCTCCACCATCTAGGTACAAAATGAAAGTTCCTTTTATCATAGTGAAAGATGTAATTACTCAGCCTAAAATTACCTTTTCGCTTCCACAGTTAGTAAGAACTTTCTCCTGTGTGCAGAGAGGCTGCGGGATGGTGGGGTGGATGGAAATATCCTGTTTAAATAAACACTTTACCTGAAATATCTCACCTCAGCTCGGTGCCACGAAGACCCAGAGCCACAGTGGAGTACATAAAGGGTAATGTGTGATAGGAAGGACACGGAGAACTTATTCCTGACTCTTATTGCTATAATCTTTTTTTTTTTTTTACATTCCCAGAACATTACACTCTCTGCCTTCCTCAAATACAATTATATATACATATCTATATACTGCTCAAAAAATAAAGGGAACACTTAAACAACAGAATCTAACTCCAAATAAATCAAACTTCTGTGAAATCAAACTGTCCACGTAGGAAGCAACACTGATTGACAATCAATTTCACATGCTGTTGTGCAAATCGAATAGACAACAGATGGAAATTATTGGCAATTATCAAGACACACTCAATAAAGGAGTGGCTCTGCAGGTGGGGACCACAGACCACGTCTCAGTGCCAATGCTTTCTGGCTGATGTTTTGGTCACTTTTGAATGTTGTGCTTTCACACTCGTGGTAGCATGAGACGGACTCTAAAACCCACACAAGTGGCTCAGGTAATGCAGCTCATCCAGGATGGCACATCAATGCGAGCTGTGGCAAGAAGGTTTGCTGTGTCTGGCAGCGAAGTGTCCAGAGCCTGGAGCCGCTACCAGGAGACAGGCCAGTACACCATGTGACATGGAGGGGGCCGTAGAAGGGCAACAACCCAGCAGCAGGACTGCTACCTCTGCCTTTGTGCAAGGAGGAACAGGAGGCCTGCAAAATGACCTCCAGCAGACCACAAATGTGCATGTGTCTGCACAAATGGTTAGAAACCGACTCCATTAGGATGGTCTGAGTGCCCGACGTCCACAGATGGGGGTTGTGCTCACAGCCCAACACCGTGCAGGACGCTTGGCATTTGCCACAGAACACCAGGAATGGCAAATTCACCACACTGAGCACATGTGACAGACGTGACAGAGTCTGGAGACGCCATGGAGAGCGATCTGCTGCCTGTAACATCCTTCAGCAGGACCGGTTTGGCAGAGGGTCAGTAATGGTGTGGGGTGGCATTTCTTTGGAGGGTCGCAAAGCCCTCCATGTGCTCGCTAGAGGTAGCCTGACAGCCATTAGGTACCGAGATGAGATCCTCAGACCCCTTGTGAGACCATATGCTGGTGTGGTTGGCCCTGGGTTCCTCCTAATGCAGGACAATGCCAGACCTCATGTGGCAGGAGTGTTTTAGCAGTTCCTGCAAGATGGAGGCATTGAAGCTAGACCTGAATCCAATTGAGAACATCATGTCTCGCACCATCCACCAACGTCACGTTGCACCACAGACTGTCCAGGAGTTGGCTGATTCTTTAGTCCAGGTCTGGGAGGAGATCCCTCAGGAGACCATTCGCTGCCTCATAAGGAGCATCAGGAGCATGCCCAGGCGTTGTAGGGAGATCATACAGGAACATGGAGGCCACACTGTTATGATCTGGTGGCCTAGGAGCAGCATGAGACGGACTCTGGAGAAGGTGGTCCCTGTACTGACCGCAAACCCTGAACCTAGCATCGCAACTAGAAGTAGCCGTGGGGGGTACCTAACACTCTCTAGACCCCTCGGCACAGCCTAAGATCTACCTACCCCTAAAGACAGAAACAGGAAACCTATCTTGCCTCAGAGAAAATCCCCAAAGGATAGATAGCCCCCCACAAATATTGACTGTGAGAGGAGAGGGAAATAACATACGCTGATATGAAATCAGATTTTAGCATAGGAGGCCATACTAGCTAAAAAGAAAGAATAGAACAGAGAACTTTGCGGTCAGTATGAAAACACTAGAAAATATCCACCGCAGAAAATACAGATCACCACATCTGACTAAAGACATGGGGGGGTATATCTGCATCTCCAGAGAAATAGCTAGGCTGCAAAAATCCTTCACAGACAAAACTGGACAAGACAAAAACATGAATATGCACAGAACTATAAGGTCCACAGCAGGTGGACAGCAAAAACCAAGCCAGGACTTATCTTGTAGAAAAGCACAGCAAACTGGAGAGACCAGCAGGGAAGTGAATCCTTCAAGAACAATGAACAACTGGCACTGACCAAAGGATCCTGCAAAGCTATATACCCCAGTCAGTTTTGCAATTAGTAGATACACCTGTCCACTCCTGCAGTCCAGACACAACTGCATTACCCTCTACAACCACCGGAGGGAGCCCAAAAGCTGAATTCACAACAGTACCCCCTCCTTGAGGAGGGGTCACCAAACCCTCACCAGAGCCCCCAGGCCGATCAGGATGAGCCCGATGAAAGGCACGAACCAAATCAACGGCATGGACATCAGAGGCAGAAACCCAAGAATTATCCTCCTGGCCATAACCCTTCCACTTGACAAGGTACTGAAGCTTCCGCCTCGAAAAACGAGAATCCAAAATCTTCTCAACAACATATTCCAACTCCCCATCGACCAATACAGGGGCCGGAGGATCAACAGAGGGAACAACGGGCTCCACATATTTCCGCAACAAAGATTTATGGAAGACATTATGAATAGCAAACGAGGCCAGAAGCGCCAGGCGAAAGGACACCGGATTAATAATCTCAGAAATCCTATAAGGACCAACAAATTGAGGCCTAAACTTAGGGGAAGAAACCTTCATAGGAACATGACGGGAAGATAACCAAACCAGATCCCCAATCCGAAGCCGGGATCCAACACACCGACGATGATTAGCAAAACGTTGAGCCTCCTCCTGAGACAGCACCAAATTGTCCACGACATAAGCCCAAATCTGCTGCAACCTGTCGACTACAGAATCCACACCAGGAAGGTCAGAAGGCTCAACCTGCCCAGAAGAAAAACGAGGATGAAAACCAAAATTACAAAAAAAAGGCGAAACCAAAGTAGCCGAACTAGCCCGATTATTAAGGGCAAACTCGGCCAATGGCAAAAAAGCCACCCAATCATCCTGATCAGCAGACACAAAGCATCTCAAATAGGTCTCCAAGGTCTGATTAGTTCGCTCAGTCTGGCCATTTGTCTGAGGATGAAATGCAGAAGAAAAAGACAAATCAATGCCCAGCTTGGCACAAAAGGCCCGCCAAAACCTAGAAACAAACTGGGAACCTCTGTCGGACACAATATTCTCCGGAATACCATGCAAACGTACCACATGCTGAAAAAACAACGGAACCAAATCAGAAGAAGAAGGCAATTTAGGCAAAGGCACCAAATGAACCATCTTAGAAAATCGGTCACAGACTACCCAGATAACCGACATTCTTTGGGAAACAGGAAGATCGGAAATAAAATCCATAGAAATATGTGTCCAGGGCCTCTCGGGGACCGGTAATGGCAAAAGCAACCCACTAGCGCGGGAACAGCAAGGCTTAGCCCGCGCACAAATCCCACAGGACTGCACAAAAGAACGCACATCCCGTGACAAAGTAGGCCACCAAAAGGACCTACTAAGCAAATCTCTTGTACCAAAAATCCCAGGATGGCCACCCAACACAGAACAATGAACTTCAGAAATCAGGAACAGTTTCCCCACAGGACAGCGTTCAGGCTTATCAGCCTGAAATTCCTGAAGAACCCGTCGCAAATCAGGGGAGATGGCAGAAAGAATCACCCCTTCCTTCAAAATGCTGACCGGCTCAAGAACCCCAGGGGAATCAGGAAAAAAACTCCTAGAGAGGGCATCCGCCTTAACATTCTTAGTACCAGGAATGTACGAGACCACAAAATCAAAACGGGAGAAAAACAGGGACCATCGAGCCTGTCTAGGATTCAGCCGTTTGGCAGACTCGAGGTAAATCAGATTCTTATGATCGGTCAGGACAACAATACGGTGCTTGGCCCCCTCAAGCCAATGTCGCCACTCCTCAAATGCCCACTTCATAGCCAACAACTCCCGATTGCCGACATCATAATTGCGTTCCGCAGGCGAAAACTTCCGAGAAAAGAAGGCACACATGGTTTCATCAAGGAACCATCAGAATTACTCTGAGACAAAACGGCCCCTGCCCCAATCTCAGACGCGTCAACCTCAACCTGAAATGGAAGAGAAACATCAGGCTGACGCAACACAGGGGCAGAAGTAAATCGGCGTTTAAGCTCCTGAAAGGCAGAAACAGCCGCAGAGGACCAATTCGTCACATCAGCGCCTTTCTTGGTCAAATCGGTTAGAGGTTTAACCACACTGGAGAAGTTGGCAATGAAACGACGATAAAAATTAGCAAAGCCCAAGAATTTCTGAAGGCTCTTCACAGATGTGGGCTGAATCCAATCATGAATGGCCTGAACCTTAACCGGATCCATTTCTATAGATGAGGGAGAAAAAATGAAACCCAAAAAAGAAACCTTCTGCACTCCAAAAAGGCACTTTGACCCCTTCACAAATAAAGCATTATTACGGAGGATCTGAAATACCATCCTGACCTGTTTCACATGAGACTCCCAATCATTGGAAAAAATCAAAATATCATCCAAATATACAACCATGAATTTATCAAGATAACTCCGAAAGATATCATGCATGAAGGATTGGAACACAGATGGAGCATTAGAGAGTCCGAATGGCATCACAAGGTATTCAAAATGGCCTTCGGGCGTATTAAATGCAGTTTTCCATTCGTCACCCTGCTTGATACGAATAAGATTATATGCCCCTCGAAGGTCAATCTTAGTAAACCAGCTAGACCCCTTAATCCTAGCAAACAAATCAGTAAGCAAAGGCAATGGGTATTGAAATTTAACCGTGATCTTATTCAAGAGGTGATAATCAATACACGGTCTCAAGGAGCCATCCTTCTTGGCAACAAAAAGAACCCCGCTCCCAACGGTGAAGTGGCAGTGGTGTAACTTGAGACTCATGGGCCCCGATGCAAGATTTGGACCAGTGCTCCTCCCCATCCAGATATACAGTATATGTATCCTGGTATATATAGATGCCCTCCATCCTGGTATACAGTACAGACCAAACGTTTGGACACACCTTCCCATTTAAAGATTTATCTGTATTTTCATGACTATGAAAATTGTACATTCAAACTGAAGGCATCAAAACTATGAATTAACACATGTGGAATTATATACTTAACAAAAAAGTGTGAAACAACTGAAATTATGTCTTATATTCTAGGTTCTTCAAAGTAGCCACCTTTTGCTTTGATGACTGCTTTGCACACTCTTGGTATTCTCTTGATCAGCTTCAAGAGGTAGTCACCGGGAATAGTTTTCACTTCACAGGTGTGCCCTGTCAGCTTTAATAAGTGGGATTTCTTGCCTTATCAATGGTGTTGGGACCATTAGTTGTGTTGTGCAGAAGTCTGGTGGATACACAGCTGATAGTCTTACTGAATAGACTGTTAGAATTTGTATTATGGCAAGAAAAAAAGCAGCTAAGTAAAGAAAAGCGAGGGACCATCATTACTTTAAGAAATGAAGGTCAGTCAGTCCGAAAAATTGGGCAAACTTTGAAAGTGTCCCCAAGTGCTTTGGCAAAAACCATCAAGCGCTACAAAGAAACTGGCTCACATGAGGACTGCCCCAGGAAAGGAAGACCAAGAGTCACCTCTGCTTCTGAGGATAAGTTTGTCTGAGTCACCAGCCTCAGAAATCGCAGGTTAACAGCAGCTCAGATTAGAGACCAGGTCAATGCCACACAGAGTTCTAGCAGCAGACATATCTCTACAACAACTGTTAAGAGGAGATGTTGTGCAGCAGACCTTCATGGTAAAATAGCTGCTAGGAAACCACTGCTAAGGACAGGCAACAAGCAGAAGAGACTTGTTTGGGCTAAAGAACACAAGGAATGGACATTAGACCAGTGGAAATCTGTGCTTTGGTCTGATGAGTCCAAATTTGAGATCTTTGGTTCCAACCACCGTGTCTTTGTGCGACGCAGAAAAGGTGAACGGATGGACTCTACATGCCTGGTTCCCACCGTGAAGCATGGAGGAGGAGGTGTGATGGTGTGGGGGTGCTTTGCTGGTGACACTATTGGGGATTTATTCAAAATTGAAGGCATACTGAACCAGCATGGCTACCACAGCATCTTGCAGCGGCATGCTATTCCATCCGGTTTGCGTTTAGTTGGACCATCATTTATTTTTCAACAGGACAATGACCCCAAACACACCTCCAGGCTGTGTAAGGGCTATCTGTCCAAGAAGGAGAGTGATGGGGTGATACGCCAGATGACATGGCCTCCACAGTCACCAAACCTGAACCCAATCGAGATGGTTTGGGATGAGCTGAACCGCAGAGTGAAGGCAAAAGGGCCAACAAGTGCTAAGCATCTCTGGGAACTCCATCAAGATTGTTGGAAGACCATTCCCGGTGACTACCTCTTGAAGCTCATCAAGAGAATGCCAAGAGTGTGCAAAGCAGTCATCAAAGCAAAAGGTGGCTACTTTGAATAACCTAGAATATAAGACATAATTTCAGTTGTTTCACACTTTTTTGTTAAGTATATAATTCCACATGTGTTAATTCATAGTTTTGATGCCTTCAGTGTGAATGTACAATTTTCATAGTCATGAAAATACAGAAAAATCTTTAAATGAGGTGTGTCCAAACTTTTGGTCTGTACTGTGTGTGTATATATATATATATATATATATATATATATATATATATATATATATACAGTGGGGCAAAAAAGTATTTAGTCAGTCAGCAATAGTGCAAGTTCCACCACTTAAAAAGATGAGAGGCGTCTGTAATTTACATCATAGGTAGACCTCAACTATGGGAGACAAACTGAGAAAAAAAAATCCAGAAAATCACATTGTCTGTTTTTTTATCATTTTTTTGGCATATTATGGTGGAAAATAAGTATTTGGTCAGAAACAAACAATCAAGATTTCTGGCTCTCACAGACCTGTAACTTCTTCTTTAAGAGTCTCCTCTTTCCTCCACTCATTACCTGTAGTAATGGCACCTGATTAAACTTGTTATCAGTATAAAAAGACACCTGTGCACACCCTCAAACAGTCTGACTCCAAACTCCACTATCGTGAAGACCAAAGAGCTGTCAAAGGACACCAGAAACAAAATTGTAGCCCTGCACCAGGCTGGGAAGACTGAATCTGCAATAGCCAACCAGCTTGGAGTGAAGAAATCAACAGTGGGAGCAATAATTAGAAAATGGAAGACATACAAGACCAATGATAATCTCCCTCGATCTGGGGCTCCACGCAAAATCCCACCCCGTGGGGTCAGAATGATCACAAGAACGGTGAGCAAAAATCCCAGAACCACGCGGGGGGACCTAGTGAATGAACTGCAGAGAGCTGGGACCAATGTAACAAGGCCTACCATAAGTAACACACTACGCCACCATGGACTCAGATCCTGCAGTGCCAGACGTGTCCCACTGCTTAAGCCAGTACATGTCCGGGCCCGTCTGAAGTTTGCTAGAGAGCATTTGGATGATCCAGAGCAGTTTTGGGAGAATGTCCTATGGTCTGATGAAACCAAACTGGAACTGTTTGGTAGAAACACAACTTGTCGTGTTTGGAGGAAAAAGAATACTGAGTTGCATCCATCAAACACCATACCTACTGTAAAGCATGGTGGTGGAAACATCATGCTTTGGGGCTGTTTCTCTGCAAAGGGGCCAGGACGACTGATCCGGGTACATGAAAGAATGAATGGGGCCATGTATCGTGAGATTTTGAGTGCAAACCTCCTTCCATCAGCAAGGGCATTGAAGATGAAACGTGGCTGGGTCTTTCAACATGACAATGATCCAAAGCACACCACCAGGGCAATGAAGGAGTGGCTTCGTAAGAAGCATTTTAAGGTCCTGGAGTGGCCTAGCCAGTCTCCAGATCTCAACCCTATAGAAAACCTTTGGAGGGAGTTGAAAGTCCGTGTTGCCAAGCGAAAAGCCAAAAACATCACTGCTCTAGAGGAGATCTGCATGGAGGAATGGGCCAACATACCAACAACAGTGTGTGGCAACCTTGTGAAGACTTACAGAAAACGTTTGACCTCTGTCATTGCCAACAAAGGATATATTACAAAGTATTGAGATGAAATTTTGTTTCTGACCAAATACTTATTTTCCACCATAATATGCAATAAAAATGATAAAAAAACAGACAATGTGATTTTCTGGATTTTTTTTTCTCAGTTTGTCTCCCATAGTTGAGGTCTACCTATGATGTAAATTACAGACGCCTCTCATCTTTTTAACTGGTGGAACTTGCACTATTGCTGACTGACTAAATACTTTTTTGCCCCACTGTATATATATACATATATTGAGTTGGTGGTTGTTTCTTCTCTGTAGGGTGAAATGTGCCATGGGCATGTCGACATACAATCATATGCTCCCTATTCGTACCACTATCTATAGGTCTTAAAGGAAGAGGAATAATATTTTTGTGGATCTTGGGAAGGGAGTGAAGTATAGAGATAATTGGAAATTCAACATATAAATCATTTTAAAGTTTTTAATAGATTGCATCCATGGATAAACCTTCCGCTAATAAATTGGATAATTTTTGTTGAATGATTGCTGTTTGATTGGGATTTAATTTAAGATAAATGTCCATATTTTCCAACATAAGCATATTTCATTTTCCGTACAGACCTGCTTTCAGAAGAACTACGGAGCCTTCTTTGTCCGCTTTTCTTATAAATGAGGTTGTCGTTCTCCTTTAAGTCTTTCAAAGCCTGTCTTTCCACGACAGACAGATTGTGACTGTGAGTCCCTTTGTCTTAAGAGTTTATATTGTTTTAAATTGAGTAATTCCTCCTCAATAATTTCTTGAAAGGTGTCTAAAACAGATGGTCGAGATTTAATCGGATAGCAGAAAGGATTTTTTACCGTAAAGGAATGATTGAGAAGATTATCCGTGTGTTCAATTGAATCGCTTCTTAAAGTTCTCAATTCTGATAATGCATATTGTTCATGAAAAGGTCCAATTTTATTAGCAATATTATAAGGGGGAAACAATAGAGATGAATTTTCATTTGTTGCTATTTCATCTTTATCCTAAAAATGACAACAGATGGTTATGTATAACATAACTACTATAATACTGCCCCAAGGTTACATAACTACTATAATACTGCTCCTATGTGCAAGAATATAACTACTATAATACTGCCCCCTATGTATATTGATATAACCACTATAATACTGCCCTCTATGTACATTGATATAACCACTATAATACTGCCCCTATGTGCAAGAATATAACTACTATAATACTGCCCCTATATACAAGAATATAACTACTATAATACTGTCCACTATGTACAAGAATATAGCTACTGTAATACTGCCTCCTATATACAAGAATATAACTACTATAATACTGCTCGTATGTACAAGAATATAACTACTATAATTCTGCTCCTATGTACAAGAATATAACTACTATAATACTGCCCCGTATGTACAAGAATATAACTACTATAATACTGCCCCTATGTACAAGAATATAACTACTATAATACTGCCTCCTATATGCAAGAATAGAACTACTATAATACTGCCCCCTATGTACATCGATATAACCACTATAATACTGCGCCTATGTACAAGAATATAACCACTATAATACTGCTCCTATGTGCAAGAATATAACTATTATAATACTGCCTGCTATATACATGAGTATAACTACTATAATACTGTTCCTATGTACATGAATATAACTACTATAATACTGCCCCTATGTAAAAGAATATAGCTACTATAATACTGCCCCTATGTACAAGAATATAACTACTATAATACTGCTATGTACAAGAATATAGCTGCTATAATACTGCCCCTATGTACATGAATATAACTACTATAATACTGCCCACTATGTACAAGAATATAACTACTATAATACTGCCTGCTATGTACAAGAATATAACTACTATAATACTGCCTCCTATGTTCAAGAATATAACTACTATAATACTGCCTCCTATGTACAAGAATATAACCACTATACTACTGTTCCTATGTACATGAATATAACTACTATAATACTGCTCCTATGTACAAGAATATAACTACTATAATACTGCTCCTATGTACAAGAATATAACTACTATAAT
Source organism: Ranitomeya imitator (assembly GCF_032444005.1). NCBI lineage: Eukaryota > Metazoa > Chordata > Amphibia > Anura > Dendrobatidae > Ranitomeya > Ranitomeya imitator. The sequence continues at coordinate 642,060,306 of NC_091285.1, forward strand.
ACTGCCCCTATGTACAAGAATATAACTACTATAATACTGCCTCCTATGTTCAAGAATATAACTACTATAATACTGCCTCCTATGTACAAGAATATAACCACTATACTACTGTTCCTATGTACATGAATATAACTACTATAATACTGCTCCTATGTACAAGAATATAACTACTATAATACTGCTCCTATGTACAAGAATATAACTACTATAATACTGCCTCCTATGTACAAGAATATAACTACTATAATACTGCCTCCTATGTGCAAGAATATATCTACTATAATACTGCTATGTACAAGAACATAACTACTATAATACTGCTCTTATGTACAAGAATATAACTACTATAATACTGCCTCCTATGTGCAAGAATATAACTACTATAATACTGCTATGTACAAGAATATAACTACTATAATACTGCCCCTATGTACAAGAATATAACTACTATACTACTGTTCCTATGTACAATAATATAACTACTATAATACTGCCCCTATGTACAAGAATATAACTACTATACTACTGTTCCTATGTACAAGAATATAACTACTATAATACTGCCCCGTGTACAAGAATATAACTACTATAATACTGCCCCGTGTACAAGAATATAACTACTATAATACTGCCCCGTGTACAAGAATATAACTACTATAATACTGCCCCGTGTACAAGAATATAACTACTATAATACTGCTCCTATGTACATCAATATGACTGCTATAACATTGACTCTACGTATACAATTATAACTACTATACTACTGCTCCCATCTACAAGAAAACAATTTTTTCCCATTTTATAGTTTTCTCTCCTTCGGTCAATTTCTGTCAATATTTTCTGCCTTTCTTTATCACTCTCCTGCCTTATCCTTCATCGCTGCTTTGTTTTTTTCCCGTCTAGACAGCAATGAAGTATATTTGGTACTTTTGGAAAAACAGAACCCTGACATATGTATGTATAATTTTAGATTGATTTGTTGCCAAACCCACACGATCTGCTTGACCACCCGTCTAGAAGACACTCTGGATGTTCAATAGGCCATTTTCAATTATCTATAAAAGGTCTGCGTTATAAAGTTTATATGGAGAGATCAAATGAGGAATTGTTAGAAGGGAATCTGTCAGCAGGATTTCACCCACTCAACCTACTTACATGCACACATGGCTCTTTCAAAGGCATGTTCAGCAATACCTTTATATTCACACTCCTTTTCAACGGAGCTCCATGTTGACAGGCACGGGGGTCTTCAACTGATTCCCAGCCGCCATTACAACCCATCAGCTTCGACCAATTGCGCCACGGGAGCTTGAATGGGCGCATAGAATGACACACGTCCATGCCGGTGTACTGTCCAAGATCAGTGGCATTTAACAGGTTAACAGTTGTAGGCAAAGCTTCGCTGCACCCACGATTATTAGAGGCAGGTCCAGGCTGTGACTCCGAGCCATTATCTGTTGGGTGTGGATGGGCTCATATACGGCGGATATCTGGAAGGGCTTTACGGAGCTTAGGGAAGTTGAAAAAGTATTTGAAAATTTGTCAAAAAAATGACAAAAATGTGGAGATTTTTTGGTTTTGATGTAAATCCTTTTTAATTCAATTCTCTGAAATCTGCACTAACTGTATGTTCTTGAAACAATAAGGCTTTGTTCACACTACGTTTATGAAGAATTTAAAAATGACAAGTTTTTCATGCAGAAATTGCTTCCGTAAATAGTCCTTTTTGGGGTAGATTTTGGAAGAGTTTTTCTTTTCTTTAAAACCCTGCTGGTGTCTTCGGTCAAAAACGACCGACCTTGACCTTCAATATTTTTTAAAATATTCAAGATGCGGCTCTGAAACCCCTGGCCGACCGACCCATCCTCATTTAAGTCAATCAACCACAAGTTTCAGAACCACATCTTGAACACCCCAAAAAATACCAAAGTTCAAAATAGGTCTCCCCAGACCGAAGACAACAGCAGGGTTAAGTGGTTTTGAAGAGTTTTTTTTTTTAATTTCCTGAAGAATTCTTTGCAGCCTTTTGATTGGACAGTGCCTAGTCTAGAGAGCTTTCCTTCAGAAGTTATTTTTCCACCGAGCGTGTTTCAAAACTTAAAAAGAAGTTCTAAAAGCTCCTTTACATGAACAGCAATGTGAATTTCCCAAAGAAATGAATTGGAACAGTTTTTCACGCATTTTTGAATCAAATTTTGGAGAGCGTCCACTTAAAAACGAATTGCAAACATAGCCTAACACTCTAATTTTATCATTTTTTTTTTTTTCCCGTTTTTGGCCTTTGTAAACATTGAAAACTACATAAAAAAAAGCAATCAAGAAAAACGAGGGAGTTAAAAGAAGATTTCAAATTTGAAAAAAAAAATGTAAAAAATTCTTCGCTTTTTATCACTTTAATCTTACGGATATCTGAGATGGGTAAGAACACAGTATTAGTCGTTTTTGTTCCCAAGCTGTTTCCCATTTTCCACTCAGTGTCAGCCTGGTCAGAAGCCATTGCCGCTTGTCACCACAACTTACTGCCAGCTTGACACAGAGCAGAGAGCAGGAAGTGGCTTTGACCTTCCCAAGCAGACATGGACCAGAAGGTAAGACTCAAAGAAAGAAAGAGCCCGGAATGTAGACATATATTGAAAACTCCAACAACGCTATAGCTGATGATTCTCTATAATGTCACAATGAGAAGGATTGTAAACAGTACAGCTGCAATAAGAATTACTCACCCCCCCCCCCCCCACTGGCAATCAGGCTTTTTACCACAATTTATTATTATTATTATTATTATTATTGATTTTTATAGCACCATTCATTCCATGGCACTTTACACGTGGAAGGGGCAATTATAGACAAGTACAATAAGCATGAGCAAACCAAGGCACACACAAGTACAGGAGGAGAGAGGACCCTGCCCGCGAGGGTTCACAGTCTACAGGGGATGGGTGAGGATACACTAGGAGAGGGTAGAGCTGGTCGTGCGGTGGTTCAGTAGACTGAGGATCAGTGCAGGTTGTAGGATTGTCGGAAGAGGTGGGTCTTCAGGTTCTTTTTGAAGGTTTCTGTGGTAGGCGAAAGTCTGATGTGTTGGGGTAGAGAGTTCCAGAGTATGGGGGAAGCATGGGAGAAGTCTTGTATGCGGGTGTGGTAAGAACAGATAAGAGGGGAGGAGAAGGAGATCTTGAGCGGATCGGAGGTTGCGTGTAGGTAGGTACCGGAAGACCATGTCACAGATGTATGGAGGAGACAGGTTGTGGATGGCTTTGTATGCCATAGTTAGGGTTTTGAACTGGAGTCTCTGGACAATAGGAAGCCAGTGAAGGGCTGGCAGACAGGCGAGGCTGGGGAATAGAGGGGAGACAGGTGGATTAATCGGGCAGCAGAGTGTAGGATGGATTGGAGAGGTGCCAGAGTGCTAGAAGGGAGGCCAGAGAGTAGGAGGTTGCAGTAATCGAGGCGGGAGATGATAAGGGTGTGCACTAGTGTATTTGTGGTTTCATGGTCAAGGAATGCACGGATCCAGGAAATATTTTTGAGTCTGAGTCGGCAGGAGGAGGCAAGGGCTTGGATATGTGGCTTGGAAGAGAGGGCAGAGTCGAGGATTTTCACTGTTTACAATGATAAGAATAATTTAAATGGTTCAACACAGCTAGAATAATGAGAGGCTTCTCCAGATTTCAGGCAAAATTCCACTTTTACGGACTACTGCACTCTCAGAACTGATCAACGCCCTGAATAGAATCCCTCATAGGAGACTGTATCTGCAAATCAAGTGTTGTTTCAAGAATCAAGGACTAAATTAGTTGAATCAGGTGTGATTGAGATAATAAATCAGCAAATACCTGGACTGGCTAGGGCTTTTATTGACTGTCACGTTTGATTGATGTTTGATGGCTAAGTAAAGAGAGTAATGCAAACAGTTAAAGAAGCACTCCTCCTTCCTTCAAATTTTTTAATACTAATTAGTGTTGAGCGATACCTTCCGATATCGGAAAGTATCGGTATCGGTTTGGATCGGCCGATATTCAAAAAATATCGGATATCGCCGATACCGATACCCGATCCCAATGCAAGTCAATGGGACCAAAATATCGGAATTAAAATAAACCCTTTCTTTCCTTGTAGGTTCATTCTACATGAAGGAAAACAACTAAGAATAATGTAGGATGTATGGGGGAGGTGGCGGAGACATTAAAGGCAATGAGGATTAGTCCAATCAAATAGAATAGCATGATTTTTTTTTTTTTTAAAGACGTTCGGATTGAAAAAGATATTGACTATGTAAATTTTTTTTTATTTTGTCAGATATTGATGTTTCACTATTCCACGACCTTCCCCTTCTTTTTTTTCCTTTTCCCACACTTTCATCTTCATCATCATCAGCATCTTTGACATCAACTTCTTCACCTTATTCATCTTCTTCTTCATCTTCTACCTATTTTTTTTTTTATTACATTCTTCATATTCATTTTCTTCAACTATTATTATTCTTCCTATTCTACATATTCTTTTTATTCCACTGTTATTATTCTTCCTATTCTACTTCTTCATCATATTCTCATTTGTGACAGGCATTCCCGTAGTTGTTATCTATAAAAGTTGGAAGATTACACCTTCCGTTCTGCCAGTCACAAAAGTTACATTTGTCCGCGTTCAGTTTGGCCTGCAGCATCAGGCTTTATCCAGGGGCACCACGAGGAGGAACGGACTCACCCCCATACACTGCTTAGTCTTCTTCTGCATATAATTTAGATAATATCTTTTGCTCTGATATTAAGTCTTATGCTTAATGTTCTTCTGCTCTTTGTTCTGCAGCCTCTTGTTCTTCTGCTTCTCGGTCTTCCATGTCGTCGTCTCCAGGGTCGTCGTCTTCAGTGTCGTCATCTCCGCCGTCGTCGTCTCCGCCGTCGTCGTCTCCGTCGTCGTCTCCGCCGTCGTCGTCGTCGTCATCGGGGTGGTCTTCCGGGTCATCGTCGTCGTCGTCGTCATCGGGGTGGTCTTCCGGGTCGTCGACTTTAGGGTCTTCAACTTGGAAATGTAGCAGAAGGTACAAGAAGGCTGAGAAAATGCCAAGAACCAGCTGATGGAACTGGAACTCGGATGGCTACCCGAAGGTTCAAGAGCCTATGGAACTACCGAGGACCAGCTGATGTTACTGGAACCCGGTTACTAAGCAGGAGGTACCCGTGCTAAAAAGCACTACCAAGGACCGCCTGACGTTGGCGGAACTCGGATACCCAGAAGGAGGCACCTAAGCCAAAGGCTCTGCCCGGAACCAGCTGACGTTACTGGAACCAGGATGGGGAGCAGAAGGTACAAGAGCAAAAGACACTGCCGAGAACCAGCTGACGGTACTGGAACCCGGATGGGTAGCCGAAGGTCCAAGAGCCAATGGAACTACCGAGGACCAGCTGACGTTACTGGAACCCGGTTACTAAGCAGGAGGTACCCGTGCCTGAAAGCACTACCAAGGACCACCTGACGTTGGTGGAACTTGGATACCCAGAAGGAGGCACCTAAGCCAAAGGCTCTGCCCGGAACCAGCTGACGTTACTGGAATCAGGATGGGGAGCAGAAGGTACAAGAGCAAAAGACACTGCCTAGAACCAGCTGACGGTGCTGGAACCAGGTGGTGGACCCGAAGGCCCACAGGAGAGGAGAGAACAGCTAGGCCGCGAGGCAGCCGCAGTTACCGAACCCCAACAGTCCTACAGGGGGAGCTGGGCCTACTGGCACTACAGAACCAGCCTTGACTACCAGTTCACGCAGCCCACATAGGAAGCTCCTAAACTGGAGGCACCCTGGAGTTGGCTAACTCGACCGCACCACGACGGGGCAAGCATAGGCGTCTCAGTGAAGTTGACACAACCCGGAAACAGCTGACGGTGCTGAAACCAGGCTTGGCACGAGGGAGTACCTGTGACAAGAACACTGCCGAGAACCAGCTGGCGGTGCTGGAACCCGGATGCGTTGCCCCAGTGTGCAAGAGCCAATGGCACGACCGAGGACCAGCTGACGGTGCTGGAACCCGGTTACTAAGCTGTAGGTGCCCGCGCTTAAAAGCACTACCAAGGACCGCCTGGCGTTGGCGGAACTCGGATACCCAGGAGGAGGCACCTAAGCCAAAGGCTCGGCCCGGAACCAGCTGACGGTGCTGGAACCAGGTGGTGGACCCCAAGGCCCACAGGAGAGGAGAGAACAGCTAGGCCGCGAGGCAGCCGCAGTTACCGAACCCCAACAGTCCTACAGGGGGAGCTGGGCCTACTGGCACTACAGAACCAGCCTTGACTACCAGTTCACGCAGCCCACATAGGAAGCTCCTAAACTGGAGGCACCCTGGAGTTGGCTAACCCGACCGCAACACGACGGGGCAAGCATAGGCGTCTCAGTGAAGTTGACACAACCCGGAAACAGCTGACGGTGCTGAAACCAGGCTTGGCACGAGGGAGTACCTGTGACAAGAACACTGCCGAGAACCAGCTGGCGGTGCTGGAACCCGGATGCGTTGCCCCAGTGTGCAAGAGCCAATGGCACGACCGAGGACCAGCTGACGGTGCTGGAACCCGGTTACTAAGCTGTAGGTGCCCGCGCTTAAAAGCACTACCAAGGACCGCCTGGCGTTGGCGGAACTCGGATACCCAGGAGGAGGCACCTAAGCCAAAGGCTCGGCCCGGAACCAGCTGACGGTGCTGGAACCAGGTGGTGGACCCGAAGGTCCACAGGAGAGGAGAGAACAGCTAGGCCGCGAGGCAGCCGCAGTTACCGAACCCCAACAGTCCTACAGGGGGAGCTGGGCCTACTGGCACTACAGAACCAGCCTTGACTACCAGTTCACGCAGCCCACATAGGAAGCTCCTAAACTGGAGGCACCCTGGAGTTGGCTAACCCGACCGCAACACGACGGGGCAAGCATAGGCGTCTCAGTGAAGTTGACACAACCCGGAAACAGCTGACGGTGCTGAAACCAGGCTTGGCACGAGGGAGTACCTGTGACAAGAACACTGCCGAGAACCAGCTGGCGGTGCTGGAACCCGGATGCGTTGCCCCAGTGTGCAAGAGCCAATGGCACGACCGAGGACCAGCTGACGGTGCTGGAACCCGGTTACTAAGCTGTAGGTGCCCGCGCTTAAAAGCACTACCAAGGACCGCCTGGCGTTGGCGGAACTCGGATACCCAGGAGGAGGCACCTAAGCCAAAGGCTCGGCCCGGAACCAGCTGACGGTGCTGGAACCAGGTGGTGGACCCGAAGGTCCACAGGAGAGGAGAGAACAGCTAGGCCGCGAGGCAGCCGCAGTTACCGAACCCCAACAGTCCTACAGGGGGAGCTGGGCCTACTGGCACTACAGAACCAGCCTTGACTACCAGTTCACGCAGCCCACATAGGAAGCTCCTAAACTGGAGGCACCCTGGAGTTGGCTAACCCGACCGCAACACGACGGGGCAAGCATAGGCGTCTCAGTGAAGTTGACACAACCCGGAAACAGCTGACGGTGCTGAAACCAGGCTTGGCACGAGGGAGTACCTGTGACAAGAACACTGCCGAGAACCAGCTGGCGGTGCTGGAACCCGGATGCGTTGCCCCAGTGTGCAAGAGCCAATGGCACGACCGAGGACCAGCTGACGGTGCTGGAACCCGGTTACTAAGCTGTAGGTGCCCGCGCTTAAAAGCACTACCAAGGACCGCCTGGCGTTGGCGGAACTCGGATACCCAGGAGGAGGCACCTAAGCCAAAGGCTCGGCCCGGAACCAGCTGACGGTGCTGGAACCAGGTGGTGGACCCCAAGGCCCACAGGAGAGGAGAGAACAGCTAGGCCGCGAGGCAGCCGCAGTTACCGAACCCCAACAGTCCTACAGGGGGAGCTGGGCCTACTGGCACTACAGAACCAGCCTTGACTACCAGTTCACGCAGCCCACATAGGAAGCTCCTAAACTGGAGGCACCCTGGAGTTGGCTAACTCGACCGCACCACGACGGGGCAAGCATAGGCGTCTCAGTGAAGTTGACACAACCCGGAAACAGCTGACGGTGCTGAAACCAGGCTTGGCACGAGGGAGTACCTGTGACAAGAACACTGCCGAGAACCAGCTGGCGGTGCTGGAACCCGGATGCGTTGCCCCAGTGTGCAAGAGCCAATGGCACGACCGAGGACCAGCTGACGGTGCTGGAACCCGGTTACTAAGCTGTAGGTGCCCGCGCTTAAAAGCACTACCAAGGACCGCTTGGCGTTGGCGGAACTCGGATACCCAGGAGGAGGCACCTAAGCCAAAGGCTCGGCCCGGAACCAGCTGACGGTGCTGGAACCAGGTGGTGGACCCCAAGGCCCACAGGAGAGGAGAGAACAGCTAGGCCGCGAGGCAGCCGCAGTTACCGAACCCCAACAGTCCTACAGGGGGAGCTGGGCCTACTGGCACTACAGAACCAGCCTTGACTACCAGTTCACGCAGCCCACATAGGAAGCTCCTAAACTGGAGGCACCCTGGAGTTGGCTAACCCGACCGCAACACGACGGGGCAAGCATAGGCGTCTCAGTGAAGTTGACACAACCCGGAAACAGCTGACGGTGCTGAAACCAGGCTTGGCACGAGGGAGTACCTGTGACAAGAACACTGCCGAGAACCAGCTGGCGGTGCTGGAACCCGGATGCGTTGCCCCAGTGTGCAAGAGCCAATGGCACGACCGAGGACCAGCTGACGGTGCTGGAACCCGGTTACTAAGCTGTAGGTGCCCGCGCTTAAAAGCACTACCAAGGACCGCCTGGCGTTGGCGGAACTCGGATACCCAGGAGGAGGCACCTAAGCCAAAGGCTCGGCCCGGAACCAGCTGACGGTGCTGGAACCAGGTGGTGGACCCCAAGGCCCACAGGAGAGGAGAGAACAGCTAGGCCGCGAGGCAGCCGCAGTTACCGAACCCCAACAGTCCTACAGGGGGAGCTGGGCCTACTGGCACTACAGAACCAGCCTTGACTACCAGTTCACGCAGCTCACATAGGAAGCTCCTAAACTGGAGGCACCCTGGAGTTGGCTAACTCGACCGCACCACGACGGGGCAAGCATAGGCGTCTCAGTGAAGTTGACACAACCCGGAAACAGCTGACGGTGCTGAAACCAGGCTTGGCACGAGGGAGTACCTGTGACAAGAACACTGCCGAGAACCAGCTGGCGGTGCTGGAACCCGGATGTGTTGCCTTGCCTATTAAAGATTGTCTTCCTAGAGCCCCAACTAGCGGTGTTGGAGCAAAGGGTAAGCAGGGGGAGATGAGTGTAGGCCGAAGCCTGCACTGGAGGCAGCTTTGTGTCTGCGTTGCGTTTGCAGGACACTTTGCCGGCTACACACTGGGGGAACAGCTGGCGTTGCTGAACCCCACTAACACAATGGCGTGTGTTTTTCTCTGTGCAGCTAGCACATGCGGGCAAAAACTAGCGATGTTAGAGCCCGTGTTGAAGCAGGAGGAGGAGGAGAGGAGCAGAGTGTAGGCCGAAGCCTAGTTGAACCAATTTCAAAGGAAACCTTTAACCCCCCCCTCAGGTGTTACAAAGTACAAGAGACACACCTTGTGCAGTATTAATGCTGCACAAGTGAAAGGTTGCTCTATTAATTTGTCTACTTGCACACGCTGAATGAAAGACATACACAATTTACCCCATTCTACAGTCAAACTGTAGTGGATGCGTGACTTGGTTTTTTGATGAGACGCAGCACAGGTGTCCAAAATAACGCCTTGGTGCTTGGCGCAGCTTCCTGAGCGTTGTTATTTGCTGTACAGGAGTCTGCGCTCTTGTGTTATCCCTTGGCAATGCCCTGTTAGCGCTGCCCATCTTATGACATCATTTCATGTTGGCCGGTGCGGTTAACGATGGCCATAAATCCCAGACCCACAGTGTCTTTTCATAAAGCCACACTGCGGTGCTGGGATTCGTGGCCTTGAACAGTAAATATTTTGGCCGCTCACACACGTCCTTACACCTGCTTCAGACTGGGCGGCCTCTGCTGATCCCTTCTCGCATGCCGCGGCCATGAGGCTGCACAGTCTGAAGAAGGCGGAAGGAGATGAGTTAAGACAGGCGAAGATATGCACTGCTCGTGCCCATCAATCACACCCTCGCAGTCAAAATAATTAAGACAACGAGGAGCATTTTATTCAGGCAGGGCGGACGAACAGGCGCAAGTAGCCAACCAATGATGTCAGAAGACGGGAAGCGCTACCAAGGGGGGTGCTGCGTATCATTAGAAAGGAAAGTCACACCTCAGGGACAGTGGAATGGTCTCAAAGAGACACATTTTGTACGTGTTGAGTTCCACGTGGGCAAGGAGAAAACATCAGCCACCTTGTACAAATGCAGCAGTACTGCTGTACAAGGTGGCTGTTATACATAGAAACACCTGGGGGTGGGGGCCAGGCTCCCTTCAATTTCAGTTCATGTGCCTGCGTGGCGTTTGCAGGTCACGTTGCAAGCTGCACAGCAGGGGAACAGCTGGCGGTGCTGAACCCCACTAACACATTGGCTGGTGTTTTTCTCTGTGCAGCTAGCATTTCCGGGCAAAAACTAGCGGTGTTTGAGCCCAGGGTCAGCAGGAGGAGGAGGAGAGGAGCAAAGTGTAGGCCGAAGCCTGCACTGGTGGCAGCTTTTGGTCGGTTGTGCCAGCGTGGCTTGTGCTGGACACGATGCCGGCTACACAGCGGGGGAACAGCTGGCGGTGCTGAACCCCACTAACACATTGGCTGGTGTTTTTCTCTGTGCAGCTAGCATTTCCGGGCAAAAACTAGCGTTGTTAGAGCCCAGGGTCAGCAGGAGGAGGAGAGGAGCAGAGTGTAGGCCGAAGCCTAGTTGAACCAATTTCAAAGGTTACCTTTAACCCCCCCTCAGGTGTTACAAAGTACAAGAGCCACTCCTTCTGCAGCATTAATGCTGCACAAGTAAAAGGTTGCTCTATTAATTTGTCTACTTGCACAAGCTGAATGCAACACGTAGACTATTTAGCCCATTATACTGTTAAACAGTAGTGGAGGCGTGACTTGTCTTTTTAAAGAAAAGCAGCACAGGTGTCGAAAACAACACCTTTTTGCATGGGCGCAGCTTCCTGAGCGTTGTTAGTTGCTGTACAGGAGTCTGTGCTCTTGTGATCCTTTGGCCATGCGCTGTGAGCGCTTCCTGTCTTATGACCTCATTTCATGTTGGCCGTTGCGGTTAGCGATGGACATGAATCCCAGACCCACAGTGTGTTTTTAAAAAATCACACTGCGGTGCTGGGATTCGTGCCCTGGTGCACTAAATATGTTTGCCGCTCACACATGTCCTTACACCTGCTTCAGACTGGGCGGCCTCATCTGATCCCTTATCGCCTGCCGCGGCCATGAGGACACCCAGTCTGAAGAAGGCGGAAGGAGATGAGTGAACACAGGCAAACATATGCACTGCACATGCCCATCAATCACACCCTCGCTGTCCAAAAAAATAAGACACCGAGGGGCGTTGTTTCGAGCAGGGGAGATGCACAGGCGCAGCCAGCTAACCAATGATGTCAAAAGACGGGCAGCGCTAACAAGGGTGGTGCTGCGTGTCATTACAAAGGAAAGTCACACCTCAGGGACATTGTAATGGTCTCTAATGAGACACATTTTGTACGTGTTGAGTTCCACGTGGGCAAGGAGAAAAAGTCAGCCACCTTGTACAAATGCAGCAGTACTGCTGTACAAGGTGGCTGTTATACATAGAAACACCTGTGGGTGGGGGGCAGGCTCCCTTCAATTTCAGTTCATGTGCCTGCGTGGCGTTTGCAGGTCACGTTGCAAGCTACACAGCAGGGGAACAGCTGGCGTTGCTGAACCCCACTGACACATTGACTGGTGTTTTTCTCTGTGCAGATTGCATGTCCGGGCAAAAACTAGCGGTGTTAGAGCCCAGGGTCAGCAGGAGGAGGAGGAGAGGAGCAAAGTGTAGGCCGAAGCCTGCACTGGTGGCAGCTTTTGGTCGGTTGTGCCAGCGTGGCTTGTGCTGGACACGATGCCGGCTACACAGCGGGGGAACAGCTGGCGGTGCTGAACCCCACTAACACATTGGCTGGTGTTTTTCTCTGTGCAGCTAGCATTTCCGGGCAAAAACTAGCGGTGTTTGAGCCCAGGGTCAGCAGGAGGAGTAGAGGAGCAGAGTGTAGGCCGAAGCCTAGTTGAACCAATTTCAAAGGTTACCTTTAACCCCCCCCCTCAGGTGTTGCAAGGTACAAGAGCCACACCTTGAACAGCATTAATGATGCACAAGTCAAAGGTTGCTCTATTTAATTTTGCTCCTTGCACACGCTGAATAAAACACGTACACTATTTAGCCCATTATACTGTCAAACAGTAGTGGAGGCGTGACTACTAGTCTTTTTAAGGAGACGCAGCACAGGTGTACAAATTTACACCTAGGTGCTGTGCGCAGATTCCTTACCGTTGTTATTTGCAGTACAGGAAACTGCGCTCTTGTGTTATCCCTTGGCAATACCCTGTTAGTGCAGGCCGTCTCATGACCTCATTTCATGTTGGCCGGTGCGGTTAACGATGGCCATAAATCCCAGACCCACAGTGGCTTTTCCTAAAGTCACACTGCGGTGCTGGGATTCGTGGCCTTGTGCAGTAAATATGTTCGCCGCTCACACATGTCCTTACACCTGCTTCAGACTGGGCGGCCTCAGCTGATCCCTTATCGCATGCCGCGGCCATGAGGCCGCACAGTCAGAAGAAGGCGGAAGGAGGGGAGTGAAGACAGGGGAACATATGCACTGCTCGTGCCCATCAATCACACCCTCGCAGTCAAAATATATGAGACAACGGGGGGCGTTGTGTCGGGCAGGGGGGACGCACAGGCACAGCCAGCCAACCAATGATGTCAGGAGACGGGCAGCGCTAACAATGGGGGTGCTGCGTGTCATTAAAAAGGAAAGTCACACCTCAGGGACATTGTAATGGTCTGTAATGAGACACATTTTGTACTTGTTGAGTTCCACGTGTGCAAGGAGAAAAAGTCAGCCACCTTGTACAAATGCAGCAGTACTGCTGTACAAGGTGGCTGTTATACATAGAAACACCTGGGGGGGTGGGGGCAGGCTCCCTTCAATTTCAGTTCATGTGCCTGCGTGGCGTTTGCAGGACACGTTGCCAGCTACACAGCAGGGGAACAGCTGGCGGTGCTGAACCCCACTAACACATTGGCTGGTGTTTTTCTCTGTGCAGCTAGCATGTCCGGGCAGAAACTGGCGTTGTTTGAGCCCAGGGTCAGCAGGAGGAGGAGAGGAGCAAAGTGTAGGCCGAAGCCTGCACTGGTGGCAGCTTTTGTTCTGTTGTGCCAGCGTGGCTTGTGCTGGACACGTTGCCGACTACACAGCAGGGGAACAGCTGGCGTTGCTGAACCCCACTAACACATTGGCTGGTGTTTTTCTCTGTGCAGCTAGCATTTCCGGGCAAAAACTAGCGGTGTTTGAGCCCAGGGTCAGCAGGAGGAGTAGAGGAGCAGAGTGTAGGCCGAAGCCTAGTTGAACCAATTTCAAAGGTTACCTTTAACCCCCCCCCTCAGGTGTTGCAAGGTACAAGAGCCACACCTTGAACAGCATTAATGATGCACAAGTCAAAGGTTGCTCTATTTAATTTTGCTCCTTGCACACGCTGAATTAAACACGTACACTATTTAGCCCATTATACTGTCAAACAGTAGTGGAGGCGTGACTACTAGTCTTTTTAAGGAGACGCAGCACAGGTGTACAAATTTACACCTAGGTGCTGTGCGCAGATTCCTTACCGTTGTTATTTGCAGTACAGGAAACTGCGCTCTTGTGTTATCCCTTGGCAATACCCTGTTAGTGCAGGCCGTCTCATGACCTCATTTCATGTTGGCCGGTGCGGTTAACGATGGCCATAAATCCCAGACCCACAGTGGCTTTTCCTAAAGTCACACTGCGGTGCTGGGATTCGTGGCCTTGTGCAGTAAATATGTTCGCCGCTCACACATGTCCTTACACCTGCTTCAGACTGGGCGGCCTCAGCTGATCCCTTATAGCATGCCGCGGCCATGAGGCCGCACAGTCAGAAGAAGGCGGAAGGAGGGGAGTGAAGACAGGGGAACATATGCACTGCTCGTGCCCATCAATCACACCCTCGCAGTCAAAATATATGAGACAACGGGGGGCGTTGTGTCGGGCAGGGGGGACGCACAGGCACAGCCAGCCAACCAATGATGTCAGGAGACGGGCAGCGCTAACAATGGGGGTGCTGCGTGTCATTAAAAAGGAAAGTCACACCTCAGGGACATTGTAATGGTCTGTAATGAGACACATTTTGTACTTGTTGAGTTCCACGTGTGCAAGGAGAAAAAGTCAGCCACCTTGTACAAATGCAGCAGTACTGCTGTACAAGGTGGCTGTTATACATAGAAACACCTGGGGGGGTGGGGGGCAGGCTCCCTTCAATTTCAGTTCAAGTGCCTGCATGGCGTTTGCAGGACACGTTGCCAGCTACACAGCAGGGGAACAGCTGGCGGTGCTGAACCCCACTAACACATTGGCTGGTGTTTTTCTCTGTGCAGCTAGCATGTCCGGGCAGAAACTGGCGTTGTTTGAGCCCAGGGTCAGCAGGAGGAGGAGAGGAGCAAAGTGTAGGCCGAAGCCTGCACTGGTGGCAGCTTTTGTTCTGTTGTGCCAGCGTGGCTTGTGCTGGACACGTTGCCGACTACACAGCAGGGGAACAGCTGGCGTTGCTGAACCCCACTAACACATTGGCTGGTGTTTTTCTCTGTGCAGCTAGCATTTCCGGGCAAAAACTAGCGGTGTTTGAGCCCAGGGTCAGCAGGAGGAGTAGAGGAGCAGAGTGTAGGCCGAAGCCTAGTTGAACCAATTTCAAAGGTTACCTTTAACCCCCCCCCCCTCAGGTGTTGCAAGGTACAAGAGCCACACCTTGAACAGCATTAATGATGCACAAGTCAAAGGTTGCTCTATTTAATTTTGCTCCTTGCACACGCTGAATTAAACACGTACACTATTTAGCCCATTATACTGTCAAACAGTAGTGGAGGCGTGACTACTAGTCTTTTTAAGGAGACGCAGCACAGGTGTACAAATTTACACCTAGGTGCTGTGCGCAGATTCCTTACCGTTGTTATTTGCAGTACAGGAAACTGCGCTCTTGTGTTATCCCTTGGCAATACCCTGTTAGTGCAGGCCGTCTCATGACCTCATTTCATGTTGGCCGGTGCGGTTAACGATGGCCATAAATCCCAGACCCACAGTGGCTTTTCCTAAAGTCACACTGCGGTGCTGGGATTCGTGGCCTTGTGCAGTAAATATGTTCGCCGCTCACACATGTCCTTACACCTGCTTCAGACTGGGCGGCCTCAGCTGATCCCTTATCGCATGCCGCGGCCATGAGGCCGCACAGTCAGAAGAAGGCGGAAGGAGGGGAGTGAAGACAGGGGAACATATGCACTGCTCGTGCCCATCAATCACACCCTCGCAGTCAAAATATATGAGACAACGGGGGGCGTTGTGTCGGGCAGGGGGGACGCACAGGCACAGCCAGCCAACCAATGATGTCAGGAGACGGGCAGCGCTAACAATGGGGGTGCTGCGTGTCATTAAAAAGGAAAGTCACACCTCAGGGACATTGTAATGGTCTGTAATGAGACACATTTTGTACTTGTTGAGTTCCACGTGTGCAAGGAGAAAAAGTCAGCCACCTTGTACAAATGCAGCAGTACTGCTGTACAAGGTGGCTGTTATACATAGAAACACCTGGGGGGGTGGGGGGCAGGCTCCCTTCAATTTCAGTTCAAGTGCCTGCGTGGCGTTTGCAGGACACGTTGCCAGCTACACAGCAGGGGAACAGCTGGCGGTGCTGAACCCCACTAACACATTGGCTGGTGTTTTTCTCTGTGCAGCTAGCATGTCCGGGCAGAAACTGGCGTTGTTTGAGCCCAGGGTCAGCAGGAGGAGGAGAGGAGCAAAGTGTAGGCCGAAGCCTGCACTGGTGGCAGCTTTTGTTCTGTTGTGCCAGCGTGGCTTGTGCTGGACACGTTGCCGACTACACAGCAGGGGAACAGCTGGCGTTGCTGAACCCCACTAACACATTGGCTGGTGTTTTTCTCTGTGCAGCTAGCATTTCCGGGCAAAAACTAGCGGTGTTTGAGCCCAGGGTCAGCAGGAGGAGTAGAGGAGCAGAGTGTAGGCCGAAGCCTAGTTGAACCAATTTCAAAGGTTACCTTTAACCCCCCCCCCTCAGGTGTTGCAAGGTACAAGAGCCACACCTTGAACAGCATTAATGATGCACAAGTCAAAGGTTGCTCTATTTAATTTTGCTCCTTGCACACGCTGAATTAAACACGTACACTATTTAGCCCATTATACTGTCAAACAGTAGTGGAGGCGTGACTACTAGTCTTTTTAAGGAGACGCAGCACAGGTGTACAAATTTACACCTAGGTGCTGTGCGCAGATTCCTTACCGTTGTTATTTGCAGTACAGGAAACTGCGCTCTTGTGTTATCCCTTGGCAATACCCTGTTAGTGCAGGCCGTCTCATGACCTCATTTCATGTTGGCCGGTGCGGTTAACGATGGCCATAAATCCCAGACCCACAGTGGCTTTTCCTAAAGTCACACTGCGGTGCTGGGATTCGTGGCCTTGTGCAGTAAATATGTTCGCCGCTCACACATGTCCTTACACCTGCTTCAGACTGGGCGGCCTCAGCTGATCCCTTATCGCATGCCGCGGCCATGAGGCCGCACAGTCAGAAGAAGGCGGAAGGAGGGGAGTGAAGACAGGGGAACATATGCACTGCTCGTGCCCATCAATCACACCCTCGCAGTCAAAATATATGAGACAACGGGGGGCGTTGTGTCGGGCAGGGGGGACGCACAGGCACAGCCAGCCAACCAATGATGTCAGGAGACGGGCAGCGCTAACAATGGGGGTGCTGCGTGTCATTAAAAAGGAAAGTCACACCTCAGGGACATTGTAATGGTCTGTAATGAGACACATTTTGTACTTGTTGAGTTCCACGTGTGCAAGGAGAAAAAGTCAGCCACCTTGTACAAATGCAGCAGTACTGCTGTACAAGGTGGCTGTTATACATAGAAACACCTGGGGGGGTGGGGGCAGGCTCCCTTCAATTTCAGTTCATGTGCCTGCGTGGCGTTTGCAGGACACGTTGCCAGCTACACAGCAGGGGAACAGCTGGCGGTGCTGAACCCCACTAACACATTGGCTGGTGTTTTTCTCTGTGCAGCTAGCATGTCCGGGCAGAAACTGGCGTTGTTTGAGCCCAGGGTCAGCAGGAGGAGGAGAGGAGCAAAGTGTAGGCCGAAGCCTGCACTGGTGGCAGCTTTTGTTCTGTTGTGCCAGCGTGGCTTGTGCTGGACACGTTGCCGACTACACAGCAGGGGAACAGCTGGCGTTGCTGAACCCCACTAACACATTGGCTGGTGTTTTTCTCTGTGCAGCTAGCATTTCCGGGCAAAAACTAGCGGTGTTTGAGCCCAGGGTCAGCAGGAGGAGTAGAGGAGCAGAGTGTAGGCCGAAGCCTAGTTGAACCAATTTCAAAGGTTACCTTTAACCCCCCTCAGGTGTTGCAAGGTACAAGAGCCACACCTTGTGCAGCATTAATGCTGCACAAGTAAAAGGTTGCTCTATTTGTTTTGCTCCTTGCACACGCTGACTAAAACACGTACACTATTTAGCCCATTATACTGTCAAACAGTTGTGGAGGCGTGACTTGTCTTTTTAACGAGACGCAGCACAGGTGTCAAAATTTGCACCTAGGTACTGGGCGCAGATTCCTGAGCGTTGTTATTTGCTGTACAGGAGTCTGCGCTATTGTGATCCCTTGGCCATGCGCTGTGAGCGCTTCCTGTCTTCTGACCTCATTTCATGTCGGCCGTTGCGGTTAGCGATGGACATGAATCCCAGACCCACAGTGTGTTTTCAAAAAATCACACTGCGTGGCTGGGATTTGTGGCCTTGTGCAGTAAATAGGTTTGCCGCTTACACATGTCCTTACACCTGCTCCAGACTGGGCGGCCTCAGCTGATCCCTTATCTCCTACCACGGCCAGGAGGCCGCACAGTCTGAAGAAGGCGGAAGGAGATGAGTTAAGACAGGCGAACATATGCACTGCTCGTGCCCATAAACCACACCCTCGCTGACAAAATAAATATGACAACGAGGGGCGTTGTTTCTAGCAGGGCGGATGCACAGGCGCAGCCAGCTAACCATGATGACAAAAGACGGGAAACGCTACCAAGGGGGGTGCTGCGTATCATTACAAAGGAAAGTCACACCTCAGGGACAGTGGAATGGTCTCAATGAGACACATTTTGTACGTGTTGAGTTCCACGTGGGCAAGGAGAAAAAGTCAGCCACCTTGTACAAATGCAGCAGTACTGCTGTACTAGGTGGCTGTTATACATAGAAACACCTGGGGGGGTGGGGCCAGGTTCCCTTTAATTTCAGTTCCTGTGCCTGCATGGCGTTTGCAGGTCACGTTGCCGGCTACACAGCAGGGGAACAGCTGGCGTTGCTGAACCCCACTAACACATTGGCTGGTGTTTTTCTCTGTGCAGCTAGCACTTCCGGGCAAAAACTAGCGGTGTTTGAGCCCAGGGTCAGCAGGAGGAGGAGAGGAGCAGAGTGTAGGCCGAAGCCTGCACTGGTGGCAGCTTTTGTTCTGTTGTGCCAGCGTGGCTTGTGCTGGACACGTTGCCGACTACACAGCAGGGGAACAGCTGGCGGTGCTGAACCCCACTGACACATCACCTAGTGTTTTTTCTGTGTAGACAACACTTCCAGGTGGCAACTGACAGTGTTGAAACCCAGGGAATCAAAGAGGAGCAGAGTGTAGGCCGAAGCCTGCAGTGGAGCAAGTTGAAAGGGAACCTTTAACCCCCCCCCCCCCAGGCATTTGTTGCTGAAAGAGCCATCTTGTACAGTCAGAGAACCTCCAAAAGCAGATGAGTGGAAGCATGTGACCAAAAGAAGCAAGAAGACCATGGAGAAATCACCAACCACACAACTGAAGAACCGATATCAAATCTTTGTAGAGGATGAAGATGGCACACCTTAGAATGAAGCAATACCAGCAAGCAAAAAAGAAAAGGGCACACAGCAACAAGTGACAGCAAAAAGTACAGCCAAGAAGCAACGAAGAGTGGTGGTGGTGGGAGACTCACTACTGAGAGGCACCGAAGCAGCCATCTGCAGACCGGACATAACTGCAAGAGAAGTATGCTGCCTTCCAGGTGCGATGATCAAGGATGTGACCGATAGGATACCAAAGCTCTTCAGCTCCAAGGACGTCCACCCATTTCTTCTGATACATGTTGGCACCAATGACACGGCAAGGAAGGACCTACCGACAATCTGCAAGGACTTTGAAGAGTTGGGGAAGAAAGTAAAGGAACTGGATGCACAGGTAGTTTTTTCTTCTATCCTTCCAGTAGACGGGCATGGCACCAGGAGATGGAACAGGATCCTTGATGCAAACAACTGGCTAAGACGATGGTGCAGACAACAAGGATTTGGATTCCTGGACCACGGTGTGAATTACTGGTATGATGGACTCCTCGCCAGAGACGGACTACACCTCAACAAACCTGGGAAACACACATTCGCCAGAAGACTCGCTACACTCATCAGGAGGGCGTTAAACTAGAAGAAGAGGGGACGGGAAGAAAAACATTAGACTCGAACAAAGACGACCCAGGAAAACATACTCAGAAGGGAGGTAAGAACATTTCTAAAACAATCCACAGTGAGGAGATTGGAACAAAACAAAATCCTCTAAACTGCATGCTCGCAAACGCCAGAAGCCTGACAAACAAGATGGAAGAACTAGAAGCAGAAATATCTACAGGTAACTTTGACATAGTGGGAATAACCGAGACATGGTTAGATGAAAGCTATGACTGGGCAGTTAACTTACAGGGTTACAGTCTGTTTAGAAAGGATCGTAAAAATCGGAGAGGAGGAGGGGTTTGTCTCTATGTAAAGTCTTGTCTAAAGTCCACTTTAAGGGAGGATATTAGCGAAGGGAATGAGGATGTCGAGTCCATATGGGTTGAAATTCATGGAGGGAAAAATGGTAACAAAATTCTCATTGGGGTCTGTTACAAACCCCCAAATATAACAGAAAGCATGGAAAGTCTACTTCTAAAGCAGATAGATGAAGCTGCAACCCATAATGAGGTCCTGGTTATGGGGGACTTTAACTACCCGGATATTAACTGGGAAACAGAAACCTGTGAAACCCATAAAGGCAACAGGTTTCTGCTAATAACCAAGAAAAATTATCTTTCACAATTGGTGCAGAATCCAACCAGAGGAGCAGCACTTTTAGACCTAATACTATCTAATAGACCTGACAGAATAACAAATCTGCAGGTGGTTGGGCATTTAGGAAATAGCGACCACAATATTGTGCAGTTTCACCTGTCTTTCACTAGGGGGACTTGTCAGGGAGTCACAAAAACATTGAACTTTAGGAAGGCAAAGTTTGAACAGCTTAGAGATGCCCTTAATCTGGTAGACTGGGACAATATCCTCAGAAATGAGAATACAGATAATAAATGGGAAATGTTTAAGAACATCCTAAATAGGCAGTGTAAGCGGTTTATACCTTGTGGGAATAAAAGGACTAGAAATAGGAAAAACCCAATGTGGCTAAACAAAGAAGTAAGACAGGCAATTAACAGTAAAAAGAAAGCATTTGCACTACTAAAGCAGGATGGCACCATTGAAGCTCTAAAAAACTATAGGCAGAAAAATACTTTATCTAAAAAACTAATTAAAGCTGCCAAAAAGGAAACAGAGAAGCACATTGCTAAGGAGAGTAAAACTAATCCCAAACTGTTCTTCAACTATATCAATAGTAAAAGAATAAAAACTGAAAATGTAGGCCCCTTAAAAAATAGTGAGGAAAGAATGGTTGTAGATGACGAGGAAAAAGCTAACATATTAAACACCTTCTTCTCCACGGTATTCACGGTGGAAAACGAAATGCTAGGTGAAATCCCAAGAAACAATGAAAACCCTATATTAAGGGTCACCAATCTAACCCAAGAAGAGGTGCGAAACCGGCTAAATAAGATTAAAATAGATAAATCTCCGGGTCCGGATGGCATACACCCACGAGTACTAAGAGAACTAAGTAATGTAATAGATAAACCATTATTTCTTATTTTTAGTGACTCTATAGCGACAGGGTCTGTTCCGCAGGACTGGCGCATAGCAAATGTGGTGCCAATATTCAAAAAGGGCTCTAAAAGTGAACCTGGAAATTATAGGCCAGTAAGTCTAACCTCTATTGTTGGTAAAATATTTGAAGGGTTTCTGAGGGATGTTATTCTGGATTATCTCAATGAGAATAACTGTTTAACTCCATATCAGCATGGGTTTATGAGAAATCGCTCCTGTCAAACCAATCTAATCAGTTTTTATGAAGAGGTAAGCTATAGACTGGACCACGGTGAGTCATTGGACGTGGTATATCTCGATTTTTCCAAAGCGTTTGATACCGTGCCGCACAAGAGGTTGGTACACAAAATGAGAATGCTTGGTCTGGGGGAAAATGTGTGTAAATGGGTTAGTAACTGGCTTAGTGATAGAAAGCAGAGGGTGGTTATAAATGGTATAGTCTCTAACTGGGTCGCTGTGACCAGTGGGGTACCGCAGGGGTCAGTATTGGGACCTGTTCTCTTCAACATATTCATTAATGATCTGGTAGAAGGTTTACACAGTAAAATATCGATATTTGCAGATGATACAAAACTATGTAAAGCAGTTAATACAAGAGAAGATAGTATTCTGCTACAGATGGATCTGGATAAGTTGGAAACTTGGGCTGAAAGGTGGCAGATGAGGTTTAACAATGATAAATGTAAGGTTATACACATGGGAAGAGGGAATCAATATCACCATTACACACTGAACGGGAAACCACTGGGTAAATCTGACAGGGAGAAGGACTTGGGGATCCTAGTTAATGATAAACTTACCTGGAGCAGCCAGTGCCAGGCAGCAGCTGCCAAGGCAAACAGGATCATGGGGTGCATTAAAAGAGGTCTGGATACACATGATGAGAGCATTATACTGCCTCTGTACAAATCCCTAGTTAGACCGCACATGGAGTACTGTGTCCAGTTTTGGGCACCGGTGCTCAGGAAGGATATAATGGAACTAGAGAGAGTACAAAGGAGGGCAACAAAATTAATAAAGGGGATGGGAGAACTACAATACCCAGATAGATTAGCGAAATTAGGATTATTTAGTCTAGAAAAAAGACGACTGAGGGGCGATCTAATAACCATGTATAAGTATATAAGGGGACAATACAAATATCTCGCTGAGGATCTGTTTATACCAAGGAAGGTGACGGGCACAAGGGGGCATTCTTTGCGTCTGGAGGAGAGAAGGTTTTTCCACCAACATAGAAGAGGATTCTTTACTGTTAGGGCAGTGAGAATCTGGAATTGCTTGCCTGAGGAGGTGGTGATGGCGAACTCAGTCGAGGGGTTCAAGAGAGGCCTGGATGTCTTCCTGGAGCAGAACAATATTGTATCATACAATTATTAGGTTCTGTAGAAGGACGTAGATCTGGGTATTTATTATGATGGAATATAGGCTGGACTGGATGGACAAATGTCTTTTTTCGGCCTTACTAACTATGTTACTATGTTACTAATCCCAAACTGTTCTTCAACTATATCAATAGTAAAAGAATAAAAACTGAAAATGTAGGCCCCTTAAAAAATAGTGAGGAAAGAATGGTTGTAGATGACGAGGAAAAAGCTAACATATTAAACACCTTCTTCTCCACGGTATTCACGGTGGAAAATGAAATGCTAGGTGAAATCCCAAGAAACAATGAAAACCCTATATTAAGGGTCACCAATCTAACCCAAGAAGAGGTGCGAAACCGGCTAAATAAGATTAAAATAGATAAATCTCCGGGTCCGGATGGCATACACCCACGAGTACTAAGAGAACTAAGTAATGTAATAGATAAACCATTATTTCTTATTTTTAGTGACTCTATAGCGACAGGGTCTGTTCCGCAGGACTGGCGCATAGCAAATGTGGTGCCAATATTCAAAAAGGGCTCTAAAAGTGAACCTGGAAATTATAGGCCAGTAAGTCTAACCTCTATTGTTGGTAAAATATTTGAAGGGTTTCTGAGGGATGTTATTCTGGATTATCTCAATGAGAATAACTGTTTAACTCCATATCAGCATGGGTTTATGAGAAATCGCTCCTGTCAAACCAATCTAATCAGTTTTTATGAAGAGGTAAGCTATAGGCTGGACCACGGTGAGTCATTGGACGTGGTATATCTCGATTTTTCCAAAGCGTTTGATACCGTGCCGCACAAGAGGTTGGTACACAAAATGAGAATGCTTGGTCTGGGGGAAAATGTGTGTAAATGGGTTAGTAACTGGCTTAGTGATAGAAAGCAGAGGGTGGTTATAAATGGTATAGTCTCTAACTGGGTCGCTGTGACCAGTGGGGTACCGCAGGGGTCAGTATTGGGACCTGTTCTCTTCAACATATTCATTAATGATCTGGTAGAAGGTTTACACAGTAAAATATCGATATTTGCAGATGATACAAAACTATGTAAAGCAGTTAATACAAGAGAAGATAGTATTCTGCTACAGATGGATCTGGATAAGTTGGAAACTTGGGCTGAAAGGTGGCAGATGAGGTTTAACAATGATAAATGTAAGGTTATACACATGGGAAGAGGGAATCAATATCACCATTACACACTGAACGGGAAACCACTGGGTAAATCTGACAGGGAGAAGGACTTGGGGATCCTAGTTAATGATAAACTTACCTGGAGCAGCCAGTGCCAGGCAGCAGCTGCCAAGGCAAACAGGATCATGGGGTGCATTAAAAGAGGTCTGGATACACATGATGAGAGCATTATACTGCCTCTGTACAAATCCCTAGTTAGACCGCACATGGAGTACTGTGTCCAGTTTTGGGCACCGGTGCTCAGGAAGGATATAATGGAACTAGAGAGAGTACAAAGGAGGGCAACAAAATTAATAAAGGGGATGGGAGAACTACAATACCCAGATAGATTAGCGAAATTAGGATTATTTAGTCTAGAAAAAAGACGACTGAGGGGCGATCTAATAACCATGTATAAGTATATAAGGGGACAATACAAATATCTCGCTGAGGATCTGTTTATACCAAGGAAGGTGACGGGCACAAGGGGGCATTCTTTGCGTCTGGAGGAGAGAAGGTTTTTCCACCAACATAGAAGAGGATTCTTTACTGTTAGGGCAGTGAGAATCTGGAATTGCTTGCCTGAGGAGGTGGTGATGGCGAACTCAGTCGAGGGGTTCAAGAGAGGCCTGGATGTCTTCCTGGAGCAGAACAATATTGTATCATACAATTATTAGGTTCTGTAGAAGGACGTAGATCTTGGTATTTATTATGATGGAATATAGGCTGAACTGGATGGACAAATGTCTTTTTTCGGCCTTACTAACTATGTTACTATGTTACTATGTTACAGCAGTAATACTGCACATGGAAAATGGTGGCTCCGAAAATTATGCTCCTTGCAAACGCTGAAGTACACACTCATATAATGTGTCCCCTCACACCGTCAAACCATCCCGGAAGTGGGACTTTCCTTTGTAATGTGACACAGCACAGCCGTCATTCCAACCCCCTTGGTGCCGGGCGCCACCTCCTCAACGTTGTTTGGTTCTGTCACGGAGCCCGCGCTGTAATGTTATCCCTTGGCCATGCACAGTTAGCGGTGCCCGTCTTCTGACATCATGTAGGTGTCAGGCTGGCAGTGCCTGTGCGTCCAAGCTGCCCGAGATCCAACCTTGCAGTGTCATCTAATGTAGTCCCACTGCGGGCCAGGGATCCATGGGCATGCGCAGTGCATATCATCGCCTCTCACTCACCTCTTTCCTGCTTCTTCAGACTGTGCGGCGTCACGGCCGTGGCATGCTATTAGGGATCAGCTGACGCCGCCTAGTCTGAAGAAGCGTGAAGAAGGGGAGTGAGAGGCTAGTATATGCACTGCGCATGGCCATGGATACCAGGCCCACTGTGGGATCACATTAGACGACACTGCGAGGTGTGATTTCGGGCAGCGTGGACGCACAGACGCAGCCAGGATGACAACAAATGATGTCAGAGGACGGGCAGCGCAAACTGTGCATGGCCAAGGGATAACATAACAGCGCAGGGTCCATGACGGAATCAAACAACGCTAAGGAGGCAGCGCACGGTGCCAAGGGGGTAGCAATGACGGCTGTGCTGCGTCACATTACAAAGGAAAGTCCCACCTCCGGGACGGTTGGACGGTGTGAGGGGACACATTACATGAGTGTGTAGTTCAGCGTTTGCAAGGAGCATAATTTCAAGAGCGACCTTTCCCTTGTGCAGTATTAGTGCTGCACATGGTGGCTCTTTCAGTAACAAACGCCTAGGGGGGGGGGACAGGTCCCCTTACATTTTAGTTGTGCCAGCGTGGCGGTCACATGACACATTGCCGGATACACAGCTGGGGATCAGCTGACGTTACTGAACCCCAATAATAGAGGAGCGACTGTTGACTGTGCACACAGCACTTCCAGGCACCAACTGGCGGTGTTAGAGCCCAGGGACAGCAGGAGGAGCAGATTGGAGGTATTGCCGCACACACAGCTGGGGATCAGCTGACGTTACTGAACCCCAATAACAGAGGAGCGACTGTTGACTGTGCACACAGCACTTCCAGGCACCAACTGGCGGTGTTAGAGCCCAGGGACAGCAGGAGGAGCAGATTGGAGGTATTGCCGCACACACAGCTGGGGATCAGCTGACGTTACTGAACCCCAATAACAGAGGAGCGACTGTTGACTGTGCACACAGCACTTCCAGGCACCAACTGGCGGTGTTAGAGCCCAGGGACAGCAGGAGGAGCAGATTGGAGGTATTGCCGCACACACAGCTGGGGATCAGCTGACGTTACTGAACCCCAATAACAGAGGAGCGACTGTTGACTGTGCACACAGCACTTCCAGGCACCAACTGGCGGTGTTAGAGCCCAGGGACAGCAGGAGGAGCAGAGGAACAGAGTGTAGGCCGAAGCCTGATTGGAGCAAGTTGAAAGGAAACCTTTAACCCCCCCCCCAAGACGTTTGTAGCTGAAAGAGCCATCTTGTGCAGCACTAAGGATGCAAAAGGAAAAGGTTGCTCTTTTAATTATGCTCCTTGCAAACACCGAAGTAAACACTAAAAATGTGTCCCTTTATACCGTTAAACCGTTCCGGAGGTGCGAATTTCCTTCGTAATGGGACACAGCACAGCTGTCATTCCTATCCCCTTGATGCCGTGCGCTGCCTCCTCAGCGTTGTTTTAAGCTGTCACGGAGCCTGCGCTGTTCTGTTAGCCCTTGGCCATGCCCAATTAGCGCTGCCTGTCTTCTGACATAATTTGGTGTCAGGCTGTCAGTGCCTGTGCGTCCACGCTGCTCCAGATCCCACCTCGCAGTCTCATCTAACGTAATCCCACTGCGGGCCTTGGAACCATGGGCATGCACAGTGCATAACCTCGACTCTCACTCCCCTCCTTCCCTCTTCTTCAGACTGTGCGGTGTCACGGCCGTGGCATGCTAGGGATCAGCTGACGGCGCACAGTCTAAAGAAGGCGGAGGGAAATGAGCGAGAGCCCGAGGGGAAGATATGCACTGCGCATGCCCATGGATCCCAGGCCCGCAGTGTGACTCAATCAGAAGACACTGCAAGGCGGGATCTCGGGCACCGCGGCCGCACAGGCGCAGCCAGCCTGACACCAAATTATGTCAGAAGACAGGCAGCGCAAATAGGGCATGCCCAAGGGATAACAGAACAGCGCAGGCTCCGTGACAGCTTAAAACAATGCTGAGGAGGCAGCGCATGGCACCAAGGGGGTAGGAATGACGGCTGTGCTGCGTCACATTACGAAGGAAAGTCCCAGCTCCGGGACGGTATAACGGTATCAGTGAACACATTTTATAAGTGTTAAGTTCTGCGTGTGCAAAGAGCTAAAAAAAAAGAGCTACCTTTTCCTTGTGCAGCATTACTGCTGCACAAGATGGCTCTTTCAGTAACAAACGACGGGGGGGGGGGGACAGGTTCCCTTACATTTAGGTTGTTGTGCCAGCGTGGCGGTCGCAGGACACATTGCCGGCTACACAGCTGGGGATCAGCTGACGTTACTGAAACCCAATAACACTGGGTCGTATGTTTTTACTGTGCAGCCTGCACTTCTGAGCCGCAACTGGCGGTGTTGGAGCCCAGGAATAGCAGTTCAGGTGGTAGAAAGATGAACACAGCAGGAGACCTGGATGACACCCAATTACTTAATCAGGCAGAGGAGTGGCAAATTCCTGCGAGATCCAGGCCTGGTTCATTTTCAGGAAAGTAAGCCGGTCAACGTTATCGGAGGATAGTCGCATGCGACGGTCTGTTAGTACACCACCTGCGGCACTAAAGACACGTTCCGATAAGACACTAGCCGCAGGGCAAGCCAGCACCTCCAATGCATACTGGCTTAGCTCTGGCCATGTATCCAGCTTAGAGACCCAAAACTTGAACGGGGAAGAGCCGTCTGGGAGTACAGTAAGAGGGCAAGCCATGTAGTCTGTCACCATCTGACGGAACCGTTGCCTCCTGCTGACTGGAGCCGCCGGTGATGGTGTAGACATTTGGGGCGGGCACACAAAAGTGTGCCAGAGTTGTGCCATACTGGGCTTGCCTTGGGCAGAGGCACTGCTTCTGCTCCCTCTTTGGGCAGAGCCTCCCCCACTGCCTCGACGCACTGAGCTGCTTTGTAAAGCACTAGCAGCACTCCTCTCAGTTGGACAGGAGAAGATGATGGAATTCACCAGTGTGTCGTGGTACTCCCGCAATTTACGCTCCCGGGTCAACGCAGGGATGAGGTTTTGGACGTTGTCCCGGTAGCGAGGATCGAGGAGGGTGAACACCCAATAATCAGGCATGTTGAGAATGTGGTCGATGCGGCGGTCGTTTCTCAGGCACTGCAGCATGAAATCCACCATGTGCTGCAGAGTGCCAACTGGCCCAGAAACGCTGTCCCCTGCTTGAGACATGATCTCTGCCCGCTCGTCATCACCCCACCCTCGCTGTACACACTGACCACTGGACAATTGTGTCGCTCCCTCCTCTGGACGGAGCTCTTCCTCCTCCATTGACTCCTCCTCATCCTCCTCACAAATTGGCCCCTGCGTACCCCTTTGTGAGGAACCACGTGGCGCTGATTCTCTAGAAGCTGATGGAAAAGGTGACTCCTCATCCTCCACCTCTTCCACCACATCATCCCTTAACCCTTGCAAAGTTTGCTGAAGCAGGCAGATAAGGGGGACAGTCATGCTGACTAGTGCATCATCTGCACTTGCCATCCGCGTGGAATAATCAAAAGGACGCAAAACCTGGCAGACGTCCTTCATAGTGGCCCACTCTGTGGTTGTGAAGTCTGATCGGCGCTGACTGCGACTTCTTTGCGCCTGATGCAGCTGGTACTCCATAACTGCTTGCTGCTGCTCACACAACCGCTCCAACATATGTAACGTGGAATTCCACCGGGTAGGTAGGTCACATATGATGCGGTGTTCCGGAAGGCGGAATCGGCGCTGCAGAGCAGCAATGCGGGATCTGGCCAAGCTGGAACGCCGCAAGTGAGCACACTCTAGGCGGACCTTGTGCAGCAGGGCATCAAGATCCGGATAGTCCCTCAGAAAACTCTGCACAACCGAATTGAGCACATGTGCCAGACATGGGATGTGAGTGAGGTTGCCAAGGGCCAAAGCTGCCACCAGATTTCGGCCATTGTCACACACTACCATGCCTGGCTGGAGATTCGCTGGCAGTAACCACACATCGCTCTCCTGCTTTATGGCATTCCAGAGCTCCTGCGCTGTGTGGCTTCGATGCCCCAATGAAACTAGTTTCAAGACGGCCTGCTGACGTTTGGCCACGGCTGTGCTCATGTCGGTCATAGGTAAACGTTCACGGGTCCATGTGGGGGTGGACTGTGACGGATCCTGCAGAGAGGAATCAGAGGAACTGGTGTAAGAGGAGGAGTCGATGCGTACAGACTGGATTCCTGCAATCCTTGGAGTGGGCAGGACACGTCCTGCGCCACTCGCACGATCTGTACCTGGCTCAACAACATTAACCCAATGGGCAGTGAGGGAAACATATCGCCCCTGTCCATGCTGACTGGTCCACGCATCGGTGGTGAGGTGGACCTTGCTACTGACGGCGTTCAGTAGCGCATGTTTTATGTTTGCCTCAACATGCCTGTGCAGGGCAGGGACAGCCTGCCTGCTGAAGTAAAAGCGGCTGGGCACCTTGTACTGTGGGACTGCCAATGCCATCAAGTCACGGAAGCTGTCAGTCTCCACCAGCCTGAACGAGAGCATTTCCAGGGACAACAGTTTGGCAATGCCTGCATTCAGAGCCTGTGCTCGGGGGTGGTTGGCCGAGAATGCCCGCCTTTTCTCCCATGCCTGTACTACCGATGGCTGTAGAGTAGACTGGGAGTGTGAGGATGACTGGGAAGGTGGTGCTGTGGGTGGAATTACACAAGGTCTCTGGGAGGAAGCCAAACCAGCTGTGCGTGAGCTGGAGGAAGAGGCAACACGAGCTGAAGAGGTGGTAGCTGCCGCTGTTGGTTGGCCTACATCTTCAGTGTGTTTCTGTAACTCCACCGTGTGCCTGGTCCGCACATGTTTCCACATATTTGTGGTATTGAGGTTGCTGACATTTTTCCCTCTTTTTACTTTATGATGACACAGCTTGCATTTGACAAAACAAATGTCATCTGCAACTGTGTCAAAAAAGGACCAGGCACTGCAAGTCTTGGGAGCGCCCTTTTTGGCTTTGGAAAGAGACAGGCTCCTAACGGGTGCCAAAGTGGAGGCTACAGGCTCCGCAGTCTTCCCCCTCCCTCTCCCTCTTTGGCCCGTAAGAGGAAGCTCTTCCTCTGAGCTGCTCCCACCACCTTCCTGTTCCTCACGCCACGATGGGTCAAGGACCTCATCATCTCCACTACCCTCTGCCACCAACTGCTCCTCCTGGGTAGTCTCAGCAGCACAGTACGCACGAGAAAGCGGCACCTGAGTTTCATCATCAGATGCGTACTGCGCTGTGGTCACCGGAGGCACTGGCCCACCTGCCTCTTCAGAGTCAGAGAGAAAAAGGTGTTGGGCATCACTGCACACTGCCTCTTCTTCCATTTCTCCAATGCTGCTTGGCTGGCCCCCTGTTTCCAAGCCAAGAGATTCAGAGAACAGAAGTAGAGACGGCTCCTGTCCTGGGCTCTCTGACTGCCTGGCCAATTTGGCAGGTGGTGAAGAGACAGATGGCTGCTCTCCAGTGCTCTGTGCCTGAGAGGATGTGGCACTAACTGAAGTCGATGCCGAGGCGTTAGCTGCCATCCACCCGACAACGGCTTCAATTTGGTCTTCACGCAGCAGCGGTGCACGGCGCTCTCCGACAAAGCTGCGCATGAAGGACTGTTCCCTGCTGAAACTGAGTGACGACGAGTCACCGGCGCCCGCAGCAGGCACAGAATCACCACGTCCTCTCCCTGCTCCTCTCCCTGCTCCGCGCCCACGCCCACGTGCCTTACTCCCTGCCCTCTTCATCTTGGTTGACAGATAAAGATAAGCAGAAAAGTACTAAGGCCTTAGTGTGCTTATTCCTGTAATGCTCCTCCTAACAGGTGTAAGAAACACTAATGTTGTAAATTGTGGACTAAACTTTATTATTTTTCAAATGTGGCCTACACAAGTGTTAAGTTGTGTTTGGTGAACTTAACTTTTTTTTTGGTGCAGATCGGGCTACAGAGCTAGTTTAAATCACACGGAGACCGTGCAGACAGCCGTAAACGGCGCTGCAAGGCCAAAAAACCCTCCTCTAGGTTATCCTATATAGTGTTTTTCCACTATTTAGCTGGATACAAGTGGAAAGACACTAATAGGAATTTTTTTTTTCAAATTTTAAACTGGCTGCACTATTTGAAAAAAAGGAAATTGTTTTTCAAGGTATGAGGCAGTAACGCACCCTGAGCTGAATCCAACTGGCTATGGCTGCACACAGACTACAGGGCGAGCTGCACTCACACAGAGACCGTGCAGACAGCCGTAAACGGCGC
This sequence comes from Ranitomeya imitator, assembly GCF_032444005.1. Taxonomy (NCBI): domain Eukaryota; kingdom Metazoa; phylum Chordata; class Amphibia; order Anura; family Dendrobatidae; genus Ranitomeya; species Ranitomeya imitator. The sequence goes on from NC_091285.1 coordinate 642,091,493, forward strand.
TGCAAGGCCCCAAAAAAACCCTCTAGGTTATCCTATATAGTGTTTTTCCACAATTGAGCTGGAGACTGGTGGAAAGACACTAATAGGAATTTTTTTTTTTTCAAATTTTAAACAGGCTGCACTATTTCAAAAAAAGGAAAATTTTTCTCAAGGTATGAGCCAGTAACGAACCCTGAGCTGAATCCAACCGACTATGGCTGCACACAGACTACAGGGCGAGCTGGGCTCACACGGAGACCGTGCAGACAGCCGTAAACGGCGCTGCAAGGCCAAAAAACCCTCCTCTAGGTTATCCTATATAGTGTTTTTCCACTATTTAGCTGGATACGAGTGGAAAGACACTTATAGGATTTTTTTTTTTCAAATTTTAAACAGGCTGCACTATTTGAAAAAAAAGGAAAATTTTTCGCAAGGTATGAGCCAGTAACGAACCCTGAGCTGAATCCAACCGGCTATGGCTGCACACAGACTACAGGGCGAGCTGGGCTCACACGGAGACCGTGCAGACAGCCGTAAACGGCGCTGCAAGGCCAAAAAACCCTCCTCTAGGTTATCCTATATAGTGTTTTTCCACTATTTAGCTGGATACGAGTGGAAAGACACTAATAGGAATTTTTTTTTTCAAATTTTAAACAGGCTGCACTATTTGAAAAAAAGGAAAATTTTTCTCAAGGTATGAGCCAGTAACGAACCCTGAGCTGAATCCAACCGGCTATGGCTGCACACAGACTACAGGGCGAGCTGGGCTCACACGGAGACCGTGCAGACAGCCGTAAACGGCGCTGCAAGGCCCAAAAACCCCCCTCTAGGTTATCCTATGTAGTGTTTTTCCACAATAGAGCTGGAGACTGGTGGAAAAACACTAATAGGAAATTTGAGAAAAAATGTGCAGCAGGCTGCACTAAGAGCAAAAAAGAACAACTGTGTGAGGCAGTGTGAACCCCCCCTGAGCTGAATACAACCGGGTATATGGCTGCACACAGACTACAGAGTGAGCTGCACACACACACACACACACACACACACACACACAGAGACCTTGCAGAACGCTGTTAAAACAGCGCTGCAAGGCAAGAGCAAGGTGAACAGTGAAGAACACACAGCGTTTTGCTAAATTAGCCTTTGGAAAGGAAAATAAAGCAATTAGCAAGCTCAACTGGCCCTCAGTTAGAACACAGCGTCCTGTCCCTAACTGAAATCACAGCAGAGTGAGCGCAAAATGGCGGCAGCGCTTTTTTATAGTGCAGAGTGACATCATTTCAGCAGCCAATCCAAGCCTTGCCAGTACTTACATGCCCACCATGCTAAACAGGATGTGCCCACACTTTCATTCATTCCTCATTGGCTGCTGCGTTCAATTTGAATTCTGGGAACTTCCGATTCCGGTATCCGATACGCGGGAAGTATCGGAATTCGGTATCGGAATTCCGATACCGCAAATATCGGCCGATACCCGATACTTGCGGTATCGGAATGCTCAACACTAATCCTAATACATTGCAGTCATCATATTATATACCACTGCGCACTTACAATTGCTCTTTTTGCCTTTCTACCCAGTTTATTCTTCTCTTTTCCATTAGGTCTATGACATCACATGATTAATAACTGACGAGCTGAATCCTTCTAAGCTCTATGTAGGAACAAGAGGTCAATTTTCTCTGTATGAGTCATCAGACTCAGCAAAAGTGAATGGTGTAAAGGTGTGTTGGGGTCAATTCATACCCTGCATCCCTTCCTAGTAAAATGGGTACGTTTGTAAGTGTAACATGGTTTATTATGTGATGACATGTGTAATGTACAGTTGTATATTTTTATAAGACCAGGGACAGAGTTAGGAAACTAGAGTGCGAGTGTAGGATTTAGTTAGGATTAGTAAGAACAGTTAGAATTAGGTTTAGTACAGTGGAGGGCACTGTAGTTTAGGAAGTTAGATAAGTTCAGGACAGAAATAGTTAAGGCTATAGAGAATTTCTCAGTTGGGAGGGGTAGGTATAGTTGGAACACTTCCTAGTTCAGGGCAGTTAGTGAGTTGTACTAAACCTAATTCTAACCATTCTTACTAATCCTAACTAAATCTTACACTCGTACACATCGCATCGCATGTCATCGCATAATAAACCATGTTACACACCCTTACAATGGCATAGGGAGGAGGGGGAAGCTGGGTTGAGAGTTGTAGAGGGGAATGATAAATGCAGGGACAAGAGACTTCCTGTTGCTACATAGAGCAGAGAAAGGAGAAAAATTATCTGGGTAGAAAGGCAAAATAAGCAATTGTAAGTACACAGTGATATAGGGCATAGGGCTATCTCTGCAGTTTTAGGGCTATCATTTTAGGAATAAAATTAAGGTTGTCAGTCATCTTTTATACGTATGAGGCAGCAGTGGTTGTTATCCCACAAACAATCATGTGGCTTCCCACTGCTGTTTTTGAAATTATCGGTTTATATTTATGAATGCTTGATAAGAATTATAGTGGTCATTAGTGATGAGCGAACGTGCTCGGATAAGGTGTTATCGGAGCATGCTGGTGTGGAAACCAGGTGACATTGGTGTACTCAAAAAATATGTTCGAGTCACGCAGCTGCATGTCTCGTGGCTGTTCGACAGGTTCTGTCTGAAGGATCCAAATGTGGTTGATAGTCGGACGTGTTGCGGCAAAGAATTCCAGAGGATGGGGTATATTCAAGAGAAGTCTTGGAGGCAGTTGGGTGTGCACATGTCTGCGTACTGTGTGTGTGCATGTGTCTGTGTACTGTATCCATGTGCAAGTCTGCATATGTGTGTATGCATGTGTGTGTACTGTGTGCATGTCTGCATACTGTATGTCTGCATGTCTGCGTATTGTATGTGTGCATGTCTGCATATGTGTGCGTGCATGTCTGCGCATGTGTGTACATCTGAATACTGTATGTGTGCAAGTCTGCGTATGTGTTGGTGCATGTCTGTGTATGTGTGTATGTCTGCATACTGTATGTGTGCATGTCTGCGTACTGTGTGTGCATATCTGCGGATGTGTGTGTGCATGTGTGTATGTCTGCGTATGTGTGTACAGTATGCCCGCATACTGTATGTGTTCATATCTGCGTGCTGTGTGTGCATGTCTGCGGATGTGTGTGTGCACATCTGCGTATGTATTGGTGCATGCCTGTGTATGTGTGTATGTTTGCATACTGTATGTGTGCATGTCTGCGCATGTGTGTATGTCTGTCCATGTGTGCATGTCTGCATACTATATATGTCCATGTCTGCATACTGTGTGCGTGCATGTCTGCGCATGTGTGTATGTCTGCGCATGTGTGCCTGTCTGTGCATGTCTGCATATGTGTGTGTGCAGGTCTGCGCATGTGTGTATGTCTGTGCATGTCTGCATATGTGTGTATGTCTGCATACTGTGTGTGCATGTCTGCGTATGTGTGTGTGCAGGTCTGTGCATGTGTGTGTCTGTATGTCTGCATACTAAGTGTGTATGTAACACCTCAGGGTCCTGGTTGTCACAGTGGCATTGCTTTCCTCAAGGGGAGAGTGATGTCACGCTTGGAAGCGAGGGAAGATCTTCTTTATCAGGTAACACAAGCATACAACATGTTCACACTCCCGGCCAGAAGGGGGAGCTCTGTTCCAGCTTATGGGTGGCTCTCCTATATATATATATATATATATATATATTCAAACCAAAAAAAGAAAACAGCCGGACGGCACCACCGACGACTGACGCTGAGTGAACCGCTCACCTGTGTCTTGGAGGAAAGGCTCAGTCCAGGGTGCAACGACTCCACAAGAAAGCAGCCACAAATATATCGCAAAATAGAAGAAAGGAGCGCACTACCTGGACATCCGATGCAGTAAAGCTTTATTCCAAATGCATAAAAAACATCTTCACGACCGGGGGTGCTGTGAAAGGAATGCGGCTAGGCTTGACGACGGCCGTTTCGCGCCCGGCTGGCGCTTCAACGGGTCAGTAAAGATGTAATCAGTAACGCCAGAAGAAATAGGGCCAGGTGAGACTTAAGCTCCCCCTCCCCACTTCCTCCCGCAATAACCGAGCACATCCCACTGCATGACGAGTCACTTAAAAGCAAAATTAAAAACATGTCAATAAACATCAGACGAAACAAAAAGAAACTAGAACCTATATGGAAAGGAAATTATCGCTAACATTACTTTGTCACATAAATAGATATTTAACGCCAACATTAAGATCAAACCACCATATCTGTTGTGCACGGATGGCATTAGCCTCGAAACCCTTATATACCTATTCACAATAAAGGTGACTGACAAAAAATCTTATAGAAAAATGGACATGTCCACACGGTCGTTAAAACCCAAGGGACCCATCGCGTTAGTACGCATAATCCACCTCGCTTCGGCTCTCAATAAAGTGTTATGGAGATTACCCCCCCTAGGAGGTAAACTAATTTTTTCAATGCCAGCAAATGACAGCACATTGGGATCTCCCTGGTGTGCTTCTCGGACATGTGTTATTAACCGCGGTACTCCTTTTCCGGTGGTGATGGTGCTACAATGTTCGCGGAAACGCATATGCAAGCATCTGATAGTCTTCCCGATGTAGAAACGTCCACACGGGCAGTATACTATATACACTACGTATTTAGTTTTACAAGATATAAACACCTTGACCTCATGTCTGATTGAACCTATTTGTAAAAAACTTCCTGTAATATGGAATTTACATTGCGAGCATTGGCCACAGCGATGATTTCCCTTGGGGGCACTAGAAGCCAACCAATTGTTATTCTCTCGGGGCAACCTATTGTGTACCAATATGTCCCTTAAATTTTTGCTACGTTTATAAGATATCAACGGACCTTTCCTAACCATTTCCGTTAAGTCTTTATCTCTCTCAAGGACATGCCAATTGTTCTTTATGGCGCTTCTGATGAGGTTATCTACCGGACTAAAACGGAAACTGAAGGTGAACTGTTTCCCTACTGTTCCCTGTCTTTCTGACCTGTTCGCATGTATCCTATCCCTAGCTGTTTGTAAGACCTCCTCGGGATAACCTCTTCTTTTAAACCTCTGACATAATTCGTTGGTTTGTGACAAAGCCCCCTCTTTTGTGCTATTCACCCTTTTTACCCGCAACAGCTGGCTATAAGGTAGAGAACGTTTTACATGAGCAGGATGATAGCTATTATAGTGGAGAACTGAATTTGTGGCCACGGGCTTACGAAAAAGTGTAGTCACTAATGTCCCGTTCTTAGCCTCGACCGACACGTCTAAGAAATCGAGTTGCTGATCCCCATATTCAGATGTAATAAGCATATTCATGGTGTTATTGTTTAGGTATGTTACAAAAGAGGAAAACATATCGGCATTGCCGTCCCAAATGAAGAACATGTCATCGACATATCTACCGTAATGTTCAATGTGTTTAAAATATGGATTCTGGTCAGCATAGATATATTTCTCCTCAAAAAGCCCTAGAAACAAATTTGCGAAGGTGCATGCTGCCGGAGTCCCCATCGCGGTACCAGTAACTTGTTTGTACCACAAATCCCTAAACGTGAACGCGTTGTGTGTTAATATAAATGATAAACTATCGCAGACGAAATCAATGAAGGACTGAGACCGATCAGTGGACTCCAAAATGTACCTAACGGATTCAACACCCAATTGCTGGGGGATCCTCGTGTATAAATTGGTCACGTCCACTGAGGCTAAAGCAAAACCCGTTTGCCATTGAAAGTATTTTATACTCTTAAGAAATGCATCAGTGTCCTTCAGATACGACGGTATGCTGTTCAGTATTGGACGTAATAACCAATCCACATACTTAGATAATGGTTCAGTTAGTGAACCCACACCGGAAACAATAGGGCGCCCGGGGGGGTTTTCTATGGACTTGTGTATTTTGGGTACGTAATACCAATGAGGTTTGAGGGGGAACTCCGGCAGCAGTTTCTCCGCTTTGTTTCGAGAGAGTACACCTTTCTCTACTGCTTGTTTAAGCAATGCCTGCAGGGCTCCCTTGTACTTGTAAGTTGGATCCTGTGTGAGCCTGATATAAGTGTTCTCCTCTGTTAATTGTCTCTCCGCTTCCTTTATATACATCTCTTTGGGGATCAGCACAATTTTTCCGCCTTTGTCGGCCTGTCTAACGATGGTATCTGACCAACCTGAAATCTCTTTCAATGCCATTCGTTCAATATCGGATAAATTGGACGGTGTTATGGCTGGCAATCAGGCAACACAGCGTGCAGTAATCAGCGCACATACAGAGATCTGGCAATAACCAAAAACAATAGGACGAGCTCTGAGACGTGGAATCTCTGTAGACTGCAGTACCTGATCTATCCTCACACAACTATAAGCAGCAGTGGATTGCGCCTATAACTACCTATGCAACTCGACACTGCCTGAGGAGCTGACTAGCCTGCAGATAGAAATACAAGCCTGACTTACCTCAGAGAAATACCCCAAAGGAATAGGCAGCCCCCCACATATAATGACTGTTAGCAAGATGAAAAGACAAACGTAGGAATGAAATAGATTCAGCAAAGTGAGGCCCGATATTCTAGACAGAGCGAGGATAGCAAAGAGAACTATGCAGTCTACAAAAAACCCTAAAACGAAAACCACGCAAAGGGGCAAAAAGACCCACCGTGCCGAACTAACAGCACGGCGGTGCACCCCTTTGCTTCTCAGAGCTTCCAGCAAAAGTTAATAGCAAGCTGGACAGAAAAAACAGAAAACAAACTAGAAGCACTTATCTAGCAGAGCAGCAGGCCCAAGGAAAGATGCAGTAGCTCAGATCCAACACTGGAACATTGACAAGGAGCAAGGAAGACAGACTCAGGTGGAGCTAAATAGCAAGGCAGCCAACGAGCTCACCAAAACACCTGAGGGAGGAAGCCCAGAGACTGCAATACCACTTGTGACCACAGAAGTGAACTCAGCCACAGAATTCACAACAGTACCCCCCCCCTTGAGGAGGGGTCACCGAACCCTCACCAGAACCCCCAGGCCGACCAGGATGAGCCACATGAAAGGCACGAACAAGATCTGGGGCATGGACATCAGAGGCAAAAACCCAGGAATTATCTTCCTGAGCATAACCCTTCCATTTGACCAGATACTGGAGTTTCCGTCTAGAGACACGAGAATCCAAAATCTTCTCCACAATATACTCCAATTCCCCCTCCACCAAAACAGGGGCAGGAGGCTCCACAGATGGAACCATAGGTGCCACGTATCTCCTCAACAACGACCTATGGAATACATTATGTATGGAAAAGGAGTCTGGGAGGGTCAGACGAAAAGACACCGGATTGAGAATCTCAGAAATCCTATACGGACCAATAAAACGAGGTTTAAATTTAGGAGAGGAAACCTTCATAGGAATATGACGAGAAGATAACCAAACCAGATCCCCAACACGAAGTCGGGGTCCCACACGGCCAGGGCTGCCACTAGAAATTTTGGGGCCCCATACTGGCAAAATTTTCGGGGCCCCCTTGAGACTCCGCCCAGGCTCCACCCCAGCCCCGCCTCCAGGCTCCACCCCTCGAACTGTCCACAGTCCCACCGCTATCTCTTGGAAAATCTCCACTTCTCACCTATCACACATTAACAGTTCCCATCACCAGATCACACATATAGCCGGCAGCTTTTGTTTTGGCCAAAAGATTTTTTAAGCCACCACCAGAACACGGTAGACACTTTTGGCCGGGCCCTACTCTACTGTAACTACTAAATATTTGTTAAAATATGCAATACAATTTAGGTATATTTTTATTTATTTTTCAATTTTTAAAATGACCTATAATACTACATACAAGGAACAAATACCACAACACTATGCCCAGATGACATATTACCACCACAGTGATCGAATAATATAAAATACAAGGAACAAATACCACAACACCATGACCAGACCGCATATTACCACCACATAGTGACTGAATACTACAATACTGATCAGTAATAAAAAAAAAACAACCACAATACTATCACCATCAGTGCCATTATACACAGGAGATCTGTAATTAGTAAGCAGTGTCTGTGTACAGGTAATACAGTGATCACCGGTGACATTATACACAGGAGCTCTGTATATAGTATACAGTGTATAGTGTCAGTGTATAGTTAACACTGACTCACCAGTGACGTCTCTAGGTGAAGTCCTTCATCTTTCATCCAGCACAGACCGCCATCATTTCTTCCAGCCAGGACTCGTCTCTGCAGGAAATAACACAGTTATCTCGAGTTCCACTTGCAGAATACATTACTTAATTTTCACAGCCTCTACATTACACCACATAAAGAAGGTGACATAGTATCACTCTGCACAGTAACAGGACCTCCCCCCATTTAAAACAGTATACTCAAAAAATAAAATAAATACATCACTGCAATAATAATATCCCTTAATTAGCCCCTATGGTAATATTCGCCATCCTAGCCCCCGTGTGTCTCATTGCAGTCTCCAGCCATATGTTCTCCCATCCTGCCCTCATGAGTATCCATTCTGCCCCATATGATCTCCCCATCCTGCCCCATCTGTCTCCATCGTATCCATCCTGCCCCATCTGTCTCCAATCCTGCCCCATCTGTCTCCATTCTGCCCCATCTGTTTCCAATCCTGCCCCATCTGTGTCCAGCGCTCTGCCCCATCTGTGTCCAGCGCTCTGCCCCATCTGTTTCCAATCCTGCCCCATCTGTGTCCAGCGCTCTGCCCCATCTGTGTTCAGCGCTCTGCCCCATCTGTGTCCAATCCTGCCCCATCTGTGTCCAGCGCTCTGCCCCATCTGTGTCCAGCGCTCTGCCCCATCTGTGTCCAGCGCTCTGCCCCATCTGTGTCCAGCGCTCTGCCCCATCTCTGTCCAGCGCTCTGCCCCATCTCTGTCCAGCGCTCTGCCCCATCTCTGTCCAGCGCTCTGCCCCATCTCTGTCCAGCGCTCTGCCCCATCTCTGTCCAGCGCTCTGCCCCATCTCTGTCCAGCGCTCTGCCCCATCTCTGTCCAGCGCTCTGCCCCATCTCTGTCCAGCGCTCTGCCCCATCTCTGTCCAGCGCTCTGCCCCATCTCTGTCCAGCGCTCTGCCCCATCTCTGTCCAGCGCTCTGCCCCATCTCTGTCCAGCGCTCTGCCCCATCTCTGTCCAGCGCTCTGCCCCATCTCTGTCCAGCGCTCTGCCCCATCTCTGTCCAGCGCTCTGCCCCATCTCTGTCCAGCGCTCTGCCCCATCTCTGTCCAGCGCTCTGCCCCATCTCTGTCCAGCGCTCTGCCCCATCTCTGTCCAGCGCTCTGCCCCATCTCTGTCCAGCGCTCTGCCCCATCTCTGTCCAGCGCTCTGCCCCATCTCTGTCCAGCGCTCTGCCCCATCTCTGTCCAGCGCTCTGCCCCATCTCTGTCCAGCGCTCTGCCCCATCTCTGTCCAGCGCTCTGCCCCATCTCTGTCCAGCGCTCTGCCCCATCTCTGTCCAGCGCTCTGCCCCATCTCTGTCCAGCGCTCTGCCCCATCTCTGTCCAGCGCTCTGCCCCATCTCTGTCCAGCGCTCTGCCCCATCTCTGTCCAGCGCTCTGCCCCATCTCTGTCCAGCGCTCTGCCCCATCTCTGTCCAGCGCTCTGCCCCATCTCTGTCCAGCGCTCTGCCCCATCTCTGTCCAGCGCTCTGCCCCATCTCTGTCCAGCGCTCTGCCCCATCTCTGTCCAGCGCTCTGCCCCATCTCTGTCCAGCGCTCTGCCCCATCTCTGTCCAGCGCTCTGCCCCATCTCTGTCCAGCGCTCTGCCCCATCTCTGTCCAGCGCTCTTCCTTGGGCCCCCGGATCGCCGCTCTAAAAAAAAAAAAAGAAGTTCTTCTTACCTGCCGCGCTCCTGCGGCGGGCGAAGTCTCCACGCAGCTGCAGCGTGCATGCACTCGCCGGCGACTGACAATGATGTCAGACGCCGGCGACATGCACGCACGCTGCGGCTGACGTCAGCGCCTGCCAGCCTCAGATTGGCTGGCGGCGCCACGGCTGTTAACTATTGACGTGCGGGCCCGCGCCCGCACGTCAATAGCTTTAAACAGCTGCAGCGTCGGCGCTAAGGGCCCGGTTAGCCTGCGGCTGCCGGTAGGGGCCCGGTGAGCAGATAAGAGGGGGCCCAATGCGGGCCCCCTCTGCTCACCGGGCCCCATACGCCAGTCACGGCCGTCATGCCCTGATGGCGGCCCTGCACACGGCGTCTGCGATTAGCGAAAAGCTGAGCCTTCTCCTGGGACAAGGTCAAATTGTCCACTACCTGAGTCCAGATCTGCTGCAACCTGTCCACCACAGAATCCACACCAGGACAGTCCGAAGACTCAACCTGTCCTGAAGAGAAACGAGGATGGAACCCAGAATTGCAGAAAAATGGAGAGACCAAGGTAGCCGAGCTGGCCCGATTATTAAGGGCGAACTCAGCCAACGGCAAAAATGACACCCAATCATCCTGGTCAGCGGAAACAAAACATCTCAGATATGTTTCCAAGGTCTGATTGGTTCGTTCGGTCTGGCCATTAGTCTGAGGATGGAAGGCCGAGGAAAAAGATAGGTCAATGCCCATCCTACCACAAAAGGCTCGCCAGAACCTCGAGACAAACTGGGAACCTCTGTCAGAAACAATATTCTCAGGAATGCCATGTAAACGAACCACATGCTGAAAGAACAAAGGCACCAAATCAGAGGAGGAAGGCAATTTAACCAAGGGCACCAGATGGACCATTTTAGAAAAGCGATCACAGACCACCCAAATGACCGACATTTTTTGAGAAACGGGAAGGTCAGAAATGAAATCCATCGAAATATGTGTCCAAGGCCTCTTCGGGACCGGCAAGGGCAAAAGCAACCCACTGGCACGTGAACAGCAGGGCTTAGCCCTAGCACAAATTCCACAGGACTGCACAAAAGCACGCACATCCCGTGACAGAGATGGCCACCAGAAGGATCTAGCAACCAACTCCCTGGTACCAAAGATTCCTGCATGACCGGCCAGCACCGAACAATGAAGTTCAGAGATAACTTTACTAGTCCACCTATCAGGGACGAACAGTTTCTCGGCCGGACAACGATCAGGTTTATTAGCCTGAAATTTCTGCAACACTCTCCGCAAATCAGGGGAGATGGCAGACACAATGACTCCTTCCTTGAGGATACTCGCCGGCTCAGATAACCCCGGAGAATCGGGCACAAAACTCCTAGACAGAGCATCCGCCTTCACATTTTTAGAGCCCGGAAGGTATGAAATCACAAAATCAAAACGAGCAAAAAATAACGACCAACGGGCCTGTCTAGGATTCAAGCGCTTGGCAGACTCAAGATAAGTAAGGTTCTTATGATCAGTCAAAACCACCACGCGATGCTTAGCACCCTCAAGCCAATGACGCCACTCCTCGAATGCCCACTTCATGGCCAGCAACTCTCGGTTGCCCACATCATAATTACGCTCAGCAGCAGAAAATTTCCTGGAAAAGAAAGCACATGGTTTGAACACTGAGCAACCAGAACCTCTCTGTGACAAAACCGCCCCTGCACCAATCTCAGAAGCATCAACCTCGACCTGGAACGGAAGAGAAACATCAGGTTGACACAACACAGGGGCACAGCAAAAACGACGCTTCAACTCCTGAAAAGCTTCCACGGCAGCAGAAGACAAATTAACCAAATCAGCACCCTTCTTGGTCAAATCGGTCAATGGTCTGGCAATGCTAGAAAAATTACAGATGAAGCGACGATAAAAATTAGCAAAGCCCAGGAATTTCTGCAGACTTTTCAGAGATGTCGGCTGAGTCCAATCCTGGATGGCCTGAACCTTAACCGGATCCATCTCGATAGTAGAAGGGGAAAAGATGAACCCCAAAAATGAAACTTTCTGCACACCGAAGAGACACTTTGATCCCTTCACGAACAAGGAATTAGCACGCAGTACCTGGAAAACCATTCTGACTTGCTTCACATGAGACTCCCAATCATCTGAGAAGATCAAAATGTCATCCAAGTAAACAATCAAGAATTTATCCAGATACTCACGGAAAATGTCATGCATAAAAGACTGAAAAACAGATGGAGCATTGGCAAGTCCGAACGGCATCACCAGATACTCAAAATGACCCTCGGGCGTATTAAATGCCGTTTTCCATTCATCTCCCTGCCTGATTCTCACCATATTATACGCACCACGAAGATCAATCTTAGTAAACCAACTAGCCCCCTTAATCCGAGCAAATCAATGGCAAGGGATACTGAAACTTAACAGTGATCTTATTAAGAAGGCGGTAATCAATACACGGTCTTAGCGAACCATCCTTCTTGGCTACAAAAAAGAACCCTGCTCCCAATGGTGACGACGATGGGCGAATATGTCCCTTCTCCAGGGACTCCTTCACATAACTGCGCATAGCGGTGTGTTCAGGTACGGACAAATTAAATAAACGACCCTTAGGGAATTTACTACCAGGAATCAAATCGATAGCACAATCACAATTCCTATACGGAGGTAGGGCATCAGACTTGGACTCTTCAAATACATCCTGAAAGTCCGACAAGAACTCTGGGATGTCAGAAGGAATGGATGACGAAATAGACAAAAATGGAACATCACCATGTACTCCCTGACAACCCCAGCTGGTTACCGACATAGAGTTCCAATCCAATACTGGATTATGGGTTTGTAGCCATGGCAACCCCAACACGACCACATCATGCAAATTATGCAGTACCAGAAAGCGAATAACTTCCTGATGTGCAGGAGCCATGCACATGGTCAGCTGGGCCCAGTACTGAGGCTTATTCTTGGCCAAAGGTGTAGCATCAATTCCTCTCAACGGAATAGGACACCGCAATGGCTCCAAGAAAAATCCACAACGTTTAGCATAATCCAAATCCATCAGATTCAGGGCAGCGCCTGAATCCACAAACGCCATGACAGAATATGATGACAAAGAGCATATCAAGGTAATGGACAAAAGGAATTTGGACTGTACAGTACCAATAACGGCAGAGCTATCGAACCGCCTAGTGCGTTTAGGACAATTAGAAATAGCATGAGTAGAATCACCACAATAGAAACACAGTCTGTTCAGACGTCTGTGTTCGTGCCGTTCTACTTTAGTCATAGTCCTGTCGCACTGCATAGGCTCAGGCTTACTCTCAGACAATACCGCCAGATGGTGCACAGATTTACGCTCGCGCAAGCGACGACCGATCTGAATGGCCAAGGACATAGACTCATTCAAACCAGCAGGCATAGGAAATCCCACCATTACATCCTTAAGAGCTTCAGAGAGACCCTTTCTGAACAAAGCCGCTAGTGCAGATTCATTCCACAGAGTGAGTACTGACCATTTCCTAAATTTCTGACAATATACTTCTACATCATCCTGACCCTGGCATAAAGCCAGCAGATTTTTCTCAGCTTGATCCACTGAATTAGGCTCATCGTAAAGCAATCCCAGCGCCTGGAAAAATGCATCAACATTACTCAATGCAGAATCTCCTGGTGCAAGAGAAAACGCCCAGTCCTGTGGGTCGCCGCGCAAAAAAGAAATAATAATCAAAACCTGTTGAATAGGATTACCAGAAGAATGAGGTTTCAAGGCCAAAAATAGCTTACAATTATTTCTGAAGCTCAGGAACTTAGTTCTGTCACCAAAAAACAAATCAGGAATCGGAATTCTTGGTTCTAGCATCGATTTCTGATCAATAGTATCTTGAATCTTTTGTACATTTACAACGAGATTATCCATTGAGGAGCACAGAGCCTGAATATCCATGTCCACAGCTGTGTCCTGAAGCACTCTAATGTCTAGGGGAAAAAAAAGACTGAAGACAGAGCTAAGAAAAAAAAATGATGTCAGGATTTTTTTTTTCCCTCTATTGGAAATCATTGGTTTGGCTCCTTGTACTGTTATGGCTGGCAATCAGGCAACACAGCGTGCAGTAATCAGCGCACATACAGAGATCTGGCAATAACCAAAAACAATAGGACGAGCTCTGAGACGTGGAATCTCTGTAGACTGCAGTACCTGATCTATCCTCACACAACTATAAGCAGCAGTGGATTGCGCCTATAACTACCTATGCAACTCGACACTGCCTGAGGAGCTGACTAGCCTGCAGATAGAAATACAAGCCTGACTTACCTCAGAGAAATACCCCAAAGGAATAGGCAGCCCCCCACATATAATGACTGTTAGCAAGATGAAAAGACAAACGTAGGAATGAAATAGATTCAGCAAAGTGAGGCCCGATATTCTAGACAGAGCGAGGATAGCAAAGAGAACTATGCAGTCTACAAAAAACCCTAAAACGAAAACCACGCAAAGGGGCAAAAAGACCCACCGTGCCGAACTAACAGCACGGCGGTGCACCCCTTTGCTTCTCAGAGCTTCCAGCAAAAGTTAATAGCAAGCTGGACAGAAAAAACAGAAAACAAACTAGAAGCACTTATCTAGCAGAGCAGCAGGCCCAAGGAAAGATGCAGTAGCTCAGATCCAACACTGGAACATTGACAAGGAGCAAGGAAGACAGACTCAGGTGGAGCTAAATAGCAAGGCAGCCAACGAGCTCACCAAAACACCTGAGGGAGGAAGCCCAGAGACTGCAATACCACTTGTGACCACAGAAGTGAACTCAGCCACAGAATTCACAACAGGACGGTGCCTTAGTATATAATAACGCCTCCACGTCTTTAATTACCAGTGTCTCGAACAAGTCGATCACATTCCCCGGCGACGTAGGTGGCATATATTGGGAAGGAACACCCCCCATGAACGGAGTTATGGTGGAACTAGACGACCCCGCAGTCTCCGCCACATTCTCAGATAAGCTCAACAACAGAGCCCCATCCTGTCTCATGTTAGCTAAAGACTGACATTCTGCAGATGCTAAAAAGCCCAAAGGGCCAATGCTAACTGGTTTTTCACCTTCCCTAACGATATTACTAGAGGTGGACTTATCAGACGAAAAGGTCTTAAATAGATGTATCTTACGAACAGCTTTAAATAGTTCAACTTTAAAATCAATAAAGTTGAACTCTTCAGGAATGCAATATGATAAACCTCTGCTCAGTAGTGTACAATGTTCCGGACGCAAATGGTGCTTAGTCAAGTTCAATACGTTTTGTTCAGAGTTTACAACTGACGTCTCCCCCTCCATGATGCTGTCTTCCGTTTGCGGCGGAGGTCGTAATTGTCCCCTCCTCCTGCCCCCTCTTCTCGTTCTCCTTCTAAAGGGATACCTGTTGGTTGGTTGTCACCTATGAGCATAGAGTCAATCTCTGCATCCACGGAAGTCGCTGCACCATCACTAAGACTGATGTTTCGTCTGATGTTTATTGACATGTTTTTAATTTTGCTTTTAAGTGACTCGTCATGCAGTGGGATGTGCTCGGTTATTGCGGGAGGAAGTGGGGAGGGGGAGCTTAAGTCTCACCTGGCCCTATTTCTTCTGGCGTTACTGATTACATCTTTACTGACCCGTTGAAGCGCCAGCCGGGCGCGAAACGGCCGTCGTCAAGCCTAGCCGCATTCCTTTCACAGCACCCCCGGTCGTGAAGATGTTTTTTATGCATTTGGAATAAAGCTTTACTGCATCGGATGTCCAGGTAGTGCGCTCCTTTCTTCTATTTTGCGATATATTTGTGGCTGCTTTCTTGTGGAGTCGTTGCACCCTGGACTGAGCCTTTCCTCCAAGACACAGGTGAGCGGTTCACTCAGCGTCAGTCGTCGGTGGTGCCGTCCGGCTGTTTTCTTTTTTTGGTTTGAATCTATTGACTTTTACGGACTGAGCACACGACTATTGCTGTAGTGTTTGGGCGCTATCTGTGCGGTAACTTGACATCCTGTTCGGACTGATTGTGGAACAGACACGGTTTCCAATACAGGAAAACGATGGAAGGTCAGGCGATTGGAGCAGGTCTACAAGCCGGCCGGGAGGATGTGTCTAATTTCTTTAAGGAATGTGAGCAGGCTGACGAGGTTTTCACTTTAAGCACCAGATCGTTGGAACAAAAATTGTTCAATTTGACGGAAAGAGAAACACGTTTGTTTTGGACTAATAATTCCCTGCAGTCTTATGTGGACTGTGGCAGGGTTCCTAGAGGACTCAGGGTTTGGAAAGAGATCGCACATTTTTCTCATGATCCCAACTTTAAAACAGAATGGGAAGGCATAATGCTTAAGTGTTCACAAGAATTGTTGTCACTAGTATTAAGAGCTAATATGCAAAGTTACACGGAGGTGACTACTGAGTTGGAAAAAAAGCTCAAAATGAGTTAAGAAGCAGATTAACAGACAACCAATGGTCACAGTTGAGTAAAAAAATGGACACTAAGATAATCCCATTCCAAGCTGAGATTAAAGCGCGGAAAAGAGACAAATTCATACGCGACAAGAATGATTTTGAAAAGGGGCAAATCTTTACCTGGAATAAACAACAAAGTGGGGCGAATAAGGGCCCCCAACAGACTGGTTCGAGGAGAAAGTTTTTCAAAAGACGCAAGATAGGGGCCAGGAGAGACTATTACACAACGGACTCCGATTCTAGTCTTAGTGATGGTGCAGCGACTTCCGTGGATGCAGAGATTGACTCTATGCTCATAGGTGACAACCAACCAACAGGTATCCCTTTAGAAGGAGAACGAGAAGAGGGGGCAGGAGGAGGGGACAATTACGACCTCCGCCGCAAACGGAAGACAGTATCATGGAGGGGGAGACGTCAGTTGTAAACTCTGAACAAAACGTATTGAACTTGACTAAGCACCATTTGCGTCCGGAACATTGTACACTACTGAGCAGAGGTTTATCATATTGCATTCCTGAAGAGTTCAACTTTATTGATTTTAAAGTTGAACTATTTAAAGCTGTTCGTAAGATACATCTATTTAAGACCTTTTCGTCTGATAAGTCCACCTCTAGTAATATCGTTAGGGAAGGTGAAAAACCAGTTAGCATTGGCCCTTTGGGCTTTTTAGCATCTGCAGAATGTCAGTCTTTAGCTAACATGAGACAGGATGGGGCTCTGTTGTTGAGCTTATCTGAGAATGTGGCGGAGGCTGCGGGGTCGTCTAGTTCCACCATAACTCCGTTCATGGGGGGTGTTCCTTCCCAATATATGCCACCTACGTCGCCGGGGAATGTGATCGACTTGTTCGAGACACTGGTAATTAAAGACGTGGAGGCGTTATTATATACTAAGGCACCGTCCAATTTATCCGATATTGAACGAATGGCATTGAAAGAGATTTCAGGTTGGTCAGATACCATCGTTAGACAGGCCGACAAAGGCGGAAAAATTGTGCTGATCCCCAAAGAGATGTATATAAAGGAAGCGGAGAGACAATTAACAGAGGAGAACACTTATATCAGGCTCACACAGGATCCAACTTACAAGTACAAGGGAGCCCTGCAGGCATTGCTTAAACAAGCAGTAGAGAAAGGTGTACTCTCTCGAAACAAAGCGGAGAAGCTGCTGCCGGAGTTCCCCCTCAAACCTCATTGGTATTACGTACCCAAAATACACAAGTCCATAGAAAACCCCCCCGGGCGCCCTATTGTTTCCGGTGTGGGTTCACTAACTGAACCATTATCTAAGTATGTGGATTGGTTATTACGTCCAATACTGAACAGCATACCGTCGTATCTGAAGGACACTGATGCATTTCTTAAGAGTATAAAATACTTTCAATGGCAAACGGGTTTTGCTTTAGCCTCAGTGGACGTGACCAATTTATACACGAGGATCCCCCAGCAATTGGGTGTTGAATCCGTTAGGTACATTTTGGAGTCCACTGATCGGTCTCAGTCCTTCATTGATTTCGTCTGCGATAGTTTATCATTTATATTAACACACAACGCGTTCACGTTTAGGGATTTGTGGTACAAACAAGTTACTGGTACCGCGATGGGGACTCCGGCAGCATGCACCTTCGCAAATTTGTTTCTAGGGCTTTTTGAGGAGAAATATATCTATGCTGACCAGAATCCATATTTTAAACACATTGAACATTACGGTAGATATGTCGATGACATGTTCTTCATTTGGGACGGCAATGCCGATATGTTTTCCTCTTTTGTAACATACCTAAACAATAACACCATGAACATGCTTATTACATCTGAATATGGGGATCAGCAACTCGATTTCTTAGACGTGTCGGTCGAGGCTAAGAACGGGACATTAGTGACTACACTTTTTCGTAAGCCCGTGGCCACAAATTCAGTTCTCCACTATAATAGCTATCATCCTGCTCATGTAAAACGTTCTCTACCTTATAGCCAGCTGTTGCGGGTAAAAAGGGTGAATAGCACAAAAGAGGGGGCTTTGTCACAAACCAACGAATTATGTCAGAGGTTTAAAAGAAGAGGTTATCCCGAGGAGGTCTTACAAACAGCTAGGGATAGGATACATGCGAACAGGTCAGAAAGACAGGGAACAGTAGGGAAACAGTTCACCTTCAGTTTCCGTTTTAGTCCGGTAGATAACCTCATCAGAAGCGCCATAAAGAACAATTGGCATGTCCTTGAGAGAGATAAAGACTTAACGGAAATGGTTAGGAAAGGTCCGTTGATATCTTATAAACGTAGCAAAAATTTAAGGGACATATTGGTACACAATAGGTTGCCCCGAGAGAATAACAATTGGTTGGCTTCTAGTGCCCCCAAGGGAAATCATCGCTGTGGCCAATGCTCGCAATGTAAATTCCATATTACAGGAAGTTTTTTACAAATAGGTTCAATCAGACATGAGGTCAAGGTGTTTATATCTTGTAAAACTAAATACGTAGTGTATATAGTATACTGCCCGTGTGGACGTTTCTACATCGGGAAGACTATCAGATGCTTGCATATGCGTTTCCGCGAACATTGTAGCACCATCACCACCGGAAAAGGAGTACCGCGGTTAATAACACATGTCCGAGAAGCACACCAGGGAGATCCCAATGTGCTGACATTTGCTGGCATTGAAAAAATTAGTTTACCTCCTGGGGGGGTAATCTCCATAACACTTTATTGAGAGCCGAAGCGAGGTGGATTATGCGTACTAACGCGATGGGTCCCTTGGGTTTTAACGACCGTGTGGACATGCCCATTTTTCTATAAGATTTTTTGTCAGTCACCTTTATTGTGAATAGGTATATAAGGGTTTCGAGGCTAATGCCTCAACAGATATGGTGGTTTGATCTTAATGTTGGCGTTAAATATCTATTTATGTGACAAAGTAATGTTAGCGATAATTTCCTTTCCATATAGGTTCTAGTTTCTTTTTGTTTCGTCTGATGTTTATTGACATGTTTTTAATTTTGCTTTTAAGTGACTCGTCATGCAGTGGGATGTGCTCGGTTATTGCGGGAGGAAGTGGGGAGGGGGAGCTTAAGTCTCACCTGGCCCTATTTCTTCTGGCGTTACTGACTACATCTTTACTGACCCGTTGAAGCGCCAGCCGGGTGCGAAACGGCCGTCGTCAAGCCTAGCCGCATTCCTTTCACAGCACCCCCGGTCGTGAAGATGTTTTTTATGCATTTGGAATAAAGCTTTACTGCATCGGATGTCCAGGTAGTGCGCTCCTTTCTTCTATTTTGCGATATATACAGTGGGGCAAAAAAGTATTTAGTCAGTCAGCAATAGTGCAAGTTCCACCACTTAAAAAGATGAGAGGCGTCTGTAATTTACATCATAGGTAGACCTCAACTATGGGAGACAAACTGAGAAAAAAAAATCCAGAAAATCACATTGTCTGTTTTTTTATCCTTTTTTTTGCGTATTATGGTGGAAAATAAGTATTTGGTCAGGAACAAGCAATCAAGATTTCTGGCTCTCACAGACCTGTAACTTCTTCTTTAAGAGTCTCCTCTTTCCTCCACTCATTACCTGTAGTAATGGCACCTGTTTAAACTTGTTATCAGTATAAAAAGACACCTGTGCACACCCTCAAACAGTCTGACTCCAAACTCCACTACGGTGAAGACCAAAGAGCTGTCAAAGGACACCAGAAACAAAATTGTAGCCCTGCACCAGGCTGGGAAGACTGAATATGCAATAGCCAACCAGCTTGGAGTGAAGAAATCAACAGTGTGAGCAATAATTAGAAAATGGAAGACATACAAGACCACTGATAATCTCCCTCGATCTGGGGCTTCACGCAAAATCCCACCGCGTGGGGTCAGAATGATCACAAGAACGGTGAGCAAAAATCCCAGAACCACGCGGGGGGGCCTAGTGAATGAACTGCAGAGAGCTGGGACCAATGTAACAAGGCCTACCATAAGTAACACACTACGCCACCATGGACTCAGATCCTGCAGTGCCAGACGTGTCCCACTGCTTAAGCCAGTACATGTCCGGGCCCGTCTGAAGTTTGCTAGAGAGCATTTGGATGATCCAGAGGAGTTTTGGGAGAATGTCCTATGGTCTGATGAAACCAAACTGGAACTGTTTGGTAGAAACACAACTTGTCGTGTTTGGAGGAAAAAGAATACTGAGTTGCATCCATCAATCACCATACCTACTGTAAAGCATGGTGGTGGAAACATCATGCTTTGGGGCTGTTTCTCTGCAAAGGGGCCAGGACGACTGATCCGGGTACATGAAAGAATGAATGGGGCCATGTATCGTGAGATTTTGAGTGCAAACCTCCTTCCATCAGTAAGGGCATTGAAGATGAAACATGACTGGGTCTTTCAACATGACAATGATCCAAAGCACACCGCCAGGGCAACGAAGGAGTGGCTTCGTAAGAAGCATTTCAAGGTCCTGGAGTGGCCTAGCCAGTCTCCAGATCTCAACCCTAAAGAAAACCTTTGGAGGGAGTTGAAAGTCCGTGTTGCCAAGCGAAAAGCCAAAAACATCACTGCTCTAGAGGAGATCTGCACGGAGGAATGGGCCAACATACCAACAACAGTGTGTGGCAACATTGTGAAGACTTACAGAAAATGTTTGACCTCTGTCATTGCCAACAAAGGATATATTACAAAGTATTGAGATGAAATTTTGTTTCTGACCAAATACTTATTTTCCACCATAATATGCAAATAAAATGTTAAAAAAACAGACAATGTGATTTTCTGGATTTTTTTTTCTCAGCTTGTCTCCCATAGTTGAGGTCTACCTATGATGTAAATTACAGACGCCTCTCATCTTTTTAAGTGGTGGAACTTGCACTATTGCTGACTGACTAAATACTTTTTTGCCCCACTGTATATATATATATATATATATATATATATATATATATATATATATATATATATATTCTGGTCTGGAGGGAAAGTTAGTTGATTCCTGTCAGAGAGACAGAGGAGAGAGAGTCGGAAGGACTGAAGGGGCCGTGCAGCCAGGAGGGTGCTGCAGCTCCTGGATAGAGACAAAAGAACAGATTGTAGTGAGTGTGCAGGAGAGCGGAGCACAGGAGAAAAAGAACTGGGGAGAATAGCTGCGAGTGAGCTACCTCCTTGCAGAGCGCAGGCGCCGGAAGACTGAGGTTGTGTCGGACTCCAAGAGGCACAGCAGAAACTGGCAGGACAGCTGGACTACACATCGCCTGTCCGCCCTAACACCTTAAGACACAGTGGCGCATAGAGACCCTGTTAAAAGGCTCGAGCCACCTGTCATACAGTTTAGTGTCCTACCCCTTAAGGAGGACAGAGAGAACTGTGAGGACCTTGACAGAAGCCACAGGCAGCAGAGCAAGGGACTATACCACAGCGCTAGTAGGAAGGCTTCTAACTCCACCTGGTAAAGGGGACTCTGAATTTGCTTCCAAGTCTTCAGTAAACCAGGTAAAGAGACTGCAAACCTGTGTCCTCGTTCTTTACTGCACCGTTCACCATCCTCATCTACACACCGGGAGCTCTGGGGACCTACTTCACCTGTGGGAAGGTATACCATCTTAGCAGCCATATCATCACCCCAGGGGACCCCTTTAAGCAGCGTCGGTCCCCTCTGACTGAATGCCACAGGTGGCATCACGAACAAACTTTATCAAAACCCCTTTAAAAACTTTCCCTTTTATCTGGGCGCCCAGGGCCACGGACCGGGTCGCCGCCACGTGACATCCCCTTTAAGTACCAGACCTGGTACCGAGTACCCCACGGCCCTGGAGGGCGTCTCATGTACATATCTGCGTATGTGTGTGTACATGTCTGTGCTTGTGTGTATGTCTGCATGCTGTATGTGTGCATGTATGTGTGTGTGTCTGCGTACTGTGTGTGTGTGTATGTCTGCATACTGTATGCGTGCATGTATGCGTGCATGTATGTGTGTGTGCGTGTCTGCGTACTGTGTGTGTGTGTGCATGTCTGCATACTGTATGCGTGCATGTATGCGTGCATGTATGTGTGTGTGCGTGTCTGCGTACTGTGTGTGTGTGTGTGCATGTCTGCATACTGTATGCGTGCATGTATGTGTGTGTACGTGTCTGCGTACTGTGTGTGTGGGCATGTCTGCATATGTGAAGGATGAGGAGGTAGGTTGGGCCCTGTGTTGTATATCTATATGTCTCTACCGTATCTGGGCATCATTATCCGTGGTATGTGTTAAAGTGGCCCACTGAGACTCTTTCGCTCGGGGCCCACGACAACCTGGAGCCAGCTCTGTTGGCACCCCTTCCTGCTCAGTTGGCAGCTGTACCCCAAGGGATCATTTTCTCATCATCTATTCTATGTATAGGTGATACATGTTTTAATGCTCACAATTTTAGGTCTGCCTCAAAAACACATTTTTTTTTTTAAATATGTGTATGTCACGTACGCACAGTCCACGGCCCATGGTTGGGAATGTTGGGGTATTTCACCCGTGTTTACATCTGGGAAGTCTGATGGAATGAGGTTTCTCATTTCTGTTAATAATTTACATTTCTACGTCTGTTAAAGCAATGGAAAATACAGCTGACTTGGTAATGATTAAGTATCTGTGGATTTACATTAAGAGACTGAGCGCTGAGTAGGTATAATAAACCTGGCGTCCAGTTCTAAGATAACTTTCCCTCTCTTTGCAATTTATTTACATTGATTCTCCAGCTGATACTTTTCTTAGAATATCGCTCTGGTCATCATTAATCTTACACAGGGCTCCACATCCCCTGTACAGACCTGTGATAACACATGTATGCCTCCTGCTGCCCCCAGCGTGAGAACGCAGCATCTCGTCTTAGTAGTGATAGAACTGTATGCAGGAAGCGGTCATGCTCCCCCTAGTGATGGCTGCAGTAAGCCTCCATTTACTGGCTAGAAGAAAATTAATAACTATGTAGAAAAATGAATTAGTTTGTGTCAACATTTTCTGAGACCCATAACCTTATTTTTCTGTCCATAAAGCGAAGTGTTTCGTTTTTTCTCTTTTTGCTTTGCAAGTTATAGTTTTTATTGGCACAGTTTTATGGTTTCCTATGACTTTTTGATCACTTTTTATTGCTTTTTGGGGTGTGGGGGTTAAATAACTATTTGTAGGGATTGACCCTCTCTGGTAGCCATTAGGCCTTAGGAAGCGTTCACACAGGCAATCCACTTTTGGTCCAAACACGTGCAGTTTTTATTACTTTCCACAGGTTGCTCAGCACCAAAGCATAAATCTTTAGCCATGTCCAGGGGCTAACTGCACAGAACAGACCCTGGCTACTCATACACGGCTGAGCTAGCCCCAGCTCGGTCACACAAAACCGCCATTGTCCATAACAACCACTGATACTTGCCGATATCGGCACACGGCCTGTGCATTTAGTCATGCTCACATTTGTCAGTGCGGCCTCACCTGGTTATCCTTTCTCCCAGAGCAGACTTCATACATGGGTCCTTTGCAAAACCCTACACAACATTAATGTCAGCGCCCTTGCATGGTTCCCCTTCCCCCTCCATGCAGGGACGCCAGCATACTCACTGCCCTGGCCGCCTGTCGTGGTCCCCAGTATGACCCCTGCTTCCTGTGTTTGTGCACACAGCTCTTCTCGGCGGCGGAGGCAACCCACGCATGGTAAAATGCCCCCAGACAATAGCTGGGAGGCATCTGAATATAAAAGTCTCACTCCCCATTAGGGAAGTGCCTGTGCAACCCCTACGGTAGTGAGTGCAATTGTATGTTGCCAGGTCGTCCCTTGTCCTAGTATCCTGGAGTTAGCAACTGAACCCTGATCCGTGTGCGGACAGGTCCTGAACCTGAACCCCTAGTCCTTGTGCGGCCGGTGCCTGTACCCGAAAGCCAGGTCCTTGAGTGGTCAGTGCCTATACCTGAACCTCTGGTCCTTGAGTGGTCAGTGCCTAAACCTGAACCTCTGGTTCTTGAGTGGTCAGTGCCTATACGTGAACCCCTGGTCCTTGAGTGGTCAGTGCCAAAACCTGAACCCCTGGTTATTGTGTGGCTGATGCATGAACCCGAATCCCTCGTCCTTGTATGGCCACTGCTTGAACCCGAAACCCTAGTACTTGTTCGGCCAGTGACTGAACCAAAACCCCCAGTCCTTGTGGAGCCATTACCTGATCTGTATGTGGCCAGTGCCTGAATCAGTTCCCAAGACCTGTGTGCCTGAACGTGTATGCAGCACCCCAGGTTACCAGTTGCTGCAGTGATGTTGCTTTTCTTTCGGGGAAGGTGATGTCATGCTCAGAGGCAAAGGAGTTCTCTTCACCAGGTAAGGCACACACATGCAACACATTCTGAATCCAGGTCAGGAGGGGGAGCTCAGTACCCACATTCAGGGGAGCTTCCCTGTATAAAGATCCTTACCAGGGGAAGGAGCTAGACACTTGGTCCAGGGAGACCAAGCAGGACAGTTAGTTGTTCAGAGACAGAGAAGTAGAAAGGTCAGCAACTGAGTACAGACTGAGAGGCCGGGCAGGCACGAGGGAGTTGCAGGCTCTGATAAGGAGTAACCTGATGGTTGCATGTGGAGCAGTCGTAAGGGAAGGAGCACAGGAGAGAGGCAGAGCTCAGAGGGGATCTGTGTCAGGGCACCCTCAGAGCTGAAGCGCAGTAAGCTTGAGGCTTTCGTAGACTCTAGGACACGGAGCAGAACCGGAGGGCACTACACTATACATCAGCTGCCCACACCACGCCTGAAACGCAGCAGCACCTGAGGAGCCCGGGGCATTTGAGAGTCCCTGTAAAAAGGCTCAAGCTGCCCGTCGTGCAGGTACCTGTCCCAGTACAGGGGGAAACTGGAGGACCTTGTAGGAAGCTTAAAGCAGCTGAAACCTCACTTAGAAAGGCTCATGGACCTCTACTGGGAAAAGAGAACTCTAATTTGCCTCTGAGTCGGCCAGACCACCATCTTCGGTGTCTGGTACCCTGGACTGTGGCCTGTCACCCACAAGTAAACCAGGTAAAGACTTATCACTTGTCTCCTCCATTTATTCACCGGCTACACCATCTACGCCACACACCATAGGACCCCTGGGGACCCCGCTTCACCTGTGGGAAGTGTAACATCTGGGCTGCCTCAACATCCCCCAGGGGACCCCTTTAATGCAGCGTCGGTCCCCCTATTGACCGAACTCCACAGGTGGCGTCACGACAAACTTTGAAGATTAACCTTCTTTAACGTTGATGCCCAGGGCCACTGACCAGGTCGCAGCCACCGTGACATCCCCCTTTGCAACCGGACCCGGTACAAGTACCCCACTGCCCTGTGGGTGCGTCAACTTCTTTGTGTATTGGGACCTTTAAAGCAGTGTCCGAATCCAGTCCTGTCTGTGACTCTGTGCCAATATCCGTCCTGTCTGAGGAGTTGTCTGAAAGGAGCCTGAGTCCATATCTGCATGTGTGACTCTTGGGGTTAGCAGCTACAGAACCAGCGCCTGCCTAGGAGTGGTACCTGGTGGCTAGCAGCAGCTCAAGTCTGACTCCACCATCAAGGGATCCAGTGAACACCAGCTAGCCATTTGACTACACCCCTCTTAGGTAAGTTTGGCCCCGTGACACAATAAACTCGGAACCACATGCGCCACCTGTGTGCGTGACACCCTACAGGTGCATCTAATCAAGACTTGTAGAGCTGGGATTTAACCTGGTACTTCCCAGCTATGCAACACGGGTTAATGGTTTACTCCTGCAGAGTGGCCTCCCGGAAGATTCACCTATTCACCTGTGGGCCAGTCCAAGCCTGCACTCACCCCATATGTTTGTGCAGATGATTTGGAGCTCTGTATCAGAAAAATAGAGACGACTTCTAGAAGAATATACTAAGAAATAACTCAGCACAACATTTTATACCTTCAGAGGGGAACATTTACTTTCAAACCATTATCTAACACAAAAAACACCAGCAAAGACCCCTTATTCATAAATGAAAGACCACCACTGGATTGCTTTTTTTTCTATATATTTGTTGTTTGTTTGTTTTCCTTTTGTGTCTTCTTGTATCATGCCAAAAATAATACCAATATCTTTTTTAATTCTGTAAGTTTTATTTAGAGGAACATATACAGATGTACCGTAATACTCTAATAATAATGTAATTTTGTGAGAGGCCAAGTATGTGTGCTTCATTCAAAGTCTTAGAACAAGAGTTTTATTCTATTTTTATTATATCTAAGTACTTAGTGAGAAGGA
The DNA here is from genome assembly GCF_032444005.1 of Ranitomeya imitator. NCBI lineage: Eukaryota > Metazoa > Chordata > Amphibia > Anura > Dendrobatidae > Ranitomeya > Ranitomeya imitator. Next base: position 642,118,023 of record NC_091285.1, read on the forward strand.
GCAGATCACTTCCGCTCCCTGTCACCTTCCAAGAAATGGGTTGTCACAGGGACTCCTCAGTTCAGGGGATAATGGTGCTCTGACTCTCCCAAACACAACTCAAAGTGACAACATAAATTGAAATCTGTGCTGCACATGGCCTAAGGCGAAAAGTGAAATGCTGCCCTTCCCCCTCCATAAATTGAAGAAATGCTGAGATGCGGCATGTCTCCAGCGCTTTCTCACCCCACATCATGGATGGTGCTCCCTCCCCTGGAGATCCAGAGCTACAGTTTCAGCTTTAGTCAAGGTAACTACAGTCCACTTCCCCCAAAAAGCCCCTCTTAAATAAGACAAAAAGATGATACTACATTCCCAACTTTTTATTACCTGGATCACCATGGATGCACCTTAGGCCCTACACCACCAACAATAAGACCACTATACCCCCTGTGGGTGCTACTGAATCTGGGGAACTCTCTGTGAGCATTGTTGTATATCAGAGCCAGGGCCTTATTTAGAGTTTGTCTTGCCCTAGGCACTTTTAGTGCTGCCTCCCCCATTGGTATGACTAAGGGCTCATACTCTGGGTCCTCTCCCCTCTGTACCAGTCTGTCACTGTAAATTTGTTTACTGTAAACGATATCTATAACTCTGTATGTAACGCCTTCTCATGTACAGCACCATGGAATTAATGGTGCTATATAAATAAATAATAATAATAATAATACTCACATTCAAGAAACTCGGATGAGTGTTGCACGTCAATACCCGGCACTGAGATCGGAGCCAGTGGCCGCATAGCAGTACACACTCTGCTCCTGAGTGCCGGGTATTAATGTGCGACACCCGAGTTTCTCGCATGCAAGTATGAGCCCTAATGCAGACACTGTCGGCTGTGACTTAGGCTACTTTCACATCAGCGATTTTTGACATTGACGGCACACACACAAACAGCTCCGCACACACACATACAGCCCCACACATACACATACAGCCCCACACATACATCTCCGCACACACACATACAGCCCCGCACACACACATACAGCCCCACACATACACATACAGCCCCACACATACAGCTCCGCACACACACATACAGCTCCGCACACACACATACAGCCCTACACATACAGACCCACACATACAGTTCCGCACACACACATACAGCCCCGCACACACACATACAGCCCCACGCATACACATACAGCCCCACACATACAGCTCCGCACACACACATACAGCCCTGCACACACACATACAGCCCCACACATGCACATACAGCCCCACACATACAGCTCCGCACACACACACATATAGCTCCGCACACACACACATACAGCCCCACACACACATACAGCCCCACACATACACCCCCACACATACAGCTCCACACACACACATACAGCCCAGCACACGCACACATACAGCTTCGCATACACGCACATACATCTCTGCACACACATACACAGCCCCCCACACACATACAGCTCTGCACACACACACATACATACAGCTCCGCACACACACATACAGCCCCACACACACACACATACAGCTCCGCCCACACACATACACAGCTCCCCACACACATACAGCTCCGCACACACACACACATACAGCTCAACATGCACACAGTGACACACATACATAGAGCTCCTCACACACAGCTCCAGATACACACACACATACAGCTCCGCACACACACATACACAGCTACCCACACGCAGCTCCGCACACACACACACACATACACAGCTACACACACACACACAGCCCCACACACACACATACAGCTCCGCACACACAGCTCCGGACACACACACACATACAGCTCCGCATGCACACACACATATACAGCTACACACACACCGCTCCGCACACACACACAGCCCCGCACACACAGCTCCGTGTGCTCACACACAGCTCCACATACAGCTCTGCACACACAGTTCCGTGTACACACAGTGCTCCGCGCACACACACATACAGCCCCGCACACACACACAGCTCCGCACACAAAGCTCCGCACACACACACACAGCTCCACACACACACACAGCTCCGAACACACACACACAGCTCCGAACACACACACACAGCCCCCCACGTTTGCTCCAAGGACCCACCCCACTCACTCTATCTTGGTCCGACTCCTGGGAGCAAACAATCAAACATCAAACATTCCAGTGCACGGCTCCAGCCTCAGGCACTGTCTGCAGGCAGAAATGACGCTGAGGAATCTGAGGGAAGGGGTGAGGGAAGTCACGACAGAGCCAGGCAGCAGCAGGCAGCGTGCGGGTGGGAGATTATTACAGTACTTACTGTGTACTGCGAGTCCTGGCCAGCAATGTGTTTGGCCCTGGGTTGGGAGACAGGGCGTCGCTGCTCCACCTCAGCCCCAGTAAGTGGACTTCCGGTCACACAGGAGTGAGGCTGTGAGCAGGGGGACACTGTGTCTCACTCAGCAGGGAGTAGGGAGAGTCAGCATCAGCACCACGTGTTCTGACTGCCGCTCTGCCACCCCCTGTCTTCAGGAACTATGGGATGCACTGGACTAATTGGGAAAAAAAAAAAAAAAAACCTTGCTCAGGCGCCGCCCCCACCCACGGCATCTTCCCGCCCTAGGCACGTGCCCTCAAATGCCTAGTAGCAAATATGGCCCTGATCAGAGCCCCCTATTTGGCTCAATATCTGGAGGGAAGTCTGGTATAATGCTTGTTAGTGGGGAATATGGGCTTTAGTTATATTAGTTTTTGGTTTATTTTTGTTGTGATGACATTTATTTGTACAGTATGGTGGTGTTATTTATGAGTACTAGAGTACTATATGGTAGCATTTGTAATGTGTATTTATGGTGGCATTATTTATGTGTACTGTACAATGGCCGCAGTAATGTGTACAGTATTGCGGTGTTATTTATGCGTTCTGTATGATAGCATTAGTAATATGTACAGTATGGAGGTGTTATTTATGTGTACTGTATGATTGCATTACTAATATGTATAGTATGGAGGTGTTATTTATGTGTACTGTATGATTGCATTACTAATAGGTATAGTATGGAGGTGTTATTTATGTGTACTGTATGATTGCATTACTAGTAGGTATAGTATGGAGGTGCTATTTATGTGTACTGTATGATTGCATTACTAATATGTACAGTAAGGTGGTGTTATTTATGTGTACTATATGGTAGCTTTTGTAATGTGTATTTATGGTACTGTACAATGGCCTTAGTAATGTGTACAGTATTGCCATGTTTTATGTATGCGTTCTGTATGATAGCATTAGTAATATGTATAGTATGGAGGTGTTATTTATGTGTACTGTATGATTGCATTACTAATATGTACATCAGTGTTCCCCAACTCCGGTCCTCGAGAGCCACCAACAGGTCATGTTTTCAGGATTTCCTTAATATTGCACAGGTGATGGAATTATTGCCTGTGCAGGTGATGCAATTATCACCTGTGCAATACTAAGGAAATACTGAAAACAAGACCTGTTGGTGGCTCTTGAGGACCAGAGTTGGGGAACACTGATGTACAGTATGGTGGTGTTATTTATGTGTACTATATGGTAGCATTTGTAATGTGTATTTATGGTACTGTACAATGGCCTTAGTAATGTGTACAGCAATGTCATGTTATTTGTGCTCTCTATGATAGCATTAGTAATATGTACAGTACACAGGTGTTATTTGTGTACTGTATGGTTGCATTAATGTGTAAAGTACAATACAGCAGTGTTATTTATGTGTATTGTATGATAGCAAAAGTAATCTGTACAGTACGGAGTTATTATTGATGTGTACTATATGAGTGTATCATAATGTGTACAGTACAGCAGTGTTAAGTGTACTGTGTGATAGCAATAGTAATATGTAGTAGTATGGAGATGTTATTTATGTGTTACTGTATGATCACATTTGTAATGTGTACAGTACAGCAGGCATATTAATTTGTACTGTATGATAGAAATAGTAATCTGTACAGTATGGAGGTTTTATTTATGTGTACTGTATGATAATATTAGTAATATGCACAGTACAGCAGTCTTGTTTACGTACAGTATGTTGCATGATAGCATTAGTAAATGTACAGTATGGCAGTGTAATTTGTGTACTATGTCATGGTACTAGTAATGTCTACAGTATCGTAGTATTATTTATGTGTAGTGTCTGATAGCATTAGTAATGTGTAAAGTATGGCAGGGTTATATGTAGTGTATGATAGCATTAGTAATGTGTGCAGTATGTCAGTGATATATGTAGTGTATGATAGCATTAGTAATGTGTGCAGTATGGCAGTGTTATATATAGTTTATGATATTATTAGTAATGTGTGCAGTATGGCAGTGTTATATGTAGTGTATGATATCATTAGCAATGTGTGCAGTATGGCAGTGTTATATGTAGTGTATGATAGCAAAAGTAATGTGTACAGTATGGCAGTGTTATATGTAGTGTATGATAGCATTAGTAATGTATGCAGTATGGCAGTGTTATATGTAGTATATGATAGCATTAGTAATGTATAGTTTGGCAGTGTTATATGTAGTGTATGATATCATTAGTAATGTGTGCAGTATGGCAGTGTTATATGTAGTCTATGATAGCATTAGTAATGTATACAGTTTGGCAGTGTTATATGTAGTGTATGATATCATTAATAATGTGTACAGCATGGCAGTGTTATATGTAGTGTATGATAGCAAAAGTAATGTGTACAGTATGGCAGTGTTATATGTAGTGTATGATAGCATTAGTAATGTATACAGTTTGGCAGTGTTATATGTAGTGTATGATAGCATTAGTAATGTATACAGTTTGGCAGTGTTATATGTAGTGTATCATATCATTAGTAATGTGTACAGCATGGCAGTGTTATATGTAGTGTGATGCAGTGACCCCTGTGACAGCTAGGGGGCGCTGTGAGTGCCCTTTGGGATGTGCATGGAGGCATATCTATTGTGATAATCGTGGTGAAACAGTGACTGGCTGTGTTGTGAATGGCCGATATGTGTCGCAGAGGGAGTCTGCGTAGTAAGTCTGATGCAATGTTGTTGTTCTGGGACCTGTAGTCCCTCAAGAGTGTATATGTATGGTCTAGCTGTAAGGGAGACTTACTAGGCTATTTGTGTGAGATGGGTGGGACAAACTAGCCACACATCCACACTCCCATCCAGGGGAGTGGTTAAGGGTATATAATGTGACCAGGGTGTGGGTCACATGTTCCCGTGTGGTTCCAGTGGAAGGTCTTGGAGAGCCTGTGTGTTGGGAGGTCCTAGGAGTAGGACTGGATCCCTGAATAACACACTGAACCACCTGTGTTGAATTTCCTGGGAGTAGGAGTTCTGAAGAGCACATGGTGGGGCTTTGGACTTGCGGGTGGCCTGGGGTGTTGGACGAGGTCCTGAATAGCACCTGGACAGGTCACATGTGCGGTTCATGTGGGGAAGCTACCGTCCTTCGGTGGCTCTGGACTGACTGATGTGTGCCGGCCAGGCAAGTTGGTGAACCCCGTAAGGCAGCTTTCCTGGAGGAGTGGACTGACGAGGAGTCAGCAGGTGGAGCAGGAGCTCCCATAAGGTACCATTGACTGTTGGTGCTTGTGACGTTCCATGAACTGTGTGGTCTCCCACGATGACTGAACGGAGTGAGGTTCAGCGTGTTTAGAGACCGCGACCCAGTGTCATATGCTCTGTATGTGACTTGGGACATTGGTGAAGTGTACGGCGTACAGACACCCATGGTAACTGGGCGAAGTGAGAGGTCCAGCATGTTTAGTGTCTGTGAGACAAAGCCATAAACGTGAGTTAAAGCCGTAAATGAATTGTTAAGACAAAGCTGCAAGTTAATATCACCAGTTGGTGCCCATTGTGTTCTATGGAATGGAAATTATGAACTGCATAACTCGGTTTATGACACTTTAATAAACCGTATGTACTGTTTTGTGTTCAAAAATCGTGCCTGACTACGTTGATCCCGTGCCAAGCGAGTGTCCCCCAATACACTTAGTGAGAGCAATCTTACAGTAGTGTGATAGCATTAGTAATGTATACAGTTTGGCAGTGTTATATGTAGTGTATGATATCATTAGTAATGTATGCAGTATAGCAGTGTTATATGTAGTGTATGATATCATTAGTAATGTATGCAGTATAGCAGTGTTATATGTAATGTGTGATAGCATTAGTAATGTGTACAGTATGTCAGTGTTATATGTAGTGTATGATAGCATTAGTAATGTGTACAGCATGGCAGTGTTATATGTAGTGTATGATCGCATTAGTAATGTGTACAGTACGGCAGTGTTATATGTAATGTGTGATAGCATTAGTAATGTCAAAGAAACCTCTATGTCTCATTACAATTCAATTCTATGGCACTTCCAAACCATTAGTACCTAACAAAACGCGGACTTATATCTCCTTAGCCGCAAGAAGAGACCCATATATAAAACCACATTTATTTATTTCCAAAGTTAAAATCCACAAGACAGAAAAAACATCACATAAACAGAGTGTGTAGGAAGGACACGATATATAATGTTTTTTGTATACACATCTAGCAGTAATCAGTTGTATTTTTACTTCCAGATAAAAACACACCTTATATTATTTAAGCATATTAATATAATATCCAATTATATCTACAGCCCATTTAAGAAAAACTTTTTGTATATTGCATATACCAACAAGGGTAATTTTAATTCCAGTTATTATATTATCACATTTTTTCTCATATTAAGTGTATATGCAGCTATAAAAAAACCACTCACAGTAACCACCCGCTGCAATATACGTACTATTAAGGGTTCTATATGGGGTATATTAATCACACGCAGAGTTGGATTACCTGAGACAAATGGTGATTAGAGGGGCCAGATAAGGTGCGAGGTGCCTGCTACACGTGCCTTCCTAGTGCGCCCCGACGCGCGTTTCGCGCTAGCTTCTTCCGGGGGCGTGTCATAGTGAGAGACAGATGGCTTTTTATATTAGTCCGGGCCAATCGGAAGGTGCGACGTAAGTGCCAAAATACACACGGGGGATCGTCATAGGGACGTGCCGGCTACAGCGACGCATGCTGCTTCTGTTCCGCTCTGTGTAGTTAAGGTTACTTCTGCGCAAGCGCTCAGTGGAACGCAAGCTGGAATGCAAGCGTTCCTACATATGAGCGCTGACAGAAGTATATCAGAGCTAGAGCGTACTGCGCATGCGTTCAGCACGGCAATGAAAAACTCCTATCTCAGTTATATTTAATGCCTAAATACTTAGTGCATAATGTGAGATCTCCTTCAGACTATTGGTATAGGTGAAGATTAATTAAGATATCGCATATAAAGTGCAAAGTGCTGTTAAATGTGAATTTATTAATAATGTGATGCATAAATTTAATTGTTAACAGTAAAAATGAATACAATAGTAATGTTAACTATATATTAATATGAGAACTAATCCATTAGTAAATAAAGTGCAAAGTGCCAAAGTGCTTATGGGAAATATAAATACATTGACACATAAACATTCAAAAGCCTAAAAACCAGATCTCCACATATATAAGTATAATTAAGAAAACACTAAATAGATTGATACATCGAAATTTCAGTTATCCCCAGCTGTATCCGATTTCATAAATATCATAGTCATCTAATATTATATCCTTCAAAACAGCAATTACTATTTTATCCCGAGACAGGGGGGCGGCAGGGTGAGGGGGGTGGAAGGGAGGGAGGGGAAAAGAAGGAGAAAAGGGGAGGGAAGGAAGGGAAGAAGGTGTGGGAAAGGAGCAGGAAGAAAAAAGCAGATGGAAAAACAACAATCATCATATCTCCAACCATATTATATATTTAACATCGATGTTACAATATAATTGCTTTCCCTTGACACTGTCCATATGTTTATAAACACCGACAAAAAATTAATTAATAACAAATATATTGGGAGGCATAAATAGTCCATGTCTTCCATCCGATTCCCCATACTGTTCCTGGAAAAACTGCGGATAACGTATTATAGGTCCCAGTATCATCACCATGAAAAAAGCCGCACCGAATGGCCCAGAAATATATTCAAAGCCATCTACTAAATAGAAAAACATATTAGTAAAAGACAAATAGACAACGAAACACATATACAATATCAATAAAAAGTGAATAACCTCACTAAACTAAAAAGGATACCTCTATATCAAAGTAGAATATATACCTATCAAAGAAATGCTGCAAATCCCAAACTCTCATTAACCCCTTCCCGACCTGTGACACAGCGTATGCGTCATGAAAGTCGGTGCCAATCCGACCTGTGACGCATATGCTGTGTCACAGAAAGATCGCGTCCCTGCAGATCGGGTGAAAGGGTTAACTCCCATTTCACCCGATCTGCAGGGACAGGGGGAGTGGTAGTTTAGCCCAGGGGGGGTGGCTTCACCCCCTCGTGGCTACGATCGCTCTGATTGGCTGTTGAAAGTGAAACTGCCAATCAGAGCGATTTGTAATATTTCACCTAAAAAAATTGTGAAATATTACAATCCAGCCATGGCCGATGCTGCAATATCATCGGCCATGGCTGGAAATACTAATGTGTCCCCACCCCACCCCTCCGATCGCCCCCCCAGCCCCCCGATCTGTGGCCCGCTCCCCTCCGTCCTGTGCTCCGCTCCCCCGTCCTCCTGTCCGCTCCCCCCGTGCTCCAATCACACCCCCCGTGCTCCAATCAAACCCCCCCGCACTCCGATCCCCCCCGTGCTCCGATCCACCCCCCCTGCACACCGATCCACCCCCCCTGCACACCGATCCACCCGCCCGCACACCGATCACTCTCCCCCATGCTCCGATCCCTCCCCCCCCGTGCTCCGACGCCCCCCCGTGCCCTGATCTCCCCCCCCTGTGCCCTGATCTCCCCCCCTTATACTTACCGATCCTGGCGGGGTCCGTCCGTCTTCTTCCCCGAGCGCCGCAATGTTCCAAAATGGCGGGCGCATGCGCAGTGCGCCCGCCGAATCTGCCGGCCGGCAGATTCGTTCCAATGTGAAATTTGATCACTGTGATATAATCTATCACAGTGGTCAAAATAAAAAAACAGTAAATGACCCCCCCCATTTGTCCCCCATAGATAGGGACAATAATAAAATAAAGAATTTTTTTTTTTTCCACTAAGGTTGGAGTTAGAACTAGGGTTAGGGGTAGGGTTAGGGGTAGGGTTAGGGGTAGGGTTAGGGGTAGGGTTAGGGGTAGGGTTAGGGGTAGGGTTAGGGGTAGGGGTAGGGTTAGGGTTTCGATATGTGCACACGTATTCTGGTCCTCTGCGGATTTTTCCGCAGCGGATTTGATAAATCCGCAGTGCTAAACCGCTGCGGATTTATGGCAGATTTACCGCGGTGTTTCTGCGCATTTCACTGCGGTTTTACAACTGCGATTTTCTATTGGAGCAGTTGTAAAACCGCTGTGGAATCCGCAGAAAGAAGTGACATGCTGCGGAATGTAAACCGCTGCGTTTCCGTGCAGTTTTTCCGCAGCATGTGTACAGCGATTTTTGTTTCCCATAGGTTTACATTGAAATGTAAACTCATGGGAAACTGCTGCGGATCCGCAGCGTTTTCCGCAGCGTGTGCACATACCTTTAGAATTAGGCTATGTGCACACGGTGCGGATTTGGCTGCGGATCCGCAGCGGATTGGCCGCTGCGGATCCGCAGCAGTGTTCCATCAGGTTTACAGTACCATGTAAACCTATGGAAAACCAAATCCGCTGTGCCCATGGTGCGGAAAATACCGCACGAAAACACTGCGTTGTATTTTCCGCAGCATGTCAATTCTTTGTGCGGATTCCGCAGCGTTTTACACCTATTCCTCAATAGGAATCCGCAGGTGAAATCCGCAGTAAATCCGCAGGTAAAACGCAGTGCCTTTTACCCGCGGATTTTTCAAAAATGGTGCGGAAAAATCTCACACGAATCCGCAACGTGGGTACATAGCCTTAGGGTTAGGGTTGGGTTGGAATTAGGGTTGTGGTTAGGGTTAGGGGTGTGTTGGGGTTAGGGTTGTGGTTAGGGTTACGGCTACAGTTGGGATAAGGGTTAGGGGTGTGTTGGCGTTAGAATTGAGGGGTTTCCACTGTTTAGGCACATCAGGGGGTCTCCAAACGCAACATGGCGCCACCATTGATTCCAGCCAATCTTTTATTCAAAAAGTCAAATGGTGCTCCTTCCCTTCCGAGCCCCGACGTGTGCCCAAACAGTGGTTTACCCCCACATATGGGGTATCAGTGTACTCAGGACAAACTGGGCAACAATTACTGGGGTCCAATTTCTCCTGTTACCCTTGAGAAAATAAAAAATTGCTTGCTAAAACATCATTTTTGAGGAAAGAAAAATGATTTTTTATTTTCACGGCTCTGCGTTGTAAACGTCTGTGAAGCACTTGGGGGTTCAAAGTGCTCACCACATATCTAGATAAGTTCCTTGGGGGGTCTAGTTTCCAAAATGGGGTCACTTGTGGGGGGTTTCTACTGTTTAGGCACACCAGGGGCTCTGCAAACGCAACGTGACGCCCGCAGACCATTCCATCAAAGTCTGCATTTCAAAACGTCACTACTTGACTTCCGAGGCCCGACATGTGCCCAAACAGTGGTTTACCCCCACATATGGGGTATCAGCGTACTCAGGACAAACTGGGCAACAATTACTGGGGTCCAATTTCTCCTGTTACCCTTGAGAAAATAAAAAATTGCTTGCTAAAACATCATTTTTGAGGAAAGAAAAATGATTTTTTATTTTCACGGCTCTGCGTTGTAAACGTCTGTGAAGCACTTGGGGGTTCAAAGTGCTCACCTCACATCTAGATAAGTTCCTTTCGGGGTCTAGTTTACAAAATGGGGTCACTTGTGGGGGGTTTCTACTGTTTAGGCACACCAGGGGCTCTGCAAACGCAACGTGACGCCCGCAGACCATTCCATCAAAGTCTGCATTTCAAAAGTCACTACTTCCCTTCTGAGCCCCGACATGTGCCCAAACTGTGGTTTACCCCCACATATGGGGTATCAGCGTACTCAGGAGAAACTGTACAACAACTTTTGGGGTCAAATTTCTCCTGTTACCCTTGGGAAAATAATAAATTGCAGGCTAAAAAATCATTTTAGAGAAAATAAAATTTTTATTTTATTTTCATGGCTCTGCGTTATAAACTTCTGTGAAGCACTTGGACGTTCAAAGTCCTCACCACACATCTAGATTAGTTCCTTTGGGGGTCTAGTTTCCAAAATGGGGTCATATGTGGGGGATCTCCAATGTTTAGGCACACAGGGGCTCTCCAAACGTGACATGGTGTCCGCTAATGATTGGAGCTAATTTTCCATTTAAAAAGCCAATTGGCGTGCCTTCCCTTCCGAGCCCTGCCGTGCGCCCAAACAGTGGTTTACCCCCACATATGGGGTATCAGCGTACTCAGGACAAACTGGACAACAACATTTGCGGTCCAATTTCTCCTATTACCCTTGGCAAAATAGGAAATTCCAGGCTAAAAATCATTTTTGAGGAAAGAAAAATTATTTTTTATTTTCATGGCTCTGCATTATAAACTTCTGTGAAGCACCTGGGGGTTTAAAGTGCTCAATATGCATCTAGATAAGTTCCTTGGGGGGTCTAGTTTCCAAAATGGGGTCACTTGTGGGGGAGCTCCAATGCATAGGCACACAGGGGCTCTCCAAACGCGACATGGTGTCCGCTAACAATTGGAGCTAATTTTCCATTCAAAAAGTCAAATGGCGCGCCTTCCCTTCCGAGCCCTGCCGTGTGCCCAAACAGTGGTTTACCCCCACATATGAGGTATCGGCGTACTCGGGAGAAATTGCCCAACAAATTTTAGGATTCATTTTATCCTATTGCCCATGTGAAAATGAAAAACTGAGGCGAAAATAATTTTTTTGTGAAAAAAAAAAGTACTTTTTCATTTTTACAGATCAATTTGTGAAGCACCTGAGGGTTTAAAGTGCTCAATATGCATCTAGATAAGTTCCTTGGGTGGTCTAGTTTCCAAAATGGGGTCATTTGTGGGGGAGCTCCAATGTTTAGGCACACGGGGGCTCTCCAAACACGACATGGTGTCCGCTAACGATGGAGATAATTTTTCATTCAAAAAGTCAAATGGCGCTCCTTCCCTTCCGAACCTTACCATGTGCCCAAACAGTGGTTTACCCCCACATGTGAGGTATCGGTGTACTCATGAGAAATTGCCCAACAAATTTTAGGATCCATTTTATCCTGTTGCCCATGTGAAAATGAAAAAAATTGAGGCTAAAAGAATTTTTTTGTGAAAAAAAAGTACTTTTTCATTTTTACGGATCAATTTGTGAAGCCCCCGGGGGTTCAAAGTTCTCACTATGCATCTAGATAAGTTCCTTGGGGCGTCTAGTTTCCAAAATGGGGTCACGTGTGGGGGAGCTCCAATTTTTAGGCACACGGGGGCTCTCCAAACGTGACATGGTGTCCGCTAAAGAGTGGAGCCAATTTTTCATTCAAAAAGTCAAATGGCGCTCCTTCCCTTCCAAGCCCTGCCGTGCGCCCAAACAGTGGTTTACCCCCACATATGAGGTATCAGCGTACTCAGGACAAATTGGTCAACAACTTTCGTGGTTCAGTTTCTCCTTGTACCATTGGGAAAATAAAAAAAATGTTGCTAAAAGATAATTTTTGTGACTAAAAAGTTAAATGTTCATTTTTTCCTTCCATGTTGCTTCTGCTGCTGTGAAGCACCTGAAGGGTTAAAAAACTTATTGAATGTGGTTTTGAGCACCTTGAGGGGTGCATTTTTTAGAATGGTGTCACTTTTGGGTATTTTCAGCCATATAGACCCCTCAAACTGACTTCAAATGTGAGGTGGTCCCTAAAAAAAATGGTTTTGTAAATTTCGTTGTAAAAATGAGAAATCGCTGGTCAAATTTTAACTCTTATAACTTCCTAGCAAAAAAAAATTTTGTTTCCAAAATTATGCTGGTGTAAAGTAGACATGTGGGAAATGTTATTTATTAACTATTTTGTGTCACATAACTCTCTGGTTTAACAGAATAAAAATTCAAAATGTGAAAATTGGGAAATTTCAAAATTTTCGCCAAATTTCCGTTTTTATCACAAATAAACGCAGAATTTATTGACCTAAATTTACCACTAACATGAAACCCAATATGTCACGAAAAAACAATCTCAGAACCGCTAGGATCCGTTGAAGCGTTCCTGAGTTATTACCTCATAAATGGACACTGGTCAGAATTGCAAAAAACGGCCAGGTCATTAAGGTCAAAATAGGCTGGGTCATGAAGGGGTTAAGACCCTGTGGACTCATCGATCCCAAGCGATAGATCCACTTGCTTTCCAATTGCGCTAGTGCGCGACCCGAGTCTCCTCCTCTTATCCCTAAATCCAACTGGTCAATCCCTTTCACAGTCAAATCTTTGCTTTGACACCCATGATGCTTCTTAAAATGCCTCGGCAAGGACTTCAAGGCGTTATAATCCTCCACTCCTTTGGCTTTTTCTATGTCTCTGACGTGTTCTCGTGTTCTAATTCTCAATTCCCTGGTCGTCAGACCAACATAGATTTTGCCGCAAGTGCATAAGGCCTGATAGATGACACCTTTAGAGGTACAATTTAGATATTTCCTTATGTCAAAAACTTGTGATCCGTCATGGTATTGGTTTTAACATGATTTAAACAGCCCTTACATAGCCCGCATGGAAAAAAGCCAACCCGATTTTTACTCTCCTTTTTCTTGAAATAATAATAATAAAATAATAATCTTTATTTTTATATAGCGCTAACATATTCCACAGCGCTTTACAGGTTGCACACATTATCATCACTGTCCCCGATGGGGCTCACAATCTAGAATTCCTATCAGTATGTCTTTGAAATCTGTTTTGATTGGTTTATAGTGGCTATGCACTAAAATATCCTTAAGGTTTGCCGCTCTTTTGGCCACGAAGGAAGGTCGTGGAGGTAATTCTTTTTTTAGGATAGGATCCATCATAAGTACTCCCCAGTGCTTTTTTATTATTTGGGTCAATTCCTGCCAGTCATTGCTATAGGTGGATATAAAGCGTACCTGTTCCATATCTTTTTTCTTCTCAGATGAGCCATATAATAGTTGGTCACCTGTTGTCTTTTTAGCTCTTGAGTATCCTCTTTTTATCGATCTTTTACTATAACCTCTTTGAATGAATCTTGCTGTCAGATCTTCTGACTGCCTCTCGAAGTTCTCATTATTGGAACAGATTCTTTTGGTTCGCAGGAACTGACCGACTGGGATTCCTTGTATAGTAGATTTTAGGTGAGATGAATCTGCTTTCAATAGGGAGTTTGTAGCTGTTGGTTTTCGATGAACATCCGTTTGGATTCTACCTCCCTGATCAATATCGATTTTTATGTTTAACAAATCGATTTGTCTGCCAAAGACAAAAGTCAGTTTAATATTTAATTTATTGTCATTCAATTTGGACATGAGGCTATTTAGTCCTTCTTCATCACCTTCCCAGAAAAATAGAACATCATCGATGTACCTCATCCAGTTATGAACATAGTTCATCTCCTGGATGAGGCCATCTTGGAATATCTCTCTCTCCCATGCCCCCAAAATAAATTCGCCTAAGCTGGGGCACAGGAGGCCCCCATTGCCATACCCTGTAACTGTAAGAAAAAATTAGAATTAAATGTAAAAACGTTATGATGTAACAAAAATTCCAATAGAATCAGAATGAGTTCGGCAAGGGGGGCCTCCAAATTGCTGGAAAGGAGAAACTGTCTGACTGCATTCAATCCATCGGAATGCTTGATTGATGTATATAGGGACTCCACGTCGGCTGTAACAATGACCATATGCCAGAAAGTTAGTACTCAAAAAGCTACATGCTAAAAATGTGATGCCTGATCAGGACTTCTCTAAAGAGGAACAAGAAACTTTGGAAACCTTAATTTCTCTGGAAAATGAGAATACAATACAGGAGGTTAGTGCCATAGCGTCCTATTTATATACCAAATCCAAGAAATTTCCCCCATTGGGATTATGTCCAGCCATTGATATCTTTACCAGGCTGGTGACTAATGATATAGAGTGTCTTGCACAACCCCATAAAAAATCCTCTAATTTGACCAAACAGGAAAGATTGGCAATTGAAGAATTGAAATCATGGGATGACATAGTATATAAGCCGGCTGACAAAGGCGGCAATTTAGTTATTTGGCCAACAGAACTTTATGAAAAACAAGCCAATAAGCTGTTGGGGGATCCAAAATGTTATCGCAAACTATGTTATAATCCCATCTCTTCTTTTCAGGCCGAGTTGATTGACATACTGGAGAGAGCTTTTGATCAGAATATCATTTCCAAAATGTTTGTGGACAAGATAAAAAATTTCAAACCAAAAGTGCCCACCTTCTACTTAATACCCAAACTGCATAAAGATCCTCTGGATCTCCATGTACGACCCATCGTCTCAGGTAACGGAGGGTTATGTGAATTAATTTCAGACATTATTGATCATTTTCTGAGACCTTTGGTCATTTCCCTTCCTTCGTATATTAGGGACACCACGTCGGCACTACAACGTTTAGATCAGATATGTGTGGATGACCATATGGTCATTGTTACAGCCGACGTGGAGTCCCTATATACATCAATCAAGCATTCTGATGGATTGAATGCAGTCAGACAGTTTCTCCTTTCCAGCAATTTGGAGGCCCCCCTTGCCGAACTCATTCTGATTCTATTGGAAATTTTGTTACATCATAACGTTTTTACATTTAATTCTAATTTTTTCTTACAGTTACAGGGTACGGCAATGGGGGCCTCCTGTGTCCCAGCTTACGCGAATTTATTTTTGGGGGCATGGGAGAGAGAGATATTCCAAGATGGCCTCATCCAAGAGATGAACTATGTTCATAACTGGATGAGGTACATCGATGATGTTCTATTTTTCTGGGAAGGTGATGAAGAAGGACTAAATAGCCTCATGTCCAAATTGAATGACAATAAATTAAATATTAAACTGACTTTTGTCTTTGGCAGACAAATCGATTTGTTGGACATAAAAATCGATATTGATCAGGGAGGTAGAATCCAAACGGATGTTCATCGAAAACCAACAGCTACAAACTCCCTATTGAAAGCAGATTCATCTCACCTAAAATCTACCATACAAGGAATCCCAGTCGGTCAGTTCCTGCAAATCAAAAGAATCTGTTCCAATAATGAGAACTTCGAGAGGCAGTCAGAAGATCTGACAGCAAGATTTATTCAAAGAGGTTATAGTAAAAGATCGATAAAAAGAGGATACTCAAGAGCTAAAAAGACAACACATGACCAACTATTATATGGCTCATCTGAGAAGAAAAAAGATATGGAACAGGTACGCTTTATATCCACCTATAGCAATGACTGGCAGGAATTGACCCAAATAATAAAAAAGCACTGGGGAGTACTTATGATGGATCCTATCCTAAAAAAAGAATTACCTCCACGACCTTCCTTCGTGGCCAAAAGAGCGGCAAACCTTAAGGATATTTTAGTGCATAGCCACTATAAACCAATCAAAACAGATTTCAAGAAAAAGGAGAGTAAAAATCGGGTTGGCTTTTTTCCATGCGGGCTATGTAAGGGCTGTTTAAATCATGTTAAAACCAATACCTTTACTAACCATGACGGATCACGAGTTTTTGACATTAGGAAATATCTAAACTGTACCTCTAAAGGTGTCATCTATCAGGCCTTATGCACTTGCGGCAAAATCTATGTTGGTCTGACGACCAGGGAATTGAGAATTAGAACACGAGAACACGTCAGAGACATAGAAAAAGCCAGAGGAGTGGAGGATTATAATGCCTTGAAGTCCTTACCGAGGCATTTTAAGAAGCATCATGGGTGTCAAAGCAAAGATTTGACTGTGAAAGGGATTGACCAGGTGGATTTAGGGATAAGAGGAGGAGACTTGGGTCGCGCACTAGCGCAATTGGAAAGCAAGTGGATCTATCGCTTGGGATCGATGAGTCCACAGGGTCTTAATGAGAGTTTGGGATTTGCAGCATTTCTTTGATAGGTATATATTCTACTTTGATATAGAGGTATCCTTTTTAGTTTAGTGAGGTTATTCACTTTTTATTGATATTGTATATGTGTTTCGTTGTCTATTTGTCTTTTACTAATATGTTTTTCTATTTAGTAGATGGCTTTGGATATATTTTTGGGCCATTCGGTGCGGCTTTTTTCGTGGTGATGATACTGGGACCTATAATACGTTATCCGCAGTTTTTCCAGGAACAGTATGGGGAATCGGATGGAAGACATGGACTATTTATGCCTCCCAATATATTTGTTATTAATTAATTTTTTGTCGGTGTTTATAAACATATGGACAGTGTCAAGGGAAAGCAATTATATTGTAACATCGATGTTAAATATATAATATGGTTGGAGATATGATGATTGTTGTTTTTCCATCTGCTTTTTTCTTCCTGCTCCTTTCCCACACCTTCTTCCCTTCCTTCCCTCCCCTTTTCTCCTTCTTTTCCCCTCCCTCCCCTTCCCCCCCCTCCCCCCCCCCTGTCTAGGGATAAAATAGTAATTGCTGTTTTGAAGGATATAATATTAGATGACTATGATATTTATGAAAGCGGATACAGCTGGGGATAACTGAAATTTCGATGTATTAATCTATTTAGTGTTTTCTTAATTATACTTATATATGTGGAGATCTGGTTTTTAGGCTTTTGAATGTTTATGTGTCAATGTATTTATATTTCCCATAAGCACTTTGGCACTTTGCACTTTATTTACTAATGGATTAGTTCTCATATTAATATATAGTTAGCATTACTATTGTATTCATTTTTACTGTTAACAATTAAATTTATGCATCACATTATTAATAAATTCACATTTAACAGCACTTTGCACTTTATATGCGATATCTTAATTAATCTTCACCTATACCAATAGTCTGAAGGAGATCTCACATTATGCACTAAGTATTTAGGCATTAAATATAACTGAGATAGGAGTTTTTCGTTGCCGTGCTGAACGCATGCGCAGTACGCTCTAGCTCTGATATACTTCTGTCAGCGCTCATATGTAGGAACGCTTGCATTCCAGCTTGCGTTCCACTGAGCGCTTGCGCAGAAGTAACCTTAACTACACAGAGCGGAACAGAAGCAGCATGCGTCGCTGTAGCCGGCACGTCCCTATGACGATCCCCCGTGTGTATTTCGGCACTTACGTCGCACCTTCCGATTGGCCCGGACTAATATAAAAAGCCATCTGTCTCTCACTATGACACGCCCCCGGAAGAAGCTAGGGCGAAACGCGCGTCGGGGCGCACTAGGAAGGCACGTGTAGCAGGCACCTCGCACCTTATCTGGCCCCTCTGATCACCATTTGTCTCAGGTAATCCAACTCTGCGTGTGATTAATATACCCCATATAGAACCCTTAATAGTACGTATATTGCAGCGGGTGGTTACTGTGAGTGGTTTTTTTATAGCTGCATATACACTTAATATGAGAAAAAATGTGATAATATAATAACTGGAATTAAAATTACCCTTGTTGGTATATGCAATATACAAAAAGTTTTTCTTAAATGGGCTGTAGATATAATTGGATATTATATTAATATGCTTAAATAATATAAGGTGTGTTTTTATCTGGAAGTAAAAATACAACTGATTACTGCTAGATGTGTATACAAAAAACATTATATATCGTGTCCTTCCTACACACTCTGTTTATGTGATGTTTTTTCTTTCTTGTGGATTTTAACTTTGGAAATAAATAAATGTGGTTTTATATAAGGGTCTCTTCTTGCGGCTAAGGAGATATAAGTCCGCGTTTTGTTAGGTAAGCATTAGTAATGTGTACAGTATGTCAGTGTTATATATAGTGTATGATAGCATTAATAATTTGTACAGTATGGCAGTGTTATATGTAGTGTATGATAGCATTAGTAATTAGATTTTTTTATAGTGACATTTATTTGCACAGTATGTCTGTGTTATGTGCACTGTATGATAGTATTGGTTAAATATAGTTTATGGCCACATTATTTATATTTATTGCATGGTAGCATTAGTAACATTTACTTTATGGTAGTATTATTTATGTCTATTATATTAGTAACTAGATGGTGGCCAGATTCTAACGTATCAGGTATTCTAGAATATGTAGGTAGTATACAGCACAGGCTACGTACTATATTGCATAGTGACGTAGTATATAACACAACCGACGTAGTATATAACAGAGCTACATAGTATGTAACACAGCGTACGTAGTATATAGCAGAGCTACGTAGTATATAGCAGAGCTACGTAGTATATAACACAGCCACGTAGTATATAACACAGTGGTGTAGGAAGGGGGGTGCGGGGGGGGCGGGCCGCCCCGGGCGGCACAATGCGGGGGGCGGGCATCTAGCCCTGCTGGCACAAGCATCTTTTCAGTGAGTGCAGGGCCAGGGCAGTGCAGGCACATCAGGGTTAAGAATGCAGCCAGCGTGACATTGTTTGTGGGCGGAGAGTTCTCCTGCTCTGCTCTCCCGCCCGCCCCTCACTGGCTGCTGAACTTATCAGGACAGATGCAGATTCCGGAGGAGCTCCTTGCTGCCCTGAGGTATTCTGACAGTCTGGGTGACCTGGGGCGGCCACAGCTGATATACTGTATATTATAAACTTCAGCATCCGCCCAGGCCCCCAGCACCTGTCCTGTATATGTATATACTGTATCTGTACAGCCTGCATGACAGTATATATAATATATATACAGGACAGGTGCTGGGGGCCTGGGCGGATGCTGAAATATATACACTGCACAGTACCATCACTCCCCTGTATATATACACTGCACAGTACCACTGCCCTGTCTATATACACTGCACAGTACCACTGCCCTGTCTATATACACTGCACAGGACCACTGCCCTGTATATATACACTGCACAGTACCACTGCCCTGTATATATACACTGCACAGTACCATCACTCCCCTGTATATATACACTGCACAGTACCTCTCCTCCTATCCTGTATATATACACTGCACAGTACCTCTCCTCCTATCCTGTATATATACACTGTAGAATTTACAATAGCTGTCACTCATGTTAGAAGTGAAATCTGGCATTGTACTATACCTAGATTTCTCTGCCGTATCTGGGCATCATGAATCGTGGTATGTGTTAAAGGGGGGACCCACTGAGACTCTTTTGCCCGGGGCCCTCAAAAACCTGGAGCCGGCCCTGGGGGTGGGTCACCGGGCCGCGGCCGGCACTGCAGCTGTTTAACGCTATTGACGTGCGGGCCCGCACCCGCACGTCAATAGTTAACAGCCGCCAGCTGAGGCTGGCAGCTGACGTCAGTCCCAGTGTGCATGTCGCCGGCGTCTGACATCATTGTCAGTCGCCGGCGAGTGCACGTTTCAGCTGCGTGGAGAGAGCAGGAGCGCGGTCAGATAAGCAGAACTTGTTTTTTTTTTTTGCAGTCCCGATCATGTGATGGTAACATTCACCAGCGAAACAATTTAACTTCTCCATCTGAGGTCTTAATCCTGCTGGGGGGGGGGGGGGGGGGGGCAAGCTCGGGAACAGCCCCGGGCGGCAAAAGCTCTAGCTACGCCTCTGATATAACATAGCCACGTAGTGTATTGCACAGGTATGTAGTATATTGGTCAGCCACGTAGTATATAGCAGAGCCACGTAGTATATAGCAGAGCCACGTAGTATATTGCACAGCCACTTAGTATATAACAGAGCCACGTAGTATATTGCACAGTCGACATAGTATATAACAGAACCGACACAGCCACATAGTATATTGCACACAGTATGTAACACAGCCCACGTAGTATACACAACCTACGTAGTATATAGCAATGTGGGCACTATATGCGTGGTTAAAAAAGTCTTAAAATAAAAAATAAACATATACTCACCTTCCGAAGAGCCCTTGAAGTCCTGGCGCCTGTGTGCGGTGCACGCGGCAGCTTCCGGTTCCAGGGTTGGTATGAGCGCAGGACCTGTGATGACGTCGCGGTCACATGACCGTGACGACATGGCAGGTCCTTCTCGCATAGCATCCTTGGCACCAGAACCTGCCGCTTGCACTGCCGAGGACAGTGCGACGTCGGAGGGTGAGAATAACCTTTTTTTTAATCATTATTATTTGTAACATTAGATCTTTTTACAATAGTAAAAAGTTAGTCACACAGGGTTAATAGCTGCGTTAATGGAGTGCGTTACACCGCAGTCCGTTAACACTGGCATCAGGGCCAGCGTCAGTACCCGGGCAAGTGCCGGGGCCCTGGAGAGACAGGGGGGCCCATTCAGGGCTGGCATTAGGAGCAGACAGCTGTCTAGGACCCCCGCTCCCCCAGGGGCTGTCACCTAGCGGCACATCACGCAGCCGCTATGGGGCTTCTGTGAGGCAGGGGGGGCCGCTGTTATGATACGGTGGTCTAGGAGCAACATGGAACGAGCTCTGAAGGAAGTGGTAACTGTACTGACCGCAGTCCCTAAGCTCAAAACAACACTAGAAGTAGCCGTGGAATGCTCCTAACTCTCCCTAGACATCTCATCACAGCCTAAGAGCTAACTACCCCTAAAGAAAGAAGCAGGAAAGCTATCTTGCCTCAGAGAAAATCCCTAAAGGATAGATTAGCCCCCCACAAATAATGACTGTGAGTGGAGAGGGAAAAGACATACACAGAATGAAACCAGGATGAGCACAGGAGGCCAGTCTAGCTAAATAGGTAGGACAGGATGGAATACTGTGCGGTCAGTATAAAACACTACAAAAATCCACGCAGAGTTTACAAAAAATCTCCACACCTGACTAAAGGTGTGGAGGGCAAATCTGCCTCCCAGAGCTTCCAGCAAGACAGAATTAATTCAGACTGATAAGCTGGACAAACATAGAAAGCACAGAATGGATAAGTCCACAATCTATGGACAGAAAAGAGCAAGCAAAAACTTAGCTTTGCTGAACTGGTCAAGATAACAGGGAACTCCAAAGAGATGTGAATCCAACCAGGAACCATTTACAAGTGGCACTGGCTGAAGAAAGAGCCCGGCCCAAATAGCAGAGAGAAGAGACGATAAGTGGAGGCAGCTGATGACAGCTAACTCCAAGGAGCAGCCATACCACCAGAAACCACAAGAGGGAGCCCAAGAGCAGAACTCACAAAAGTGCCACTTACAACCACTGGAGGGAGCCCAAGAGCGGAATTCACAACATTACCCCCCCCCCCCTTGAGGAGGGGTCACCGAACCCTCACCAGAGCCCCCAGGCCGATCAGGATGAGCCAAGTGAAAAGCACGAACCAAATCGGTGGCATGGACATCGGAGGCAACAACCCAAGAATTATCCTCCTGGCCATAACCCTTCCACTTGACAAGATACTGAAGCCTCCGCCTCGAAAAACGAGAATCCAAAATCTTCTCAATCTCATATTCCAACTCTCCCTCAACCAACACCGGGGCAGGAGGGTCAACCGAGGGAACAACGGGCACCACATATCTCCGCAACAAAGATCTATGGAAAACATTATGAATGGCAAAAGAGGCTGGAAGAGCCAAACGAAAAGACACCGGATTAATAATTTCAGAAATTTTATAAGGACCAATAAACCAAGGCTTAAACTTAGGAGAAGAAACCTTCATAGGAACATGACGAGAAGACAACCAAACCAAATCCCCCACACGAAGCCGGGGACCAACACACCGACGGCGGTTAGCAAAACGTTGAGCCCTTTCCTGAGACAACGTCAAATTGTCCACCACATGAGTCCAAATCTGCTGCAGCCTGTCCACCACCGAATCAACACCAGGACAATCAGAAGGCTCAACCTGCCCAGAAGAAAAACGAGGATGAAAACCAAAATTACAAAAGAAAGGTGAAACCAAAGTAGCCGAACTAGCCCGATTATTAAGGGCAAACTCAGCCAACGGCAAGAAAGACACCCAATCATCCTGATCAGCAGACACAAAGCATCTCAAATAGGTCTCCAAGGTCTGATTAGTTCGCTCAGTTTGGCCATTAGTCTGAGGATGAAACGCCGAAGAAAAAGACAAATCAATGCCCATCCTAGCACAAAAGGCCCGCCAAAATCTAGAGACAAACTGAGAACCTCTGTCAGACACAATATTCTCCGGAATGCCATGCAAACGAACCACATGCTGAAAAAATAATGGAACCAGATCTGAGGAGGAAGGCAACTTAGGCAAAGGTACCAGATGGACCATTTTAGAGAACCGGTCACAAACAACCCAGATAACAGACATCTTCTGGGAAACAGGAAGATCCGAAATAAAATCCATGGAAATATGCGTCCAGGGCCTCTCAGGGACCGGCAAAGGCAAAAGCAACCCACTAGCGCGGGAACAGCAAGGCTTGGCCCGGGCGCAAGTCCCACAGGACTGCACAAAAGCACGCACATCGCGCGACAAGGAAGGCCACCAAAAGGACCTAGCAACCAAATCTCTGGTACCAAAAATCCCAGGATGACCAGCCAACACTGAACAATGAACCTCAGAAATTACCTTACTTGTCCATCTATCAGGAACAAACAGCTTCCCCACTGGACAACGGTCAGGCCTATCAGCCTGAAATTCCTGAAGCACCCGCCGCAAATCAGGGGAGATAGCAGAAAGAATCACCCCCTCCTTAAGAATACCAACCGGCTCCAGAACTCCAGGAGAATCAGGCGAAAAACTCCTAGAGAGGGCATCAGCCTTAACATTCTTAGATCCCGAAAGATACGAGACCACAAAATCAAAACGGGAGAAAAACAGGGACCATCGAGCCTGTCTAGGATTCAGCCGCTTGGCAGACTCGAGGTAAATCAGATTCTTATGATCGGTCAGGACCACAACACGGTGTTTAGCTCCCTCAAGCCAATGTCGCCACTCCTCAAATGCCCACTTCATAGCCAACAACTCCCGATTGCCGACATCATAATTGCGTTCCGTAGGCGAAAACTTTCTGGAAAAAAAAGCACACGGTTTCATCAAAGAACCATCAGACTCCCTCTGAGACAAAACGGCCCCTGCCCCAATCTCAGAAGCGTCGACCTCAACCTGAAAAGGAAGAGAAACATCCGGCTGACGCAACACAGGGGCAGAAGTAAATCGGCGTTTAAGCTCCTGAAAGGCCTCAACAGCCTCAGAGGACCAATTCGTCACATCAGCGCCTTTCTTCGTCAAATCAGTAAGGGGCTTAACCACACTGGAAAAGTTGGCAATGAAACGGCGATAGAAATTAGCAAAGCCCAAAATTTTTTGAAGACCCTTCACAGATGTGGGTTGGATCCAGTCATGAATAGCTTGGTCCTTAACAGGATCCATTTCTATAGACGAGGGAGAAAAAATAAAACCCAAAAAAGAGACCTTCTGAACTCCGAATAGGCACTTAGACCCCTTCACAAATAAAGCATTATCACGAAAGATCTGGAACACCATCCTGACCTGCTTCACATGAGACTCCCAATCATCGGAAAAAATCAAAATATCATCCAAATATACGACCATGAATTTATCAAGATAATTGCGGAAAATATCATGCATGAAAGACTGGAACACAGATGGAGCATTAGAGAGCCCAAATGGCATCACAAGGTATTCAAAATGTCCTTCGGGCGTATTAAATGCAGTTTTCCATTCGTCACCCTGTTTAATACGAACAAGATTATATGCCCCTCAGAGGTCAATCTTAGTAAACTAACTAGCCCCCTTAATCTGAGCAAACAAATCAGTAAGCAAAGGCAAGGGGTATTGAAATTTGACCGTGATCTTATTAAGAAGACGATAATCAATACAGGGTCTCAAGGAGCCATCCTTCTTAGCAACAAAAAAGAAACCCGCTCCCAATGGTGACGAAGAGGGCCGAATATGCCCCTTCTCCAAAGACTCCTTAACATAACTCCGCATGGCGGCATGCTCTGGCACAGACAGATTGAAAAGTCAGCCCTTAGGGAACTTGCAACCAGAAATCAAGTTAATAGCACAATCACAGTCCCTGTGCGGTGGAAGGGAACTGGACTTGGGCTCATCAAATACATCCTGGAAATCCGACAAAAACTCAGGGACCTCAGAAGAGGGGGAAGAGGAAATTGACATCAAAGGAACGTCATTATGTACTCCTCGACAACCCCAACTAGTCACCGACATAGTTTTCCAATCCAGCACCGGATTATGTTCCTGTAACCATGGAAATCCCAGTACAACAACATCATGCAGGTTATGCAACACCAGAAAACGGCAACCTTCCTGATGTGCAGGAGCCATGTACATAGTCATCTGTGTCCAGTACTGAGGTTTATCCTTGGCCAAGGGTGTAGCATCAATACCCCTCAAAGGAATAGGGCTCTGCAAAGGCTGCAAGGAAAAACCACAGCGCCTGGCGAATTCTAAGTCCATTAAGTTCAGGGCAGCGCCTGAATCCACAAATGCCATGACAGAAAAGGACGACAATGAGCAAATCAGGGTCACAGATAAGAGAAATTTAGGCTGTATAGTACTAATGGTAACAGACCTAGCGACTCTCTTAGTACGCTTAGGGCAATCAGAGATAACATGAGCCGAATCACCACAGTAAAAACACAGCCTATTCTGACGTCTGAATTCCTGCCGTTCTACTCTAGTCAAAATCCTATCACATTGCATAGGTTCAGGACTTTGCTCAGAGGATACTGCCATATGGTGCACAGCTTTGCGCTCGCGCAGACGCCGATCAATCTGAATGGCTAGAGACATAGATTGGCTCAAACCGGCAGGCGTAGGAAAGCCCACCATAACATCTTTAAGGGTTTCAGAAAGACCTTTTCTGAAAATAGCAGCCAGAGCCTCTTCATTCCATTTAGTGAGCACAGACCATTTTCTAAATTTCTGGCAGTATGACTCTGCCGCTTCCTGACCTTGACACAAGGCCAACAGGGTTTTTTCTGCATGATCCACAGAATTAGGTTCATCATACAATAATCCGAGCGCTTGAAAAAATGCATCTACAGTGGGGCAAAAAAGTATTTAGTCAGTCAGCAATAGTGCAAGTTCCACCACTTAAAAAGATGAGAGGCGTCTGTAATTTACATCATAGGTAGACCTCAACTATAGGAGACAAACTGAGAAAAAAAATCCAGAAAATCACATTGTCTGTTTTTTTTAACAATTTATTTGCATATTATGGTGGAAAATAAGTATTTGGTCAGAAACAAAATTTCATCTCAATACTTTGTAATATATCCTTTGTTGGCAATGACAGAGGTCAAACGTTTTCTGTAAGTCTTTACAAGGTTGCCACACACTGTTGTTGGTATGTTGGCCCATTCTTCCATGCAGATCTCCTCTAGAGCAGTGATGTTTTTGGCTTTTCGCTTGGCAACACGGACTTTCAACTCCCTCCAAAGGTTTTCTATAGGGTTGAGATCTGGAGACTGGCTAGGCCACTCCAGGACCTTGAAATGCTTCTTACGAAGCCACTCCTTCGTTGCCCTGGCGGTGTGCTTTGGATCATTGTCATGTTGAAAGACCCAGCCACGTTTCATCTTCAATGCCCTTGCTGATGGAAGGAGGTTTGCACTCAAAATCTCACAATACATGGCCCCATTCATTCTTTCATGTACCCGGATCAGTCGTCCTGGCCCCTTTGCAGAGAAACAGCCCCAAAGCATGATGTTTCCACCACCATGCTTTACAGTAGGTATGGTGTTTGATGGATGCAACTCAGTATTCTTTTTCCTCCAAACACAACAAGTTGTGTTTCTACCAAACAGTTCCAGTTTGGTTTCATCAGACCATAGGACATTCTCCCAAAACTCCTCTGGATCATCCAAATGCTCTCTAGCAAGCTTCAGATGGGCCCGGACATGTACTGGCTTAAGCAGTGGGACACGTCTGGCACTGCAGGATCTGAGTCCATGTTGGCGTAGTGTGTTACTTATGGTAGGCCTTGTTACATTGGTCCCAGCTCTCTGCAGTTCATTCACTAGGTCCCCCCGCGTGATTCTGGGATTTTTGCTCACCGTTCTTGTGATCATTCTGACCCCACGGGGTGGGATTTTGCGTGGAGCCCCAGATCGAGGGAGATTATCAGTGGTCTTGTATGTCTTCCATTTTCTAATTATTGCTCCCACTGTTGATTTCTTCACTCCAAGCTGGTTGGCTATTGCAGATTCAGTCTTCCCAGCCTGGTACAGGGTTACAATTTTGTTTCTGGTGTCCTTTGACAGCTCTTTGGTCTTCACCATAGTGGAGTTTGGAGTCAGACTGTTTGAGGGTGTGCACAGGTGTCTTTTTATACTGATAACAAGTTTAAACAGGTGCCATTACTACAGGTAATGAGTGGAGGAAAGAGGAGACTCTTAAAGAAGAAGTTACAGGTCTGTGAGAGCCAGAAATCTTGATTGTTTGTTTCTGACCAAATACTTATTTTCCACCATAATATGCAAATAAATTGTTAAAAAAACAGACAATGTGATTTTCTGGATTTTTTTTTCTCAGTTTGTCTCCCATAGTTGAGGTCTACCTATGATGTAAATTACAGACGCCTCTCATCTTTTTAAGTGGTGGAACTTGCACTATTGCTGACTGACTAAATACTTTTTTGCCCCACTGTACATTCAATAATGCCGGATCCCCTGTTTCAAGAAAAAAAGCCCAGTCTTGAGGGTCACCACGCAGCAAGGATATGATGATTTTTACTTGCTGAATGGGATCACCAAAAGAATGGGGTTTCAAAGCAAAAAACAATTTGCAGTTATTTTTAAAGTTCAAAAACTTGGATCTGTCCCAAAAAACAAATCAGGAGTAGGAATTCTAGGCTCTAAAGCCGGAGTCTGGACAACATAGTCCTGGATACTCTGTACTCTTGCAGCAAGTTGATCCACACGAGAAAACAAACCTTGAACATCCATGCCAAAGCATATATCCTGAACCACCCAGATATCAAGAGGAAAAAAAAGACAAACCAGAGCACAGAAAAAAAAATGGTTCAGAACTTTCTTTTCCTTCTTTTGAGATGCATTTAATTCATTTTTGGCCACTTGTGCTGTTATGATACGGTGGTCTAGGAGCAACATGGAACGAGCTCTGAAGGAAGTGGTAACTGTACTGACCGCAGTCCCTAAGCTCAACACAACACTAAAAGTAGCCGTGGAATGCTCCTAACTCTCCCTAGGCATCTCGTCACAGCCTAAGAGCTAACTACCCCTAAAGAAAGACGCAGGGAAGCTATCTTGCCTCAGAGAAAATCCCCAAAGGATAGATTAGCCCCCCACAAATAATGACTGTGAGTGGAGAGGGAAAAGACATACACAGAATGAAACCAGGATGAGCACAGGAGGCCAGTCTAGCTAAATAGATAGGACAGGATGGAATACTGTGCGGTCAGTATAAAACACTACAAAAATCCACGCAGAGTTTACAAAAAATCTCCACACCTGACTAAAGGTGTGGAGGGCAAATCTGCCTCCCAGAGCTTCCAGCAAGACAGAATTAATTCAGACTGATAAGCTGGACAAACATAGAAAGCACAGAATGGATAAGTCCACAATCTATGGACAGAAAAGAGCAAGCAAAAACTTAGCTTTGCTGAACTGGTCAGGATAACAGGGAACTCCAAAGAGATGTGAATCCAACCAGGAACCATTTACAAGTAGCACTGGCTGAAGAAAGAGACAGGCCTAAATAGCAGAGAGAAGAGACGATAAGTGGAGGCAGCTGATGACAGCTAACTCCAAGGAGCAGCCATACCACCAGAAACCACAAGAGGGAGCCCAAGAGCCGAACTCACAAAAGTGCCACTTACAACCACCGGAGGGAGCGCAAGAGCGGAATTCACAACAGGCCGCCTGTCGCCAGTGCCAACTCCCCCGCAGCCGCATTGAACTATGCCGGCGTCTGCCGGTAAAGTTCAAAGAAAATGATGGAGGAGAGAGAGCGTCTCCCATCATTCCCCTCTCTGCCTCTGACATTGCCCGCTGCGGGTGCGCGATTATGTCATCGCACACTCGCTGTGTGTCAGGCAGTGCAGCTGCAGCCGCCGAGACCAGAGCAGGGAGCAGCACGGGCACGTTGAGAGGTGAGGAGTGGTTTTTTTTGTAACTATAACAGTGAGTTCTGGACTATGAGGCCATTCTTGGGGGGGAGGGGGGCTGTGCTGTATACTACATGTCTGTGCTATGTACTACATGGCTGTGTTATATACTACGTGGGCTGTGCTATATACTATATGGGCTGTTATATGCTACATGGGCTGTGCTATATACTACATGGCTGTTCTATATACTACATGGGCTGTATTATATACTATGTGGCTGTGCTATATACTATATGGGCTGTTATATGCTACGTGGGCCATGCTATATACAACATGGCTGTTCTATATACTACATGGGCCCTGTTATATACTATGTGGCTGTGCTATATACTATATGGGCTGTTATATGCTACATGGGCTGTGCTATATACTACATGGCTGTTCTATATAATATGTGGGCCGTGTTATATACTACCTGGGCTGTGTTATATAAGGTGTGGCTGTGCTATATACTATATGGCCTGTTATATGCTATGTGGGCTGTGCTATATACTACGTGGCTGTGTTATATGCTACGTGGGCTGTTATATACAAAGTGGGCTGTGTTATATACTACATGGCTGTGTTATATGCGATCATGAATCGTGGTATGTGTTAAAGGGGGGGGCCCACTGAGACTCTTTCGCCCGGGGCCCTTAAAAACCTGGAGCCGGCCCTGACTGGCATTAACCCTGTGTGAGCACTCAGTGCTGACTGCAGGGCAGTAAAGCAGCGGCCATTTCGCTGTCAGACTATGGCCGTCGCTGATTGGTCATGGCAATGGTCGTGGGCGTTTTGCCACGACCAATCAGCGACTTGGATTTCCATGACAGGCAGAGGCCGTGACCAATGAATATCCATGACAGACAGAAAGACAGACAGAAAGACAGACAAACACACGGAAGTGACCCTTAGACAATTATATAGTAGATGTGTACTATATGGTGGTGTTTATGTGCACTGCATAATGGCCTTAAGTGTTATTTATGTGTCGGGATAGAATTAGTAATGTGTATAATACAGCAGTGTTGTTTATGTATACTGTATGATAACACTAGTCATATGTACACTATGGTAGGGTTATTTATTCACACTATGTGTAGCGAATGATAACATTAGTGGCATGTGCAGTATGGCAGTTGTGTGTGTTGTGTCATTAGTAATTTGATTTTTTTATAGTGATATTTATGTGTATAGTATGGCGGCATTATTAATGTGCACTGCATTAGCAATGTATAATTTACAGTGGTGTGATACATATATACAATCGCATTAGTAACATGTAGAGTATGGTGATATTATTTATGTTTACTGTATGATAAAATTGATAACGTGGACAGTTCAGCGGTGTTATTTATTATGTACAGTATGGTAGTATTATGTGTACTGTTTGATGTCATTAGTACTTTGTATAGAATGACTGCATAATTTGCAGACAGTATATAGATACATTATATGGATGCATTAATAATTCACTTCATAATTAGGACAAATGGGAAATAGTAAATTATGCCTCACCTTGGTTTCTTATGGCAGATGTAAGGCACCGTGGTGCTCATGGTATATGGGGCCACCATATTCGCCCTTGTTATATCACCAGCAAGTTTTTTTTGGTTACAAACAGGCCCATTATATATTTCTTTTCCACTATTCTCAATTGTTCAGTAGTACAAAAAATATTTTTAAATGAAAACCATTCACTCCAATTACACAGATTCTTGAGTGTGCAGACTGACACAGTGAATTACTCGCTATATGGGTCTGGAATTCGGAAAAGGAAAGAAAATACATTAAAAAAGGATGCAGGTTGCATTTGTCTAGACTTGTAATTAACACATTAAAGACTTTGACCACTTTTGAACATTTTAAGTCTACTTTTCCTGTCAAATTGTATTTACTAGCTATATATATATATACTAGATGGCAGCCCGATTCTAAAGAATCGGGAGTCTAGAATCCATATATACTTTATTTATTCAAATGTAAGAATAATACAATTAATAAATAATAGTAAGAAAGAACAAAAATAATAGGCAGTATATGGAGAAAACACCAAACAAAAGTTCAAAATTGGTGTGAAAATGTCACTGAACCACTTCACAACTAAATATATATAGTTTTGGTAAATGGTATTATCATTTTTTTGACGAAATTCGGCAGGAGCTTGAAGAGCAACGTCACTGGGCCCGCCTCCACGCAGTAGAAACTTGCTGTGAGGTAAAAATTCAAAAATCACACCAAAATGGCGGGCGGAGTGTGTCACAGTACGGCACGTTTCTGATTGGTCGCTCGCAGCAGGCGGCAACCAATCAGACACTGGACACTGTTGACGTCACTTATCTCCGGACATTAGCTCCGGACATTAGCTCCGGACATTAGCTCCAGACATTAGCTCCGGACATTAGCTCCGGACATTAGCTCCGGACATTAGCTCCGGACAAAGCCACGGAAGTTGGCACAAATTGCAGGAAGTAGTATTCTAGGCAATTACTATATATTAGATATATATATATATATATATAGATTGTGGCCCGATTCTAACGCATCGGGTATTCTAGAATATGCATGTCCACGCAGTATATTGCCTAGCCACGTAGTATATTGCCCAGCCACGTAGTATATTGCCCAGTCACCTATTATATTGCACAGTCACGTAGTATATTGCCCAGTCACGTAATATATTGCCAACCACGTAGTATATTGCCCAGTGACGTAGTATATTGGCCAGCCACGTAGTATATTGCCCAGCCACGTAGTATATTGCCCAGCCACGTAGTATATTTGCCAGTTACGTAGTATATTGCCCAGTCACGTAGTAGAAGATTGCGGCCGGCGCGAGCGACTACGGAGGGTGAGTATAGCAGGTTTTTTTTATTATTATTATTTTTAACATTACATTTTTTTCTATTGATGCCGCATCGGCAGCGTCAATAGTAAAAAGTTGGGGACACACAGGGTTAATAGCGGCGGTAACGGAGTGCGTTACCCGCGGCATAACGCGGTCCGTTACCACTGGCATTAACCCTGTGTTAGCGGCGACCGGAGGGGAGCATGCGGGCGACAGGTGGAGCGCCCCCAGACGCAGGGCCGTGGGGTACTCGGTCCGGGGTGGTCACGGTGGCTAAACCCGGTCCGTGACCCTGCTAAGGGGCGTCCAATAAAAGGGTGATAGTGCGTTGTGCAGAACACGAGGAATAACGAGGACGCAGGGTTGCAGTCTCTTTACCTTTTACTGAAGGCTTTGGGGTCCGCAATCCAGAGCACTGCTAACAGGGCTGGCTGAGACCGGCCGGTCCGAAGGCACATCCAGAGTTCCCTTTGCAGGTGGAAATCAGTGTCTACCTTCTAGCGCCTGTGTGTTGTAGTCCTTCCCTGCTGAGCACCACGGAATAGTCCTCACAACTGTCGTATCTGTTCTTTCTCTCTCCGTCCCCCAGTTTATCTGGCTAGGACGCACCCGTATGACAGGTAGGCCTGGAGTTATACTGGTAAATAATAAATAACAAGTGACTAGCACACTCCTGGAAATTGTGATGCAAAATAAGGGGGTTTATTTACATACAAAGTCACAAACGTTTCGGTCAACTCTAGACCTTCATCAGTGTGCTACAAAGAAAAATATATACAAAACAGAAAATATATATTAACAAAACTGGGAGTGTAAACAAAATAGGACATAGTGATAACAAAATAAACAAAAGTATATACATCACGAGAATACATCGTCATGGAGCGTGAAACAATGTACAATCATAGAATGCAACCAGCATAACCGCCGTAATATAGGAGAAGAGCTATCAGATATTGAATGGCCATAGAACCGCAGAAAGTAGAGCATAATAATCAATATGTGACTATAGGATACCTACATATATCGTGTCAGGGCCAGGGACCCGAGAAAATAGTGTAGATATCTTCTGTATCTGGAGGGGTGATCTGGATTCTCTACAGGACTTTTTTCAATTCCTTAGAACATCATGGCCCGGATTGGACTTTACCATGACACATGACCCTTACCAAATCAGTTTTCTGGACACCTTAATCATTAAGGATACTAATGGCAATCTGTCAACTGATCTATATTCCAAACCCACGGACCGTAACAGTCTGCTACATTACGACAGTTTCCATCCTAACAATATGAAAAAATCCATCCCCAAATTGCAGCTACATAGAGTCAACAAAATTGTTTCGGACCCCACTATCAGAGCACAGAGGACATCAGAGATGAAGTCCAAATTCCGAGAGAGAGGTTATCCCCCCCGTGTCCTAGACACCACCAATACCAATGATACCATAACGAGAAGAGAGTCTACTAGGTCACGTATCCCCTTTGTACACCAGTACCATCCCGCTGCATACAGACTACATAAAACTATACGCCAACATTGGCATATTCTCCAAACAGCATTTCCTAATGTACAAGAGTTCCAACATCCCTTTCTTCCATGTTTCAAATGACCTCGGAACATCAAAGATAATCTGGTTCGTGCCGACATAGGCCCCACACATCCTGGATCGTCTCAGCGTTTTTTGAGCAATCCAAAAATGGGGACTTTTCCTTGTCTCAGCTGTAACCAGTGCAACAATGTAATTAAGGGTAACAGCATCCACCATCCACATACTGGGAAAAGATATCAGATCAACGGTTATTTTACATGCAACACGAATTTCGCAGTGTACCTTATTAAATGTCCCTGCGGTCTGTTATACGTAGGTGAGACCACCCAACCTGTTAAATCGCGGATATCTAAGCATAAATCCACAATTCGGTATCAGAACCTTCTACTTCCTCTTCCATCACATTTCATCGAAAAGGGTCATAATCTGGCACAATTGAAATTCCAAATCATTGAGCAAGTTACACCACCTAGACGCGGCGGGGATCGTATCTCTATGCTGAAACGAAGGGAGGCATATTGGATCCATGAGCTCAACACCCTCACCCCTAAAGGACTTAATAGGGATTATGATCTATTATCCTTTATGTAATGTATATTAGTCATTGTCACTTTGGAAGCCAGTCGATACATGTATCTTTATTTTCTAATTGTGGAATCAGTCTTCACCATTACTTTATAACCTACAGCCGTTCCCTTGGAACAGAAGATTTTTCTTGCTGGTGGCCATATAGGATGTCCTGGTATCAGGTCTTTCAATATGTATTTTGGGTCTTTGTCCCTCATTGTTTCTGCATTGTCCCGGGTATCATGTTACCCTGAGAGGTCCTTGTACCTCTGTCCCATGTAGACATTACTAATTATTTTGCCTATTCCTCAGTTCTTTATATGTTTTAGCTCAGCATGTACCTTATATTCTGGTGAACATAAGTATGCCCTCTGATAATACATTTGTATACTTGGTGCACCTAGGTCCATTCTACTATATGCCATGTAGCGAGCCCGTTGTATCTTGTTCCAGTTATAGCCTTATTACTAACTATTATTTTCGTAAGAGGTCCTCATACCTTTGTCTCATGTAGACACTACTAATCATTATGCCATCTCCCCAGCTCTGTATATGTTTTAGCTCAGCATGTACCTAATACTCTGGTGAACATAAATAAGTATGCCCTCTGATAATATATTTGTATACTTAGTATACCTGGGTCCATTCTACCATAGGCCGTTCAGCTAGCTCGATGTATCTTGCGCCAGATATAGCCTCATTACTAACTATGATTTTCGTTTTGCAGAACCGTCCGCTTTGATTACATGCTCCTGTTCCCTGTGACACTCCACTGCCACCCGCACAGCGATCTCTCCACTGGAATGCACTTCTATCCTTATGATCCCCTATGGAATGCAAATGCTACCCCCCCTGTGGCTAACAGGCACCGACGTCATCACCGTCTTCTCCATTGGAACGCACCTTATTTTCTCTGTTGTAGTGTTACGTATTTGTTTCCGCCCTCCTAGTCAGCTGACATCGGCAACACTGCTGCTGGAACGCACCTCCATTATTTTCTGTCGTCAGTGGGACGCATCTGTTACCGCCCCTATAGTCAGCTGACACCGGCGTCACGTCCGCCCCGCCCACCTTTCGGACCGCACTCCAGCTGACACCGCGCTCCTCTCCATTCTCTATTTAAAGCCCTACTAAGCACATTGACACACACTCCTCCTGGCGGTAGATACCGCGGAGACTCGTATTTCTAGTGCGCTGGTAAGACACCCTTGGTTTCCCTATACCTGTCTCATACGATATCCATGTGCTGGGCCGTTCCCATAGCCGTCTGGCTGACGTGTACATGTGTTGTTTCCTCCTTTTAGATCCGCATTCTAGTATTTTCAGCCATAAGGTCTTTTCTCCTCCCCTTGGTCCAGTCTTTTCCATTGGGTATGTACCCCTGCTTTAATCAGATATACCTGTTTTCCTCTATGTCTATATATCCCTTGGCTAGACTGATTTTTATTATATATATATCGTTTCTATAGACATCCCCATGTCATTTGGTCTGGTTCAAGTTTACCAGCAGCATTTTTCGGTAGGTACCTTATCTAGTCTAGCCATATAGATTCTTCCGACACTCCAGCCACATATGATCTTTCGACTATATTTTCCCGGTTTATATACCCCTTGGTTGTACTGTATTTGTTTCTCTAGACATCTCCATGTCACTTGATCTGGTCCAAGTTTCTCAGGAGTGCCTTTTGGTATGTACCTTTTAGTCCAGTCGTATAGAACACACTGTCCCGACACTCCAGCTGTTTAGGTCCTTTTGACACGTATCTTATAATTTTCCAGATGCTAATTTTTTGTATGCCATTGTGGGGCTCAATCTTACATACAGGTGTACTTAGGTAGGTGCTCTATCTTCTTTACTCCTCCCCCACCACGCTCACTCCATTGCTACACTATTTTCTCGGGTCCCTGGCCCTGACACGATATATGTAGATATCCTATAGTCACATATTGATTATTATGCTCTACTTTCTGCGGTTCTATGGCCATTCAATATCTGATAGCTCTTCTCCTATATTACGGCGGTTATGCTGGTTGCATTCTATGATTGTACATTGTTTCACGCTCCATGACATGATGTATTCTCGTGATGTATATACTTTTGTTTATTTTGTTATCACTATGTCCTATTTTGTTTACACTCCCAGTTTTGTTAATATATATTTTCTGTTTTGTATATATTTTTCTTTGTAGCACACTGATGAAGGTCTAGAGTTGACCGAAACGTTTGTGACTTTGTATGTAAATAAACCCCCTTATTTTGCATCACAATTTCCAGGAGTGTGCTAGTCACTTGTTATTTATACGTCAAGGTTTGGGCACCTATTGACTGTGCACCTCCCCTTTCGGCTGTGCTTTGCATTTTTCTTTATCACTATGGAGTTATACTGGGACCCTAGTGTCGCCCCTCTCCCACGATTGCCTCCGATGTCTGCTTAGGTGATTTTAGGGAGACAGCCAACCTGTAATCGACTGTCCTGCCGCTGTTTGAAGTAATGCGTAGAGTCTGTTACTTCCTTGGTGCTCCGGCCACCTGCTACGCGCCTCAGAAGGATGTTGCCGCGGTCTTAGGGGCACGACTCCTTCTGGTTCTATCTCCTTCATACTCTGATCCCGTTTCTCACTCCTCCACAATATACTCGTGTCCTTTCTTTGGATACCGCCGCAAGGTAGTGCAAGCGCGGCTCGGAAACGATCTGTCCTTTCTGCTAGGCCCCTGTCAGGAACCCACTTCTGACAGGTCCTCCCTGGAGGTCTCCCAGGCTACTTTCTGTCTAACTTCCTATCCAACCCCCAGTTTTACCAGAGTGTGAGGAGTGGCCTAATACATAGTGCTTTTTGCTCCCCCTGGTGGCCGGAGTGTGAAGTGTAATGTGTGACTGTGATACCTGGGCAGTTGAACTCCTTTAGTGCAATCAGACATAACATCACTCCCCTTAGTGGCAGAGAGACATTACTGCAATGACCAGACTCTGGGGCGCTGCACAGGCACTGACTGCGGGGAGTAAGGAGCGGCCATTTTCTTCCGGACTGTGGCCGTCGATGATTGGTCGTGGCAGCCATGACAGGCAGCTGGCGAGACCAATCAGCGAATGAATAACCGTGACAGACAGAAGGACAGACGGAAGTGACCCTTAGACAATAATATAGTAGATATCTACTATATAATTGTCTAAGGGTCACTTCCGTCTTTCTGTCTGTCCTTCTGTCTGTCACGGATATTCATTGGTCGCGGCCTCTGTCTGTCATGGAATCCAAGTTGCTGATTGGTCTCACCAGCTGCCTGTCATTGCTGCCGCGACCAATCAGCGACAGCCACAGTCCGATTAGTCCCTCCCTACTCCCCTGCAGTCAGCGCCCGCTCCATACTCCCCGCAGTCACCGCTCACACAGGGTTAATGCCGGCGGTAACAGACCGCGTTATGCCGTGGGTAACTCACTCCGTTACCGCCGCTATTAACCCTGTGTGACCAAGTTTCTACTATTGATGCTTCCTATGCAGTGTCAATAGTAAAAACATCTAATGTTAAAAATAATAAAAAATCATTATATACTCACCTTCCGCCGCCTTTCCCGCTCCTGGCTACGCTCCGGTGACCGCTCCATGCAAGCGGCAGGTTCCGGTGGTATGGGAGAAGGACCTGCCATGACGTCACGGTCATGTGACCGCGACGTCATCACAGGCCCTGTGCGCCTGCGCGAGAAGGTCCTGCCATGACATCACGGTCATGTGACCGCGACATCATCACAGGCCCTGCGCGAGAAGGACCTGCCATGATGTCACGGTCATGTGACCGCGACGTCATCACAGGTCCTGCGCGAGAAGGACCTGCCATGACGTCATGGTCATGTGATCAAACTACAAGTGGCCCTTGGAAGGTTAGTATATGTTTTTTGCTTTTTTTTAACCTGTGACATACGTGGATGGGCAATATACTACGTAGCTGGGCAATATACTACGTGGCTCTGTTCTGTATACTATGTGACTGGCCAATATACTACGTGGCTGGCCAATATACTATGTGGCTGGCAAATATACTACGTGGCTGGGCAATATACAACGTGGCTGGGCAATATACTACGTGGCTCTGTGCTGTATGCTACGTGACTGGGCAATATACTACATGACTGGGCAATATACTACATGGCTGGGCAATATACTACGTGACTGGGCAATATACTACGTGGCTGGGCAATATACTACGTGGTTGGGCAATATACTACGTGGTTGGGCAGTATACTACGTGACTGGGCAATATACTACGTGGCTGGGCAATATTCTATGTAACTGGGCAATATACTATGTGGCTGGGCAATATACTACGTGGCTGGGCAATATACTACGTGGCTGGGCAATATACTACGTGACTGGGCAATATACTACGTGGCTGTGCAATATACTACGTGGCTGGGCAATATACTACGTGGCTCTGTTCTGTATACTATGTGACTGGCCAATATACTACGTGGCTGGCCAATATACTATGTGGCTGGCAAATATACTACGTGGCTGGGCAATATACAACGTGGCTGGGCAATATACTACGTGGCTCTGTGCTGTATACTACGTGACTGGGCAATATACTACATGACTGGGCAATATACTACATGGCTGGGCAATATACTACGTGACTGGGCAATATACTACGTGGCTGGGCAATATACTACGTGGTTGGGCAATATACTACGTGGTTGGGCAGTATACTACGTGACTGGGCAATATACTACGTGGCTGGGCAATATTCTATGTAACTGGGCAATATACTATGTGGCTGGGCAATATACTACGTGGCTGGGCAATATACTACGTGGCTGGGCAATATACTACGTGACTGGGCAATATACTACGTGGCTGTGCAATATACTACGTGGCTGGGCAATATACTACGTGGCTGGGCAATATACTACGTGACTGGGCAATATACTACGTGACTGGGCAATATACTACGTGGCTGGGCAATATACTACGTGACTGGGCAATATACTATGTCACTGGGCAATATACTACATGACTGGGCAATATACTACGTGGCTGGGCAATATACTACTTAGCTGGGCAATATACTACGTGGCTGGGCAATATACTACGTGGCACTGTGCTGTAGACTACGTGACTGGGCAATATACTACGTCACTGGGCAATATTCTATGTGGCTGGGCAATATACTACATGGCTGGGCAATATACTATGTGGCTGGGCAATATACTACGTGGCTGGGCAATATACTACGTGACTGGGCAATATACTGCGTGACTTTGCAATATACTACGTGACTGGGTGACTTGTTACGTTTTTTGCAAAAAATGTATGCTAAGCTGCTCCACCAATCGTCAAGGTATACCCATATCAGAGCAATCCTAACTGATGTATGCAATCCCTATCTGATGTCACATACAACTGATCTGACAGGCGCTTCTCTTTTACTTTCATTTCTCCTTCCTCACCAGATTGTGAGGAAACCCCCTCCCTCCAGGTAGTCTCCTGTCTCTTGAAGGTCTGTGAAACCTGATATCACAGTTGGATTTCAGAGCTTCAGGGGAGAGGATATAGCTGCACAGATCTCTCAGGCTCATTGTATGTGAATACGTCACATTCAGTAAGGTTGGTATTTTATGTTTTTATTCATCACAATAGTTTATTTAGCTTGTTTTATGAATGTATAGCACAAAATGTGAGGATATTTCATAGAAATAAGGGAGATTTTATAAAAGAAAGTGTGCTGCTCAGGCATATACAGTAGTTCCCTAACATATTCCTTCTCTTGCTTCAGATTATCTGCTGAAATGGAGAGGAAAATGTACAATTTATCCAAACAACTTGATGTTGAGGAAGTAACAAACATGCTGTTAGATGATAGAGACCTCACACTGAATGAGGATTTAGGAGAGGAAAGTGAGATTGATTCTCATGATGAGGTGGAAGAATGTGTCCTGGATTCTGAAACAGAGCAAGATGGTGACAGTGGTGAGGATGAAGAAGTTGGATCATATTATATTGGAAAAGAACTAGTACTTGGAGAGCTACGCAGGAGAAGCGTGAAAACAATCGGTATCCCCTCTCGCCTTCAAGTTCAGCTCAAAAGGTTCCGCCCAGAAGATGATGGTGAAAAGTCACCATCTGCACCACCTCACAAAAGAAGGAGATGCACCACCTGCCAAACGGAAAGCGGAACCAGAAGGCTTTCAAATTATGAATGTCTCAAATGTCATAAAGCAATTTGCCTGACACATGCAAAAATGGTGTGTAATTCTTGCTATTTGCTCTGCAAGTGTGACTTTTCTGGGGAAACCTCAGCATCTACTTCTGATTGAATATGTTTTTAATAGTACTTAAGGTACCTTAAAATTAAGTTTGTGTTCAAAAAATTTTCTTTGTACATTTTTTTGAGAGAATCGAACTGGGGACTATTTGGCGGGAGTTTTGAAAAGTTTGTATTTCATAGTTATTAGTTTTATGTTAAGTAAATGTTTTTTTTTGCAACTGATTATGTGTAGTCTCTTTTATTACATCCCTATGAAGGTCACTGATCATTTTTAGAGCACTGAAATTGCAAACATTAGATATTATAGGTATTTTTCCAGCAGGCGCCAGACAGGCACATTGTATGTGAACTCGTTAGTCCGAATATTGTATGTGACGGAGGGTTAAAAACCTGATCATGTGTACATTACCTGTCTGAACAGGTTTCAGAGAGGAAAAGTCCATGTGGACATGCTGAGTGGAACAGCTTTTGTGCAGATAGATAGCCCAAGAGGAGTGGTGGGTAACTCCCTAGTCTTGTAGACACAAGAGAACAACTCTGGAAACAGGAACACATGTATAGCAACCCGCAGCTGCCCAGAAAAGGCACATCTATTAGATGCTCCAATTCTGGCGCGTTGCCCTGCTCTTCCCACTTGCCCTGTAGCAGTGGCAATTGGGGTTAATATATGTGGGGTTGTCACCTTTGCATTGTCAGGTAACATCAAGCCCACTGCTTAGTAATGGAAAGTCATCTAGAAGACACCCATCCAATACTAATCCTACAGTTATATTGTAAACAAATACACAGTCAGAATAAAGTCCTTTATTAGAAATAAAACAAAACACAGTTTTTCTTTTTTATTTAAAAATAACAAACACAGTTATACTCACCAAACGCCTATTCCACCGGAGCCCTCGTTCTGCTGTAATAAAACTAAAATAAAAAACAACAATATCCCTCACCTCTCCGTCGTTCTGTCCCACGCCTTAATCCATGTCTGGGAGATAAACAGTTTTCAATCTGGACGGTGCCAAAATGCGACCGTCCAGGCTGAGAACCACTGGTGACTGAACTGCTGCGAGCGCAGCCTCAGTGACTGGCGGTGACATCATCGAGGTTATCTCCGGTCACTGAGCCTCTGCTCCCAGCCGGGATGAACTACCATGTCTTCGGTGAGAACATCGCTAGAAACGGTCAGTCTAGTACTACAAGCAAATATACAACATTTGAACAAGCACCATACTGTTCTACAGACACAACTACAGCTCTGCTACTTATGCACTGATGCTTGTCTGTGCAGTACACTACATCCTCCTTTCTAACCAGTACAATGGAACTAAATTCACCACTTCCATTTTGTGAACTTGTTACTACAGCCGACTCCTGGCAGTATACCAGACTACTGGTATCTTACATCTTTAGCCTGTATGTCCCAAAACAAAAAATCTCGACCTAGAACAATAGCATGCAACAAGTCCTTGAACACTCTCACTTGGTGGGACACAAAACCACAGTCTGTGCGTATGTCTACCTGGGTCATGGGATAGATCTTGGCAACTCCACAGATACACTTTACCCCCACCCCCTTCCTAGGGACTAGGACTAGCACATGCGATAGTGTGGACTTTTACCAAAGTCACCAAATGCCATGAGTCCCGAAGTTCCATCACTTGGACACCGTTCACAATCATTTGCCATGCGTTAATGAAGAACAACACTGCAGGCAGGCTAGGTTAAGTAGGAGTTGAGCTGGCCAATGCTGTAGTCCATTAGTTGTGAGACTTGCTCAGTTCCACCATCTCTCTGTACCGATTTGATATGTGAAACTAGCTCACGGCATTGTGGACCGTGGTTCTCCTCCACACAATTCCACTTAAAGTGACATCTCCTAGCTCTCCCGAGCTGTACCAGCAATGCCATGGCATCGCAGCAATGTCACCTTCTGGCAGGACAGCTCCTCCATGCTTTCGGAATGTGCTTGCAATGCTGTAGCTGTCTTAACCCAGGACATTCAGTCTTTACACTGCAATCGCCTGTGCTTTCTGGGACTTCATGTTCGCATTCTCCACCAATTAAAGGGTTTCATGCTCTCAGGTAGGCATTAGGTAGCGTTCAAACAGGGAATGCGGTTTGGTCCGAACAGGTGCAATTTTATTGCTTTCATAAAACTCCAAGAAACCAAAAACAACCTCTTCTTGGCACAAAGGTATCATAGCAAATAAACAGTTCATGTGGGCTCACCCAAACAGATTACAGTCCTTTCTCCCATAGCAAAGTTCATACACATAAGAGGCGCGATCCTACCAATATTAGTATTCACTTCAGCCTGAGCTCCAGCAGCTTCTAGCGCCAAACATCAGGTTTCACATAGTTCTTTGCAGCTCCCACAAACAGACTGTTCAGCTTTCCTAGCTGACCTGTGCAGTCTCTATTCAGAAAGAGACCATGATATATCTTTCTCCCAGCTATAGCTCACATTTTGGCTGATCACTCACTAGCAGCACATTTGACATTTTATCCAGCAGACTGACACAACTTGTGAACACAGGCCCTAGTTCTTAGTCAAATCAAGTCAGGTGCATCTAATCTAAACCGCTAGGGCCATGGGGTACTCAGCCCGGGTCCGATGGCTCTTCAGGGGGTTGTCACGACAACAGTGACCCGGTCCGTGGCCCTGGGCGTCCTATAAAAGTCAATGAAATGAAGGGGAAATAAAGTTTATAGGGGATTTGTTTGTGACGCCACCCGTGGTGTTCGGCAATAGGGAAAATGGTCGACGCTGCGGTTCAGGTCCACTGGGGCAGTTGGTGACACAGCAGGGATATTACAGCTCTCCACGGGTAGAGCTAGGCCCCACGGCAGTTTAAAGGGTTAAATTCAATGATGGGGAATGTTGTGATGCAGGGCAGGTGACGCAGTAATAATTCAGAGGACACAGCAGGTGCAGTTTCCACACTTTTACTCACAGTTCTTAAATGCAGTCCCAGCCAGGTGCTGAGTCCTCTAAGTCTGGGGTCCAGCCAGCTCTCAGGTAATTTGGAGTACACTTTGCCAGGATCCCCTTATGTTCCTTTCCTGGCCATCTCACTGCGCTGGCTCCCGCCTCTCCTGCCCTGCGCCTTCACACACAGTGTCCCAAGCCAGCAGCCTCGGACCTTGTCGGGTGACTTCC
This sequence comes from Ranitomeya imitator, assembly GCF_032444005.1. Classification (NCBI taxonomy): domain Eukaryota; kingdom Metazoa; phylum Chordata; class Amphibia; order Anura; family Dendrobatidae; genus Ranitomeya; species Ranitomeya imitator. The sequence goes on from NC_091285.1 coordinate 642,161,489, forward strand.
TTCTGGTCTTCTCGATCCTATGTGGCTGTCTTTTCAGAGCGTGTGTGTGGTTGCGGCTGTGGCACGTATAGATACCACAGCCTTCAGCTGGCTAGCTGAACCTTGTAGTTTTCCACTAGTCTGGGGGCCGGTTCCCCCACTGTGACCTGGTCCCTCACCCAACTGTAGTCGGTGTGGATTCGGGCCCCACGGATGGATTCCTCACTACCCGTGCCCCTAGGACCCCCTTCTCTCTCTTCTTTCTGTCAGGAGCTTCTTTCTATCTTCCTTGCTCTCTCTCTGTCCCCTGGTGCTGGGACAAGCTCCTCACTGCTCAAGTCCCCAGCTCCAACTGTCCAATTCTCTGACTCCTCCCTCTTGTATCTATGACAACTCTACTCTCTCCACCCAGACCCTCTACCTAGTCCCTTCCTGTGCCTGAGGGGACTAGTGTTGGATGCAAGTGTTTGGGTTCTGGGTAGTGTCCCCTCCTTACCTGAGAGCGGAGTACCACACCTCTGGCTGAGGTGTAGTACCTATGTGGCGACTGAACCCTCAGGGGCACCACAATAGGATTAAACCCTAACCTACCTGGCTTTGCTACATAGCGCATGTAATGTAGTGTGAGTGTATTAATATCATCACACTGCTCTCTCTGTTGTCCAGCACCATTCTGCTTTGATTCTCTGTGAAATCACTGCAATTAAGACTAGCCAGCTTACTCTAAGTTTCAAACGTGACCTGAAAGGCTCTCTTATTATGAAAGCTCTATTGCCTTTGGAAGGACCAAAGGGATGTAGATAAAACACCTGTCATAAGACCTCCTTATCTTACTAGAGGCCTGGCACCCATTGGCGCATGCACAGACAAGTTTGATTGACAGTCATGTACAGCAACTCAGTAGCATATGTGCTGTGGTTCAAATACTATCATTCATTTATGAGCCTTGTCATATGTTCTACAGCTCAGACAGAATGGTGGTCCACCTTCAAGATGTTTTGCCATGACCAACTTTTTTCAGATACTTGCCGTTATGTTTCTTCAGTGGCATGGCCAGTGCGATGATAGAGGATGGTCACTTGTTGATTGGTGTCATGGGGACACCAACCTGCCACTCTACATTGCAGGAGATTTAGGCTGGAACACAGGTCGAGCAGCCAAAAATCGGTACATAGCAGCACAATTCAGGTTAATGGGTGTCACATCCCCCTGGAAAATCTGGAGTTAGGCGATCACATGGATAATGAATCACAGGACTTCTTGAGAGATGGTGTGATTCATGTCCTATTTTAAATTGGTTTCCTTCAGCTCTGAGAGGGGTAAGGACTCTTCCCATGCTGGTTCGGATGATACAGCCTGGTTGTTATCAGCTGCAACTGCTTATCATTTTTTCTCCCTATAAATACTGGCTCTGGGCGGTTAGTCCCTGCCGGTGAATAATTTGTCTTCCTGTGCCGATTGGCTGCAATAGAGATGTTACATAGTTAAATAGGTAAAAAAAAAACCTAGGTCCATCAAGTTCAACCTTTCTCCACCAATTGTACATTTAACTAAACTATAACCAGCAATGATATGTGTATCAAGGAAATCATCCAGCCCTTTTTTTAAAGCTGTTATAGTGTCTGCCATTACTGCCTCTTGCGGTTAGGCATTCCACAGTCTGACTGCTCTAACTGTAAAGATTCCTTTCCTATTCAGCTGCCAGAATAGCCTTTCTTCCACCTGTAATAAGTGCCTAAAGTTTGTTAAAAAAACACATGAAGGACTCCCAGACTATGAGAAATAAGATTCTCTGGTCTGATTAGACAAATATAGACCTTTTTGGTGATAATTATAAGGGGTATGTGTGGAGAAAACCAGACACTGCTCATCACCTGCCCAATACAATCCCAACAGTGAAACATGGTGGTGACAGCATCATGCTATGGGGTGTTTTTCTGCTGCAGGGGCAGGATGATTGGTTGTCATTGAAGGAAGCATGAATGGAATACTGCCAAGTACAGAGATATCTTGGATGAAAACCACTTCCAGAGTGCTCTGGACCTCAGATTTGGCCGAAGGTTCACCTTCCAACAAGCAATGACCCTAAGCACACAGGTAAAATAACAAAGGAGTGGCTTCAGAACAACTCTGTGACCATTCTTGACTGGCCCAGCCAGAGCCCTGACCTAAACCCAGCTGAGCATCTCTGGAGAGACCTGAAAATAGCTGTCCACCAACGTTCACCATCAAACCTGACGGAACTGGACAGGATGTGCAAGGAAGAATGGCAGAGGATCCCGAAATCTAGGTGTGAAAAACTTGTTGCATCATTTCCAAGAAGACTCATGGCTGTACTAGCTCAAAGGGAGCTTCTACTCAATACTGAGCAAAGGGTCTGAATACTTATGACCATGTGATATTTCAGTACTTCTTTTTTAATAAATTTGCAAAACTTACTACATTTCTGTTTTTTGATAGTGAAGATGGGGTGCAAAATGTACATTAATGAGAAAAAAATGAACTTTTTTTAATTTACCAAATGGCTGCAATGAAACAAAGAGTGAAAAATGTAAAGGGGTATGAATACTTTCTGTACCCACTATATATTTGTAAGGGGGATGACAACACCGTGGGTACCTGTGTGCCGGATCCCAAACTGAAAAGGCTGCATCCCCTATTCCCAGGGGAAGCTTGAGTGAAGTGGACCTTCCTCCTGACGAGGGGGCGGGGATATAAAAGGAGAAAGTGCGCGCAGCAGAGGAGTTTGGCGTGAATGGAGGGCAGCGTGCAGTCAGGCGAGCAGCGTGCTCCACTTTCCCTCTCCACTGAGCACTGGCGCTGCAACAGGGCCCCACCGTCTACAGAGAGACCGCTGCCAGGAGAGAACCTGGGCGTTCTGCAGCAATCCAGAGAGAGGGACCGCTGCGCTGAGGGGAGCAGTGCGCTCAGCAGCGGCTCAGAGAAAGACTTTGCGGGAACAGATAGTGCGTAGCAGGGACCAGTGAGTGCACAGGCCCGGGCCCAAGCACCTCCACTGCCGCCGCTGACAGAGACTGATTAGAGACCTGCAGGGTGCCTGTTGGTCACCACGGAGCAAGGTGTGAAACATTACGGGCTAGTGAGTACTGTGTGTGTGCTGCCAGAGAGAGATCGGGTGCAGCACCCCGCCGGAGAAGCAGCGCGCCAGGCAAGATTGCCTTGCGCAGGCGTGTACTACGGAGGACAGAGAATGAACTTCAATCCAATATTGTGGCCAGCATGCAGCCAGCGGGTAAGGAAAGGGTGAATCAAACACCTGAAAAGTCCGCCCATATGACCGAAAACCGGTCCCGCCAAACTCAGGTGACAGGTTCCGTTTAAACCTCATTTGCCAAGTGTTTGTGGAGCACCTGCTAGGGCCGTGGGGTACTCGGGCTGGGTCCGACGGTTCTTCAGGGGTTGTCACAGCAGCAGTGACCTGGTCCGTGGCCCCGTGGCGTCCAATAAAATAATTAATATAAATCATGGGGGAAATAGTTTGTGACGCCACCCGTGGTGTTTGGCAGCAAAAAAATGGCCGACGCTGCGATTCAGGTCCACTGGGGCGGTTGGTGACAAAGCTGAGATGTTAAAGGGACACTGTCACCTAAATTTCGAGGGAACAATCTTCAACCATGGAGGCGGGGTTTTTGATTCACCCTTTCCTTACCCGCTGGCTGCATGCTGGCTGCAATATTGGATTGAAGTTCATTCTCTGTCCTCCATAGTACACGCCTGCGCAAGCCAAGATTGCCTTGTGCAGGCATGTACTACAGAGGACAAAGAATGAACTTCAATCCAATATTGCAGCCAGCATGCAGCCAGCGGGTAAGGAAAGGGTGAATCAAAAACCCCAAAACCCCGCCTCCATGGCTGAAGATTGTTCCCTCCAAATTCAGGTGACAGTGTCCCTTTAAAGCTCTCCACAGGTAGAGCTAGGTTCCAGGGCAGTTAAAGTGTGAAAGTCAATGAAGAACTGTTGTAGTGCAGAGCAGGTGATGCAGTAATAATTCTGAGGACACAGCAGGGTGCAGTTTTCACACTTTACTCACAGTCAGTTGGTTACAGTTTCCAGCTGGGTGTCCCAGTCGTGGTTTGTGGAACCACTGTGCCGCGGAGAGCCTGGAGGGGTGTGACTAAAGGTACTGTCACACTAGACGATATCGCTAGCGATCCGTGACGTTGCAGCGTCCTCGCTAGCGATATCGTCCAGTGTGACAGGCAGCAGCGATCAGGCCCCTGCTGGGAGATCGCTGGTCGGGGAAGAAAGTCCAGAACTTTATTTCGTCGCTGGACTCCCCGCAGACATCGCTGAATCGGTGTGTGTGACACCGATCCAGCGATGTCTTCACTGGTAACCAGGGTAAACATCGGGTAACTAAGCGCAGGGCCGCGCTTAGTAACCCGATGTTTACCCTGGTTACCATCCTAAAAAGTAAAAAAACAAACGCTACATACTTACCTACAGCCGTCTGTCCTCCAGCGCTGTGCTCTGCTCTCCTCCTGTACTGGCTGTGAGCGTCGGTCAGCCGGAATGCAGAGCGGTGACGTCACCGCTCTGCTTTCTGGCTGCCCGGCGCTCACAGCCAGACCAGAGAAGCAGAGCGCCGAGGACAGACGGCTGTAGGTAAGTATGTAGCGTTTGTTTTTTTACTTTTTAGGATGGTAACCAGGGTAAACATCGGGTTACTAAGCGCGGCCCTGCGCTTAGTAACCCGATGTTTACCCTGGTTACCGGGGACCTCGGGATCGTTGGTCGCTGGAGAGCGGTCTGTGTGACAGCTCTCCAGCGACCAAACAGCGACGGTGCAGCGATCCGGATCGTTGTCGGTATCGCTGCAGCGTCGCTATGTGTGACGGTACCTTAAGTGATCTCCTGACTATCTACTAGAGCCTCTGATGGTGAGGTTAGACTTGGCTCCCGATGAGCGCCAGGTGCCACACCAGGACAGACCAACGGTTGCGCAGCAGCTGGACCCGAAGGACAGACTGAATGCAGCAGCAGGCAGAGCTAGTATCAGAGACAGAGCTTGCGTCTGAGTGCAGCTAGAAGGATTTGCTTCTGAGTGCAGCAAGCAGGATTGCTTCTGCGTGAGCGCAGCAATCAGGATTGCTTCTGAGAGCAGCAAGTAGGATTTCACTAATTGCAGCAAGCAGGATTTGACTGAGTGCAGCAAGCAGGATCTGTACTTGGAGTACGGCAGGCAGGATCTGTACTAGGAGTACGGTAGGCAGGACCTGCATCTGTATGCGACCTTACACAACATAGACTGTTGCTCAAGCACCTCCCCAGTGGAGAGGAAGCAATATATACATAGTGTCTCAAAACCATTGCCTCTGGAGGAAATAGCAAGTGCATGTGCTGTCCCTTTAAGAGGGTGGGAGCGCACGCACGTGTGTCCTTAGAGCATAGCCAGAGGCCCGGCTGCAAGTGATGCTGGGAGCATGTGGAGCATGAGAGTGAGAGGAACCCACTGCAGTGCAGGTGAGTGTACTGACACACCGGGAAGCAGGCATGGTACTCTCACCGGGTGCTGTGTCCTCCGGGTCTGTTGTTCAGCCAGCTCTCATGTAATTTGGGTGCACTTTTCCGAGACTCCCTTCTTGTGCACCTTCCGGCCGTCTCTCTGTGCAGACTTCACCCTCCTGCCCTGCGCCTCGCACACAGTGCCCCAAGCCAGCACCCTTGGGTCCTGTTGGGCGATGTCCTCTTTGCGCCCTTGACGCTATATGGCTGTTTTTTCAGCTAATGTATTTAGATTTGGCTGTGGCACATACAGACACCACAGCCTCTGGTTTGCTAGCTGATTCCTGCAGTCTCTCCACTAGTCTGGGGCCGGTCCCCCACTGCGACCTGGTCCCTCCACCTGACTTCAGTCGCCATGGATTCATGCACCACGGGTGGATTCTTCACTTCCCTGGCCTCTAGGACCCCTTCTCTCCTCCGGGAGCTCCTGACTGCTCCTTCCTCTACTCAATTCTCTCACCATCTCTCTGCCTTCCAGAATCTTCCTGACTCCTCCTACTAACTAACTCCGCCTCACTCCCACCTTCATGGCAACTCCTCACTACCAACTGTCACTCTACCTCATCCACCCACATCCTCTACCTAGTTCCCTCTCCAGCCTGAGATGGGGCCCTCCCTAAATAGGGTTCCCCCAGATCCCCTGGCCTGGAGTGGTGTGGTGTTTAATGCTAGTGTGTGGGTATCGGATAGTGCCCCCTCCTCACCCGAGAGTGGGATACCACACCTCTGGCTGAGGTGCAGTACCTCTGTGGCAACTGGAACCTCAAGGGCGCGACATTTGCCCATTCAGTCATCTTATTCAGATAGTTTTGCAATATTGTAATATAAAGGTCAGATTTTAATATCCTACATAGTTTGGTGTCATCAACAAAGACTGACACTTTACTCTCAATCCCATCCACAAGATCATTAATATAGGGTTTAAAAAAAAGTAGTCCTAGCACAGATCCCTCAGGTCCCCACTGCTCCCAGTACAGATCCCTGTGGTCCCCACTGCTGAATGTATCCCATGTAGAGTGGAGTGTCCGCCAGGACAGATCTAGGTGTTCATTGTGATGATGGTGGTTGTGGTAGTTGTAGTGCAGGGCAAGTGATGCAGGAATAATTCAGAGGACACAGATGGGTGCAGTTTTCAATGCTTTACTCACAGTTCTGCAGATTACTATCTCCAGCCGTGTGCTGTGTCCTCCGGGTCTATCATCCAGCCAACCCTCAGATGACACTTTTCCAGGACTCCTCTCTTATGTTCCTTTTCTGGCTGTCTTGCTGCGCTGGTTCCCTCCTCTCCTGCCCTGCGCCTTCACACACAGTGTCCCAAGCCAGCAGCTGTGGACCTTGTCAGGTGACGTACTCTGAGTCCCCTTGCTCCTATGTGGCTGCCTTTTCAATGAATGTGTGTGTGTATGTGGCTGTGGCACATACAGGTACCACAGTCTCTGGCTGGCTAGCTGAGCCTTGTAGTTCTCCACTAGTCTTTGGGGCCGGTTCCCCTCTGTGACCTGGTCCCTCCACCTGGTGATGGTCAGCATAGATGTGGGCCCCACGGGTGGATTGCTCACTATCCATGCCCCTAGGACCCCTTCTTTCTCTCTCACTTTCTGCAACTTCTCTAACTCTCTTTTCTTGTGCTGGGACGAGCTCCTCACTGCTCATGTCCACAGCTCCAACTGTCTCTCACGTCTCCTCTCTGGTGATGTGTTTTTCATGAACGATCTGAGATGAAGAGCCGGCTCTTTGATGTGAACGATGGGGGCTGGCTCACCACTGGAAGCTGAGCCAAATTTTTTCTTCCCTTTCTTCCCTGTGGGGAATGCTTGACTTGCTATGCGTCTTTCTTAAAGGGTCCGCAGATATTAGCTGGTGCGAGGTCACTCAGGACACGGAGAGCGAATCACTGAAAGAGCCACTTACATAACAAGTGGAGCGCCCCCATGGGGCCGTGGGGTACTCGGTACCGGGTCCTGCCGTAGACAGGGGGATGTCACGGTGGCTGACCCAGTCCGTGGCCCTGGGACGTCCATGTAAAAGGGGAAAGGTCTTTAAGAGGAATGTTTGTGACGCCACCTGTGGTATTCGGTCAGGGTGACCGACGCTGCTTTAAGGGGTGCGCTGGGATGATGTTATGACAGCTAGATGGTATACCTTCCCACAGGTGAAGTATGTCCCCAGGGCTTCCCGGTGTGTAGATGGTGGTATGGTGAGAGGCGCAGAGAAGAACGAGGACACAAGGTTGCAGTCTCTTTACCTTTACTGAAGACTTCAGCATCCACAGTCCAGGGCACTATATCACAGGGCAGGCAGAGTCTGGCCGGTTTGGAGGCAAATACAGAGTCCCCTTGTCCAGGTGGAAATCAGTAGCCTTCCCTTGTGCTGCAGTGGTGTAGTCCCTTACTGCCTATGGCTTCACATAAGGGTCTCACAGATGTAGTGTCGTTCTCTCTGTCCCCCATATAGAATAGGACAAACCCGCATGACTGGTGGCTTGAGGCTGTTTATAGGGATTCTAGCATGCCCCGGCCTCCATGGGTTGCCACCGTGCCTCCTGGGTGTAGGGCGGACAGGTAACTTGCAATTAGCTGTCCTGCCGGTCTATGGAGCAAAGCATAAAGGTCCTTACTCCCTCGGTGTTCCGGCTACTGGGATTCTGTACCTCAGAAGGAGGCAGCCTGTGCAGGGCTGGTCCCCTTCTGGTATCCTCTCCTTTGCTATGACTTCCTTCATGCTCGCTGCAATACAATTCTGCCTTCTGAATGTCTCTTTCTGGGAGCTGCAGCTCTGAGGGCATGCACAGCTCCTTTGGACCCTCTGTCCACCTCAGACTACTGTCTGGAACGTTCCCACTTTCCCTACAGACTACCAGTTATATATATGGGGAGTGACCTAATAAATAGGGTCAGGAGCTCCCCCTGATGGTCTGGAGTGTGAAATATGTTGCATGTTTGTGATACCTGGCTGCAGTTATCCTTCTTTGCCTCCAAACATAGCATCACTCTCCCCGAGAGGAAAGCAATACCACTGCGACGACCAGGACCCTGGGGCGCCGCACTCCCCTACCTCCCCCCCCCCCCTCCCAGTTAAATCGAGTACTCCCGGACTGGGAAAAGAAACAACAGTTTACAGGTTAGCAAAAGACATACAATTTTTGGAAATGCTATAAAACAAATTAATATAAACTGGTGCTTCCCTTTATGGGAGGTGAGGACTCGTGAACGTTTCATAATAACACATACTGTATATACATTATGGGCCCATTTAAATAACAATAACAAACAATATATCAACTAGCTATTAAATACAAGTACCCCTTAAGGGTATACTATCTTTCTAGTATAAAAGTTTTATTTTCTCCTAAGTACAAAGTTTCCGACTAACTCCCACGGGTTTACTATATAAAAGTGCATCATTTATCAGGGTCTCGGTTCAGTCTTATTCTTCATATCAACTCACTATGGAAGAATACAATTCTATTTAACTTCTTTTAATTCTTTCAAACACTATCAGACATCATCATTCTAGAAATGTGCAACAATTAAACATTCCCTTTAAGGGTTTAAACAATATTCAAGTCTTTAGAATGAGGTAGTGCAAAGTAGCAGTCACATTAATATTCAAGTCAATTAAAACTTTAGAACAGCAGCAATAATAACTTTCACGAAGCAGTCTCTTCAAAAGCTTCTTTTGTAAAACCAGTAGGAAGCACCCTTAAGAAGGCGCAAACTATTTACGAGCAAGTATGGCCCTACCCACGCCAGCAAATGGGCAGAACCAAGGTGCACCTTGTGGGTGCCAACTATGTGCAATGGAAAGTTTGTGGACCATTCACTGTCCATGATCCAAATGTCCTTGAAGAAAAACGAAACTCTGTAAACAGAGGATCTCTTTAAACAAGGTACCCCTTTAAATAGAAACCTGGTCAGGTTTAACAAACTTTTAAACTGTAGCAGTCATTTTTAGAACTTACAGCAATGGATTAACTTTTAACTATGTACAGTCATTTTTCACATTTCCTTTGTTTTACTGTGGTAGTACTGGCAAAGGCAGTCCCTTTGGATATGGGCGGCTACCAGGTACCACGTACAGTGCGTCTTGGCTCCGGATAGGCATCTGGGTGCCTACTGTCCTTTGCTCCACAACAGTCTGTGTGCATCATGAGCACAGGATGACGGGTGGCTATGAGAACTAGATGCAGCAGTCACCTTACCAGGTGAGGTTGCTGGCGAGCTACGTGGAGCCGCTGGTGGCGATGGCGGGGAGCTGATAAACACTAGGAGGGTCTCGTCGGTGGCCGGGGCAGGTTCAGTTTGCTTACCTGCCGCCACGGCGTCTCCGGTGCCGGTCTCTTCCACTGCAGGCTGAGGCTCCGCTGGTTGGTTGCGCCGCCTCTCCTGATGCTGGCGGCTGCGCAATACCATGACCTCCGGAGCTGACGACACAGCTCTTCCACCTCCGCTCCAAGAACCTCCGGGTTCAAGAGTGAAGGCAGGATCTTCCCTTCCTCCAATTGGTGCGAAGCGTCGCAGGTTCTCTCCCCCTTCTCCGGGTGACCTCCGCTCGCCATCTTGTCTTCCATGTTCCTTCTTGCTGGGTCCTCATCCCTTTCCCGCTCTCTCCTTCGGGGGCAGAGCTTCTTCTTTCTCTTTCTTCTGCCATGCCATTCAGGATCAGGAGGCGGATCTCTGTTGCTGATGGATATGTCCGCATGGTACAGTAGTACTTGGAGTGGGCGGCCATTATTTTTTGTGCTTCTCAGTTAGTTCCCGCCCACAATGGCACGCCCTTCTTCTCCAGCGCTCCTCATAGAGCTGTAATGGCGGCGGTTTTGGTGGCAATTTTGGCGGTCTGTTTGCAATACATAGTCTCAAAATAAAACACGGTTCAGGTACAGTTCTGGCACAGTCTCTAGGCGCGCACATGACCCGATTCACAGGGTTTAGTAGATCCTGTTTGTGACGCCAAAGTTGGAGCGCCCCCATGGGGTACTCGGTACCGGGTCCTGCTGTTCACAGGGGGATGTCACGGTGGCTGACCCGGTCCGTGGCCCTGGGACGTCCATGTAAAAGGGGAAAGGTCTTTAAGGGGAATGTTCGTGACGCAACCTGTGGTATTCGGTCAGGGTGACCGACGCTGCTTTAAGGGGTCCGCTGGGGTGATTGTTATGATACGGTGGTCTAGGAGCAACATGGAACGAGCTCTGAAGGAAGTGGTAACTGTACTGACCGCAGTCCCTAAGCTCAACACAACACTAGAAGTAGCCGTGGGATACTCCTAACTCTCCCTAGGCACCTCGTCACAGCCTAAGAGCTAACCACCCCTAAAGATAGAAGCAGGAGAACTATCTTGCCTCAGAGAAAATCCCCAAAGGATAGATTAGCCCCCCACAAATAATGACTGTGAGTGGAGAGGGAAAAAACATACACAGAATGAAACCAGGATGAGCACAGGAGGCCAGTCTAGCTAAATAGATAGGACAGGATGGAATACTGTGCGGTCAGTATAAAACACTACAAAAATCCACGCAGAGTTTACAAAAAATCTCCACACCTGACTAAAGGTGTGGAGGGTAAATCTGCTTCCCGCAAGACAGAATTAATTCATACTGATAAGCTGGACCAACATAGAAAGCACAGAACGGATAAGTCCACAATCTATGGACAGAAAAGAGCAAGCAAAAACTTAGCTTTGCTGAACTGGTCAGGATAACAGGGAACTCCAAAGAGATGTGAATCCAACCAGGAACCATTTACAAGTGGCACTGGCTGAAGGAAAGAGCCAGGCATAAATAGCCGAGCAGAAAAGACGATCAGTGGAAGCAGCTGAAGACAGCTAAATCCAAGGAACAGCCATACCACTAGAAACCACAAGAGGGAGCCCAAGAGCAGAACTCACAAAAGTGCCATTTACAACCACCGGAGGGAGCCCAAGAGCGGAATTCACAACATTACCCCCCCCTTGAGGAGGGGTCACCGAACCCTCACCAGAGCCCCCAGGCCGCTCAGGACGAGCCAAGTGAAAAGCACAAACCAAATCGGTGGCATGGACATCGGAGGCAACAACCCAAGAATTATCCTCCTGGCCATAACCCTTCCACTTGACAAGATACTGAAGCCTCCGCCTCGAAAAACGAGAATCCAAAATCTTCTCAACTTCATATTCCAACTCTCCCTCAACCAACACCGGGGCTGGAGGGTCAACCGAGGGAACAACGGGCACCACATATCTCCGAAACAAAGATCTATGGAAAACATTATGAATGGCAAAAGAGGCTGGAAGAGCCAAACGAAAAGACACCGGATTAATAATTTCAGAAATTTTATAAGGACCAATAAACCGAGGCTTAAACTTAGGGGAAGAAACCTTCATAGGAACATGACAAGAAGACAACCAAACCAAATCCCCCCCACTTTCCCTACAGACTACCAGTTATGTATATATATGGTCTGGAGTGTGAAATGTGTTGCATGTTTGTGATACCTGGATGCAGTTATCCTTCTTTGCCTCCAAACGTAGCATCACTCTCCCCGAGAGGAAAGCATACCACTGCGAAGACCAGGACCCTGGGGTGCCACACAAGCTCACGGGAAAGACACCGGACACTGCTGCTCAGGGGTACTCACTGCCGGAAAACGGCATCACAAGGTGGCTACAGTCATCACATGATGTCATGTAATAATAGTATAATCACCGGTGACACTGAGAAAGCTTCAACTGTCAGAGCACCCCCATAAGCACTCAGGGAGTAAACATAACAATACCAGAGCGCCTCCATAAGCAGTCACGGAGTACACATAACAATACCAGAGTGCCCCCATAAGCAGTCAGGGAGTACACATAATACCAGAGCGCCCCCATAAGCAGTCAGGGAGTACACATAACAATACCAGAGCGCCTACATAAGCAGTCAGGGAGTAAACCTAACAATACCAGAGCGCCCCCATAAGCAGTCAGGGAGTACACATAACAATACCAGAGCGCCTACATAAGCAGTCAGGGAGTAAACATAACAATACCAGAGCACCCACATAAGCAATTAGGGAGTACACATAATACCAGAGCGCCCCCATAAGCAGTCAGGGAGTACACATAACAATACCAGAGCGCCCCCATAAGCATTGTCAGGTTGTCCATATGAACAGTGTCACAGTACACATAGGCGGTGCCAGCATGCCCCCATAAACAGTGTCAGTTGTCCCCACAAACAATGCCAGAGAGCACACAAACAGTGCCAGGGTGCCCCTATAAACAATGGCAGACAATACACATAAACAGTTTCAGAGGGTACACAGAAATACATGCAGCCGCACACTCCGGTCCTGAGTGGAATTGATGCGAGAGACTTGTGCGAGTTTCCCGCATTACACACGCAAGTGTGACCCCGGCCTAAAGAGGATAGTCTATGCAATAGTGATAGCCAGACACAAAAATTAACTCCTTAGGATCCCGTGTAATCAACTCCATGCAAATACCAGAATAACAAGTTCTGAATTATCCACCAAATACCCAGATAATTGCAGAAGCAATAGCAAAAATTGATAACATATACATAGGGGGTTGACGGCTGGGTTTATACTTAAATAACTCGCCCTCCAATAGCCCTGGTCAAATGTCCCTACCTTGCAGTTGAGGTTGGCACCCTAAATTGGTACTCAAAGTCGTGCCCCCGCTCAACATCGGCTTCCCCTCACTTCCCCTCAGCTCTAACCCTTCCAGCTCTCCACTACCCAATCTAGAATGGGGATGGTAGGAGGGGGTAAGGGGAAGAGGGTGAAGACGGCTCTAACTTATCACTGAGTGTAATAATATGTAGAGCTTCAAATTTCACAAAAATATGATCTGGTGTATAAGAAAATTAAAAAGGCGCTATAGTGCAGGGGTGTCAAACTGTATTCCTCGAGGGCTGCAAACAGGTCATGTTTTCAGGATTTCCTTGTACTGCACAGGTGATAATTTAATCACCTACACACAATGATTGCAGCACCTTGTGCAATGCTAAGGAAGTCTTGAAAACACGCATGGTTTGCGGCCCTCGAGGAATGCAGTTTGACACCCCTGCTATAGTGTCATCTATAACTCATGGGTACCTACCCAACCAATGATCTAATTGAATAAACGGCATTTTATGGCATTCAAATATTTAAAGGGACTCTGTCACCTGAATTTGGCGGGATTGGTTTTGGGTCATATGGGCGGAGTTTTCAGGTGTTTGATTCACCCTTTCCTTACCCGCTGGCTGCATGCTGGCTGCAATATTGGATTGAAGTTCATTCTCTGTCCTCCATAGTACACGCCTGCGCAAAGCAATCTTGCCTTGTGCAGTCGTGTACTATGGAGGACAGAGAATGAACTTCAATCCAATATTGCAGCCTGCATGCAGCCAGCAGGTAAGGAAAGGGTGAATCAAACACCTGAAAACTCCGCCCATATGACCCAAAACCAGTCCCGCCAAATTCAGGTGACAGGTTCCCTTTAATATAGTCACATGCCTGGTGCATCTCCACATGCACACAGTCGTGCCACAAGATATTATCAGAAATGTATTGGTCACCACGATAGCACCCCGTGCAGTGATTAGCCTTCTCAACAAGTTTAGATTGTTTTTAAGATAAAAAAAAAACAGAAACAAATCACTTGTTGCCAGAAAATACAACAGTATTAATGCCCTTAAGTGTTATTGTCCAAATGTACATTTCCCAAGGAAAAATCACTTATTGCAGTATGCCCAGCTTAGGGCCTAAAAAAAAATCTTATCTGGCATCTGAAAACGAAAGTGCCTCAAGGCGTTTCCCTTCCATGATACAAGTTTATCAGGAGGCAAATGGTATATTCAGTGTCAAAAGATAGATGACATCAGGCAGCCTGATAAACAAGTGCCTGTTTAAAGCAAACCTGGCCGCTATAAGATACGGCCACCGCCTTTCAGGGCTTATCTATAGCATTCTATAATGCTGTAGATAAGCCCCTGATCCAACCTGAACGGTAAGGGTATGTGCACACGTTCAGGATTGCATCAGGATTTGGTCAGGATTTTTCATCAGTATTTGTAGCCAAAACCAGGAGTGGGTGATAAATACAGAAGTGGTGCATATGTTTCTATTATACTTTTCCTCTAATTGTTCCACTCCTGGTTTTGGCTACAAATACTGATGAAAAATCCTGACCAAATCCTGATGCAATCCTGAACGTGTGCACATACCCTAAGAAAAATAAATTTTATTATACTCACATGCGGGGCGGTCTGGTCCGATGGGTGTCGCAAGTCCGGGTCCAGCACCTCCCATCTTCTTATGATCACCGCCCTCCTGCTTGCTTCACAGATTCCCCGGCATTGCGCACTTATTCTTCTTATCTTTCAGGTCGGCTTATCTACAGCATTACTGAATAGAATGCTGTAGATAAGCCCTGAAAGGCAGTGGCCGTATCTTAGGGTACCGTCACACTGAAACGACGCTGCAGCGATATGACAACGATGTCGATCGCTGCAGCGTCGCTGTTTGGTCACTGGAGAGCTGTCACACAGACAGCTCTCCAGCGACCAACGATCCCGCAGTCACCGGGTAACCAGGGTAAACATCGGGTTACTAAGCGCAGGGCCGCGCTTAGTAACCCGATGTTTACCCTGGTTACCATCGTAAAAGTAAAAAAAACAAACAGTACATACTTACCTACCGCTGTCTGTCCCTGGCGCTCTGCTTTCCTGCACTGTCAGCGCCAGTCAGCCGTAAAGCAGAGCGGTGACGTCACCGCTGTGCTTTCCGGCTGGCTGGCGCTGACACAGTGTGCAGGATGAGTGCAGAGAAGCAGAGTGCCGGGACAGGCAGCTGAAGGTAAGTATGTAGTGTTTGTTTTTTTTACGTTTACGCTGGTAACCAGGGTAAACATTGGGTTACTAAGCGCGGCCCTGCGCTTAGTAACCCGATGTTTACCATGGTTACCAGTGAAGACATCGCTGAATCGGTGTCACACACGCCAATTCAGCGATGTCAGCAGGAGATCCAGCGACGAAAGAAAGTTACAAACTATCTGCTACGACGTACGATTCTCAGCGGGGTCCCTGATCGCAGTAGCGTGTCAGACACAGCGAGATCGTAATGATATCGCTGGAACGTCACGAATCGTACCGTTGTAGCGATCAAAATGCCACTGTGTGACGGTACCCTTATATCAGCAAAACGAGGTGACAGGTTCCCTTTAATATCTCAGCCTTTTCTTTATCCTCTGTAATAATCTTGTTACTGTCATCTTTTAAGTGACCGATACCGATCTAGTTTTTTTTTTTTGGCGTTGATGTATTTATAAAAAATATTTGGGATTTTAATATTGTACACATTGTAGCAATATGTTATATGTTCATGTGGCCTCCAGGGGTCTCACTACTTTTATGTGTGTTCTATATTCTTTGTTTGGAACTTGTTGGATGTTGTTGTACTCGGAATTCATGTAATGGAGGTTGAGACATGATGTGAATAAAGAGCCTGGAGATACTCACAGAGTGTGATTTATGACAGGATTCATCAAACAGAACATGGTGGCAGCCGGGCACAGAACCTGCAAATTCTTAGAGCTTATATGAGGCTGGAACTGCACAGATCACTGCAACTGTAAGTACAGATTCCCTGACAGTACAGAAAAATGGAGACTGGTCTGAAGCCCCCTCAGAGACTGGATGTCACTTCATGTAATCTGTCCCAGACTTGGAGACATTGGAAGGAAGAGTTTACACTGTATGTGGATCTGACTGTGGGCCCCACTGATGACAAACGGAAAGTAAAGCTGTTTTATTACCTAATTGGGGAAAATGGCAGAGAATTAGCCCACACATTGCTCACAGACACAGATAACCTCCTCCTAGCAGACATTGTGCAGGCATTTGATAAACACTGTGACCCAAAGAAGAATGAGACAGTGGAAAGATATAAGTTTTTCACAAGACATCAGGAGGATGGTGAAAATGTGGACAGATATCTGACAGAGCTGAGGAGACTTGCAGAAACATGTGGCTTTGGAGAGATCAGGGACAGTCTAATCAAGGACAGAATGGTGTGTGGCATAAAGGACTGTCATCTCAAAGAAAGATTACTGAGAGAGGAAGGCATGACTTTAGAGAAATGTATGCAAATCTGCAGGGCTGCTGAGCTCACAAAGCACAGCCTGAAGATGATGGCAGGCACCAGTGAGAATGATGATGACAAGGTACATGCAGTATCTATGAAAGGAAAGACAGGACCAGACTACCCTATAAACACTGTCCACTGCAAGTATTGTGGGAAAAGACATGAGAGAGACAAAACCAAGTGTCCAGCATATGGGGAAACGTGCAGTTCATGTGGCAAGAAGAATCATTCCTCTGCTGTCTGCAGGCAAGGAAGAGGCAAACAGTACAGACAGCTCCACACTGTGACACCAGACACTGACAGTGCAGAGGACATTACATGGCTACAAATGCAGTCTACAACAGAGAAAGTCAATGTAGTCGGGCAGTCAGTAGTGAAGGATGCCAAGCAGCTTTATGCAACATTCTTGTTGGATGAGAAGCCCATTAGATTTCAGCTGGATTGTGGAGCAAGCTGCAATGTAATTTCATTTGATCTGCTAAACAAACAGGTTTCTATTGAGCCAACTGACAAGGTACTGGTGATGTACAACAAAAGTGTTCTGAAACCAATGGGGACATGTAAGCTAAAAATACGAAACCCATGTAACAGAAAGAGTTATAGAGTTGAATTTACCGTGTTACGGGGTGGTAACCATGTACCATTACTGGGAGTAAAAGCAGTTCAGGCAATGGACTTAATAAAAGTACAGTCTCAGAACATTATGTCTGTTGAAGTTGCCCAGGATATACAAAATCCAAAACTAAATGCAGAGCACAACTTGGACATGCAGAAAATAAAAGCAGAGTATGCTGATGTATTTGAAGGTGATGGATGCTTTGAAGGTAAATATAGGCTAGAAATTGACAACACAGTGCAGCCCACCAGATTACCTACAAGAAGAGTGCCTGTAGCTTTAATGCAACCGCTGAAAGTAGAACTGCAAGATCTACAGAGAAGAGGCATGATAGCACCATTCCATAAATGCACAGATTGGATCAGCAATTTGGTCATAGTGCAGAAACCTTCGGGCAAGTTAAGAATATGTATTGATCCTAAGCCACTCAACAAGGCGCTGAAACGAAATCATTACCCAATGCCAACATTAGATGATGTTCTACCAGATTTATCAAAGGCTAAAATATTTTCTGTATGTGATGTAAAAAATGGATTCTGGCATGTGGCCCTGACTGAAGATTCAAGTTTATTGACAACATTTTCTTCACCATTTGGACGCTTTAAATGGCTGAAAATGCCCATGGGACTAAAACCTGCTCCAGAGATATTCCAGCAGAAATTGATGCAGGCTTTGGAAGGACTTACTGGAGTGAAGACAATAGCGGATGATATCCTAGTAGTGGGAGAAGGTGAAAATATGGAATCTGCAATCAAGGATCACGATCAGAAGATGATACAATTTTTGGACAGATGCAGAGAAAAAAACATAAAGCTGAATTTGGACAAATTCAAATTGAAAATGACAGAAGTGGCCTATATTGGTCATCGACTGACTTCAACTGGGGTCAAAGTGGATCCTGAAAAGGTGAGAGCAATACAAGATTTGCCTACCCCTACTGATGTTTCTGGAGTACAACGATTTTTGGGCATGGTGAATTATCTCTCAAAATTTTGCAGACATCTGTCAGACATGTGTGAGCCACTGAGACAGCTAACCCACAAAGATGTGCGCTGGGAATGGACAGAAAGCCAGGAGACTGCTTTCCGAGCAGTAAAGAATGCCATTGCAGATACAGCAACCCTAAAGTATTTCGATCCAGATCGAGAAGTGGTGGTACAATGTGATGCTTCGGAAAAAGGCCTTGGAGCCACATTAATGCAGAACAAACAGCCAATTACATTTGTAAGCAGAGCCCTTACAACAACAGAGCAGGGATATGCGCAGATTGAGAAGGAACTACTGGCTGTGGTATTTGGGATGGAGAAGTTTCACCAGTACACCTATGGTCAACGGGTAACAGTGCAGTCGGATCACAAACCATTGGAGAGCATTACAAAGAAACCATTACTAAATGCCCCAAAGAGACTACAACGCATGCTGTTGCGACTTCAGAAATATGATGTTGACATCGGGTACTGTCCAGGAAGAGACTTACTGATTGCAGATACGCTAAGCAGAGCTTACCTTCCTATCACAAATGATGAGGAGGAAGACATTGAAACCATCAATATGTGTAACTACCTTGCAGTGTCAAAAGAAAAGGTCAAGCAAATCCAGACTTTTACAGAGAAGGATAAAAGTCTCCAGAGTTTAAAGACTGTCATCTTGCAGGGCTGGCCAAAATACAAGCAGCATGCTCCGAGGGAAGTCTCACCTTTCTTCCACATAAGAGATGAATTGTCAGTGCAGCAAGGAATCATCTTTAAAGGAGACAGGGCTGTTATACCTGAAGTTCTCAGAAGAGGCATATTGAAGACATTGCACTCTTCTCACTTAGGCATGGAAGGATGCCTACGTCGTGCACGAGAATCAGTTTATTGGCCAGGAATGAATGACCACATAAAAAATTACATAGCACAATGTGAAATATGTGCATCCTGCAATGATAAGCAACCAAAGGAGACATTGCAACCTCATGAAATTCCACATAGGCCTTGGTCAAAAATAGGAACAGACTTGTTCACATGGAATGACAAAGAATACCTGATTACAGTGGACTATTTCTCTAACTTCTGGGAGGTTGATTTGGTGCAGGACACAAGGGCGAGAACAGTGATTAAAAAACTCAAGGCCCATTTTGCCAGGTATGGCATTCCAGATATCGTTTTCTCTGACAATGCGGCACAGTTTACGTCGGAAGAATTCAAAACTTTCAGTAAGAAATGGGAATTTGAACACCAGACGTCTTCTCCAAGATATCCTCAGAGTAATGGGAAAGCAGAGTCAGCAGTAAAAATGGCCAAAAGACTCATGCAGAAAGCAAACCAGGCGGGTGCTGATGTATATCTGTCTATACTGGATCATAGAAACACACCCACCCAAGGCCTAGACAGCAGTCCGGCACAGAGGCTCATGAGTAGGCGTACAAAGACACTAGTACCAACTGCGTGTCATCTGTTAGAGCCAAAGCTGCTGGGAAACATCGAAGGTAAATTACAGAAGAATCAAGCTAGACAAGCTTTCTATTACAATAAATCTGCAAAGGATCTGCCTGAGCTCCAGAGAAATGACAACATTCGGCTGTAGCCAACCACCACATTTGACAAACACTGGCAAAAGGCAAAGGTTGTCCAGAAACTGGGACCTCGGTCTTACGAAATTCTAACAGATGACGGAAGAAGACTAAGGAGGAATCGAAGATATTTGAGGAAAACGCAAGAAAGAGATGATTCATGGCCTTTTGAACAGTATCCAGACACCCAAGACAACGAGGCAGCAAGTACAAGTCAGGCACCAACAGTGACAGCTGACCATCAGGGTGAGGACTCTGGCCAGAGACAGACAATATCAGAAGAACTACCAGATGTACCAGATGTAGAAAGTGACACATCTTATATTACCAGAGCTGGCAGAATTAGCAAAAAGCCGGCGCACCTTAAAGATTATATCTAACTGGACGTACTAGGTTAATTTCTAACTTTGTCATCGTATACATTAGTTTAGTATTTTTTATTGTTCCTCTAGTTAAAAGAGAGAGGATGTAGCAATACGTTATATGTTCATGTGGCCTCTAGGGGTCTCACTACTTTTATGTGTGTTCTATCTTCTGTGTTTGGAACTTGTTGGATGTTGTTGTACTCAGAATTCATGTAATGGAGGTTGAGACATGATGTGAATAAAGAGCCTGGAGAGACTCACAGAGTGTGATTTATGACAGGATTCATCAAACAGAACAGACATGTTCTGTGGTTTGGCCGAGTGCAATCCGAATATCAGATCAAACTCGCTCATGCAGTGATTTTTTTACCGAGGGCGGCTGTGTCCAAGGAAAAGATCATACATGCGCATGGCCCCATAGGATAGGATAACATTGGTCTGGGTGCGATGTGACAATACAGTCGTATGTACGAGGTCTGGGTAGGAACTTGAATCTGTATCCCAGGTGCAAGAAAGCCTAGTTACTTTTTCAGGATCCAGCCTCTCTGGCGAGCAGTAGTTTCCTTCCACACGTGGCGTAATACACCGTATTAAAGATTCAGACTTTTCGGATTCCTTAATAAAAAGCTCACTGTTTAAATTTTGTGAAGTGGAAGGCCCCGCACACGGGCGGATGAGGCTCGCATACCGTGTAACTGCTCTAAAAGCACCACGGGTCTGTAACACTGCTGATTTTTACACAACTTTGGGGCTTTTAAAATTTTCTTCTGTTTCCTGTCATTTGTTTCGAAGTAGCAAGTCTCAAGTCTGTTTTTTATTTTTAAATATTTTTTTTCCTCTCCCTTTAGGTAAGAGGAGCAGCTCGTGTTTCTGCACTGTGCCCCATTTGATGAGCGACTGTTTGCATAGCGTCTGGAAATCTTATTAATCTTGTAAATGGAAACAGCAGAGAGAGGGTTGTAACGGAATGTTTTACTGCCGGGAGAACTACAGCCTCCTTCAAATGATGAAAAAAATGTTGGTTTTTTTTTTGTTTTTTTTTTCTGGTGTAAGTCTACATTTTAGTTTGACCTTTTCCAATTACAGGCGGATCTACAAAGCTACGTACTCTGCTTTAATGCACTGGGTAGCCAAAACATGTCAAAGACTACTGTAATAAATGAGTCTTGTAATGATGGGCTGCAACATTTCTGTATAGTAGGAAAATAAAAGGCGGAATAAATCCGGGCATGATTACTTAATACCAGGCTATGGAGGTCAATTTCTCCAAACATGTCTATTTTTATTAAGTACTTGCTTTCTCTCTCTATAAAAAAAGAGACAATCTTTTCTTACCAATCTGCATTATGGTGTTCCTCCTGAATGAATGGATGAATAGATTCACAACCTTTCTCCTTCTCCAACAGGTCCTCTTTCAAATTCGGATTGAAGTGATAGGTCAACCATTTGAAATCAGACATATGTGATAGTAACAAGGTCTTCATATTGAGGAACATTTCACTAGCGACAAAGACTCTGCTCTTACATAATCTTGTCTTTTCTGTGGTAACATACGGATGAGAAACCTGGACAATAAAGAAAAAAGATAGAAGAATTGATGCCTTCGAAATGTGGTGATGGAGAAGGATGTTTTCTCATTACCGTTGATGGCAAGAAGAACAAACTAATCAATTTTGGAAGAAATCAAGTCAGACATGCAGCTTTCAGAAAGGATCACCAAGCTACGACTTGCCTACTTTGGACACATCATACGAAGAGAGCAATCACTGAAGAAGGACATCAAGGTCTAAAAAATAGAAGAAAAAAGGCGAAGAGGAAGACCAGCAGCCCAATGGTTTGATTCTATCAAGATAACGACATTGAAGATCCTGGTGGACCTATCTAGGCTTACACAAGACTGATCTTCCTACAGATCGTTTATCCATCATCGTACATTATGGGGCTACTATTGGGGTCCTGAAAGTGTAGAGACTAGGTGTTCTCTCATAAAGTATGTTCTCTCATAAAGTATGGGGGCTAATGAGGGGGTCAATATACAGTTTGAGTAATAATGTGGGAGCCATCATATAGTGTTGGGACTATTGTGGGTACCCTCATACAATATAGGAGCAAATGTGGAGGCCCTTAAAGTGGGGAGTACTGTGAGGGCCATCATAAAGTGTTGGGACTACCGTGAGGGCCATCATAAAGTGTGATGAGTACTGTGAGGGCCATCATAAACTGTGGGGACTACCGTGAGGACCATCATAAACTGTAGGGACTATTGTAAGGGCAGTCATAAAGTGGGGGAATGCTGCAAGGGCCATCGTAAAGTGTGGGAACCGCAGAGGAGCCCATCATACACTGGGAGGGCCATTATACAGTTGGGGATCATTATACAGTGTGAGGACATTATATTCTGTTTTGGGTGAGCAGTGAGGACATCATACTATGTATACGGCAGCTGTGGGCTCATCATACTTAGTATAGTGGAGCTGTGGGCCCATCATACTGTGTATAGAAGACATATTGGTTCATCATACTTTGTATAGAGGAGCTGTTGGGGCATTATAATGCATATAGGGGAGCTGTCAGGGCAGTTCACTGTGTATAGGAGAGCTGTGGACCCATTATACAGTCTATAGGAGAGCTGTGGGGCTTTCATGCTCTTAAATTCGATCTCTTCAGTTTATGTTTTGTGATCAACTCCTCTTTTTGCCAAGCCACAGATGACACACCTTTTCTCTGGGTGTTTGGGTGCTGCTTTTCTGGCTGAAGTCTGCTTGCTTAACCCCTTCACGCCGCGGCCCTTTTTCGTTTTGTGTTTTCGTTTTTCGCTCCCCTCCTTCCCAGAGCCATAACTTTTTAATTTTTCCATAAATATGGTCATGTGAGGACTTATTTTTTGCAGGACGAGTTGTACTTTTGAACGACACCATTGGTTTTACCATGTCTTGTACTAGAAAACCGGGAAAAAAATTCCAAGTGTGGTGAAATTGAAAAAAAAGCGCAATTCCACACTTGTTTTTTGTTTGGCTTTTTTGCTAGGTACACTAAATGCTAAAACTGACCTGCCATTATGATTATCCAGGTCATTATGAGTTCATAGACACCTAACATGTCTAGGTTATTTTTTATCTAAGTGGTGAAAATAAATTCAAAACTTTGCTAAAAAATTTTTTTTTTAAAATGCGCCTTTTTCCGATACCCGTAGCGTCTCCACTTTTTGTGATCTGGGGTGAGGGCTTATTTTTTGCATGCCGAGCTGACGTTTTTAATGATACCACTTTTGTGCAGATACGTTCTTTTGATCGCCTGTTATTGCATTTTAATGCAATGTCACGGCGACCAAAAAAACGTAATTCTGGCGTTTCAAATTTTTTTCTCGCTACGCTTAGCAATCAGGTTAATGCTTTTTTTATTGATAGATTGGGCGATTATGAACGCGGCGATACCAAATATGTGTAGTTTTGATTTTTTTCTATTGCTTTATTTTGGATGGGGCGAAAGGGGGGTGATTTAAACTTTTATATTTTTTAATTTTTTCATATTTTTAAAAACTTTTTTTAAACTTTAGCCATGCTTCAATAGTCTCCATGGGAGGCTAGAAGCAGGCACAACTCGATCGGCTCAGCTACATAGCAGCGATCATCAGATCGCTGCTATGTAGCTGAAATGCTCACCGCCAAAGCCCACATCAAAGGGGGAGACACAACATGCGCCGTACTAGTACGGCGCATGTTGTGAAGGGGTTAAAGGGAACCCGTCACCCCGTTTTTTCAGTACGAGATAAAAATACTTTTAAATAGGGCCTGAGCTGTGCGTTACTATAGTGTATTTTGTGTACCCGGATTCCCCACCTATGCTGCCGAAATAACTTACCAAAGTCGCCGTTTTCGCCTGTCAATCAGGCTGGTCAGGTCATATGGGCGTGGCGACATCGCTGTTTCTTCCCCCAGATTTTGCATATATTTCCGTTGGTGGCGTAGTGGTTTGCGCATGCCCATGCGATCGGCGCTATTTCCCTGGTGATCTGTGGGGGCGGCCATCTTCCTCAGGCCGCGCGTGCGCATATGGAGTCCTCTGCTGCCCAGGGCTTCAGGAAAATGGCCGCGGGATGCCGCGCGTGCGCAGATGGAGCATAGCAATACTAGGAGCTGTTAGGGGCATTCAGGGTGAGCCGCCACTGAGTGGGGATTACATTACATTGTCTTAGGCTACTTTGACACATCCGTCCCGTGCCGTCAGGCATAATCTGGCGGCGGGATGGATTGCTGGGTCCGGCGCAATTAGTGCAAAAACTGATGCGCCAGATCAGCTTTTCTTCGGGATCCGGGATAAAGGTATAATGTAAAAAATAATAAACAAAAATAAAAATCGTGACATTCTCCGTCAGGTTTTTCGCTGGAACAAAAAAAGTGCGTTTTCTCCGGCGAAAAACAGACGAAACGGAAGGCCATCAGGCGCAATCCAGTGCTAATACAAGTCTATGGGAAAAAACAGATCCGGCGGCAACATTCGCCGGATCCGTTTTTTTCACAATTTGCCAGATTGCACCTGACGGTGAAAAACGGATGTGTGAAAGTAGCCTTAGGGTGCCAACTTTTGCGGTCAGGCAGTGACAGACCAGGGTCAGAGTAGGGCTTTTACCAATCTGAACAGGGATCTGTCAGGTACAGGTATTTGTCCCCCTGGTTTGTATGCTACCCATGTGCATGTTCTTGTGCAGTCATAACAGGGGCATTATACTGTGTATGGGGGAGCTCTGGGAGCATTAAACTGTATAAACGGGAGCGGTGGGGTATTATACTGTGTATAGGGGATCTGTGGGCCGATCATATTGTGTATGGGGGATCTGTATAAGGGGAAACTCAGGGGACATTATTAAATGTTAAGCGGGACTTAAGCATTATTATTATAGGGGCATTCAGAGTATTTTGACCATCAAAGGTGCCCATGGGGCATTATTACATTCTAGGGGAAAAATATGGACACTGTTTTCTAGGACACTTGCACAGGGCATTAATATTTTCTAGGGAGCAATTATACCATCTAGAAGGCATTTTGCTATGTAAGCACCACACTGGTGGGCATTATTATATGGGGCAGTAAGAGGAGCTCTGTTTTTGTACAACACAGTAGATGCAGTAATAGGGTAACATACTGCAGCAGCGGCTCAGTATTGGGGTATCACTTGCAGTAATAGAGACACATACGGCAGCAGCGGCTCAGTATTGGGGTATCAGGGGCAGTAATAGGGACACATACGACAACAGTGGCTCAGTATTGGGGTATCAGGGGCAGTAATAGGGACACATTCGGCAGCAGTGGCTCAGTATTGGGGTATCAGGGGCAGTAATAGGGACACATACGGCAGCAGCGGCTCAGTATTGGGGTATCAGGGGCAGTAATAGGGTCACATACAGCAGCAGCGGCTCAGTATTGGGATATCAGGTGCAGTAATAGGGTCACATACAGCAGCAGCGGCTCAGTATTGGGATATCAGGTGCAGTAATAGGGACACATACGGCAGCAGCGGCTCAGTATTGGGGTATCAGGGGCAGTAATAGGGACACCTACGGCAGCAGCGGCTCAGTATTGGGGTATCAGGGGCAGTAATAGGGACACATTCGGCAGCAGTGGCTCAGTATTGGGGTATCAGGTGCAGTAATAGGGACACATACGGCAGCAGCGGCTCAGTATTGGGGTATCAGGGGTAGTAATAAGGACACATACGGCAGCAGCGGCTCAGTATTGGGGTATCAGGGGCAGTAATAGGGACACCTACGGCAGCAGCGGCTCAGTATTGGGGTATCAGGGGCAGTAATAGGGTCACATACGGCAGCAGCGGCTCAGTATTGGGGTATCAGGGGCAGTAATAGGGACACATACGGCAGCAGCGGCTCAGTATTGGGGTATCAGGGGCAGTAATAGGGACACATACGGCAGCAGCGGCTCAGTATTGGGGTATCAGGGGCAGTAATAGGGACACATACGACAACAGTGGCTCAGTATTGGGGTATCAGGTGCAGTAATAGGGACACATACGGCAGCAGTGGCTCAGTATTGGGGTATCTGGTGCAGTAATAGGGACACATACGCCAGAGGCGGCTCAGTATTGGGGTATCAGCAGGATGAGGAGTTTGTGCAGGTTGGGGATAGATGGGGATGGTGCTGGAAATGTGAGCAGTCAAATGTTTCTTTTTTGTAATTTCTACAAACCAGTTGCGGCTGGAAAAGTTGGCATGTCGGTCTGGGCCAGATGAAAAAGACAGGAATAGTGAACGATTCCGTCAGAAATCACATCAACCTGTAAGTCATTATCTGTAACTGTAATCTATTATAGGCTCTGCAGGACTTGTATCTACCACTATATGGTCATCATATGGCAGTAATTTCAGTGTTGGCCTATGTATATAAATTTATTTTCAGTAACAGTGCAAGTCATCTGCTGAGGTTCCCCTATACCCACTACTAGGGTTCACCACCACATTGTTGTAATCAGGGTTACTTGGTTAGGCGCCCATTCCTATGTCCTCCCCCATCCCTGAGCTGAACCCCTAGCTATGCCTTTACTTACACATTTAAAAAAGTTGTATGCATGATGGTTGAGATGGCAACTATCCCGACTGTCGGCCGAACGCATCTGTGCCGTCTACGAGACAGCTGGTGCCATTGGAATTCCAAAGTACGGTTCTCTTATCAACATAGCAGACTGTTGACTGATCCTCCCGACTATAGTCTAATGTGTTTTGGATCTTTTAGAATATTGTAATGTTGTAGACCTTTTTTTATTTAGACACTGATTAACCCTTATTTCTGTGAAACCAAAAATTACCATTTTGGTTACAATCAGTTGAAAGGGTTGCTTGTTTGGAGAACCCTTTTCCAAAGACCCGGTCACTTTGAGACTCCTGTAGCCAAATTCCACACTAATTTTCGTGCATCAGCATTGCACAACAACACCCATTGAAATCTATGCTTCTCCACTGTGTCTATGTTTAACAACAAAAAGAGGATGTAGACACCAGTTCAGTAAATTCAATATTCACCACTAGCACTAATGCAGATCAATTCGCCACATTAGTAATCAATGGCCGTTAGACAGTAGCTGTGATGGACTGCATCTTACCTGCTGGCTCATCTTTTGGTTAGACAACCTGGCTCATAGTCACATCTGTCATCTTGCTAGACTGGCTAATCAAAAGAAGAGCCATGGATTCTGGAAGATAAGAGATGGTTCTCACGGCTCTAGCCAAGTGGCCACTGATTACTGATGAGACCAAAGGACTGGGTTGTGCAAATCGATTCACACTAACGCTTTAAGTAACAGAGACCTAGATCAGGAGAACATAGGCCTTCAATCTAGGTTGGCCTAAGGCAGTCATCTTAAATTGCTTGTAAAACAAGCAACTTTTCACTTTACATGAAAAATCCTCTCATTAAAGGAGAAATATTTCATTTTAATATTTACAACTCGTTTCTTAAGATAGCGCCAAGTTTCATTGGTAGCTGATGTCATCGTTTGTTTGGGGATTCAATCTGCTGACTTGTTGCTGCATGGTCAGTTTGCTAGTCTACTGAGTTATTTCCTTTTTTCCCTGTCCAAAAGCTGATGGTTCCAATTGCATTTGTTCCCTTTTCTTGGTTTGCTCTCCTCTCCAGGTGTTTTCCATATTCCTGTTTTGGTCTGCTCTATCACATTTTGGGTTGATTTTTATGTATTCATCCTTCACTGTAGTTCCTTGCTGGCCATACCTATAGGTGGAATTGAGTTTAGGCGTTCCAGCCATTCAGCTAAGGGGTTTACCTTGCATGGTAAATACCAGTTGAATCTCTGCAATGAGGCTGTTTGTTTTCCTTCCCACTTCCCTTTCCTTTCAATTTCTGTGAGGTTATACTTGTTCCCTTTACTTTTGACTCTCCTTAGCTTTCTTTCTCTACTTTATATGAACGTGTTTTAATTTTTTCACCGTGGGTTTTAATATCTTCCTGCACACTTTCCTCTCCTCTTATTGGCAGCTTGTTGCGGCCTCCCCTTTGGTTCCTCTGGAGGAAACTCCCCTGGTGGAATTTTAGGGAGCCAGGTCTGAGGTGCAGTTTTTGAATTGTACAGATAGGGTCTTTCAAGTCTGTAAAAGGACTAGTTTTTGTGGATTCAGCGTCTCCTTTAGTAGGTCTTCCTTTTTTCCATTACTCATGAGTTAGTGTTTGCTATGTTCATAATAGCTGGTTTCCTAGGCAAGGAGCACAGAGCTTACAAGCTCTGTTCTGTAGAGCTTGGAAGCACTGCTCTGAAGCTAGCTGAATCAATATGCTCCTCTGATGCTAGAGAGGCAAAGCTACCTTTGCTTATACCATTGGATAACGCATAGTTTGGGCCTCTTATTTTTAATCAAACAGAAGCACACTGCCTCCCAGGGAAGCTAGAATCGGGGAGGTTGGGGAGTGGAGCGGTCCTGAAGAAAGAACATGGGATTACCCCGCTAAGTCTTGGGTAGAGTGAACATGTAAGTGGTCGTTCTACTGGTTAGAATCACAAAAGTGAAAAACAAGGATGGTGGAGCCCAAGGGAAGAGGGAATGCCCCTGCTTAGCCCTAAATCCCTGATCTATACTGCTCATGTGAACCATCGTCAGGAGAGACATATTCAGTATATCATTCTCTGTTGTAGTAGACTACAGTAAACAGCTAGGGGTATAGCTATAGGGAGGAATTCATAGGTAGAAGTCATAGCCAGGCCCTAATGAGGCCTGACAATCTCGCTTCCACAAAAAAAGACACCAGTATTAGTAGGGACCGAATTACAGATTTTACATTAGGTCCTAGAGTTGATGCAATTCAATTTGGTAATCTGTGGCTGCGGGACAGGAGTCTGAGGACCACCTCTTACCTGATGGTATCCACAGCTCTTCTTTTGATTAGCTGGCCTGGTATGAAGTCATTGTTGGGTTGTGACGCATATGTGATGTTGTGCCAGGCCGGCTAATAAAAAAAAAGAGAATGTAAGAGGCGGTATGCTCCCTCCCATCCAGATTCCACAGACTACTGTCGTGGATGGTGGACTGGGTCACGCAAATCAATTCATGCCATTTCCATTATGGCCCAGAAGCCTCAAGCTGTACCTCCTGTGAGGGCAACATTTTTATACCTGAATGATAGGTCTAGCTTCTAAAGGCATTTAGGCATGATACAACGGTCGCCACTCACCTCTTCTTACGTAATTGTCAGAATTTAGAAGATAAGTAAATATCTCTTACTCCATAAACATGCAGCAGATGGTTTAGTCATTTGGTCAACGTCCTGCAGATTAGAAGAACATCTGTATACAGTTATAGTCATAGGTATTATTTACCATGCAGATGCTCATTCTTTACAGCACAGGTAATAGAGCCGAATTCTCTTCCACGTCGTTGGGTTAAAACTTGTCAGTTTATATAAAGGAAGATATATCCATTTTCCAATACTCATTCCTTAGTATCCATGGGGGAATTATTACTGATATTTTATATTGCATGGTAAATTTTTTTTAAACTACTGGACTTTACATTTATCATGTTTTTGTCTGTTTTCCACTTAAATTGATTTTCTCTGATTACCTGACCCTAAAATCATCATCGATTAGTTCTTATTGCAAGAAAACCTCGTGGCTGGTTGCACAAATCCCCTGGAGTGGCCACTACAGGGAAAGTGCGGTATTACACAAGTTCCAATTAATTCAATGGAAGACTGTTCTTGGTTTTTTTTTTAAGCAGCTCGACTTTTTTTTAAAGGTTAAAGGGAATCTGTCACCTCTAATTGGTGAACTATCTAAATGCCCTGTGTCCGGTCAGATGCGCGGTGTTTCGTCTTCTTTCCTCCACTCCATCCTTCCCCGCTGTCCGCAATATTTATTGGAATTTGACTTGGTGTCCTCCATAGTTCGCACATGCGCAATGCAATCTTGCCTCGTGCACGCGCAGAATGCTTTGCCCAACTGCAGGCAAAGCCGAAAAGCATTACTGAGCATGCGCCGGCGCACTATGTCCCGGAACACAGCAAAATACTTCCGGGACATAGTGAGCCGGCGCATACAGTCTAAATATATATATATATATATCAGTGAGACACACACATATATATATATATATATTTATATTTCATACAGCGCTAGATAGCAGAAAAGCCGGTAATTCAATTGCCGGCTTTTCCTATCTCCTTCCCAAACCCGACAGGATATGAGACATGGTTTACATACAGTAAACCATTTCATATCCCTTATTTTTTACATATTCCTCACTTGTAATGTTAGAAGTGTCTGTGTGCAAATTTTTGGGGCTCTAGCTGTTAAAATAAAGGGTTTAAATGGCGGAGAAAACTGGTGTGGGCTCCCGCGCAATTTTCTCCGCCAGAGTGGTAAAGCCAGTGACTGAGGGCAGATATTAATAGCCTAGAGAGGGACCATGGTTATAGGACCCCCCCACTGGCTAAAAACACCTGCTTCCAGCCACCTCAGAAAAGGCACATCTGGAAGATGCGCCTATTCTGGCACTTGGCCTCTCTCTTCCCATTCCCCTGTAGCGGTGGGATATGGGGTAATAAAGGGTTAATGCCACCTTGCTATTGTAAGGTGACATTAAGCCAGGTTAATAATGGAGAGATGTCAATAAGACACCTATCCATTATTAATCCAATAGTAGGAAATGGTTAATAAAACACACACACATTAGGAAAAAAGTAATTTAATGAAATAAAGACACAGGGTGTTGTAATAGTTTATTATACTCTTAATCCAATTGAAGACCATTGTCACCTGAAACAAAGTTAAAATAAAAAAACAACAATATTCCATACCTTCCGTCGTTCAGTCTTGTCCCACGCTGTAAATCCATCAGAATGGGTTAAATAATTTTACAAGCAGGAGCCCTGCTAATGCAGCCGCCCCTGCCTGTAAAAACTGGGGAATGAATGGGAAGCAGGGGAATGTAGCTACCTAGACTTGCGGTGCTGCGCCCCCTGCTGGCATAACCTCATATGAACTCGAGCGTGAGAAAATATTCAGAAAAATTCCCACGCTCGAGTTCATCTGAGGTTATGCCAGCAGGGGGCACACAGTTACTAGTGAGAGATATGTAAAAAAATAAGGGATATGAAATGGTTTACTGTATGAAAACCATGTCTCCTATCCTGTCGGGTTTGGGAAGGAGATAGCAAAAGCCGGCAATTGAATTACCGGCTTTTCTGCTATCTAGTGCTGTATGAAATATAAATATATATTATATATATATATATACCTATACTATGTGTAGACATTACTTTTATCTGTTCTATTCTAACCTGTCAGTGTGATTTTACTGTACACCGCACTGAATTGCCGACTTTTCTATAGAGCACCGCTGCGTATTTCTCGCAAGTCACACTGCTGGTCCGTGTGTAATCCGATTTTTTTTCTCGCACCCATAGACTTTCATTGGCGATTCTCGGCCGAGATATGCTGACAATCGGAGCTGCCCCATAGATTAAGATTGAGCCGAGTGCTATGCGATTTTTTTATTGCATTGCACTCGGCCGTATTACGGTCTAGTGGACCCCGGCCTGCTGACAGGTTCCCTTTAAATCCTTTTTCTCTGTTGTAGATGCAGCAGTGCTAAGACTGCTGAGCTTTATTTAACCCCACCCACACCCCTGATTGTCAGCAAGCTGCCAATCAGTGATGGGGGTGGGGTTACACAAATTAGCTGGACTGACCTGCACATGACACCTAGTCCTCTAATGATAATCTGCTCACTGATTACAATAAACCTACAGCACACAGCCTAGTAAATGATACACTCCTGGAATGAAGGTCTCAGTGCCTACATTATCCTGCTGATGGATTCCCTTTAATGTGCAAACATACCTCGTGGTCCAGGGTTCTTAAAATGTTAATGTCCTCTTCCTTGATGGTCCATGGATGGTGATAAGTCAGGAGACCCTTGAGGGGACACAGTATGGAGAAGTGGTAGTGGTCCAGAAGGTATGTTCTCTCTCCAGAGACCCCATAGCTGTCACATGGAGTCTTTCAATAATATGCACCCTCATGGCATCTGTCAGAGATGGGTAGACGTTGGCTGCTCTTCGGTTAGAGCGAATTTGGGACATCACACCCCCAGACTTTCTAACAGACTCTGTATCTGGAAAACTTTATCCCTGTGTATTTTCCTACTGCCTACTCCATCCTCTGCATCCTGCTCCGTCCTCATTATTCATCTTTCCTGTTTGATGCACCGGGTTTTAATTTGCAATAAAAATTTCCCTGCAAAGGAAGACAAACACACGGAACGCACATGTAAAGACTGTGACAGAGAGTGTTTAATACGGCGCCGTGCTTATAGCATGTGATTCATCCATTTATTTGCATCTGTATAAACACATTAAAGTACGTTTTATTATTTGCCATTTGTACCGACAATTACATTGTGCATCTGCTGAATATAGATACAAGTCTTTATGAAACATTGGAGACGCCAGAATTTCTAGAGGATGTATGAGATTAGAAAAAAAAAATGGCTGCCCTCTTCAAGTAACAGCGCCACTCTTGTTCATGGGTTGTGACTGGTATTGCATCTATGCCTCATCCAATGGACAAAAAAGTGAAACGAATGGGGATGAAGGGTAATAATTCCACAGGGAAACTGGATTCATTCCACCTTCATAAACTGCAATCTCAATATCTCTTAAAGGGTATTTTGAAATAAAAAAAATTAGAGGACCTGTCACTTGACATAAATACATATATATTTTTTTCAAATAGAATCTATTGTTATTTTTGTTTTGTCCCTTTGCCTCTCCAATCCTGATATATGGCCCTCTCTTTCCTGTATGTAAATCTAGTCTTTTAGCCAAGTGGGTGTGACTATCAGTTCTTCTCTGCAGGCATGTTTTTTAAGACCACGCCTAGTTCACAAACTTTTATTTATATACAGGTATATATATATATATATATATTGTGATGCAGTGACCCCTGTAACAGGTAGGGGGCGCTGCATGGTCTCCCCAGTATGCGCACGGAGGCGTATTGAGGCCGTGCGTGGCAATTGTGTGCATGGATGTGATGGTGAGACAGTGTCTGGAATTGTGGTTAATGGGAGGTATGTGTCACAGGGATGGATGCTCCCTGCGATGCAACCCGGAGTATCTTGTCTTTAGAGCGCGTGAGCACTGAAGATGTCATTTAGTGCACCTGGGTCCGGGTTGCGGGTAGCTATGAGAGATGGGAGGGTCTGGCTACCCACATACCTCACTCTGAGTGGGGGTGCTCATTGTATCTTTTTCCCTGCAGGTGTTTGAGGACCTGCAGTGATGTCATGATCATGTGACCAGTGCATGTGATGTTACCTCACCTGTGTTAGAGGCTACCTAAAGGAGCTATGTTAGCACATGGTAGTGAGTGTTTGGGAGTCTGCAAGTCTGGGCAGACTTCCATGTGTCCTGGCTGGACACTGCAGAGGGGCCCTGTGTATGAGTGACCTGTGGAAGCCTGTGTTGCTTCCTGGAAAGCACATGCTAGCGTGGGAGGTCCTGGGAGTAGGACTGGATCCCTGAGCAGCGCAGCGGAACTTGGGGAAGCTATAGTCCTCGGTGGGTCTGGATTGACTGAGATATGCCGCAAAGGCAAGTTGGTGATCCCCGTTTGGCAGCTTCTCCAGAAGAGAGGACTGACAAGGAGTCAGCAGGTGGAGCAGGAGCTCCCGTAAGGTACCTTCATAGACTGTTGGTCCTTATTGTGTTCTATGAACTGTGTGGTAACCCACGGCAACTGGTCAGAGGAGGACCAGCGTGATTAGTTGCTGCAACCTGTGTGATATGAACTGTGTGGTAACCCACGGCAACTGGTCAGGAGGACCAGCGTGTTTAGTTACCACAGACTAAGGTTCTGAGACTTAATGTGAAAATAATGTGTTAACGAATGGACTACATGTAAGACAGTGATATGCAACTTGGCTTACGATGCGGTTTATGCTGTACAAAATAAACCGTATGGACTGTTTTGTTTAAAAAAATCGTGCCCGAGTACGTCAATCCCGTGCCAAGCGAGTAATCCCCTACCCGTTAGTAAGAGCAATCTTACAAAATATATGTGTCAAACTGCATTCCTCGAGGGCTGCACAGGTGATAATTTAATCACCAACTCATTGTTTGTGTAGGTGATTAAATTATCACCTGTGCAGTACAAGGAAATCCTGAAAATATGACCTATTTGCAGCCCTCGAGGAATGCAGTTTGACACCCCTGATATATAGTATATATATGGAAATTATGACATAAATTTTCCTGATTAATTGTCCTCTGATCTCTGAGATTATCACCCATGATTAGAAAAACCAAGATTAGGGTTCTCTCCCACACAGAATCAATCTCAATAAATATAGTAGTATAGTGATAGTCTTAGGCTGTGAAGTCTTTACCAATTGATGTACCATAATGGGCCCAAATAATATTATAATACGGTATCTACTGTCTATAGCTCCCCCAGATACAATGTCCAATCAACGGACTAGGGAATATATTTGTATTACGTGCAGCTGCTCTTCTAAAGCTTCAGTGCAAAGAATAGGATTAGGTCTCAAGATACCCATGGTGCACACATTAGTATGGACAGGTGACATGTCTGCTACGACTACAAGTATTTTTTTGAGGGTGCTGTTTTGGGTCTAGATGCATATAGTGCAGGAAAGCAGAAGGTAAGGTCCTGGATGGT
Source organism: Ranitomeya imitator (assembly GCF_032444005.1). Lineage (NCBI taxonomy): Eukaryota > Metazoa > Chordata > Amphibia > Anura > Dendrobatidae > Ranitomeya > Ranitomeya imitator. The sequence goes on from NC_091285.1 coordinate 642,196,336, forward strand.
AGATATATGTCAATAATGTAAGCTGTACCAGTAACTCTGGGTTACTGAGAGGGTTTAACACCTTTACCACCAAGGGTGGTTTGCACGTTAATGACCGGGCCAATTTTTACAATTCTGACCACTGTCCCTTTATGAGGTTATAACTCTGGAACGCATCAATGGATCCCGGTGATTCAGAGATTGTTTTCTCGTGACATATTGTACTTCACGATAGTGGTTAAATTTGTTCGATATGACTTGAATTTATTTGTAAAAAAAAAAAATTGAAATTTGGTGAACATTTTGAAAATTGATTTTTTTTATGCCCTTAAATCAGAGAGATATGTGAAACAAAATAGTTAATAAAAAATAATTCACACATATCTACTTTACATCAACGCAATTTTTGAAACCATTGTTTTTTGCTAGGAAGCTACAGTTGGGGAAAATAAGTATTTAGTCAGCCACCAATTGTGCAAGTTCTCCCACGTAAAAAGATGAGAGGCCTGTAATTGACATCATCAACTATGAGAGTCAAAATGAGAAAACAAATCCAGAAAATCACCTTGTCTGATTTGGTAAGATTTATTTTTCAAATTATGGTGGAAAATAAGTATTTGGTCATTAACAAAAGTTCATCTCAATATTTTGTTTATATATCCATTGTTGGCAATGACAGAGGTCAAACGTTTTCTGTAAGTCTTCACAAGGTGAATGCAGATCTCCTCTAGAGCAGTGATGTATTGGGCCTGTCGCTGGGCAACATGGACTTTCAACTCCCTCCAAAGATTTTCTATAGGGTTGAGATCTGGAGACCCATGCCACTCCAGGACCTTCATATGCTTCTTACGAAGCCACTACTTCATTGCCCTGGTGGCGTGCTTGGGATCATTATCATGCTGAAAGACCCATCCACGTTTCATCTTTAATGCCTTTGCTGATGGAAGGAGGTTTGCACTCAAAATCTCACGATACATGGCCCCATTCATTCTTTCATGTACATGGATCAGTTGTCTTGGTCCCTTTGCAGAGAAACATCCCCAAGGCATGATGTTTCCACCACCATGCTTTACAGTAGGTATGGTATTCTTTAGATGCAGCTCAGCATTCTGTTTCCGCCAAACACAACGAGTTTTGTTTTTACCAAACAGTTCTACTTTGGTTTCATCAGACTATATGACATTTTCCCAATACTCTTCTGGATAATCCAAATGCTCTCTAGCAAACTTCAGATGGGCCCGAACATGTACTGACTTAAGCAGGGGGACACGTCTGGCACTGCAGGATCTGAGTCCCTGGTGGCGTAGTGTGTTATTGATGTTAGCCTATGTTACGGTGGTCCCAGCTCTATGCAGGTCATTCACTAGGTACCCTGTGTGGATTTTTGCTCACTGTTCTTGTGATTATTTTGACCCCACATGTTGAGATTCTGCATGGAGCCCCAGATCAAGAGAGAATATCAGTGGTCTTGTATGTCTTCTATTTTCTTGTTCTTGCTCCCACAGTTGATTTCATTACACCAAGCTGCTTGCCTGTTGCAGATTCAGTCTTCCCAGCCTGGTGCAGGACTACTATTTTGTTTCTGGTGTCCTTCGATAGCTCTTTGGTCTTCACCATAGTGGAGTTTGGAGTGTGACTGTTTGAGGTTGTGGACAGGTGTCTTTTATACTGATAACAAGTTCAAACAGGAGCCATTACTACAGGTAATGAGTGGAGGACAGAGGAGCCTCTTAAAGAAGAAGTTACAGGTCTGTGAGAGCCCGAAATCTTGCATGTTTTTAGGTGACCAAATACTTATTTTCCATCATTTGCAAAATAAATTTTGCCAAATCAGACAAGGTGATTTTCTGGATTTGTTTTCTCATTCTGACTCTTAATAGTTGTGTAGTTGTGGTCTGCCTATGATGTCAATTACAGGCCTCTCTCATCTTTTTAAGTGGAAGAACTTGCACAATTGGTGGCTGACTAAATACTTTCCCCACTGTATAAGGGTTAAAAGTTGACCAGCAATTTCTAATTTTTCCAACAAAATGTTCAAAACCATTATTTTTAGGGACCACCTCACATTTGAAGTGACTTTGAGGGGTCTATATGACAGAATATACCCAAAAGTGATTCAATTCTAAAAACTGCACCCTTCAAGGTGCTAAAAATCACGATAGATAGATAGATAGATAGATAGATAGATAGATAGATAGATTTGCCAATTTATGCGCTAAGAACCCTCATTTTTGTAAGTTCATCTTACTGAGTAATAGCACAATATTTTCAGTGCTGACATATACCTTGACTTATATAGAGAGTTGCTGTTTTCTTTTTCTAGATAATAGATTTGAAAATGTTAAAGCTGCCGATAGTTTCCGAGTTCAGGACCTTTGCCATGCCCTCTTCTCCATTGATAGCCATGGATAGATATGACTGATATGCCCACAGATACATTTTCATTTGTGCATGATGATCCAGTCATTTCTCCAGCTGTGAGCCGCCCAACTCTCTGCTTGTTCCAGACTCCAGCCCTCACTCGTGGGTCTCCAGCCCTCATGATGGACGTGCTGCTCTCAGCCAACACTTCAGCATAACAGAGCTGGCTCTGTGAGGGACTCGGTGTCTGCCAGCTGTGCCAGCCGGAATTACAGAGCTGTAAAAAAAACAAACAGGTCCCTGAGTCTGAAGAACATTCCTGTCAGTGCACAGCCATGAACCGGCTGCTCTGAGCAGATGGTGGCGGTGACTATGTAGAAAGGGAGAAATGGAGGCTGTTCCTTTACATTATTATATTTAACAAGATGAGGACGGTGACTCCAAAATTAAGACCATGGCTCTAAATCACCTCATTATTATGCAGAGGCACAGTGATATCTGAATAGGATGGGTCCAAGCAGTGGCTTGAGTCTTTTGGGACGTGGTGCAAAATTTGTACCTCGACCCACCACAAGCATGTTGGTCAGAACAGGCCCCTGTAGCAGATCTAGATCTTATACAGGCATATGTATTCCCTCCCATGAAAGAAAAATAAGACTACAGATAAAATATATAAATCTCATAGAAAATATGGCAATAAGATTATTTTTAAATGATACGGTGGGTACAGAAATTATTCAGACCCCTTTAAATTTTTCACTTTGTTTCATTGCAACCATTTGGTAAATTCAAAAAAGTTCATTTTTTTCTCATTAATGTACACTCTGCACCCCAGCTTGACTGAAAAAAAACCAAATGTAGTAATTTTTGCATATTTATTAAAAAAGACAAACTGAAATATCACATGATCATAAGTATTCAGACCCTTTGCTCAGTATTGAGTAGAAGCACCTTTTGAGCTAGTACAGCCATGAGTCTTCTTGGGAGTGATGCAACAAGTTTTTCACCCCTGGATTTTGGGATCTTCTCCCATTTTTCCTTGCAGATCCTCTCCAGTTCCGTCAGGTTGGATGGTGAACGTTGGTGGACAGCCATTTTCAGGTCTCTACAGAGATGCTCAATTGGGTTTAGGTCAGGGCTCTGGCTGGGCCAGTCAAGAATGGTCACAGAGTTGTTCTGAAGCCACTCCTTTGTTGTTTTACCTGTGTGCTTAGGAACATTGTCTTGTTGGAAGGTGAACCTTTGGCCAAGTCTGAGGTCCAGAGCACTCTGGAAGAGGTTTTCATCCAGGATATCTCTGTACTTGGCCGCACTCATGTTTCCCTCAATGAAAACCAGTCATCCTGTCCCTGCAGCTGAAAAACACCCCCAAAGCATGATGCCGCCACCACCATGTTTCACTGTTGGGATTGTATTGAGAAGGTGATGAGCAGTGCCTGGTTTTCTCCACACCTACCGCTTAGAATTATCACCAAAAATTTCTATGTTCGTCTCATCAGACCAGAGAATCTTATTTCTCATAGTCTGGCAGTCTTTCATGTGTTTTTTAGGAAACTCTATGTGGGCTTTCATATGTCTTGCACTGAGGAGAGGCTTCCGTCAGGCCACTCTGCCATAAAGGCCCAACTGGTGGAGGGCTGCAGTGATAGTTGACTTTGTGGAAATTTCTCCCCTCTCTCTATTGCATCTCTGGAGCTCAGACACAGTGATCTTGGGGTTCTTCTTTATCTCTCTCACCAAGGATCTTCTCCCATGATTGCTCAGTTTGGCTGGACGGCCAGGTCTAGGAAGACTTCTGGTGGTCCCAAACTCCTTCCATTTAAGGATTATGGAGGCCTCTGTGCTCTTAGGAACCTTGAGTACTGCAGAAATTCTTTTGTAACCTTTGCCAGATCTTTGCCTTGCCACAATTCTGTCTCTGAGCTCCTTGGCCAGTTCCTTTCCTTGCACCAACCCTCGTCCCCAAGTGTAAACGCAACCCTTTGTGATCCCCCACAGTAAAATGCCCCCATCTGCGTCCCCCATATACAGTAGTATTATTGCATTAAATATCTCCCCTTTTGTGACCCCTGTGTAATAATAAAATTCCTCTTTGTGCCCCCATTCAGTAGTAATCTCCCTCTTTGTGCTCAAATACAACAGAAATGCCCCTTTCCCAGTGACAACACTATAGTTGTAACGCACACCATATCTGCCCCCATACAGTAATAGCGTCCACTCTGGAAGAGGTTTTCATCCAGGATATCTCTGTACTTGGCCGCACTCATGTTTCCCTCAATGAAAACCAGTCATCCTGTCCCTGCAGCTGAAAAACACCCCCATAGCATGATGCTGCCACCACCATGTTTCACTGTTGGGATTGTATTGAGAAGGTGATGAGCAGTGCCTGGTTTTCTCCACACATACCGCTTAGAATTATCACCAAAAATTTCTATGTTCGTCTCATCAGACCAGAGAATCTTATTTCTCATAGTCTGGGAGTCAATACAAATGGAACATCCTAAATTGTGGCTCTATAAATTAATAAATAATGTATGGGCCACAATGGGGAATACTATTAATTTCCCCTATTACGGAGTAATAGTGATCCCTATTCTCATCCCCATACTGTAAGAATGTCACCCAATTGGCTCCATACATTAATTATGTCTCCAACTTGCTACCAAAATCTAATAATGTTGGCATCTCATTCTGGCCTCCATCCTGTAATAATGTCCTCATCATGCAATAATGCCCCCCATTATGTCATAATAATATCTCGCATCCTGTAATAATGTCCTTATCATGTAATATTGTCTCCCATTATGTAATAATAATATCTTCCGTCCTGTAATAATGTCCTCATCCTGGCCCCTTTCTTTACCAATGTCCCCATCCTCATCCATTCCTTTAATACTGTCACTCGTCCTGTTGCTCTTCTCCTACATATTAAAAAAAGCCCAATAACAATTCTTGCAATCTATAATCCCATGATGAGCAGTTGCCCCTTCCTACTACATAACAGATGCTGGGGGCACGGCGGTGCATGGAAGTGATGTCATATGCTGCCCGTGAAGGGCAGGCTGCCGCCAGCTGCTGTCCTCTGATAGGTTGCCGGTTTACATAATCATTGCGGTGCAGGGAGCAGAAGGCTGTCTGTTCTACGATATATAAACCGAATGTCCGTGGGCTAGCATCAGGGGGTCCTCTTCCTCCAGGGGCCTGAAGGTGACTGTGATCGTTATGAAACAACAAAGGGTACCTTTTGTTTGTCTCCTAAACATAGATATTCCTAACTACATAAAAACAAGCAAAAAATAAAAAAAATACTCCAAAATAATCAAATTTTGGTTTTCACAGTGTTTGCTGTTTTCAGTGTTTTTCAATCTATTAGTGATTTACTTGGATGTTTCAGAGGTTATTGAAGTACAATTATCAGTATTTCATACGTTTTAAAACTTTTGACAAATCCATCAAATTTATGAAAAGACTAAATATTTAGGCTACTCCAAAAACAAAAGAAAAAAATCCGCACTCACCGCCGGTTAAATGTAGAGATGCTGGGTGGAAAACCTCATATCTTGCGTAAAAACTGCAGTAATTCGGGTACGGGTGCTCCTTGTGAAACCAACAAAGTCTTTATTCCAATGCACCAGAGAAAACTGAAAAGGAGCACTCACCATCCGGAATTAGTTTTCAGGCTTTATTATGGCATAAAATCATTAGCAGGATCTTACAGGAGAACGTAAGTGTCACGAGACGATGGACCGTTTCGCGCTTGTGCGCTTCTACAGGTCCTGTAGAAGCGCACAAGCGCGAAACGGTCCGTCGTCTCGTGACACTTACGTTCTCCTGTAAGATCCTGCTAATGATTTTATGCCATAATAAAGCCTGAAAACTAATTCCGGATGGTGAGTGCTCCTTTTCTCTGGTGCATTTAAATATTTAGGCTATATTCACACATTGCGTTTTTACAGTTTTTTTGCTGCTTTTTTATGCTAATTAAAAGCTGCTTTTTACACTAGCAGGAAAAACTCTGAGATTTCGGGAAATCTCATGCACACGCTTGTTTTTTTTTCCTGATTGAATTGCGAGACTGCAGCATGTCACTTCTTTCAACGGTTATGCAGTGTTTTTTTTCACCTATAGAAAGCAATGAGTATGTGTAAAAAAAAAAAAAAAAAAAAGCATCAAAAAATGCAGCAAAAACATTGCCATCAGTTTTTGCAGTGTTTTTGCAGTGTTTTACTGAAAAAAGCGTGTACAGCAGAATGTGAAAACCATTTATTTTTTTAATTTTTCCAAGTTTAAATCAAAATATCTTGGTGTCCTCATCTGAACATGGATGTTAGTATTTTTTACAGTTTAATTAAATTAGTGATATATGAGAAATTAAACATTGCCTGACCAAATCAATGGCGACCAAGGTGTAAAAGTAAACATTACCTGACCAATGTGTGAAATTGAACAATGCCTGACCAATGTAATAGTCCTAACAATGTGTAAAAATAAAGATTGTCTGCCAACTCAATGATCTGCCAATGCCACTATATATGACCAATTCAACTCCCCTCGGCTTTTCATGAACTATTTCTTCAGAATAGTCACTATTTTTTCAGACATAAAAAAAACTTTTCCCACTAAAAAATTTAATCAAATTGCCCTTATTTCCAAAAATGTTTTATAGTCTCACATTTCATTGTTGCCCTCACACCCTGCATTATTCATGCTTGTATAGTGGAAGTAAAGCTTAATTTTGGGATCAAGAACAAAGTAGTAAAAAAAACGGATCAATAAACGCAGCAAGAAAAGCTGCAAAAAAAAAAGCCTTCAAAACCTATTTTTTACACTGCCAAGAGATCAGGTTTTGGCTGCAGAAAAAAAGAGCAGTGAAAAAAGCAACATGTGAACATAGGGTAAGCTTACGGGGTTGCCTCTCATTTTTCAAACACACTACTATTCACCCTGGCAGCTGAATATCAGCTTCTGGGTCAAATCGTGACTGATGACGTATTCTTGTCCAATCAGTGCTTGAAGTTTATCACAATTTTTGTGTTTTTGTTTGTCCACCCGCTTTTTGAGGATTGGCCACAAGTTATGAATTGGATTGAGATCTGGGGAGTTTCCTGGTCATGGAACAAAAATTGCAATGTGTTTTTCAAAGACTCACTTAGTTGTCACTTTCGCCTTGCATGAGAAGCAACTCCATGCATGAATGGTCTCAGGATGATCACATGGATGGTTTCAAACTGTTGGCATGACACAGGATTCATGGTAGCGCTCACTTACCTTTTTTTCTATGGACAAACTTTTCTACAGAATTTTGCAGGAAGTGCAAGTATTGGACTGTACAAGACTACGGTAAAGTTACTTTCTCTGATGAAGCCCCTTCAGACTGTTTGGGTTATCTGGAAGAATGGTTGTACAGAGAAGAAAAGGTGAGGGCTACCATGAGTCCTGTGTCATGCCAACAGTAAAGCATCTTGAGAACATCCATGTATGGGAGCTTACTTACAATTTTGCCTAAGAGCATGGTTATGAATAAAGAGTGGGATCTAAAGAGCCTTCCACAGCAACTCCTCCCAATGATCAAGGAGCAAAATTTGATGATCAATGATTTTTTACAGCATAATGGATACCATGTCACAAGGCAAAAGTGATAACTAAGTGGCCCAGCGAACATAAGATTGAAATCCTATTGACAACCTGTGGTCAATCCTCAAGAAACGGGTGGAGGAATAAAGGCAAAGAAATTGTGATAAACTCCAAACGCTAATTAGACAAGAATGGGCGGTGAGTCAATCAGGCATCGGACAAGAGGCTGATGTCTGTTATGCCGTGGTAAAGGAAAAAAGTCATTGCTCTGCAGGCTCTTCCAGAAATAATGTGCGGAAATTTTCAAGGCTTTCGTGCCATTGCTGCCACTTTGACAAACGGTGCCAAAACCGGAAGTGATGACATCACGACCATGAGTAACCTGACTGTTGAGACTATTCATTGGCTGTAGGAGGGAGGGGTCGGAATGACATCACTTCGGGTCTGGCGGAGGGGTCGGAATGAAGCGGAGGTCAAGATTGCACACGTCCTCTTCATTGATTGTCTATGAAACTAATGTAGATGACGTAACATAGGTAGGTAAAGCTCTCAATTTGTCTACATAGGAGATCAGATACACTACTGTTCAAAAGTTTAGGGTCACTTAGAAATGTCCTTATTTTTGAAAAGAAAAGCACAGTTTTTTTTCCAATGAAGCTAACATTAAATGATTCTGAAATACACTCTATACATTGTTAATGTGGTAAATGAGAGGCTCATTTCCAACAACCATCACTCCAGTGTTCTTATGGTACTTTGTGTTTGCTAACTGTGTAAGAAGGCTAATGGATGGTTAGAATACCCCTGAAAATGGAGTGATCAGCGCAGTCACCAGATCTCAACCCCATTGAGCTGTTGTGGGAGCAGCTTGACCATAAGGTGCAAAAAATTGCCCATCAAGCCAAACCAACTTGTGGGAGGGGCTTCTGGAAACATGGGGGGGAAATATCTCCAGATTACCTCAGCAAATTAACTGCTAGAATGCCAAAGGTCTGCAATGCTGTAATTGCTGCAAAGGGAGCATTCTGTGTCGAAAGCAAAGGAGAAAATTATTATTTCAAATAAAAATCTTTTAATTCGAACCTTATCAATGTCTGGACTAGATTTTCAATTCATCTGGCAACTCATTTGATTAAAAAAGTATGTCTGGGTGACCCTAAACTTTTGAACGGTAGTGTATATGTGGAGGTTCAGCAGTGGTCACATCGATGAAAGCCCTGTTGTATCGTCTTGTACCTGAACTTATCAAAAAAGGTGAAATTAATTTTTGGGTATTATGGAAATCTAACAAAATGTCTTCTTTCGCAATCAACTTAAAAAATTAAGAAATCGCTCATCGCTAAGAAGTAATCCGGTACATGAGAATATAGGAAATCTCAGGAAGGGCATGGAATTTCACAAAAAATAGACACGGGGGCGTGATGACAACGCTCTTTTCCAGAACAGTTCAAGGTTGGGTAACTTAGGCCCGCTTTATTCAGACATTGTAAAAAAAATTCTGTCCGGTGAAATTTTCTTTCCCTGCCACAAACTCTCTCAGCTCTTTTGAGGTTTTCGCTTCCTTGTCAAAACACTACAAATGGAAGCTTAATCTGCCTTTGGCAGAGACCTGTGTTTTCCTTGCCGTGTTACACGGGCTCTGCCTAATGCAAAACATATGAAATGCAGAAAACTGAGACGAATCATGTTGATTAACCCTTCTGTAGCCACAGATTCCTGTTGGTGCGATGTCCAACCATCTCTTTTGCTGAGGCCATAGTGTGGTTGTTAAGCTTCAACCCCAACTCAGGCTGACACAGGGATCCAACAAGACGTGAGGTCTTGTTTGGGGGACAGCACTGAAATGAGCTTCCTCGGGCCATATCATAATCATTTTTATTTCTGTAGCTCCGATATAGTCCTCAGGATTTTACAATTCAGAGGGGACATGTACAGACAATGAAGACATTACAGGGTCACAGAGGAGTGAGGGCCCTATGAGGAATATGAGGAATTAGGGGGGACACGAAAGTTTAAAAGTGCTTGTCATGTCTGGTCAATCCATCATTATAATTAAGAGGGGCGTTTAAATAATGCTGCATAAACCGGTCACCAGGAACAGATAAAGTGCTATTGGGTGTATGGATGGTGAGGAAACTGATGACCTGAGGGACCAGATTATGAGGAAAATTTAGTAAGGGAGAAAAGGGAATAGTTGAAGTAGTGAGATGAGGTGATAGGCCAGGCTAAGGAAATGTGTTTTTAGGGCACACTGAAAACTGTGGATGCACTGACGTCCCCTAAATCAGAAGTATTCTCAGTGATGCTGGCATACTGCTGCATAGACTCCACTCCAACCTTGACAAAGCGGCTTGGAAGCCATTTCCTTTGGTTGTTATGCTTAGCTTAAGGTACCTTCACACATAACGATTTCGTTAACGATATCGTTGCAACGTCACGCTTTTTGTGACGTAGCAACGATCCCGCTAACGATATCTTTGTGTGACAGCGACCAACGATGAGGCCCCTGCTGGGAGATCGTTGGTCGCTGGGGAATGATCAGGACCTTTTTTTGGTCGCTGATCACCCGCTGTCATCGCTGGATCGGCGTGTGTGACGCCGATCCAGCGATGTGTTCACTTGTAACCAGGGTAAATATCGGGTTACTAAGCGCAGGGCCGCGCTTAGTAACCCGATTTTTACCCTGGTTACCATTGTAAAAGTAAAAAAAAAAAAACAGTACATACTCCCATTCCGATGTCTGTCACGTCCCCGGCGTCAGCTTCCCTGCACTGACTGTCAGCGCCGGCCGTAAAGCAGAGCACAGCGGTGACGTCATCGCTGTGCTCTGCTTTACGGCTGGCGCTGACACAGTCATTGTGGGAAGCTGACGCCGGGGGACGTGACAGACATCGGAATGTGAGTATGTACTGTTTTTTTTTTTTTTTTTTTTTTTTTT